>NC_064642.1:516419434-517044434 GCF_023864345.2 Schistocerca serialis cubense | reverse complement strand
GGACTCAGTAAGCAGGTGTATAACCTTGAGCCTTTCAATCCGCACCAAGGCAATCTTCGAAAATATTTCGACAGATATTTAAACAAGACACGATATAGGGATGAACCTTTGCTTCCCAGAGATCTATTGAGTATATTAAAGGGCAAGGTACAAATTTCAATCAGAGAAAAGGTTGTTCATGCGCCCGATACGGACCACGAACAATTTATGGCCACCATAGATTCAATGGGTTTAATACAAGAAGACGCCAGGCAAAACGAATTTGGCAATGGTGGGCCAGGATCGAAGGGTAGTAACAATAAGCAAAGAAATCCGAATGGGAACTGTACCAGAAAGGTGGACGGAATAGAGAAAGTGATTATCACGCCGACCACAGTAGCAATAAACAAAATGGTCAAAGTTGTTCGGCTGGCTACCAATACACTGGAAGTAGTAACCGTTCTTCGAATAAAAAAGGAAACGAAAATTTTAAAAGGAAGTAGAGGAACGAAAAAAAGTTTTAACACTTCCTTTGTTAACAAAATATCCGAACTGCAAATGAACAGTGGCACAAGTGTGGCCCTGCAAATTGGCAGGCACAGCACGCTTCCGCCGACCAGAAAGTGCCAGTGAATAACATTAATGTTATACCAATGCCGCCGCCACCTAGGCAGCAGCATTGGACACCACAACCGCAATATGTGCCACAGTAGCAACTAAAGCAACAAAAGGAAACAGTACGCAGTGTGGAAGTGGTTGAGGAGCCGCAACGCGGATGTTCGGGGGCGGTAAACTCCAGCCGAAGCTATGTAAGCTTCCACACAGGGTCGGTATGGCACAAAGAGGAACATCGTGCAAGCATTCATGTTTAGATATAATGAAGGTGAAAAATTAAGGGAGAAATTAATTGCTGAGCCGAGACAGGCACAGCAACAAAAGGTTGAGTTAGTGTAAGCTGCTTTTAAGGCTCAGATAAATGGAATACCGGAAATGCCATTACTGATACTGGAGCAAGAGCTTCAGTTATGGATCATGAATTTTATACATGCATAGACCAGGTTAAGAGCCTGCCAATTTTACCAGTGCAAAACTGTAAAATTATGGAAGCAATACGTGGTCGGGTGCAGATGATTAAAAATCAGGTGCAGACCGCCCTAGACATTGAAAAAGAAGCGAGGAAATGCTCATTCTTGGTCGTTAGGGACTTAGCGGTATCCTGTATCCTGGGTTTGGATACGTTGCGTGAGAGGAACGCAAAGACCTCTCTCGTGCGACATGCACCCAGAAAAACTACAATAAGATTATTAAACTCTCATTGATAAAGACTTCTGCCACATATAACTACTGTAGGCAGGTTTAGTTGCATATCTCTGACCAGAACGTATTGCATGTAGAAAATGGCTTCTACAGGAGGACTTACAGTAACGTAGTCCACGATACCGTATCTGAAAAAAAAGAAATAAGACAAGGCATTGAGGTAAAGGCGTCGGAATCGAGTTACCTCGACCGTAAACAAAAGAATTAACTGACTCACCTGCTAAACGAGTATAGTCAGGTATTCTCCGAGAAACCTGGTATATAATTGGATACACTTATGACATGCAAATTAAACGACATGATACGTTTTGCCGCATCACATATTCCGTGCCATGGTCTAAAAAGCAAGCCGTATCCAAAAAGATTCAACAAGCTTAAATGACAGATAATAGAACATTCATTGTCGCCATTTAGCAGCCCTCTGCTCGCAGTTGCGGAAACAGGTGGAAGTATGCGGTTAGGTGCACAAGTACCACGTGGGAGGTTTAGTACTACTGAGGACACGTCCAAAAGCCTCAAAAATAAAAAAGGTTAACAAAAAGTGGGATGTTATGTTCTGGCAAATCCTGAGACACAAAAGATGTGTGGTCTCTACTCGCACAAAGACTTGAAATCCTTTGTGTCAAAGGAATGAATAAGACTATTCATCGTAAAATGAAGATCACGAAACAAAAGTATTTACAGTAGTGTAAGGTTATTTCATTAGTTTTACGTTCATTCTTGTATTTTTCTCGTGCGTGTATTGTAAATATGTGTCTAAATGTTTATGTATATGTACATTTATGTGTCTGTGTATGAAACCAGGATGTCTGCATGAATACATGAGAGAGCATATGAATAATGGCAACAAAATGTGAATTACTAATGAGGACAGTGCTCTTAATTAAATTTCATAAAATGACAATGTGAGTAAGGACATCTAGGCAGTTTGCATGGTCCCTGGGTGACTAATGTGCACCTAAACATCGTAAACCAATATCAAAGAATTAAAAAAAAAAAGAACATAACGACAGAATTGTCAAACATAAGTATTGAAATTAAACTTCTATCACCGTGGAAGGTATAAATCCTTTACACGTTAGATACTTTGTAGTAATGTGCTCGGATCCTATTGTCAGAAATCAAAATAAACTATAGAGAATGAATCAATGTTGAGAGCAACTATGATTGTAAAATATACTGAACCGTATTGTCCATGAGACAATATATTGTGTAAAACTGTTTACCGTGAAAATGATCTCTGCAGATCAAGGTAATCACACGATAACATCGTTCACAATCACTACTTGGTAGCAGCGAGAGTGTGAACAGTTTGAAGCCTACGGGCGAGGTTCTTTTAACCTGTCTTTTTCCCGTCGCCTGTAACCTAAATAGGGAATAAAGTTATTGTTTGCCGGGTTTATTCAGTCGTACCAAACTGTTCTCAATCTTCGCTTAGTATAAGGGTGCCCATAGTAGAAATAGTTGCAACCTTGTAAAAAAAGGAAAAGTTTATTTGTAACAAAATGAATGTAAATTACCAACCATTATAAAGTGCCATAGGTGTAAAAAACATACATGTGCATAGTAAAAGGTGTTATTATAATCATGGTATGACTTCGCAAAACACAGGTGTTTTTATGTGTTTTTGGCCCATTCACACCAGTGGGTCCTTGTACCGATACGCAGTACAAAATATTAAATAGTTCGACGACAAGTCGGACACAAAACGAAGTAAAATGAAAATTGTAAAACTTCAAATTATTGAAAATATCACGTGGGGACTTTGAAAATGCGAGTGTAATTAAGTGTCAGAAAGACAGTTTGTAATGAAACGAAATATTAAAAACGCAAAAGACCCTATAAGATAAATATATAGAATCTATGTAGCAATGTAACTGTTGTTTTACTTGCCTGGGCAAGTAACCAAAAGGCCGACGTTATTACACCCATTCTCCGTTCTAGCCTTGAAGAAAACGCACGCTACTACGGCCGTTATCATTAATAAGTTGTGAATTTTAAAGAATATATTGTAATTTATGCTACTAGCTAATTTTTCTGTCATGTATATAGTGACCTTCATGCAGAAGTAAATATAACGTTTATGGATGCTGGATGCTGGATAAACAACAAGAACGGCCGAACAATCGACCATTCTTGGCAGACATCTTGCGTAGAAATAATTTCATTCCGTTCCGTCATCAACCGATGCTTTAAAAGACTTGCAATCATAATTACTAAGGGAAAGAAAGTGCATAAATTAATTTATTTCATATTGAAGCAATAACTAAAAACTTTTATAGGCACTGGGCGCTTCTGGGCAAAACAAAAATTATTTCGTGTACAGAGGAAATACTTTCTTTAATTCAAAGGTTTCTTTGAATTAATTCCGCTACGGTAAAGATATCCTGCCGCAATATTTTAATGTGATAACACGAAACATAATCCCTGATACTACGTCTGCGTATTTGTCTCTATGGACGCTTCACGTAGACATCAATTTTGTAACAGATTCTAAAAGCGCCTCATGCAATCCTATATTAACAAGGCTGTGAATCGCGTGCTGTTAAATAATCAGAGCTCAGAAAACTATTTTACGAAAGTATAGATTCCGGACCCCAATATTATCATCAATCTGTTTTGTGGCTGCTCCTCCAAATAAGTGCACTATTCAAGCCGGTCGTAAATATGAATAAAGTTGGCCTTTAAGATTTTCTTACACTTTTTTCGCCGTATTCATTGAGGACACCGAAAGTATATTTGAGACGGTGTTCGGACCTGGGCGGTAGCAGTACAACAGGACATGTTATTTTAGTGCTGTCCTGACGGAATCTGTTAATTTTCGGATCTAGGTTCGAAATCTAGTGGAAAGTGTTATTTGTGTTGATTCGTTATTCATTGGATCTACAACATGACGGTTAAAGAGGAGAAACGCGAAGCTGGTTTCCAGACATGGGGAAGTAAATGCGGGAGAAAGAGAACCTGTTGTGGAAATGTACATGAAATAGAGAGTATGCTGGTATTGCTGTTAATGGAAGAGAAATAACTGAATGGACTGATAAAAGCTGTTAGCAAATAAATAGACGAATGACAGAAGGAAACTGGTGAAGAGATAAAGAAACTAGATAAAAATTCGAACAAAAGTTGAAGGACCTTAAGAAGAAATTGAAAGCTGGATTAGAAGAGGAAATTTCGGAGTTTAATAAGTTAGGGATACATAAATATTGTGATAAATTCAAAAATGGCTCAAATGGCTCTAAGCACTATGGGATTTTACATCTGAGGTCATCAGTCCCCTAGACTTAGAACTACTTAGAGCTAACTAACCTACGGACATCACACACAACCATGCCCGAGGCAGGATTCGAACCTGCGACCGTAGCAGCAGCGCGGTTCCAGACTGAAGCGCATAGAACCGCTCGGCCACAGCGGCCGGCTAATTCAAAGATGATGCTAATGAAACATTCAAAGAAACAGAATTCAAATTAAATGAAAACAAAAGGAATTTGAGATTGTCATGAAGTATAATGTAGAATGCCAGAGTAAAAACACTGAAGCCCAAGCTAGTGAGTACAACAAAGCGAAGATTGAAGTGAAAGGCAATTGCGATCAACTTCTTCAGGAACGTGCTAAAACTACTAAGGCAGAAGGGGAAGAAATTAAAGAGACTACCTCTGGTATTGAGAATCGAGCTGGGAATCTCGAGAAAACAGTACAAGTTAAAAGTTTCACAACATCTCTGGTGCTAGCGCAAGAAACGATGGTAGTACTTTCAATAGTGTACTGTTTGAACCAAAAGTAATGTGCATCCTTTGCCTTATATAAATACGTAGTATGAACAGAGAGTTTGCTGCACATAGGACAGAGAAAAATAAAGAGCGCAAGTGCTTGTTCAAAGGGAGAATGTTTGGATTGGAGAGTGATTTGTGTCGGCATTACAGGCGAATGTTGAATATTATATGAACTGATAAGGTAAGGAATATGGAGGTACCGCACAGCATCGGATAGGAGAGGAATATGTGGAAAGGAGGAGGAACAGGATGATAGGACATATGTTAAGATATCAGCGAATAACTTCCATGGTACTAGAGGCAGCTGTAGAGGGCAAAAACTGTAGAGTGAGACAGAGATCGGAATACATCCACTAAATAATTGAGGACGTTAGCAAGAGGTTGTCACAGTAGGGAAATTCGTGTCTGCATCAAACCAGCTGGAAGAAAAAAAAATCAAACCAGCTGGAAGAAAAAAAAGAGAGAGAGAGAGAGAGAGAGAATTTTTCGGTGGTAAAAGTTGAAAGACGTGTCTACAAGGATATAACGATACCATCCAATGCTATGCAACGACGTATTAATACAGTCTGCTCGGCTATCTCCGCTGAAAAGCTAGCACGTGTGCTGAAACGCTATCACGTTTGCGGCAGTCGTTCCATACCAGACTGGAAGCGTATATTATCACTGCTGGGAGTTATTTTGAACACAGTTTGTGACAGTCAGTTGTCTCGCAACTGGTTAGAACCCACATAACTAGTGCACACACCTGTGCTGTTCTTTACGAGGGTCTGTCGAAAAGTTTCTACCCCGAGATAGTTACCATAATGTCAACCTTCAAGGTGATCCTTTGTGGATATGCAAGTCAAATTTCGCGGCTACAGTGTTCTTAGTTCTGCCGTTAGGATTCATGCAAGCAATATGGGACCATCGAGAGAATCAAGAACCGTTTTGTGATTGAATATCTTCATTTGAAGGGAATGACGCACAAGAAAATTGCGGAGTACACGCGGAATACACTTAACGACAGTGCAACAGTGAAAAACTGAGTGTCCGGCATCAAACGTGAAATAACAAGTGTGAAAGATGCGCCAAGGAGCGGATGGCCTGTAACCGTTGCCACTGATGAAACAGTGACTGGAATTCACGATACGATTTTGCAGGATAGTCGAACAGCGTTGCATCATGTTGAAACCACATTTGGAATCTCCCATGAGCATGATCATGACATTATTGTGGATATTTTGGGAATTTGGAAAGTTTCGTTTCGGTGGGACCCGAAAGACTTGAATGCTGATCAGAGGTGGGAGTGTGTGCAGTGTTGTGAACAAATCGTTTTTCAATTTGAAGCGGATGAAGAAGGCTTTCTTGCAAGGTATGTGACAATGGACGAAACGTGGGTTCACCACTATGATCCTGAGACCAAACAATAGTCACAACATAGGAAACATTTTTCATTTCCTGCCCCAAAAAAAATCCGGTGCAAAAATCAGCTGGTAAGATGATGGCATCGGTCTACTGGGATCCAGAAGGAGTAATTGTGGTGGATCACTTTCAAAAGGTCGTTTCTACCAAAGCATCATACTATTGCACCATTCTGCGCCATTTTAGAGAAGAGATAAAGAAAAAAAAGGCGGAAAATAGGCTTACGGAGTTCTTTTGCATGACAACGCGGCACTGGAAACTCTGAGTGACTGTGGGATCGCATTGTTACGTCATCCGTCATATTCTCCAGATTTGGTTCCATCAGACTTTTTTTCTTTTCCCAAATCTAAATACAGACCTCAAAGGACGACGATTTGACAATGATGACGCAGTGATTGCTGCTGTGAATGCTTGGTTGGACTCGAAATCGAAAACGCTTTATTTGAATGGTTTGCAGAAGTTATCTGAGCGTGCCCACAAGTGTATTAGTGCACATGGATATTATATTCAAAAGCAAATTGGTATTATGAAGTTTCTGTTAGTCCTCGTTTCTTAAGGTACAAACTTTCGACTCCCCCTCGTAGTGCGTGGTACCATGGGTACAGTGCAAGTATCGGTGTGGAAAATTTTCAAAATACTTTATCTCATAAACGACTCTCACTAGAACCCTGCAACAAACACCACTGACATTCTAATTTACGTTACTTTTGGTTTTTTAATGTCAGTAGGCATTGTGCCATTTAAAAGAGAATGTGTTTGCACAAAAATTCACTTCCTATTATTACAATCTTTTTATTATCTAACATTATGACCGCTGACAACCAATCTACTCTGCGAAAACGGCACATCAAGGGAACTTTCCATTTTCGCAGTATTTTCTACGCAATTTCAGTTGATTCATTCTGCATACTTCAGCTTATCATCTGGCCGGAAACCCTGCAGAATGTTATATGAGGGAACTTGGAAGACACACTGCAGCAACAGCCACAGCTCACAGGGTGATACTGTAGAGGATGTAATTAATAATGTAGTTGATGATGTAACAAGATTTACTCCTTTCAATATTAAGGAAGGTGACAGAACTTTGAATCTGGTGGAGGAAAAAATATAATCCTCTTCTAGGAATGAATTTAGATGAGAAGAGAAAAGGAAGAGAGCAAGAGAACTGGTAGAGGAAAAGTTGTTACAGAGGAAGAAACGTCATTATGAGAAAATAAAGGAGGTTGATTTTAAAGTCGGGGACCCGATATTATTAAAGACATTTGAGAAATTGAAATAAATGAATAATGAAACGTTGAAGATTTTTTATGTATACACAGGATAACTTGAAGTAGCCAGTATACCTCCCCAAACGCATTTTGTTTGATTTATCCCAAATCGAAGAAGTTTGTGCTTGAGAATATAGTAGATTAGAAGCCATACAAAACAAGAACGGCCTCATCAGAAATTGTGGAAGTAGCGAGTGCAATAAAGTTTCAATGTGAAGCTTGGGATCCAAGGGAAGAAATGCATGAAAGTTTAGGGGGTATATAATTTTGTTTTTGATGTATGAAAGTAAAAGTTTTATTCTTTAAGTTTCCAAGGCCATTTCTGGCAGAGGATGTTTATAGCATGATGAGTCTTAGTTTACTAGTAGTTCAATGTTTCTCAGTGTGTATATAATATGCAAATGGAGAAATAACACTAGGGAAAATTAAAATAGGAAAAAGTACTATAATAATAAACTGAGAATCTACATACGAAAGGGTTTCTTGATATTGCCTTTAAGTAGGTACATTTGATCACTAACTGTGTCCCGAAGAAACGAGTTGAGGTAGAATGTGTAACATTCCTTTTAAAATCAAGGAATGTGAGTTTGATGATTATGTTAATTAATAAATATAGTATTTGTAATCCAGAAGGTAGACCTATTTCAAATTCTGGCGACTAAACTGGGGGAGATATTTAAGGCTAGTTCTTGTATGTAGGATTTTGTAGCGCAGTGGATTCAAATATTGATTTGTTAATGGGAAGGTAAACTCACACATGTGTGGGATATTTGGTAATATGATGAGACATTTAACTAGTAATTTTGGTAAAGAGATCTGAGTTGTTATAGCACACTACAGAGCAGTGATCTCCAAGAGAAATGAGATAAAAAAAATGAAGATACATGCCATGACAAGTAAAGGAACTTACTGCTTGACCATATTAAAGGGCGTATAGAAACTGACAATGATTGGGACTCAATGGCTACAGAGCCATCGACAAATTATAAAAATACTTGAAAGTGCATAATGAAAGGAGATATTTACTATAGGTAGGAACTGACGAAATATGTCTTCAGTTTTATGGTATAGATTTATTGTAATTATTTGTTTTTCTAGATTTCCTGAGGCATTCATACATTATTTGTTGCTAATTTTGAAAAAATTGTTGAATACTTGAGCACCATCACTCCATAGCGTGCTATTTTTCATTATGTAAGGTAAATTTCATACTAATACATTATATACTTGGTGACTCTTGTATGTTGTCATCAAAATAGTTTTCAGTGTTTAAAATTGGTGCACATAAAAAATAAAAAATAATTTTGAAGTCATTTGCCTCTGATGTTGCTAAAACATTTTATCTTCAAAGGTTCTTGGGAAAATCTCGTAAGAAAAGGGGAACGTCTTTGAAGGAATTGTTAACTGTGAACAGTAATTTTTTTCTGTCTTTTCTTTCACTTTCTTTTGCCCTGTACGTAAATTTGTGATGGTCTAGAATACCTTTTTTTGTTTTGTTCTGTAATATATGTTATATAATATGATTTGCTTTATTTGTATTGCTACATAAATATCCTTTAACTACGTTTACAAAAGTGTCAATGCGTGTTTCACTTTATTTGTAATACCTCTATATAATGTGAGGGCTTCTGCCGTCTAGAAGTGTGCTTTTACCTTGTACCAGACGGGACGTCTACTTCTTCCAGCTGTTCTTCCTGTAACCCTGCGATTACCATGAAGAACATCAGGGTATGTACTCTCGACACAGTCAGGTTTATTGACCACAACTCAGACTCAATTTACAACTCAGATTACATATTAGACTTTTCGTAAGAGCATCTCGTCTAACTGATTTCTGTCGTCAGATTTTTCTCTTTTCTTCTTTTTACTTTCTTAGATGCGTGTTGACAAAAACAATGGAACTTCGGCAGGAAGGAGCTTCATGGTAGGATGTGCTTTGCTGGAGACTCTGATCGACTGCTTGCGATGATTGAAACTCATCAAAAGAGTGTCCTCCGCCGCCACACGACGCCCCAGGAGCACCTCAAAAACAAAAGCCAAACCCAAACAAATCAGAATCGTCTCAATACCTTAACTAATGATAATAAAGCTGCTTAAACTTTGTTGATCGCCTATTATGAGCGATTACTCAATTGCAATAAGAGCTAAGGATACAGGTGTTTCACAAAACCACTGAAATATTAACCATTGTATCTGTATCCTTACAGTAATGCTCTGTGTAGAATTAAATGTAATACGCAGTATGGGGGAGCGACATCGATAGTTGCAGTCGATCAATGAAAAACAGTCAGGAGGTGTGCGGTGTCGTGGTGTAAGCGTGATTTATGTATCGTGCTAGAAAGAATGGAACAAAAATTCATAACCGCGTCCTTTTTTTCCGGTCACGGCTTAAGCTATACTTCAGTGTGGACGTTACGAAACTGTGTTACACTGTGTGCATACTATGAGTTTCGTGGAATTCCATGAACAGTAGTGAAAATGTATACGTGAATGGATAAGTGAGAGCTGATTGCAGTTAACTGGTACTGACCTCGTTTGCTACTCAATAAATAAATTGCTGTATGCGTTAAAACATTCACTATTGGCGTGCAGACTCAGAAAATGATTGTAAAGTGTAGCACTAAACTGTGAATTCGCGATCGTGATTACTAAAAGCGTACGGACTATAGTATCTCGATCAGTGTGTCGAATTGAATATCGTAATGTTATGAAACTGTACGGAACATTACAAACATAAACGTGTGTGTACGGAACGTTGTAATCGTATGCAAATGAACGTGAATTTATACATAAACACTACGGTCTACAATGTTGTGGCATAAGAAATGGAATGACGAATGGAATAACCGCTTGGACAAGCACATTCCAAACCAGAGGACATTTGTTCTGCCATTTCACAACCGATGTACCTGCTTTAAACATACCGCCAGCCCCGACGAGCCACCATGGACGTCACAACGCTTTGTCTTCAAATGATAAGCTAAAACGCTATGTGCTCTCCTCTATAAAGACATTTTACATATTCCCAAATGTAATTTCGTTTTGCTTTGTAACGAACCTTCTTCAAACCTTCTTCAATATTTGCTTTCTTTGAATAAATGTAGTTTTTGTAATGTGTATTTGCAATCAGTGTTGACACTGTTAATTTCACCATGAAGAATAGTCGTTACTATTTACTGCTTCTATCTTCCTTTTTATATGATTCTAACTGTTATTGCATGTATTTTATGTATTATATGGAGGGATGTGTTTTCATGAATGTGTGCGGCGTTCTGTCAGTTGAAAGTTTGTATTTGTTGTGGTACATACAAGCAGCGTAAATAGTTGGCGTCCGTCGCCAGAATGCGAGCGCCGAGCAAACATAGCAAACCCATTGATTCGACTGTGCTGCAAGGCACGTTACGGGCGGAAACTTTGGTTTTGCTAGCTGTCAACTGCCTAAACTGTGTTTGCGTTCAATAAGAAGTAATATTATGACATACTCATGACGAAGTGCGAGTTTGGTTCAAATGACTCTGAGCACTATGGGACTTAACTTCTGAGGTCATCAGTCCCCTAGAACTTAGAACTACTTAAACCTAACTAACCTAAGGACATCACACACATCCATGCCCGCGGCAGGATTCGAACCTGCGACCGTAGCGGTCGCGCGGTTCCGGACTGTAGCGCCTAGAACCGCTCGGCCACCCCGGCCGGCAAGTGCAAGTTTATTTGGCTCCTTAGGTTATGACTAAACAAAATTATAGTCTTTTTAGTACTTTCAACGTTGCAGCCCAGTCAACAATCGTGATAATCTAATATATAACAAACTATCAGCGTCGATTGCGGTAGTGAAACCAACCTTTACCTAGGTTTCAGCTCAAGTAATTGAGCCTTCTTCAGAAGATAAACCTGATTCTATAATATGTCTACGAGGGCATGGTCAAGAAAGGGAGCTCACGTGAAACTAAGTAGACGTAGATGACGCGCTGCATATCAACATGGCGGGGAACATTGCGCATGTCAATCTGGGACCATGATTGTCAAAGATAAAAGCCCAACGCAGTTATGTCTTATAACAAACAACTTACAGAATGATTGAAACTCTGAAACATAAAGCCTCTGCACCAGGTTTTGACTAAAATGTAACAAACTATGCTTGGATATATATGAGTGCCAACACACTACCCCGACTTGCACTATTAGAATATATCGGCCCTTCCGTAACGAATGCTGCGTAACGCAATCATCGTTATTAATGAAATATGACATACAGCAGCGAAACTGTTGTATGTAAACGCCAAAATGCAATAATTTCAGAAAACCTGTACACAGATGGTCGAGGAGTTGTTTGTATCAGTTGATGTAGATATACTTCTTATTGCTGACACGCACTGAATGATAAAAATATAAATAAAGATAAAAATTAATCTTGATAATGTTCTTCAAAATGGTTCAAATGGCTCTGAGCACTACGGGGCTTAACATCTGTGGTCATCAGTCCCCTAGAACTTAGAATTACTTAAACCTAACTAACCTAAGGACATCACACACATCCATGTCCGAGGCAGGAGTCGAACCTGCGAACTGTAGCGGTCACGCGGTTTCAGACTGAAGCGCCTAAACCGCACGGCCACACCGGCCGGCGATAATATTCTTCATTCAGTGCGCGTCAGCAATTAGAAGTATATCTAAATCAACTGATAAAAACACCTACTCGACCATCTGTGTACAGGTATCCGAAATTATTGTATTTTGGCGTTTACATACTACAGTTTCGCTGTTTTATGTCAAATTTCATTAATAACGATGGTTACGTCATGCATCATTCGTTGTGAAAGGGTCGATATATTGTAATAGTGTGTTCGCACTCATATAAATCCATGCGTAGTTTGTTACATTTTGGTCAAAACCTAGTGCAGAGGCTTTATGTTTCAGAGTTTCACCCATTCTATAAGTTATTCGCTATAAGACCTAACTGCGTTGGTCTTTTATCTTCGACAGTCATGGTCTCAGACATGCGCAATGTTCCCCGCCATGTTGATTTTCAGCGCGTCGTCTAGGTCTACTCAGTTTCACGTGAGTTCCCGAGGCCCACCGCACGGCGTCCATGGAGACGAGGCGCTCGCCGCAGCTTCAGTCCTGATGGTGACTTAGTACCTGTGTACCGCATTTTTAAAGTGTGACTACGCCTATTCAGGCTGTTTTAGTTTTATTTCTATACCATGCCCTCGTAGAAATATTATACAATCAGGTTTATCTTCTGAACAAGGCTCAATTACTTGGGCTGAAACCTAGGTAAAGGTTGGTTTCATTACCGCAATCGAGGCTGATAGTTTTTTATATATAAAATTATAGCCATTTCTTTAGTTGTTTACTATTTTATCTAAAGGAGTTTTCATGTTTTGTATTGTTTTGGTGTTTGTTGACAACATCTGACGCGATTATTTTCATTAAGTTTGGAAGTGAAACATGTTTTTTTAGTTCAAATAATCGAAATTCAAGGTCAAAATTAAGCAAAGTATATCTGTGAGAACTGTTTTCTTCGCTTATGGCTAAGTTCCTGACAGAAGTAGATAATATAGTCATTTTCTTTGCAACCTTTGGGTACACGATTCGTAGGAAGGCCAAGAGAAAGGCGGCTGGATAATTAGAAGACGGAACAGGCCTGTGGTCCAGACTGTTATGAAAGAATACGAAAATGGTTCTTGTTTTCTTTACTTTCTGAGACTTTTCATCGAACTTTCCAGACGCATCATGCATTTCGTCAAACCTCTCAACACATTATAAAAAATAATTTAGATATTAGTGGTCAGATATGATGGAAGGAGTAGGGATTTTCTGTTTTTACTTCTCGCGTCCTACAACATGATCCCCATTTGTCACTCATTCGGGAAATGCGTTGCACAGTACTGGTAACGTTCGCGTCTCTAGTTCTTTGCGCGGCCGGTTGGTCTCATGTTTACCAGCCAGGATGGTGCAAGCCTCTTTATACACTGATTTTTCATTGTCACTGTGTTTTTGCAAAAGGTACTGAACATAAGATTAAGGATTCGGACACAATATAAGTGTCTCTATACTTTTTGCACTTATTTATTCCCATTACCTCTTTTGCCTTCATGAAAATGCACATGTATACTGTCTTGAGAGAGAGAGTATTTGGAACTTGTGCCAACAAAACATAGCAGGCAGCAAATGGCTGCTCTATGTAGTCATCAGATAATACATTCGCAAACGTCGGTCAGAATACTTTAATCCTTTCATTACGATTTTATTTTTCATCTCTTGCGCCCATGGTCGGCCGAAGTGGCCGAGCGGTTCTAGACGCTTCAGTCTGGAACCGCGCGACCGCTACGGTCGCAGGTTCCAATCCTACCTCGGGCATGGATGTGTGTGATGTCCTTAGGTTAGCTAGGTTTAATTAGTTCTAAGTTCGAGGGGACTGATGACCTCAGATGTTAAGTCCCATAGTACTCAGAGCCATTTGAACCATTTTTGAACCTCTATCATTTTATGGCCCGACTGTCGAGTTCGTGCCACTAATCGCTCCCCAACACTCTAATTGCAGTCCTTGCGTCACCCTTGCTTCACTATAGCAATAACGCAACACTGAAGCAGAACAATACTGTCACGTCGTAACTACACTGGGGTGAGACAAATAATGGGATACATCCTAATATCGTGTCGGACCGCCTTTTTCCTGGCGTAATGCAGCAATTCCACATGGCATGGACTCAACGAGTCGTTGGAAGTCCGGTGCAGAGCCTTGCTGCCTCTGTAGCCGTCCATAACAGTGGAAGTGTTGCCAGTGCAGGATTTTTTGCATTAACTGACCTCTCCAATACGTCCCATTAATGTACGATGGGACTCACGTCGGGCAATCTGGGTGACCAAATCATTCACTCGCATCATCAAAAATGTTCTTCAAACCAATCGCGCACGATTGTGGATAGTTGACAGGGCGCACAGTCTTCCATAGAACTTCTAGTGTTATTTGTCTGTGGGTGGCAAAAGGTCTCCTAGTAATCGCCATAGCCATTTCCTGTCAATGATCGATTCAGTTGGACAAGAACACCCAGCTCATTCTATGTAAAAACAGCCCACACCATTATGGAGCCACCACCAACTTTCACAGTGCCTCGTTAACAGCTTGGATCCATGGTTTCGTGCGGTCTGCGTCACACTCGAACTCTTCCATCACCTCTTCGCAGCTGAAATAGGGATTCATCTGCCCACGCTATTGCTTTCAAGTTGACCAGGGAGTAACTGATAAGGTCTGTAACGTTATCTGGCAGCACGCATCCAAAGTGAAAGTTAAAAGAACATTTCGATGTATAATGCTTTCTGTAACAAATAACTGATATGTATTTCTGTTAACTGAATTTCAAAATGACACTTAATTTTCTGAGGAAAAGTATAATTACGAATTTTGCTATTATAAACGATTATTGAAAGAGTGTGAAGTACTATCTGTGGCGGAGGATGTGAAAACCGCCACAGAAGAAACGATATGTAATGAGAAATGACAAAGACTGTAGAAGAATTAGTTAAGATATAAATAGGCAATATTTTGTAATAGAATCGCTTGTCTTCTGCACGGACTGAATGGGAGAGGAACCCGAAACGTTGCATTAGGTTCTTACGTAGTCTTCATTTGTCATAAGTCGATGATCGACGCCATTTGTAGCTGAGATTGTAAAAGGTGTGTAAAGATTTTAATTGTTTCTGTTAAAATATATTTATCTAGTAAAATCTGTTCGTCACAATTACTGCAAAGTTCGCATCGGACATTACCCATTTTATTTAAGAAATTTCAGCATGTTATTGCATATCGCTGGCGGTGCGGAGCTGCGCCGCGAGCGAGCAGTCTGCAGCAGCGGCAGATTCAAATATACTATCGCAATAACGATCACGTCCTAAAAAGGGTTCAGGTAGGTGAACGAAAATAATAACGTGTTTCTTTTGACAGCATTCCAGACGCAGAATAAAAAGAGATAGTAGATTTAATCTTGTGCATTCACAGGTGGATACAGGCTGCAGCTTTTGTAAATTGTAAATTTTCATTCAAAAAAGTGATAAATTCTGAACATATCGTAAAGTGTATTTAAAAGTGAATAATTTTCATGAGAGCTTAGCAATATAAAAAAGAAAACATTTTCATATAGTGAAGATAGTCTTATGCTTCAAAGCTAGTCGAGGTATATCCAGTTAAACAAAAATCCACTGCAACGTGAAAATGTTTGCTATGTTCGATGGACAATAATATTTTCATTCTTGCACAAACAGCTTTAGTACTTGAATAAAAGTAAAAATTGAATAATTATTTTGGAATATTCAAAGAAATTTATTTTTGTTAATCTGCAACAGAATATTTCATACGTAAAGTAAAAATCACAAATGAAAAATTTATTGCAACCTTTCATTTCTCATGACCATCCATGTATATGTTAAGTTCAATCTCAACGGTTTCCCAATCAAATTAAACGCAAAAAGCAAAGAAAGTTTAAAACCAGACGGTCAACTCCCGAATAATTAAAACAGACAGAATCGCATTAAAGGTCACAAGCCCACGAGAAGCAGTGCAGGCGCTATCGTGCTGTTAACAAAAGCATTCGCGTCCGCCGTCTGCTGCCATAGGCAATTAAAGAAAAATTTCGCCGCTCTGTCGAAACGAATACCGTCGTTGTACGTCCCACACCGATTTCTGCTGTTATTTCATGCAGTGTTGCTCGTCTCTTAGCACTGACAACTCTACGCAAACTCTGCTGCTCTCAGTCGTTAAGTGAAGGTCGTCAACCACTGAGCTAATGCCTGAAATGTGGTATCCACGCGGCACTCTTGACACTGTGGGTCGCAGAAAACCGAATTCCCAAACCATTTCCGAAATTGAATGTCCCATGCGTCTAACTCTCACTGTCATTCCGCGTTCGAAGTCCCGTCGTGTGGCCATAATACGTTACACCTTTCCACGTCAATCACCTGAGTACACATGATAGCTACATCTACATCTACATTTATACTCCACAAGCCACTCAATGGTGTGTGGCGGAGGGCACTTTACGTGCCACTGTCATTACCTCCCTTTCCTGTTGTAGTCGCGAATGGTTCGCGGCAAGAACGACTGCTTGAAAGCCTCCGTGCGTGCTCGAATCTCTCTAATTTTACATTCGTTATCTCTTCGGGAGCTATAAGTAGTGGGAAGCAATATATTCGATACCTCATCCAGAAACGCACCCTCTCGAAACCTGGACAGCAAGCTACACCGTGATGCAGAGCGCCTCTCTTGCAGAGTCTGCCACTTGAGCTTCCTAAACATCTCCGTAACGTTATCACGCTTACCAAATAACCCTCTTCTTTGGATCTTCTCTATCTCCTCTGTCAACCCGACCTGGTACGGATCCCACAATGATGATCAATACTCAAGTATAGGTCGAACGAGTGTTTTGTAAGCCACCTCCTTTGTTGATGGACTACATTGTTTAAGGACTCTCCCAATGAATCTCAGCCTGGCACCCACCTTACCAACAACTAATTTTATATGATCATTCCACTTCAAATCGTTCCGCACGCATACTCCCAGATATTTTACAGAAGTAACTGCTAGAAGTGTTTGTTCCGCTATTATATAATCATACAATAACGGATCCTTCTTTCCATGTTTTCGCAATACATTACATTTGTCTATGTTAAAGGTCAGTTGCCACTCCCTGTGCCAAGTGCCTATCCGCTGCAGATCTTCCTGCATTTCACTGCAATTTTCTAATGCTGCAACTTCTCTGTATACTACAGCATCATCCGCGGAAAGCCGCATGGAACATCCGACACTATCTACTAGGTCGTTTATATATATTGTGAAAAGCAATGGTCCCATAACACTCCCCTGCGGCACGCCGGAGGTTATTTTATCGTCTGTAGACGTCTCTCCATTGATAACAACATGCTGTGTTCTGTTTGCTAAAAGCTCTTCAATCCAGCAACACAGCTGATCTGACATTCCGTAGGCTCTTACTTTGTTTATCAGGCGACAGTCAATGCACTCAAAAAATTGCTTTGAGCACTATGGGACTTAACATCTGAGGTCATCAGTCCCCTAGAAATTAGAACTACTTAAACCTAACTAACCTAAGGACATCACACACATCCACGCCCGAGGCAGGATTCGAACCTGCGACCGTAGCGGTCGCGCAATTCCAGACTGAAGCGCCTAGAACCGCTCGGCTAGTCCGGCCGGCGTCAATGCACTGCCCTTTTATGTTTGGTGTACGCGAGACTACCAACATCTATATATGAACATAGGAATATCCTATCACTTTTGTCGCCACATTATATAATCAAGTTCAAATCCGAAAACAAGGTCGTCTGTGAAGTACAACACTTGGCATTGACAGCACGTTTATTACTGTCGCAAACGTACAGACAGAACAGACCTCATCTCCTCAACAGAAAGTGCTGGCATTTATAATAAAATCGAATATCTCAGTATACACAAATATAAGAATCTCCCAGAGCTCAAGCATACGAAACTACAAAACATTGTTGGTGTTCAGGTTTGAAATGGTGACCCGCTGCACGCCAATCAGTGATGCTAACAGCTATACCACAGTCATGCTTCACAGCTGTTGGCACTGCTGCTTCTTCTGGAAATACAGCGACCCCCTGTTTCAAAAGTTCTCATTACAGCCGACTACAACCACCTTGATCTTGAACTGTCAATGGCTCTCTGAATGGCAGAGTTTTCGAATCCTCGTGTTCTGGTCGGTTTGTGACATCCTCTTCTCTATATTAAGCATCGGCGGTGGACACTGTCATCAAAGCTTCGCGACCGTCGAGGAGGTCTTCAGTTTCCTTATTCTAGAAGCTCCCATTCTCGATCTGCACCTCAGAACTCGAGTAGCGCTCCGTACGAAGGATATGGACGACGTCTCTGCCCTTTTGTCTCCTTGATGAAGTGTCATAATATTCAACAAGTCATGAAGGAAGTCATATGGTCCACAGCAGCGCTTTAGGAACTTTTCGAATAGCCCACTGCTGGAACAGGTGTAAGAATCCATATCAAGCCTCCCAGGCTGTATCTCACTGGTGGGTGCTTGTCGTTACAGCGCTCTCGGTCTTCCTCCCGGGCTTCCATGGTCTTCCAAAATGTTTCAAATGGCTCTGAGCACTATGGGACTTAACATCTGAGGTCATCAGTCCTCTAGAACTTAGAACTACTTAAACCTAACTAACCTAAGGACATCGCACAAATCCATGCACGAGGCAGGATTCGAACCTACGACCGTAGCGGTAGCACGGTTTCAGACTGAAGCGCTGAGAGCCGCTCGGCCACGCCGGCCGGCCCATGGTCTTCACGACGAGGTGTTTCACATAATCATTCCGAGTAGCGTCCACTTGAAACAGGAGCAGAGTATCGATTGTCGTTTTGGCTTTGCGGCTGTGGAACTGAAAGTAAGATTCGAAGTGTGTAGTGTCTTACTTCGGTGTATTGTTTGTGAATGTCACCAGGGGCAGAAAGTATCCCGATTTCTCTGTCGGACGCCAACGTACATCGATAGAGTATATGCCAACTACTTATTCAAGCGTTCTATGGAACCATTCACCTGTGGGTGGTGGCAGTTTTTACCTTGTGGGTGATGCTGCAACGTGGTGTTGCTTCTGATACTAGGCTCGACTGGAAAACTTTACGAAGGGTATCAAAAAAACAACTGTTTAATTCCCCAGATATCGACACTCAAGGATTGAGAGTGGGATTTTTGGACACTCGATACGTACAAGGAATGCTGAAAGAAGTCGCAAAACTGTATATATTTGATACAACCAGTATTTATGGAGACGTCTATACTTCTCTGGAGGTCACTGACGACAAGTTCAAAGAGTAGAAAACTAATTCATACGTAAAACTGCTACATAAAAATTTTATAATCCACCTTCGCCTGAACGAAGCACGTGGGTCCCAAATGCCTGAATGTTACAGTCGTTAACGTTTGGAAAGAGGATGGTTCAAATGGCTCTGAGCACTATGGGACTTAACATCTGAGGTCATCAGTCCCCTAGAACGTAGAACTACTTAAACCTAACTAACCTAAGGACATGACACACATCCATGCCCGAGGCAGGATACGAACCTGCGACCGTAGCGGTCACGCGGTTCCAGACTGAAGCGCCTAGAACGGCTCGGCCACACCGGCCGGCGTTTGGAAAGAGGTTTGTTACTTTACAACACAGAACTCCCTGCGACCTTGGCAGACTACGCTAATTGGTGATAGTCGACGTGAGGATGAGGAGAGAGTGACACTGTACCTCGCACGTTAGCTTTGCGCGGTGCCGTGCTACCGGAAACGCATCCGCCGCACGTTGCCAACACAAACGAGGACGTCTCCCGCTCCACTGCCTGAACCGACGTCGGTGTACGGGTGGCTGCCCCGGTCACAGTTTCGAAGGGTGTTTTTATAAACAGAAAGCTTAGATGTCAACTGATGAGTGAACCGTTGGCCAAACAAAATTGTTAAAGGAATTTTCGTCAGGAGCTTGCCTATATCCTCCACAGGTGTCGCTGTCGTATGCATCGAAAAATCCACCTATATAAAGTATTAAAAGAAAAACAAAAACAAGTGATGGATAATTTGAGAAGTGATAGTACTCTTCGAAACAGGAAACAATAAAACCTGAAAACATACTTTCTGAGATAGTTCGTAGGAGGGACTGAAAGACATTTCGTTGCGGATATGAGCACAATTATTGCACTGGCGCTAGGTCAACAGCGTGTTTTGATTTCGCATTCACAGTACCCTAGGTACACATACAACGTGATTCCGTTGGTGGCGTTACAGAATTTCAGGGATGGTGGAGAAGGGTAAATGCATCAATGTGAGGTACGTGATACCGGTCCGGAAACGACCGAGGCGAAAGTCATAAGCGAAAGTCCTTCTGATATCTCTCATGGTGGAATACGTGTGCCGGCACTGTTTTTTCCTAAGGTTGCAGGTTGCGCGACTTTCTGAGGTGATAGACTGGAACAAAACAAGAGAACAAATCCAGTAAATATGGACTCTAAAATGAACACCTTGAAATATATGGGCGCTTCTTCAATAGAAGAGATGCGTTTCTCAGTAGGCAAGACGAACAAGTGCTCATTGTTGTGGGTTGGCAGGAGAGCCAACACCGGGTATGAAAGGAAGCCGAAAGGCACGCGTTTTAGCTCACGCAGGCTGGCGTGAGGTCTGGAACAGGACAAGGAAATTTGACTTTAGAAAAACGGACGTAGCTGGTAGAATACTTAACTTTAATCCATTAATGATGAGCGTCGCTCTTGACTGTACATGACTTAGTATCAATAGTAACTGGTAATGGCACCTTGCTAGGTCGTAGCAAATGACGTAGCTGAAGGCTATGCTAACTATCGTCTCGGCAAATGAGAGCGTATTTTGTCAGTGAACCATCGCTAGCAAAGTCGGCTGTACAACTGGGGCGAGTGCTAGGAAGTCTCTCTAGACCTGCCGTGTGGCGGCGCTCGGTCTGCAATCACTGATAGTAGCGACACGCGGGTCCGACGTATACTAACGGACCGCGGCCGATTTAAAGGCTACCACCTAGCAAGTGTGGTGTCTGGCGGTGACACCTCATTCCGCCCCCGCAAATGGGCGGAGGGTTGTGGCATAAGGCTTCAGCCCGCCGTGGGGAGGACCCCATGTTGACGTATGCGACGAGGTGGGGAGCCTAACAACAGGCGAGGCTTCGCCACCCGCACCCTGCCATTCGGACCGCGGGGAGCTAGGAAACGCCTGAAAACCTGCTCCAGGGTGCACGCCAACATGCTGTGTATGCGCCCGCAGAGAGACAGGAGGGGCCGAAGGGTCGACCTCCATCGGGCCGGGGCACCCGACGGGCGAAGACGACATATGGTCCGAAGCGGGCAAGAGTTCCATGTCGGAGGATAACTGGTCACGGAAATCGATCGGCGGCGCGTGACCCAGGGAGGCGCTCGGCGAATGCAGAGACGCGTCCACTGCGGGCGTCGCCGGCGGGAGAACAGGTGGCGGCGGCGGCGGCGGCGCGTCGCCATGGGGCAAAATGGAAGGCAGCGTCGGTAACACTTGGGGCTGAGGCGAGCCATTAGATGGGTCGCCAGGGCGCTGACCGGACGCTGAAAGCAGACGGGGAGCGGCAGATCCCGTGCGACGTCAGAGGCGCAGCTGATTGAGATGCCGACGCACCTCACCAGAGGCCCCCAAAACCAGATACATCGCGCGGCCGAGGCAGCGAAGAATGCGCCCTTCGAGCCAACGCCGTGAACCTCGATAGTTGCGGTAGTAGACAACGTCGCCTGGGGCAAAAGCAGGTGTCTGCCGCTGCACAGGAACCTGATGCGACGGATGTAGCAAAGACATCAAGGTTCGATGAGGGCGACCGTGGAGCAACTCAGCCGGCGAGCGACCATCTTCGGGCTAAGAGGGATACGAGGACAAGAAGAGCAATAACGCGTCCTCCCGGGAATGCGACTCTTCCAACTTCAACATCTGTGGCTTGAAAGTCCTGACCAAACGTTCAGCGGCACCGTTTGACTGTGGCGAAAACGGCGCGGACGTCAGATGTTGAATACAATTGACCTTGCAGAATGACTGAAATTCTGCGGACATGAATTGTGGCCATTGTCGGAAACAATAGTCTGTGGAAGACCTTCGATGCAAAAGATAGCGGATAACGCTTGGATGGTGGCAGATGACGTCGTGGAAGACATCCGGACAACAAAAGGTAAATTACTGAATGAATCTACCACAACCAACCATCGAGCATTCCAGAATGGACCAGCAAAATCGATGTGTAAGCGTTGCCGAGGGGAAGTGGCTTTTGGCCATGCAAAGAATTTTCGCGGTGGTGCTGATTGTTGTTCGGCACACACCATGCAAGAAGAGCACATATTCGTAATCGCGGCATCGATTCCGGGCCAAGTACAGTGCTGACGACCAAGTTGTTTCGTTTTCACTATACCCCAATGTCCTTGGTGGAGAAGCTGTAAGACAGAGGACTGTAACGAACGTGGGACCACGACCCTGGACTGATCATTATCTGAACGCAACAGCAAAACACCACGCCGCACAAAAAGTCTCTCCTTGAGAGCAAAAAATGGGCGAACCAACGGATCCCCGATCCGTGACTTTGACAAGGGCCATTGCGTAGCAACAAAACGCAGAACGGTAGCAAGGACAGGGTCGGCAGCGGTGGCTGTAGCTACACGACGAAAATCAATCGGAAACGATTCGACCACGTCATCGGATTCCGAATCAATGAACATGCAAGCAAGTTCGGAGGAATCGAATGCTCTATCCTCAGCAACAGGCAAACGGGATAACGCATCGGCGTTTCCGTGCTTAGCAGTGGACCGATACAAGATATCGTAGTGGTACTGCGAGAGGAAAATAGACCAGCGAATGAATTTCTGCGCTGTACGTGGAGGTACAGGCTTGGTCGGATGAAAAAGCGATGTCAAAGGTTTGTGGTCTGTGATGATGGTAAAGTGACGACCATACAAGAAATCATGAAACTGTAACACCAAATACGAGAGCCAATGCTTCTTTCTCGATCTGTGAATAATTTCCTTGCGCAGACGAGAGCAATTTGGACGCAATGGCAATAGGGCGATCGTGCGAACCTTCTTTGTGCGCAAGCACAGCACCGATCCCGAAATCTGATGCATCCACCATCAACAAAAGGGGCTTCCGGGGATCGAATGGCGTAAGGCAAGTATTGGAAAGCAACGCTGATTTCAACTGGCGAACGGCGCGTTCGCATTCCGTCGTCCAGACGAACGGAACACCCTTACGGCGTAAGCGATGAAGCGGAGCTGAAATTGAAGAGGCATGTGGCACATATTTGTGATAGTAATTTATTTTTCCCAGCACACTCTGTAGCTGCTTCAAATTCTGCGGCAAAGGCAAGTCTTGTATGTCACGGAGGTGCTCTGGACTGGAATGTATGCCTTGGGCATTGAGTACATGTCCCAGATAGGGTAAGTCACGAGCAAAAAACACACATTTGTCCTTCGGCAAGCGAAGACCATTTTGTCGCAAGACCTGAAATAATGTTCTGATATTGGCTAAATGTTCTTCTTCCGTCTTTCCGGAGATCACAATATCGTCCAGATAGTTTGCTGCAGTAGGGACCGACGCACAAACAGTTTGTAGATATTGCTGAAACAATACACGGGCGGATGCACAGCCGAATGGCAGTCGTTTGAATCGATACAAACCAAGATGCGTGTTAACCACCAAAACGCGCTGGGATTCTTCGTCCACCGGTATTTGCAAGTACGCATCTGCTAGGTCCAACTTCGAAAAATATTTACCCGGGCACAGTTTGTGAAAAAGATCTTTCGGGCAGGGTAAAGTATAAGTTGCAGTCACTAGTTGTGGATTCACTGTTGCCTTGAAGTCAACACAAAGTCTCAATTTTCCGGAAGGTTTTTGCAAAATTACTAAGGGTGATGCCCAGAGAGAAGCCTGCACACGTTCAATTACACCTTGTGATTCCAAATCGTGTAATGTTTTTGCGACCTCATCACGCAATGCGTGGGTAACATTGCGCGCTCTGAAAAACTTCGGTTGCGTGGTTACTTTAAGTTCCAAATGTGCTTTATAGTTCTTAGCGCAACCGAGGCCCGGTGCAAAAATTTCCGCAAATTCGTCACATAGACGAGAAACAATGTCTGAAGGCACAGTCTGATTCACTGATAGGACCTGATTTACTATAGACAAGTTAAACAACTGAAATAAATCGAAACCAAACAAGTTCACTGCAGAAGAAGAACGAAGGACGTAAAATGACACAAGTTTTGTTTGTCCTTTGTATGTTGCAAGAAGGCTGCACTGTCCTAACACAGGGATCGCTTGTCCTGAATAACTACTTAACTTAACATTTGCGGCATGCAACAGAGGTTTGCCCAGCTGTTTGTAAGTGTCTTGATTGATCAGTGAAACTGCAGCTCCGGTATCGAGCTGGAATGGTATCACTTTGCCGTTAATGTCCAAGTCCACAAAGAGTTTATTGTCCTGCTGACGACAAGAGCGACTGTCTCGTGCAACGTGAACTGACACTGGTACAAAATCACTTGCGACGTGACGGGACTTCCGACGATGTCGACGCACACGATTTGTGGGACGAACACAGTCACTGTTAGAGAGAGTTGCACTGGGAGGAGTGGCATGAACTATATGAATTTCCATTGGCGAAGTGTCGCGAGCCTGAGTATCCTTGGTTCGATTCCGATTCCGGCGCAAAGCAAAGGGCCTGGTATGGTGGTGAGTGTCCGATCTGAGCCTTTTCTGGCAAATACTCTGAACATGGCCTTTTTTGTTACAGAAAAAGCAAATAGCCTGGGGTGACGGGCAATTCTCACGCGAATGTCTAGTAGCACTCCCCGGGCATGAGTTCACTGCCTTTGCTTGCTGGCGCGGTACACGTGGCTGAAAGCCAGGCGGCTTTGACGCGGCCAGGCGCGAGGACTGTTTAGTGTTCTGTGCAGCTCGCCCGGCGGGCCGGTTAACCTGACACACGGGTGGCGAAGTTTCAAATGATTCCTGAGCAAAGTCAAGAGTGTCCTGCCGATCCAATATGTCCATCACTTGTTAAAGGGAGGGATTGAATAGTTTCAAATCTGTTCCCTTATACAAACATCAGAAACGTTCTGTGCAATTGCATCACGCACCATAGTATTTGAATAAGGGAGTCCACATTGACACTCAAAAGCACAATCCCTAGTAAGGCCTTGCAAGGTTGCAACCCACTCCTGATTAGTCTGACCTACCGTATGCTCTGTACGAAAGAAGATATACCGTTTGGCAACTACATTGACTGAGTCTTTGAAATATGCATCTAATGCAGACAAAATTTCGTCATAGGACAGAGTTGCTACGTCGCGTCGGGGAAATAATTTGACTGTCACACGGTAGGTGTGCACACCGACGGACGGCAAAAGAAAAGGCTGCCGCTCATTACCTTGAATTCTGTAGGCGGCGAGATGGAATCCAAATTGGCGTGACCACTCCGTCCAGCTTTCCAGTGCAGCATCAAAAGGACGATAAGTTGGTGCAACAGAGTGTTGTGGCTGCGGTAGCGGTGGAGCGGCGGCTGCCGCATCGTTTGGCATTGCACGTTGAACCTGGACGAGCTGTCCAAGGGCATCCAGCAAGGCCTGCGTCTGCTGATTCTGTAAGCGATAAAATTCGGACAGTACATCTGGAGGTTGTGGTGAAGCCATTACACAAGTAAATCAGGGCAGTATAGGTACGAACGCGAATTGGCCTCGTCGCCAAAATGTTGTGGATTGGCAAGAGAGCCAACCCACTATGAGAGGAAGCCAAAAGGCACGCGTTTTAGCTCACGCAGGGTGACGTGAGGTCTGGAACAGGTCAAGGACATTAGACTAGCAAAAAAGGACGTAGCTGTGGAATACTTAACTTTAATCCATAATTGGTGAACATCGCTCTTGACGGTACGTGTTTTACAGCATCAATAGTAACTGGTAATGGCGCCTTGCTAGGTCGTAGCAAATGACGTAGCTGAAGTCTATGCTAACTATCGTCTCGGCAAATGAGAGCGTATTTTGTCAGTGAATCATCGCTAGCAAAGTCGGCTGTACAACTGGGGAGAGTGCTAGGAAGTCTCTCTAGACCTGCCGTGTGGCGGCGCTCGGTCTGCAATCACTGATAGTGGCGACACGCGGGTCCGACGTATAGTGACGGACCGCGGCCAATTTAAAGGCTACCACCTAGCAAGTGTGGTGTCTGGCGGTGACACCACAAGTAACATACCATGATACATGCAGGAAGTGTCGGTTGCTCACAGCCAGTGTGCTCCCTGCCGCCGTTGGATATGCAGCTGCCAGCAGCAAGTCGTATACTCTTAGCTCACTTATTTGTTACATAGTTTAATTCTTAATTTCTTTCCATGTTTTTGGTACTTGCATTGTTTAATTCATACATTTCGGGCGTATTATAGTATTTGAGAGTTCTAGCATCACATTTTAGTACCTGAATAGTGTAAAATCGCGTAGTCTCCTCCCGCCGCTGAGCAGTGTGTCAGCAGTGCGCAAGTAGCAGCATTACTGCATTTACTAGGCAATCTTGTATTTTAATAACCGTTTAAATTTTGTGTCGAATTGTTTGTGCTCTCTGTAGATTAGTTCAGACGTTCTTTGCACAACAGTTTTTAGCATGGATAGGGACTGCAACTGCTGTG
Organism: Schistocerca serialis cubense; assembly: GCF_023864345.2. Taxonomy (NCBI): domain Eukaryota; kingdom Metazoa; phylum Arthropoda; class Insecta; order Orthoptera; family Acrididae; genus Schistocerca; species Schistocerca serialis. Next base: position 517,017,490 of record NC_064642.1, on the reverse strand, counting down.
TTCGGATGCAGGCTGAGTTGGCATCCCTTCGCTCCCAGCTTCAGGCAGTGTTGGCATCGCTCACACAGCTTGAGGCTGTTGCCAGTGTGCATCACTGTGGGGGTCCGGATGGGGCTTTGTCGGGGATGGCCAGCTCGTCCCACGCATCCCCCGATCGGACTACGACTGTGGCTGCCCGGGATACTGCCCACATTGAGGCTGATCCCTCACCTGTGGTAGAGTGGGAGGTCGTCTCGAGGTGTGGCAGGGGGCGAAAGACATTCTGGAGGGCTGAACGGAAGGCCTCTCCAGTTTGTCTGAGGAACGGGTTTCAGGCTCTGTTTCTGGCTGATACTGATCTTGAGCCGGACATGGTTGCTTGTTCTGTTCCAGAGGTTGCCCCTCAGTCTGCAAGATCTGGGCGGTCGCAGAGGGTGGGCTTACTGGTAGTTGGGAGCTCCAACGTCAGGCGCATAATGAGGCCCCTTAGGGATACGGCAGCAAGAGAGGGGAAGAAAACCAATGTGCACTCCGTGTGCATACCGGGGGGGGGGGGGGGGGGGAGTCATTCCAGATGTGGAAAGTGTCCTTCCGGATGCCATGAAGGGTACAGGGTGCACCCATCTGCAGGTGGTCGCTCATGTCGGCACCAATGATGTGTGTTGCTATGGATCGGAGGAAAATCCTCTCTGGCTTCCGGCGGCTATCTGATTTGGTGAAGACTGCCAGTCTCGCTAGCGGGATGAAAGCAGAGCTCACCATATGTAGCATCGTCGACAGGACTGACTGCGGACCTTTGGTACAGAGCCGAGTGGAGGGTCTGAATCAGAGGCTGAGACGGTTCTGCGACCGTGTGGGCTGCAGATTCCTCGACTTGCCCCATAGGGTGGTGGGGTTTTGGGTTCCGCTGGATAGGTCAGGAGTCCACTACACGCAGCAAGCGGCTACACACGTAGCAGGTCTTGTGTGGCGTGGACTGGGCGGTTTTTTAGGTTAGATGGCCTCGGGCAAGTACAGAAAGGGCAACAGTCTCAAAGGGTGCGGGGCAAAGTCAGGACATGCGGGGACCAAGCAGCAATCGGTATTGTAATTGTAAGCTGTCGAAGCTGCATTGGTAAGGTACAGGAACTTCAAGCACTGTTAGAAAGCACCGAAGCTGAAATCGTTATAGGTACAGAAAGCTGGCTGAAGCCGGATATAAATTCTGCCGAAATTTTTACAAAAGCTCAGACGGTGTTTAGAAAGGATAGATTGCATGCAACCGGTGGTGGCGTGTAGGTCGCTGTTAGTAGTGATTTATCCTGCAGTGAAGTAGAAGTGGATAGTCCTGTGAAATATTATGGGTGGAGGTTACACTCAACAACCGAGGTAGGTTAATAATTGGTTCCTTTTACCGACCTCCCGACTCAGCAGCATTAGTGGCAGAACAACTGAGAGAAAATTTGGAATACATTTCACATAAATTCTCAGCATATTATAGTCTTAGGTGGAGATTTCAATTTACCAGATATAGACTGGGACACTCAGATGTTTAGGACGGGTGGTAGGGACAGAGCATCGAGTGACATTATACTGAGTGCACTATCCGAAAATTACCTCGAGCAATTAAACAGAGAATCGACTCGTGGAGATAACATCTTGGACCTACTGACAACAAACAGACCGGAACTTTTCGACTCTGTAAGTGCAGAACAGGAATTCAGTGATCATAAGGCCGTTGCAGCATCCCTGAATATGGAAGTTGATAGGAATATAAAAAAAAGGAGGAAGGTTTATCTGTTTAGCAAGAGTAATAGAAGGCAGATTTCAGACTACCTAACAGATCAAAACGAAAATTTCTGTTCCGACACTGACAATGTTGAGTGTTTATGGAAAAAGTTTAAGGCAATTGTAAAATACGTTTTAGACAGGTACGTGCCGAGTAAAACTGTGATGGACGGGAAAAACCCACCGTGGTTCAACATCAAAGTTAGGAAACCACTGCGAAAGCAAAGAGAGCTGCACTCCAAGTTTAAACGCAGCCAAAACCTCTCAGACAAACAGAAGCTAAACGATGTCAAAGTTAGCGTAAGGAGGGCTATGCGTGAAGCGTTCAGTGAATTCGAAAGTAAAATTCTATGTACCGACTTGACAGAAAATCCTAGGAAGTTCTGGTCTTACGTTATATCAGTAAGTGGCTCGAAACAGCATATCCAGACACTCCGGGATGATGATGGCATTGAAACAGAGGATGACACGCGTAAAGCTGAAATACTAAACACCGTTTTCCAAAGCTGTTTCACAGAGGAAGACCGCACTGCAGTTCCTTCTCTAAATCCTCACACAAACGAAAAAATGGCTGACATCGAAATAAGTGTCCAAGGAATAGAAAAGCAACTGGAATCACTCAACAGAGGAAAGTCCACTGGACCTGACGGGATACCAATTCGATTCTACACAGAGTACGCGAAAGAACTTGCCCCCCTTCTAACAGCCGCGTACCGCAAGTCTCTAGAGGAACGAAAGGTTCCAAATGATTGAAAAAGAGCACAGGTAGTCCCAGTCTTCAAGAAAGGTCGTCGAGCAGATGCGCAAAACTATAGACCTATATTTCTGACGTCGATCTGTTGTAGAATTTTAGAACATGTTTTTCGCTTGAGTATCATGTCGTTTTTGGAAACCCAGAATCTACTATGTAGGAATCAACATAGATTCCGGAAACAGCGATCGTGTGAGACCCAACTTGCTTTATTTGTTCATGAGACCCAGAAAATGTTAGATACAGGCTCCAAGGTAGATGCTATTTTCCTTGACTTCCGGAAGGCGTTCCATACAGTTCCACACTGTCGCCTGATAAACAAAGTAAGAGCCTACGGAATATCAGACCAGCTGTGTGGCTGGATTGAAGAGTTTTTAGCAAACAGAACACAGCATGTTGTTATCAATGGAGAGACGTCTACAGACGTTAAAGTAACCTCTGGCGTGCCACAGGGGAGTGTTATGGGACCATTGCTTTTCACAATATATATAAATGACCTAGTGGATAGTTTCGGAAGTTCCATGAGGCTTTTCACGGATGATGCTGTAGTATACAGAGAAGTTGCAGCATTAGAAAATTGTAGCGAAATGCAGGAAGATCTGCAGCGGATAGGCACTTGATGCAGGGAGTGGCATCTGACCCTTAACATAGACAAATGTAATGTATTGCGAATACATAGAAAGAAGGATCCTTTATTGTATGATTATATGATAGCGGAACAAACACTGGTAGCAGTTACTTCTGTAAAATATCTGGGTGTATGCGTGCGGAATGATTTGAATTGGAATGATCATATGAAATTAATTGTTGGTAAGGCGGGTACCAGGTTGAGATTCATTGGGAGAGTCCTTAGAAAATGTAGTCCATCACCAAAGGAGGTGGCTTACAAAACACTCGTTCGACCTATACTTGAGTATTGCTCATCAGTGTGGGATCCGTACTAGATCGGGTTGACGGAGGAGATGGAGAATATCCAAAGAAGAGCGGCGCTTTTCGTCACAGGGTTATTTGGCAACCGTGATAGCGTTACGGAGATGTTTAGCAAACTCAAGTGGCAGACTCTGCAAGAGAGGCGCTCTGCATCGCGGTGTAGCTTGCTCGCCAGGTTTCGAGAGGGTGCCTTTCTGGATGAGGTATCGAATATTGCTTCCCCCTACTTATACCTCCCGAGGAGATCACGAATGTAAAATTAGAGGGATTCGAGCGCGCACGGAGGCTTTCAGACAGTCGTTCTTCCCGCGAACCATACGCGACTGCTACAAAAAAGGGAGGTAATGACAGTGGCACGTAAAGTGCCCTCCGCCACACACCGTTGGGTGGCTTGCGGAGTATAAATGTAGATGTAGATGTAGATGTGAGAAATGTCTCGTATATCACCACACGCTAACGCCACTGAAACAACAGCACAACACAACTGGAAGAGGAAAAAAGAAGTCTGACATTGCGATAATATCACAGTGTTATTTTTCCCAAGTTCCTGTGCCAATAAATAGCAATGCATGGAATTTCGTAAAATCGAGAAATGTCCTTTTGAGCGTTCTTGTGCGCCGTCATAATCCAGGAGAATATGTTAGTGGACACGACAATTTACGTGCTTTGAAGGAGTCTATATCGCAAATTGTAAGTCAAAGCATGCAGCTCGAATGACATTGTGACTAAAAGTGGGCAAAGCCAGAATTTGCTTCACTCTCTCTTTCTTTTTCTCTCTCTCTCTCTCTCTCTCTCTCTCCCTCTCTCTCCCTCTCTCTCTCGCTCTCTCTCTCTCTCTATCTCTCTCTCTCTCTCTCTCTCTCTCTCTCTCTCTATCTCTCTCTGTCTCTCTCTCCATCTATTCAGCTAACAGTATGCATCACAGAAAGTTGACATGAGGGGAGAAATGGGACATAAACTTTGCAGCTAATTCGGCATATTATTTTTATCAAAATTAGTGCTGTTTTGTAATTCAGAGATCGACGGAACGGTAATTCGGTATGAAAACGTTTACTGATGAGATGGAATCGTGGTGACTGGGAGTGTGGTGCTCTACGTAATTGTTTCTCTTTCCTTTATTAAAACACTGATGGACTCACTGCTTCGTGGAAGTTTCTGGTGTGCATGCGAACAAACAGCGCGTTCGATTTGAAAGGCTGGACAGGGAACGCGACGGCCAAATGGGACGAACTTGGGACTAGGATCAGCCACTCGAAGGGAGACTGCAAACCCCGTCCCATTGGCTGGCAAGTTATTGAGCACTTAAACGACTGCACAGCCAACTTTACACGGCTCCGACTGCAGGAGGCCGGGCTGCCTTTCCGTGTTTGCAAAACTCTCTTGAAAATAGCGGTCTATCGGCTGAAGTAAGTGTGGGCCACAGAACACAATGCCTAGCTTCGTAGCCGCTCTTGCTTCATTTCTCAAGGTCCAAGGTGCGAGGCCAATGGCATAGGCGGTACAACGAGCGAATAGCGTTCAAGTGGTTCAAATGGCTCTGAGCACTATGGGACTTAACATCTGTGGTCATCAGTCCCAGAGAACTTAGAACTACTTAAACCTAACCAACCGAAGGACATCACACACATCCATGCCCGAGGCAGGATTCGAACCTGCGACCGTAGCAGTCGCGCAGTTCCGGACTGAGCGCCTAGAACCGCGAGACCACCGCGGCCGGCCGCGAATAGCGTAATAGCGTATGATGTCAAGAGAACAGCTCTGAAGTCAATGTGTATTGGTAGGAAGGGAGATGCTGTTGTTGCTATTGGCCTCTGAAGGACACACGCTACATTGGGGAGATACCCTAGCTGGAGGGAATTCTCATGATCGGACAGCAGTGCTTCTTAATTTTGAAACTGGAAAGTATTATTATTTCGTGAGGAGGAATTCGGATAACGTAAATGAGCACCAGAAGGCAAGACGGTAGGCGTTTGATCACAGAGACGTCCGCATCATCTTATGCTTTGCTCATGGTGGTGTCCAGATCAAATCCGATGATGGTAGTAGCTATTCAGTACAGATCGACTTGGCGTTGCACCACGGTTGGGCCTACAACATCTTCTGGTTACCACAGGCTGCTGACGACGCTGTCTTCATAAGCGTCTTCTGCAGTGTACAGTGCGGTGCGACACCGCTACACTGATGGTGAGCGTAATTCACATTACCATCAGAATACTCGTAGTTCAGTTCGATTTCACACTTGTGGACCCTCGACGATCGCCTGCCTCAAGTTCATCACATACGTATGAATGTGTGGACTTTGGAGAATAGTCACCTACTTCCACTTATTATTTCAGTGAGGTTCAAATGGCTCTGAGCACTATGGGACTTAACATCCGAGGTCATCAGTCCCCTAGACTTAGAACTACTGAAACGTAACTAACCTAAGGACATCACACACATCCATGCCCGAGGCAGGATTAGATTCAAATGATTCAAATGGCTCTGAGCACTATGGGACTTAACATCTATGGTCATCAGTCCCCTAGAACTTAGAACTACTTAAACCTAACTAACCTAAGAACATCACACAACACCCAGCCATCACGAGGCAGAGAAAATCCCTGACCCCGCCGGGAATCGAACCCGGGTGCGGGAAGCGAGAACGCTACCGCACGACCACGAGCTGCGGGCGCAGGATTAGAACCTGCGGCCATTGCAGCAGCGCAGATCCGGACTGAAGCGCCTAGAACCGCTCGGTCACAGCGGCCGGCTTTCAGTGAGGAATTTGCAGTGTTAAATACAGTGAACTCATCGTGCTACTTTGTTTGAGAGTAAATTCTCGAATGGGCAAGTAGAAAGTTCATAGATAGGCAACAAATGCTGCTATCCTCTTAAACTTAATCCTGATTTTGGAATCAGAATTGTCACCATTTTCATAATTGAATCTGTATGTTTTTATTTGATGCATTTGTACCTTCACTATATTAAGCTATAACCAATTGACCAGTATCAGAGAGATACTTTCAGTAATAGTAGATCACATGCAAATAAATTACAACGGTCAGATAGCATCAATCACATTTAAATTTATGTAAATTACTCACTTTAAGGTCTATGCCAAGAGCCATAATTTCGCAGTATTCACTTAACTATGCACACAATTAAAATTTAGAGGGTGGATCTTAAAGTAGACCTGCTTGCAGTTACTTTTGAGGGCTTGGGAACATCATCACCACTGGGGTTTTAAATGATTTGGTGACCCCACCACGACTGAGGTTTGGTTCTCTGTAATTTCAGTTTGTGTACTTCTATGTGTGTTGGTGATTGAAATAAGAGACAAAAGATCGTGTGGTATAGTTGTAGTAACGATTGACGCAATTCACTACTTTGTGTTCTCTTGTCTACATTTTCTAATTTAAGGATTTGCGGGATCCGTAACACATATGACGAGACACTGGCATCTTCACCCAGCGCTGAAATTTTGGAGGGAAAGCATGAACTGAGGATCGTTAGTAAATGGACAAAATTGCTGAGGTCAGTCCCTAGTCTTTCACACTACTTAATCTAACTTCAACTAACTTACGCTAATGACAACACCCATGTCCGACAGAGGACTCGAACCTCAGACGGAGAGAGCCGCACGAACCGTGGCAAGACGTCTCAGACCGCACATCTACCCAGCGTGGCCAGGATAGTTAGTGTAGATTATGATAAGCCTTTATCTTTTTCCTAAAAAAAAAAAAAGAAACGGAAATAGGTATGTTCATTAATGTAGCATATATTGAGATAGTTGAATCTTAACATGGGGTAAGGAATGATTCGAATTAGTACGGAATGGTACTGAATTTAACAACATTATGAAACCAAATGGGACTGTGAGCTCTTATCAGTCACAAGAGGAACAGGAAATTTATCCCACAGACCAATCAAATCCGACAGAGCCGAACATGACCGTAACATACCAAATAACAGACAATTTAAGAATAATATCAGTTTAGTAAGCTACAGTACTCGAGAGGAAACGGTGGAGGTCAGGCTACAACATGTTGAGGTGATGGTAATCATCTGTAATTCATAGGAGACAAAGGACTGAGCTAGAATGCATGAGAGATAGACCTAATAAACACATTTAAAAAGTTTTGCATCATCCCTGTTCCCAGAACTCCTGAAGATAGGTTTTGACTGTGAATATTGTATCACAGACACCGTATCGTTGACTGTTCAGAGATTTCAATAAACCCGCCGAAAACTTAAACAACCATACACCAGCAGTGCCTATTAGACGGAGGGTGTCCGACAGCCGATCAGTTCCAGACAATCCACCAGGAAGGAGGTACACGGCTCGAGTTGTCTGTAGTTTAACCATGCCTAGACGATCAATACCGCGGTTCGATCGCGTCCGCATTGTCACTTTCTGCCAGGAAGGGCTCTTAACAAGGGAAGTGTCCAGGCGTCTCGGACTGAACCAAAGCGATGTTGTTCGGAAATGGGGGAGATACAGAGAGACAGGAACTGTCGATGACATGCCTCAATCAGGCCGCCCAAGGGCTACTGCTGCTGTGGATGACCGCTACCTACGGATTATGGCTCGGGGGAACCCTGACAGCAACCACCGTGTTGAATAATGCTTTTCGTGCAGCCACAGGACGTCGTGTTACGACACAAACTGCGCGCAATAGGCTGCATGACGCGAAACTTCACTCCCGACGTCCACGGCGAGGTCCATCTTTGCAACCACGACACCATGCAGCGCGGTAAAAATGGGCCCAAAAACAAGCCGAATGGTGCGCTTAGGATTGGCATCACGTTCTCTTCACCGATAAGTGTCGCATATGCCTTCAACCAGACAATCGGGAAGACGTGTTTGGAGGCAACCAGGTCTGGCTGAACGCCTTAGACACACTATCTAGTGAGTGCAGCAAGGTGGAGGTTCCCTGATGTTTTGGGGTGGCATTATGTGGAGCCGACGTACGCTGCTGGTGGTCATGGAAGGCGTTGTAACGGCTGCACGACACTTGAATGCCATCCTCCGACCGATAGTGCAAACATATCGACAGCGTATTGGCGAGGCATTCGTCTTCATGGACGACAATTCGCGTGCCCCTTCGTGCACATCTTGTGAGTGACTTCCTTCAGGATAGCGACATAGCTCGACTAGAGTGGCCAGCATGTTCCCCAGATATGAACCCTATCGAACATGCCTGGGATAGACTGTAAAGGGCTGTTTATGGACGACGTGAAGCACCAACCACTCTGAGGGATCTATCCCGAATCGCCGTTGAGGTGTGGGACAATCTGGACCAACAGTGCCTTGATGAACTTGTTGATAGTATGCCACGGCGAATACAGGCATACATCAATGAAAGAGGACGTGCTGCTGGGTATTAGAGGTACCAGCGTGCGCAGCAATCTGGACCATCACGTCTGAAGGTCTCGCTGTATTGTGGTACAACATTGAATGTGTGGTTTTCATGAGCAATAAAAAGGGTGGAAATTATGTTTGCGTTGATCTCTATCCCAATTTTCTGTAGTGGTTCCGGAACTATCTGAACCGAGGTGATGCAAACCTTTTTTTTATGTCTGTACGTTCTAGAGCAGCGTCACTAGATGAAGATAGTGAGTCAGGAGATAATAAATTTGACGTAAATCACTTTTTAAGAGGGTGGTGGGAAGAAAATAAAGCCATGGGGAAAGAAATTAAAGACATGGGGGAGAAGATGAGACAGGAAAGTACAGACATGAGAAAAGAAAGTAAGGACGCGGGGAAGAGTCTACAGAACGAAATTCAAGATACAAAGGGAGAAACTAAAGCAGTTACGTAATTGGGGGTGTAATGTCAGAAAAAGGCTGATCAGGCAGTAGACAAATCCGAGGAAACAGAAAGGTTAGCAGATGAAAAGCCACCAGCAATTAAAAAAACCAACAACAATAGACGGAAGGCCATATCTATAATGCACCAAAGAGTCGAGAACACTGACCAGCGCATCGATATAAGGTTGGAAGTTACAAACTTTCTTGTAATAGAAACGAGGGACAGAATGAACAGCTCGGTTCAGGAACAAAGTGCAGGATGAAACCTTGCAAACCAGACACCACTATCAGAAACAGAGGAAATGCATACACTACTAACGTTTAAAAAATGAACAAGAGAAAATCAATTTGGAAATAGAGAAGAAGGTAAGAGAGGAGTTCAAGAAATGTATTCAACAGCAAGGTAGAAATAGGAGAACAGTCAGTGCAGATGAGGTATGCAACGATTCACACAATTGTGTAGCACTGAGTAGGAGCCATGATCATACCATTAGTGAATTCAGCTCCAGAATTGACAACAGGGGAAGCTAAGAAGCTGGACAGAGGCGAGAATTCATGCAAAGAGTAGAGGCGAACATCCCAACGAATGTAACAGCATAAGTTCTGAGCGATTTCAAACATTTTCTATAGGTCAGAAATTTCCCAAAATACAAGAACGAGGAAATTCACTTTACCCAAAAACACCAATTTCCCAGTTTAAGAGGAGTATGTACGAAACAACTGGTCAAAAAGTGACATTTTCATATTATTATCACTTAATAAAATTTGAGGTCTCCTGGGTAATTTGATGCATTTGTCGATCAATTTCAATTGGAAGCATAGTTTTTATTATTTCAAAATTATTAGGGCAGTGCAAAAAAATCCAGTCATTCTGCACTGACTTTCTTAAGTATTTCTACCTCCAGAACTATTCAATCTAGAAGGCTGTGGTATTTAGCTATTTATACCTTGAATTCATGGTAATGTTCGTGTTAAAAGTTTGTATACAGTGTTTAAACTAAAATGGCGGAATTGCACATGCGTTTTGTGGAGACTCTAAATGGTAAAGGAAGACACAGACAAAAACATTGATGAACTCCCGATGTATTTGGAATGTTAATAAGAAACAATACACATGTTCTATAAGAGATGAAAAAAGCAGTGTGGGATACATTCTTCCAAAAATTATCCAGTGGTGATACACCTACACATGGTCTTTGCCCACCTTGTGCTGATTCATGGTGCAACAAAGCTCAGACAGCGGGTGCAAATGAACAATTTAGTCGCAACAGTAGTGATGGAAGCTATTAAACCAATATATAGAGAGTAAGATCATTCTGAAGTTGTTTAAAATGTCTCCGATCGCAAAATCCGAATGAGTCTTTCAATTACATAAAGTCATTTGGACCCACATACCAAAAAATGCCTTTGTTAGTATGAAAAATCTATACTTGGGATGTTTGTGGCGCTGTGATGATGATAATAATGGAAGAACTGTGATACTAGAGTAACTTGATATCGCTCCAGGAGCCGCCACACTGGAAGCCTTCCAGCGAGTGGATCGACTTAGGATCATGAAAGTACTGCGTGCAGCAGAGGAAATGACTAAAGAAGCAAGAGGCGGGAGAAGTACGAGGCTTTTAGGTTTGTAGGACGATCACGAATAGTATCCAGATAATGCTGATTACGGGTCTGGCTGTTTCTAGGAGCTGGCTTGCCTCCATATGTGAGTTAAGATCAAATGAAATGGTTACACCTAATTTCCTGAAAACTACTTTTTTTTAAATATTTGACCTATTATCCCAAGAACTGTTACAGATACGTACATTTAATTTTACGTTATGTAACTTCTTAGTATATTGCTGCTTCTGAACCAACAAAACATTAAACACCTGTAATGGTTTTTTACTTACAGAAGCAAAAAGGGATTTTTAAAAATGAACATATATTTAAAAAAATTGTAACTAGTTATTTATCTGTATCTTATGATCCTGGTCCAGTGATCAGAAAAGGAGTGTAACTACACTTCCCAAAAATTTCAGAAAGCTTCTGAGATAATGGGTCATCAATATTGCAAATTTAACACTGTAGTTATAGAACGTACGTACTCCCCTTTACTTAGTATTTCTATCGTCTTGGCCAACAAGGTATAAACTTGATTTTATCTGTGGACATTTACAAGGAATGGGAGCTGAAGAGATGTGGGCATTCGTTGGAACTCTCCGCTCTTACCTAGCTAGAATTTCATGGTGGATTTCAAGAGGGCTCCTGGTCTTAGAAGACACAAGGACGAATAAAACATGAGATTATTGTCATAAAGGTAACAAATGATTCAAGAGCCCATTAAAAGTTTTACAGAACAAGATCAAGATAATTGAGTTTCTAGTCGAACCATACACACCAGGGGAGATAATGAGGCACTGCTACAAGAAACTTCAGCCTCACTACCAACAAATACTTTCCAGAACACGCAGCACGATCTGGAATTTGTGTTCAATGTGCAGAATCACAGTTGTCTGAGCAATCATTAAGGAAAATCAGGATTTAAGGTGAAATCATAGGAAAAATCACTGCGTTACATAGACTAGTGTGGCTTGAATTAATGTGTCAAGGGCTCAAGTTGATAGGAAAGTTCCTGGTAGTTTCAAAATTGGCATATGAGGTTATAATAGGGATGGACCTCCCAAGTTATAATGGTGCCTTATTAGACCTGTGAAGACGTGGAGTTATTATGCAAAAGGAACGCAAGCGGCAACTTTGATTTAAGAATCAAGCAATTCAGATGCAAATACTTGGGAGCTGTTTGTGACTCCATGTGGGCCATGGAAATTGGCAGAACGAGAATACCAGTGGAGAGGAATAAGATAATGATGTGTCAAGGATCGAGTCAGTGGAAATGTGAATGAAAATAGATCTAGCAATCCAAGAACATGTGAATAAAATAACAGACATCGGAGCAGAAGACACAGAAGAACTGTGCAGACTCCTAAAAGAAAACAGTGATGTGTTTTTATCGAAAATAGACTCAACCGACTATTTCCAGTACACTTTCAGAGTGAAAGAGCGTTAGAAATTCTTTGTATCTCTGTACACTATCATGCTCGTCTGCAAATCAAAGGTGAGCAGGAAATTTGGCGCAAGTTACAAGAGGGCTTAACAGAACTTACAGATTCGACATATACCAGCCTGTAGCACGCCGTTGCGAAGAAATACATCCGTATGTCTGGTACTGGACTCCATACAAATTAGTATGACAATAAGATCTGAAACGGGCAGACCAAAAAGCTGGAGGACCTGTTACAGAGGTTTCATGGGGTCAAAGTCCTTTCGTAACTAGATATTATATCAATTTCTGGCAAACAGAGCTACACCCATCCTGTCGCAAGTGCACGACGTTTCTCATTTTTGAGCACTGTACCAATTTTGTGGGTTCTTTGGCTTAAAACTAACTTTAGCTGAATTTATCTGCAAAATGAATGGGATTCTTGATAGACAGAAGCGAATACAGTAGCTGCTGTCAGTGACCTATTGATCGCTAAGGGAAATTGGGAATGGTGTAACACGGTTCTAAACGCACTGCTCAGTGCATTAAAGAAGCATGCAATAACTGTTGACCTGGAAAAGTCCTTTTCTGGCAAGCGTGAAGTTGAATTTTTGGTTCACATAGTACCTGCCGAAGACATAGCACCAAACCCAGAGAAATTAGAAGCTACTGCACAGTTTCTGATACCTTGAGCCAGGGTTCCTTGGATTTATCAACTTCTACAAGAAATTTGTAAGGAGTGGCCCATTAGGAGTACCAAAAGACACCATTGATAAATGTTGAGGTTGCAGAAAAGGAATTCGAAACATTGACATATTGTCACATGGGGACCTGTTGATCGACTTTTGCTTGCAAACTGACAGCTCACAATCAGGAGTCAAGGTCGTGATCTTCCAGAACACTGAGGAGAATGGAGTGACCACTGCAAAGACAACAGCTTTTGTTAGTAGAGTGCGACAAAAAACGGGAAGAACTACTTGTTGGCGGAACTTGAGGCTTTATGAGTTGTTTGGGGATTCAAAAAATTCTGATACTTCCTCTTTAGGTAGAAGCACGAGTATATACCAACTTCTCCTTACAGCTGAATCAACCCATGGCAGACTAATAAGATGCAAGATGGGTACTCTGCTTGTAAGGGTCTGACTTCTCCATTCAGCCGGCACGGTAGCTCAGCGTGTTCGGTCAGAGAGCTGTTTGGCCTCTGTAATAAAAAAAATGAGTGGAAGGATCAACAAACGAACTTGGAAGGATGTCATGTGATGCCCGCAACGACCAAACACAACGATCAACAACGAACCAAAAACCGGCACGGTACCTCAGCGTGTTCGGTCAGAGGGTTAGCTACTCTCTGTAATAAAAGAACGGAGTGAACGGATCAACGAAGTACCTAAACGGGTGTCAAAAAAAAAAAAAAAAAAAAAGGAAAAGAAAAGGTAGCTGACTGGTCAGCGCGACAGAATGTCAATCCTAAGGGCACGGGTTCGATTCCCGGCTAGGTCGGAGATTTTCTCCGCTCAGGGACTGGGTGTTGTGTTGTCTCAATCATCATCATTTCATCCCCATCGATGCGCAAGTCCCACAGCACTATGGAAATACGTCTGGCTGCAACTGGTTTAATGGGACCATTACCTGTAAGGACATCAGTACATCCTGGATGTAATGGAGCTATCATCTAAATACTTGACTCTCAGGCCATTCTGCAAGGCTATCGCACTCATTGTACCCAATGTACTATGCAAGGTTTTCTTGTCACAAGTTGGACGTGTGGACAGAATTATATCTGACAGTAGACCACGGTTCAGATCAGGAAGATGGAGGGCCATAGAAAGGAACCCACGCACATACTGGCATACCATTCGAGTTCTAACTCTTCTGAATGGATCATGACAGAATTTGTAAATTTTTGTTGTATATACTACAGCAAGCAGCATGGAATGTGGGCCATTCTGCTCAGAGACTTTAAGGATGTGCTAAATGAGATGCAACATGTCTCTACCTTGTTGCTACTGTTAAGTTGGAATAAATCGAAGGTCTCCTGATAAGATTCAAGAGGTGGTTGACTTCCTGCCACAGATGATCATCAAGCAGATTCTGTACATTATATGTTAGACTGGAAGGAGGAGGAAGAAGAAGGCAAACAAAAAGGCCCAAATGAGGCAGTACTATGAAGAACACAAGTTTCTGGTCAAGTCTTTCTCTCTGTCCAGTAAACGGAAAAATCATGTCGCAAGTTCTTTTTTGTCTATTACAGACATTTGCGTAGACACAGATTTGCACTTGCAAATTCATATGAACTGGAACCGTAAAATTCAGAAAGTCAGTCAGTGCACATCATACATGCCACATCAAACATTTCATAGAATAGGTAGGCCACATCGTTGCAGCAAAAGTGAAAAAAGATGGAGTAAGTTACTGTGTACTGGGAGTAGGTTACCATCCAGTATAATCAATAAATTCTATACAAGAAGGAGAGTTATTTGTCCTATTGTAATGTGTATTCCATGTAACATGTGTGCTTTGTCAGTATCTTCTGTTGAGTCTGCCAAATTTCACATGTTAGATCACAAGGATACCACCAAACAGACTCCAGGTTATCCCTCTGTAGGATTTTACCCTGTCACAAATGCTCAACTTGCTTCCATAGACAACGTAGCTATTAAGTATACTGATAGAGTCTAGTACATACATTAGTCACAGTATGATGTAATAAATACGCAAACATTAGTAGTTACAAGAAATCTGATGATTTGTTAATAATGTACAATGTTTGACATGCCTAAAATTATGTGGTTAACTTTCGATTTCTTTGTTTTGTATCTAGTCAGTTTCACTATAAATTCCAGCACACCTAAGGGTGAAAATGCCTAAACTTTCATTATAGATGTGAGCCGTTCCAGTCTCGTTTCTGGTCTGGATTATGTCTAGGTTTATAGACTTCTTGCCTTTGTTCCGTAATGGCACTAAGTAAAATCGATCAGCTATCTTGTAATTCTTCTCCTTCGGACTAGTTACTCCGTTCCAAAGTTTCGTATTATATCAGATTGCATCTCCTGGTAGATGCAACCAACTAAATGACGAAAATCTTTCTTCAATTAGCCGTCCATATATTTCCTTCTTACGTACGTATATCTTCTTCCTTATATAGGTGTATCATATTTCACAAGACAAGGTCTCATATTCTTCTGTACAATTTTTTGGTAATAATGAAATAACGTAAATCTCATTGTTTTTATAACTTCTCAACGATTATTCGTGGTTGACATTCCACGGCCATAGCACTTCTTTGGGCTGCACGTTCTGAGAGTAGGTGAACCCCCTCCCACCCTCCAGCAAGTGGTGCCGTCCTGTTCGTCATTCTGTCCACCCGACAAGCTGCGCCCATGAAACCCTCGACATCTGACATAACAGCGCATCATGTTTTTCTTGGTTATTAAATACAATGGTGACTCAATTTCACGATCACCTTTCATCGTCGAGAAGCACATGCGAGTGACTTGCCACTTCCCCTGAAATGACGTGCCACACCTCAAATGTTCTCAGTCTCAATGTAGATATACACATTTCCGATTCACAAATATCAATAAGCTTCAGTCAGTTGATCTAGTCTAATGAATGGACAAGTAATCAATGTAAATGTCAGGCACAGTAAGTTTTCAAAATACGCTGCTTAACGTAATATTAACTCAGACCTGTGTGTCGAGATTTGGTTTGCTTTTATTTGTGGGATCATCAGTCCTTGTTGTGAAGATGACAACATCTCAAAGGGTGTGCATTCTACACAAAATCGATCAGTAAACATAAGGTTAGGGTGGTCTTCTTTGATTTCAATCTGATGGAGTGAGTGTGGTACTAATAATCAGTCAACTCTCTAAAGATAGCAGTGTGTTTTGAAGCTTGATAATCCGGATTGTCCTTCAGGCAGGCCAGAGGTTGTAACAAACTAGACAAGGCATTGGAGACAAAATTTGGCTAGTGGTTGGCTCACTGCCTAGCTTAAGAGGGTCGCCCACTGTCTAAATTTTAAATATATGGGCTATTCAGAAAGTAGGTGGGGCAACGGCCTTGCCGCAGTGGATACACCGGTTCCCGTGAGATCACCGAAGTTAAGCGCTGTCGGGCGTGGTCGGCATTTGGGTGGGTGACCATCCAGGCCACCATGCGCTGTTGCCATTTTTCGAGGTGCACTCAGCCTCGTGATGCCAATTGAGGGGCTACTCGACCGAATAGTAGTGGCTTCGGTCAAGAATACCATCATAACGACCGGGAGGGCGGTGTGCTGACTCCATGCCCCTCCTATCCGTATCCTCCACTGAGGATGACACGGCGGTCGGATGGTCCCGGTAGGCCACTCGTGGCCTGAAGACGGAGTGTTTTTTTTTTACTCAGAAAGTAGGTTCCACTGTGGAAATCAAAATTGTTTTATTTGCATTAGTTAGCTACACCTTAGGGCTACTTCTGTACATAGTCGCTGCTTTGACTTACACATTTGTCGTAGCGTTGTTCCAACTTTCCAACACCCTCATCACAGAAGTCAGCCTCATGTGCTCTCCGCAAATTCTCTAGGCTCGTCTACAGCTCGTTGTCACCAAGATGTTGTCTCCATAGTCAGCAGTTCATGTGAACAGAGATGAAACTTAGGACAAGCCATCTACGGATTATGTTGTGGGTGATCAAACACTTCCTTTCGAATATGCTGCAGGAGGATCTTTATTGCCCCTGCCGAGTGGGGCCGAGAGTTATCACGAAGAACGACACGAATGACATTTACGTTATGTGGGCTGCGTAATATCAAGCGAAATCTCTCACCAGGCCATCGTACATGGCGGAGACATTTTCTAGGAATCTTTACGTACCCACTGTGCACTCAGAATTGAAAAGAGCTACGTGCCGCGATCGATAGGCATACTAGCGACACTACCCAAAACATCTGTGCAAAACTTCATGGGATTTTCACAGTGGGTTCCACCGATCGGAACTTACTTTCCGAATCCTCCTAGAACGGTGGTTGGGGAAGGGGAGGGGAGGATGTTATGAAATGTGGCAGTCAATTCTGCATGCAATTTTCGTCAAAATTAGAGTCTGCTTTTGTAATTCACAGACTTACAGCAGGATAAATCGTGCGAATAAACAGCACATTAGATTTGAAATGGCGAGCTGGGGACACAACTGCCAAACGTGTTTGGCGTAGGCGGGAGAAACCGCTATTGGCGTTATAGTGTGCGACGTCAAGAGCGCAGTAAACGTATTTTGGGAGTAGGGGGGATGTTCTTGTTGAGATTGACGTCTGAAGAAGACGCACTATTTTCGCGCGATTTTTCAATTGAAGGGAATTCTCGTGATTGGGCATCCGCGCTTCTTAATTTTGCGAATTTGGGAACTAGCGCGGTGTCGGCGGGAATGAATCAGGAGGGCATAAGTGAGCGCCACGAGACAAGGCGGTAGGCGTTTGGTTGCAGAGGTGTCCGCTTCACCTTGCGGTTTGCTAGAAGAAGTGTCTGGATAGAATCCGAGGACGATAGCTATAGAGTACGAATTGACTTGACGTTGCATCGCGGTTTGGCAATATCTTCTGGTAGTGCCAAGGTGCTGATGAATTCTTCTACTGCACTGTACAGCTGGCGCGGCACCGCCATACTCACGGCGAGCAATGGCATGGCAACTCAGTTCGATTTCGAATTCCACGTCTCTAGTTCATCCCATATGTATCAATGTGTGGTCTTCTGGAGATAGTCATCTACTTCCAGTTAGTGTTTCAAGGAGGAATTTTCTGGGCCGTGTAGAGTGAAATTAACGTTGTACTTTATTTGCGCGCAAATTCTCATGTCGGCATGTAGTGAACACTTAGATGCCCTAGTAACACTGCTATCCACTTAAACGTACACCTGAGTTTGGAGACAGAACTGTTAAAAGTTTTTAGAGCTGAGCATTGCTTACATTAAATGAGAAAAGAATTTTGTGGGTACATTAAATGGGAACCAGTTTTGTTCTGAAGTCACGCAAAAATTAATTTCAATTAAAATGAAATTGTGGGGAGGTTACAGCATATGTATTGTCAGTTGATGCGTTTGTGAATAAATTTGAGGGCTTAACCAATCTGTGTTTCTGTTCGGTGCCTTCACTATAACAAGCCAGATACAATTAAACAGGGTTCAGAGAGATATTTCCAGTAATAGTAAATCATATGCAAATAAATTATTCCGGTCAGATAGCTTGTAACCTCCCCACACAAAATGAAAATAGAGCCAAGTGTAACCTCCGCACAGAATTATTTATATTTAAAATATGAACCGTGCGTAAACTCCCCACAAAATAATAATTAAATGAATTTTTAAATATTGTAACCTCTGAACAAAATTGGCTCCCATTTATAGTCTGTGTGCAAAAATGCATTCACATTTAATATTCCCACAAAATTCTTTTCTCATTTAATGTCAAGTTCGAAACAGGAAAATTCCTAAACACCAAAGTAATAAAAAAAATTTAGTAATCTGATAAATTTTATGAAGACAGCGGCGCTGCCCTTCGGCCCTGTATTCTGAATAAAAACGCAAAAATTCTTACCTCAGTAAAAACTGCAATTATATCTGCTCTTAATTAGATATTTTTCGACCAGCTTCATGCAATGCTGGCGTATATATTTTTTTTTTATTCTTGGAAGGAATGATCATGCATTGGAAATATTCTTTAAATTGAAATGAATGCTTTTCTTTAAAAGAGTTACTTTATATTATAAAAATTATTATTGGGGCATTTTTTTGGAACAAATTAAATTACAATTAACATACATTATTAAATACGCGCAAGGCTGCTTCTTTACCTTCTACAACAATACTCATCCTCCAGAGTTCTGACCAGAGTCGCGAGCAGAGCACACAGCCGACGCATGCCGACTCCACTAGACTCGCGCAGACTAACCAAGCAACAACTAACGATAAACTACTCTCTGGTCAGAGATTCTGTCATGCCTCGCCCATCGCCGGCGAAGAGTACGTCTTACAAGCTTCAATCACATTCAGATTTACGCGAATTCCCAATGGCCGCCATTTCACGTTATCTAATTAACTTTGCGCTCAATCTTTCAAATTCTAAAGGTGGCAGGGGTAAAGTACAGGGAGCGAAAGGCTATTTATAATTTGTACAGAAACCAGATGGCGGTTATAAGAGTCGAGGGACATGGAAGGAAAGCAGTTGTTGGGAAGAGAGTAAGACAGGGTTGTAGCCTCTCCTCGATGTTATTCAGTCTGTATATTGAGCAAGGAGTAAAGGAAACAAAAGAAAAATTCGTAGGAGATATTAAAGTTCATGGAGAAGAAATAAAAACTTTGAGGTTCGCCGATGACATTGTAATTCTGTCAGAGACAGCAAAGGACTTGGAAGAGCAGTTGAATGGAATGGATAGCGTCTTGAAAGGAGGATATAAGATGAACATCAACAAAAGCAAAACGAAGATAATGGAATGTAGTCGAATTAAGTCGGGTGATGCTGAGGGAATTACATCAGGAAATGAGACACTTAAAGTAGTAAAGGAGTTTTGCTATTTGGAGAGTAAAATAACTGCTGATGGTCGATGTAGAGAGGATATAAAATGTAGACTGGTAATGGCAAGGAAAGCGTTTCTGAAGAAGAGAAATTTGTTAACATCGAATATAGATGTAAGTGTCAGGAAGTCATTTCTGAAAGTATTTGTATGGAGTGTAGCCATGTATGGAAGTGAAACATGGACGATAAATAGTTTGGACAAGAAGAGAATAGAAGCTTTCGAAATGTGATGCTACAGAAGAATGCTGAAGATTAGATGGGTAGATCACATAACTAATGAGGAAGTATTGAATAGGATTGTGGAGAAGAGAAGTTGGTGGCACAACTTGACTAGAAGAAGGGATCGGTTGGTAGGACATGTTCTGAGGCATCAAGGGATCACCAATTTAGTATTGGAGGGCAGCGTGGAGGGTAAAAATCGTAGAGGGAGACCAAGAGATGAATACACTAAGCAGATTCAGATGGATGTAGGTTGCAGTAGGTACTGGGAGATGAAAAAGCTTGCACAGGATAGAGTAGCATGCAGAGCTGCATCAAACCAGTCTCAGGACTGAAGACCACAACAACAACAATTGAAATTTAAACTGAGGATCTTAAGGTTATACGGAACTGCTTATCCGCGCAATGTTAAATTATGCCTAATATAGGGAACATTTTCTCACAAACTACTCGGGCTAGAGAGATAAACGTTTTGCTGTATGTTCATTGACACGTTGTCACAATGCTGAAACAATAGCTTCTTATCAAAGTAATTACTTACAGAGGGAGATTATATTCACTTTAGAGTAAATTTTTCCATCGCTTTACACTATATTATCACCTCTAAATCCTTTGTAAATCAAGTAATTCAACAATCGTTGTTTTAAGCTGTACAAGACACCCATGTGACTATGATATGAAAATTTCAGACCTCTAGTTGCAACAGTAGCTGAGATAATGTTCGTACAAGAAATAAAAAGTAAACTTACGGGAAATACAGAAATAAGAATAAAACAGTCCTGATCCATAGTTAATACCTCCTTCACACCGTTCACAATCATCTTCAAATCTGCTTTTGGCGCCCCTTTGCACCTGCCTTGGCTTTTTCCCTAATGTCTTGACTATACTGTCGCCAAGCCTTAGGCTGTGCCGACCTGAAGTCAACATAGCACATACTGTGTGGGAACCATCACGCAAACCCAGTTTGTCAAGGACCTGCCATTTAGAAATATTCCCAAGACTGAAGGTTACCATAGCATCACACACTCCAAAATGCAGTGTATTAATTCCAAAAAACACTGGGGAGGCCATGCGATGTCACACTATTCAAGCACTCGTTGTGGCTCTTCATTCTTTCATGAAGAGTTTCCATCAGAATACGTCTGTCAGTCACACCTATAAAGATGAGCTTTATTTCTTCCATAATGGCTGCTGGTAGACTGTGGTGATGACTGTATTTCTCCCCAATTATTATTTGCCTTTTGTATTTACACGTGCTCTTTTCACCTTTGGGTCACAAACCGTGTTCCAGATGCTCATCAGTGGTTGTGGTGTGGAAATACAAAGGCATATAAAGGTCCTCATTTCTTCAAGATTGCCAGTAATTTGTCTGATTGCTAGGCCTTAGCAATTCTGAATGTGGTATTTCACGGAATTAGTCAGCCTTCCTTTCCCATCCAGGTTTTTCCATCATTTAATTTCTTCCTTTCTTAATTTATTTCGATCTTCTCAGCCAGGCACCCATTCTCTTCTGCACAAGTCTTATACATTCAACTTTGCTTATATTTACATTGTATGCATTACAGTAGTTGAATATTATTGCAACATCAATAACTTTACCAATTTTAAGAGTAGTTACTGTGACAATACCATTGTTGGAAATGTGACATCTTTTTGCCCTGTGCCATCAAAGGCTACTGTGTGGTCACGCTTATCGTCATTTTCTTTCACTTCTTCTTTCACTGTTCCCTGCACTGCCTTACGTGCTACATCTTCAACTGCTGGTCATAGTACATAGTTGGAAGCAACAAAATTTGAAGGTGCAGTGGGAAAATTTAGAACGCCACACAGCATGTAATCTGCCGGCTTTGCCCTTACCAACTGCTCGCAACCCATAGACTAACCTAATATTTACACTACAAAATTCATTTTTCTTGTATCCATTATTTCCAGTTACTGAAATAGAGCTTGGAAACTTCCAGCTGTAGTTCCAAGCACACTGTATGTTAAATTAAACAGGGCAGCCAGGCCAACATGGGATTCTACGTTAGAGAAACGTTGAAAGGTCTCTGTTGGATTCCTTTCATGTTAATTTCTTAAATCTGCTGTCATTTACGGCATAAATTCCTCTTCTAAATTTACTGTGGTGTTTCTGACTATCTGGGAGGAGACTGAGCAGTGAAACGTGTTACTTTTACACTTAAACAAGAACGATCTGTCACACTACTACACTTTCAAACACAGTTTATATGTAATTCATGTCACACAGTCTCATACGGAACCTACATCCGCTTTCTTTTATATACTGTGTATGATAAGATACTGTCATCCCCCTTCCCTTCTGTGTGGGAGGATGAATGAGCAAATGTATTTCTAGTTGCATGCTGGATAGTAGCAGACAAGCCTGTCTGCTTAGAGAACAGTAGGACCAACGTCGGAACAGGTAACTACGCTTTCTAAAAGCAGAGAGGTTTCTATTCTTAGTATGGTCCTGTCCGACCCTTGTCATGTTGGTATAGGAAGCTGCCTCTCTGGTCACTTCCGTTTGTATCTGTTAAGCACGCTCGGTAGGATCCCAGGTCAGTCTGTCTGCGGTGAGCGCCTGAAGTGGTAAGATATCCGGCTAACCGCATCTCTGCTAAGTCCGTAGGACAATGGATTTCTTAAGTTCAGCCTAACTCAAAATTTAATCACCTTTATTTCAGGTTTAGCTCTAAAGTATCTAATGTTATCTTCAATTGCAACGCAGTGTATTTCGATTGTGAAGTTCAGAATATCTTCCGCTAGTTGCTTTGTCACTACTTTGTGAGTAAAGTGGAACCACGTATTGATCAGTAACTCTAACTAAGATCATCAATCTTAAATGCGAATGTGCCTGAGATTATAACGTCTCGTCTTGACAATATTTTTCAATATAGCAACTTTTCTTTATGTTTAACCCACGTGGGCTGTACTTTGTGAGACCAGTACCACGTGCTTATACAATTGTTTGACCCATCAGGTTAATTGTAAGACAATAGTAGCCAGTTCGAAGTTTTTCTTTTGTAAATTGCGTTTCGATGTAATTTATTTTAATTATCAAAATTATTGTGGAGTTACACTCTTTGTGTAAACCAAGTTGACCACGTGAAGCATGTAGTGTAAGCATCAAAGTAGCCCTCAGCTATTCTTTTCGGGAAGATTTCACAGAGAGTTAGTATGAATTTAGTATACCAGTGTGTGGTAATTTCATGACGGTCATGATTGCGCTACGAACGTAACTTCTTTGGGTGAAAATTGAATCGGTTGGTTGTGGTTAATTTCCTCTTGCATATTTTTCAACGTTCTTTGTGTGTTATTTTATGAATGCAGTGTTGTACGCAGTCTCCCAATCTTGGCTCCATATTTGATGTGTTCCGTAAGATTACGAACTCACATTTTCACAATCCTAAATAAGGCACCAGTTTAGTTATGAATCAAGTTTAATATGCTGAAATTTTAACCGCACAATGATCAATGTTAAAATAAATGTGCAAATATAAACTGATTTATTTCTTTTTATTTAAATTGTCTTTTCATATATATATCACTGGTTATCGTAAGATGAGTACTAAAAGATTATAATTAATGTTAGTCTGGTTGGGAATTTGGGAAGCTAGACTGGATACCTGGTGAAACAGTTGCTCAGTAATACAAGGCTAGTTTCCTCACATAGCTCACAGCTTTTAACCCACCTTTATGCTCTAGAATATCAGCACCGCTTTCAGAATAAATTAATGCAGCAACATTACACATAACACCATTACAACGTTTCCTTGACTTGCAGCACACACTGTTTTCAAGAGCTTCACGCAATATGCTCGTATTAATAAGTTCAAAACCTTCCTTGCGTTTATCAAATAAATTATATTTTTCTTCCAGATCTCTGAGCTTTTTGCGAGAAGCACTGTTTTAATGTGGAGTAAGTTCGTTGTGCAAATCAGAAGTAAGTAGACTCACATTTTTTTCTTTCCCAATTCCCATGCTTTTTAAACACTTTTTCCTGAGTTCTTAGTATTTTCATGGCGGAAAATGAAGCACTAAATACGGAAAAACTCGACACAACAACTTTTCTATAGTACACTGTTTATAACATTAAAAGTCAAAAAATCAGGCAGTAACTTCATGAAACCAGAGAAAAATAATTTCTGACGAATGGTGTGTAAAGAGTTG
The DNA here is from genome assembly GCF_023864345.2 of Schistocerca serialis cubense. NCBI lineage: Eukaryota > Metazoa > Arthropoda > Insecta > Orthoptera > Acrididae > Schistocerca > Schistocerca serialis. The sequence continues at coordinate 516,993,320 of NC_064642.1, read as the reverse complement.
CTGGAAAGCGGTATATTTGCATCCATGCCACATGAAGGTACTGCCACAAAGCTTATGGTCAGTCATGACAGAAGTGTATCACAAAAGCGTAATATCCGATCTCACAAATGTCTGAAAATAAATTAGTTATAATTCTAGTAGAGCCATGTGTGATATGTCATTTTAAAAAGGAAACGTGGAGGAATCTAATAAGCCAATAAAAAGAAAATCGGTTTTTTCACCCAAAATCCTATTCGGTATCCCCTTAAGGGGTGAGCCCCCCTCAATTAGTTTTGAGGTCTTGAGAATATAGCCACCACGGGATGTTGAAGGGGAAGAAAGAAAGGCAAAACTAACGGGACAGGTGACGTGCTATACTTATTTGGTTGGGTCAGAGCAGATCATTACTCGAACAATCCACGCTATCTCCAGATGTAGGATATAACAAGTAATTTTCAGATAATAGAGGATCTAATATCAGAATCGGAATTTAAAAGAGCTATTGGCGAATTAAGATTAAATAAGGTAGAAGGAATAGATAACATTCCATCGGAGTTTCTAAAATCATTGGGGGGAAGTCGCAACAAAACGACTATTCTCGTTGGTGTGTAGAATGTATGAGACAGGTGACGTACCATCAGAGATTCGGAAAAACGTCACCTACACAGTTCCGAACACAGTAAGGGCTGATAAGGGCGAGAACTATGGCACAGTCGCTTAAGAGCTCATGCACCCGAGTTTCTGTCAAGAACAACACAGAGAAAAATAGAGAATAAAACTGACGCTCTGTTATATGAAGATCATTTAGGTCTTATGAAAGATAAAGGCACTAAAGAGGCTGTTCTCGGGTTGTGGTTCATAATGGGAACAAGATTAAAGAAAAATTGACGACCCAAAACAGCGTTAGACAGTATAAAATGGTCCAAAATGTTCGACACTCCGAGAAAAATAGGGAAAATCTGTACGGAAAGACGAGTAATATACAATATGTGCAAGAACCAAGAGGGAACAGTAAGAGACTGAAGACCAAGAGCTAATTGCTCGGATTAAAAAGGGTGTATGACAGCAATGTAGTCTTTCGCCTCTACTGTGGGCCCGCCCGCAGTTAGTTTTGAGGGATTGGGAAATCGCAATAAAGCGATTGTTCTCGTCGGTGCCTAGAATGTATGACACTGGCGACGTACCATCATATTGAGAAGGAAAAATAACAAAACAAGTTAAGAGTTTGAGTTCCTTAGTGTCTAGTTAAATGGTTAACCTTTTTGTCTATGCTATAAACAATAAATTTCAAGAGCAAAATAATGGCAACTGTTGCTGATTTACTGTACATAGCGGTAGACGGTAATCAGAATACAGTATCTCATCTATAAGTCATCCTGTATATCTCCGAAACCCACTGAACAGGGATATCAATTCACTCTCAATTCCTAGGATGAACACCATCAACTGAAGTACCTACCGTCCCCCACACGGGACCTTGTGCAATGGTTTCTTTTTTTCTGTCACGTAATTTAAGATAGCTTATCCGTCCCCCACCTCGTTCTTATTTTTTCCCCTCATCTGACCTGCGTGTCATGAGTGCGAAATTAGAACCTCTATTGAAGTACTGTTTTGTGACACTCTGCGTGTCAGTTCGTTTAGTAAGCACTCTACCAGCAACGCTGTCATCTCACACAAACTGCCCTTTACTTAGTGTATGGCAGTGTTAAGCCTCCCGTACTTTTACGCCCGCTCGCGAACCGCACGTAGCTCAGTCTAGTTTGCATGCCAAACCATTGTTTTTCTCGCATTGTGGTCGATTTATATTCTCGTTAGTCAGCTTCACTGTGTGAGAGACAAACGGTAGTTAAAGCTGACTCCTAGGTCTGTTTTTCCTATGACTCCAATATTCTCCCTGCAGATAGTGACAACACGGAGAATAATTTCGTCATATCGGACGTCCACAAATTACTGTCGTTTGGTACTAGCATGTGACTCTTGAAGGTGGTTGTTTGTTATGCCACCAGTTCTCATTTAAAATGGCAAATTGTACACTGACAGGCACGGTTGTGTAACTTAGCCACAATGTCACACACACATATACGACTTACGTTGTCTATTTATGTTTATCAGTGTTCTAGTCATTTATTTTTAGTGTTCGACTGTAAAATAAAGCTCAAAACTCGTACTGTTTGTACTAAGGATGATTATATTGATCATTTCTATATTGTAAAAGTAGCATTACAGAAACTATACTGAAACATTAATATCTTTGGAGTTTTATTTTAGACGTATAGGTACTGTAAGCCGATCTATCAGTGAGGAAAAATACCAGAACTTCATGAATGTGGTCTTCTGTAGGGTATCAGATCTGACTTATAAGCAGCCAATTACAGACCTTCTCGCCATCTTACGTCGCGTGAGGTCAGTGTGACTTTATTCAAGACAAAACAGTATGTAGCAGAACCTAGTCCCACTAGTAGGTTTAACAGAAATGCGATTTAGAGAACACTGTAACTGCATGCAGCATAGCCAAGAACAGGTAGCATAAAATCTCTACTGTGTTGCAACTGTTCCATTATCTCAGTGAGACTTTGGCTTGACGCCCGCAAATTGAGCGTTGTGGCTACAGGTACGGGGAGTCTTGCAGACGCTGCTCCATTGCGTGTAGCTGCTAGTATCCGATGCTTAGGACATTATTTCGCGAGTGATCTTCAGTACATGATAATCCACAACCGCCGTTGCCTATTTTCCCAATTTTGACGTTGGCTCCTAGATCATCGGTTACGAGCCCTCGAACTTCTGCAGTGGACTCAATATGTAAATGTATATTTAGCGTCACGTATCCCCCACATAACACAGACACTCCCCCTTCCACTACCCAAGACCCGCCGCATGCTAGAGGTGCTGGAATCATCCGTTTGCCACAGCTTTCTGTTCAATATATGATACGAGATCCTCACTGTCCCCCGTTACAGAGGCGGTTTTCGCCCGTAACATGTCCTTCACACAGCGGTAGTCCTTTTCGTCAGCCTTAAATGGTACTGTGGCATCATTTTCCTGCGTGCTTTATCAGCCTGCTGCCGGAGGCTCTTACACCACGCTCTCTCAGCCCCTATCCAACTTTCGGAAGTCCTGCCACCCTTCGTTTATTTTCACCTTTTTTTTTCCTCCAACCGAGTTATGCCCGTACTGTGATAATGCCGATGCGCTTGATGTCCACGACGGTGATCTGATGCATTCTTCAGCAGAACAGACATATAATATGGTTGAGGCGAGGCATCCCGACGTCGACTGGCGTGCCATCTGGCGATGTGTTATGTAAATTCATGCAGTCTTGGTTGGGTTTAAAGTTATTGACAGTTTACATTCTCGCAGCTACATTAAATTTACATTCCCACAGTCCGAAAGATTCTGTACAGGGCAAAGCGCATAAGCGACGAGATAAAATTCACGCTCACATGCGATTCACATGCGACAGTTGCGTTTCAGACTACTGTCAATTACGTAATTTCAGTCCCATTTCCAATGTACATGTTTCATACGGCTCTGGGAGCCCCATGTAAAAAAAGTGACTGACATAGGCAGAGCGCTGCAGCACAAGCTTCAGGCTGTGCTGCGCTGTAACAGTGTGTGGCGAGTACTCACAGAGGACGTTGGCGGAGCTGCCCACGGTGTATACTCTGTGCCGCGTACGGCAGCTAGCGTAGCGGTCGCAACGATGTCCAGGAGTGCTTAACACAGCAGCGAGCAGTCAGCGTGAGCTACAAAACGCCACATCTCTTTCCCATACAAACAGTACCAATCACTATATTCCATCTCGGCGCGGTGGTACAGCAACCTTCTATTGCTACTATGAATTTAAAAAAATAAAAAATTAGAAACAGCCGTAGGTTGCAGAACGTCCGTTATTAACTTAAGAACGAAGCGTTTCTCCAGGAGAGGGCATCATCAGGTTATGTTAAAAAAATCTGAAATTTTCTGTCGAAAAACATCCGACAAGAAGGCATGATACCGTATAAAACGTACTAAAAGGCAGCCTCATGGAGGCGATTCCGGGCATAACAACGCCTCCATGAGCTTGCCTTGTAGTATGTTTTATCCGGTATCGTGCTTTGTTGACGGATGTTTTTCGACAGAAAATATCTGATTTGAAACTTCCTGGCAGATTAAAACTGTGTGCCCGACCGAGACTCGAACTCGGGACCTTTGCCTTTCGCGGGCAAGTGCTCTACCATCTGAGCTACCGAAGCACGACTCACGTCCCGTCCTCACAGCTTCACTTCTGCCAGTATCTCGTCTCCTACCTTCCAAACTTCGCAGGACAGCTTCTGTAAAGTTTGGAAGGTAGGAGACGAGATACTGGCAGAAGTGAAGCTGTGAGACCGGGCGTCAGTCGTGCTTCGGTAGCTCAGATGGTAGAGCACTTGCCCGCGAAAGGCAAAGGTCCCGAGTTCGAGTCTCGGTCGGGCACACAGTTTTAATCTGCCAGGAAGTTTCATATCAGCGCACACTCCGCTGCAGAGTGAAAATCTCATTCTGGAAACATCCGCCAGGCTGTGGCTAAGCCATGTCTCCGCAGTATCCTTTCTTTCAGGAGTGCTAGTTCTGCAAGTTTCGCAGGAGAGCTTCTGTAAAGTTTGGAAGGTAGGAGACGAGATACTGGCAGAAGTGAAGCTGTGAGGACCGGCCGTGAGTCGTGCTTCGGAAGCTCAGATGGTAGAGCACTTGCCCGCGAAAGGCAAAGGTCCCGAGATCGAGTCTCGGTCGGGCACACAGTTTTAATCTGCCAGGAAGTTTCATATCAGCGCACACTCCGCTGCAAAGTGAAAATCTCATTCTGGAATATCTGAAGATGCCCTATCCGGTCGAAACACATCGTTCTTAAGTTAATGGTGAACATTATGCATCCTACGACTTTTTTTCTTTGCTTTGTGCAAACAGTGGAGTTCGTGTTTTTACTACTAGAAATAAGAATAATCTTCACAAATATCTCAGTCAACTTGTTTTGATCTAGAAAGATGTCCATTATTCAGGAATCTGTTTGTCAATAACTTGCCAGCACTCGTAAATATTTTAACTACTAATGAAGTTCAATTTAAGAAGAGCCTAAAGGAGTTACTGCTTCTATTCCAGTGACGAATTTCTTAGCAGAACCGTCTGATATGTGTATTATTATTAATAGTATCGATTATTGTGAGCATTAAATAAAATTTGACTTTTGGACAGCTTCTGTGCAGTAATCTGATCAAAAGTATACGGACACCCGTATGTAATGCTGAATTGACCACTAAATGTCACTAGAGGTGGAACCGTCAGTGTAAAAGAAGGGGCGGGGGCGGCAGGATTGGAGGACATCGTGTGTCAGTAGCCACTAATAGCTGAATGCTTAACATGTACAGGATGTACATAAAGTCCGGCAACACTTTCAATTATTTATTACACAAGAACCAAACACTATACAGATATCATACATGTCGTTTTGAAGAGAAACCCTGAAAGATTTTTTTTTTTTTCATGTATACCGCCCCAGCGTAGTTTGGTAATTTGCCGATAGTCAGCGCTAGTCGCAAACATGGCGAGTTCTGATGCGGAGCGAGCTTTCTGTGGGTTGGAGTTCATGGAATGGCCTCCCCGATCACCAGATTTCACTCGGTTTGACTTTTTTCTGTGGGGACACATTAAAGATATGGCGTATGTACCGCCTCTACCATGTGATGGAGCAGAGCTCCGGGAGAGAAAACGGGAAGCGACTGCCACTGTCGACGATGCCATGCTGGGACGGTTATGGCAAGAATTCAAGTGGTTCAAAATGGCTCTGAGCACTATGGGACTTAACATCTGAGGTCATCAGTCCCCTAGAACTTAGAACTACTTATACCAAACTAACCTAAGGACATCACACACATCCATGCCCGAGGCAGGATTCGAACCTGCGACCGTAGCAGTCTCGCGGTTCCGGACTGAAGCGCCTAGAACCGCACGGCCACCGCGGCCGGCGGCAAGAATTCGATTACCGTATTGACGTCTGTCAGGTCACCCTTGGTCCGCATATCGAATGTTCGTAAAGAAATCTTTCAGAGTTTCTCTTCAAAATACAATATGTATGACATCTGTACAATGTTTAGTTCTTGTGCAATAAATAGTTGAAAGTGTACACCCTGTATAGCAATTGCGAATACGGACAACAATCAGCTGTAGAATGGAATGACGACAACGAAACTTTGTACCAGACCTGGACCCGAACCCGGATATCTTGCTTATCGCTAGCGGTCGCCTTACCATTTGGACTCCCGGCCAGACTCAAATTTCCATATGTCGTCAATCAAGCGTTTACAACCTGCACTCGTACTTCCATTGTGTATATTGCCGCAGAGGTGAGACATTTTACTTGAAAGTCGCTTGTCCAGTATCGGCGGATAGATACGATATTGCGGTGCTTGTGTTATTCTGAATTACGATGCAAAGTTCCTTTAGGCATGCAAGCACTGAAATATCGTAACAGCAGAATGAATCGGCCAGGAGATCTCAGTGCCTTAGAACGTGTACTAGTCTTTGGATGTCACCTGGTTTAGATACACAAGTGGACTGTTGGTAACCTGATTGTAAAGTGCAGAACCGAAGGAACAGCCATAGGTAAACCAATACCTGGCACACCTCATGTACTGATGTCAGGGACCGTCGAGCACTGGTATTATTACTGTAAAAGATCTCATGAAATCAAAGGAAGGTATCACTCTTGAGTGAAGCAGATGCCAGACTGAGATTCATTGGAAGAATGCTAAGGAAATGCAATCCGAAAACAAAGGAAGTAGGTTACAGTACGCTTGTTCGCCCACTGCTTGAATACTGCTCAGCAGTGTGGGATCCGTACCAGATAGGGTTGATAGAAGATATAGAGAAGATCCAACGGAGAGCAGCGCGCTTCGTTACAGGATCATTTACTAATCGCGAAAGCGTTACGGAGATGATAGATAAACTCCAGTGAAAGACTTTGCAAGAGAGGCGCTCAGTAGCTCGGTACGGGCTTTTGTCAAAGTTTCGAGAACATACCTTCACCGAAGAGTCAAGCAGTATATTGCTCCCTCCTACGTATATCTCGCGAAGAGACCATGAGGATAAAATCAGAGAGATTAGAGCCCACACAGAGGCATACCGACAATCCTTCTTTCCACGAACAATACGAGACTGGAATAGAAGGGAGAACCGATAGAGGTAGGTACCCTCCGCCATACACCGTCAGGTGGCTTGCGGAGTATGGATGTAGATGTAGATGTAGTTACAAAAGTGCTACCAGCAGGCCTGGTAGCGTAATGACTGTGCGTAGGGGGTTGAAAAGAACGGTCGAGCAGCTCCTCATAAGCCACGTATTCCCATACGCAGTGCTATGCGGCGCTTGAGGTGGTGTAAAGAGTGAAGAGACTGGACACTGGATGAGTGGGAACAGGTGATACGGGATTTGATGAATGCCTGGAGAATATTCCCTACCATCATGCACAGTGCCTACAGTGAAGTGCGGAGAAGGTGCTGTTATGGTATGGGGTTCTTTTCGTGGTCAGGATATGGACCCTTATTGCACTTAAGAGTACGCTTGATGCTGAAGGATAAGAACACATTTTATAGCATCCTTTACTGCTTACAGTAGAGAAACAGTTCGGAGATAATGACTGTACCCGCATGACAATGCACTCTGTCATAAAGCAGCAGCCTTGAGGGAATCGTTTGTGGACAGTGGCATTCCTGAAATAAACTGGCCTGTCCAGAGTCCTGGCCTAAACCCAATGGAACACAGCTGGGATGAGTCAGAATCCACACTTTGCTCCGGATCCCCGCTTCCAAAGTCACTATCATTTTTTTTTTCTGTTTTAGCTCCTGATATTCAGGCGTCTCCCTGAAAGTATACCAGGTAGAGTCCAATTCGTCGTAAGCGCGAAGGATGGACACAAATCATATTAATTTCCACTAATACGTGGCCGGATACTTTTTATCGGAGAGTGTAAGTGCATTAAACCGATTTTTTATCTTTGGTAACGCTTGGGTTGGGTTGGGTTGTTTGGATGAAGAGGCCAAACAGCGAGGTCATCGGTTTCATCGGATTAGGGAAGGACGGGGAAGGAAGAAGGCCGTGCCCTTTCAAAGGAACCATTCCGGGATTTGCCTGGAGCGATTTAGGGAAATCACAGAAAACCTACATCAGGATGGCCGGAAGCGGGTTTGAACCGTCGTCCTCCCGAATGCGAGTCCAGTGTCCACCTCGCTAGGTGGTAACGCTTGACTACAACAGCCTACAATTTATCATATTCACCTCCGTGCACTGTACATTTACATGTTTTGCGACTAGCTTCTTATTATCTTATAATGAAAATGTGTTTAAGATTGTTTGACTCTTTTTACATTCATGTCGACCATTTCGCTTAGGACCTGTGGAAGACACATTACAATATCTTTTTTCTTTGTTAATATGTGTTATTTCCTTCTTGTTCCACAATATCTTCTACATCCTAGAGTCCCTCCTTACTATCGATTTATGGACCGAAATGTACATATGGTATAATCGTAATCGCTACCGCTTCCATGGTTATTTTTAACGTTAGAGTAACCTTAGTCATTGAGTCGAAATCCATAACTGTATTGGTCGCGTGCTTAAATGATATCAAACACAAAATATTTGTTTCAAAGATAAAAATAGCAAAACAACATTACCTAACAAAGAAAGTTATGAAATACTATCAAAACTTTTTGACAGACTCTTCAACTATCCAGTTCTAAGAGTTAAATCAGAATTTTCAACAATACCAGAAAAACTACAGTAGATTTCGATTTCCCACCAACAGAACTAGTAATTCATGAAGCCATCAACTAAACAACAACAAAACAGGTTCTCAAGATTCCAATACCAGAAAAACTACAGTAGATTTCGATTTCCCACCAACAGAACTAGAAATTCATGAAGCCATCAACTAAACAACAACAAAACAGGTTCTGAAGACTCCAATACAGTAGAATTTTCGAAACATTAAGAAAAAATTTATGAGACACCTTCACGTACTTGTTAAGAATATTTCAAAAATAGAATATATTCTAGAAGAATCGAAACCCACTACCCACAAATAAAGAAAAAGATATATCAGTACTTGCATAGGAGTGTCGTTCTCCAAGTGCTGTGTAAAATATTGGCTGAAATTCTCCTGAATAGAATCGATGAAACTTCCGACAAACGACTAGAATGGGAGAACATCAGGGTGGTTTTCGACAGATACTGCACAGAACAGTTTTTACTTGAAATCAATAATTCGTCTCAAAATGTTAACAATAAGATCAACAGTAGTATCATTTATCGACTGAGAAATCATTTGTTTCTGTAAACAGAGGGCCGGCCGGGGTGGTCGAGCGGTTCTACGCACTACAGTCCGGAACCGCGCGACCGCTACGGTCGCAGGTTCGAATGTTGCCTCGGGCATGGATGTGTGTGATGGCCTTAGGTTGGTTAGGTTTAAGTAGGTCTAAGTTCTAGGGGACTGATGACCTCAGAAGTTAAGTCCCATAGTGCTCAGAGCCATTTGAACCATTTTTTTGTAAACAGAGGAGCAACAGATAAAATTAATGGAAACTACAGTGTCAAAGCAAAATTAGTAGACGTATCTTGTGAACCTATAACAAATAAAAAGTATAAATTTACGTTAATATTAGAAATATCTCGTGTGAGACAAGGGGAGAGACCTTTTTTGTTTAACTCTGTTTTAGAAAAAATTGTAATATTCTGGAATTTGGTACCAAAAAGCATCAACTGAACCAAAAATTCTGGAAAGAAAATCAAATGGAATTGTCTTTTGCAGACGATTTTGTAATAATTTATGAAAATCTAACAAAGCCAGTTTGTCAAATAAATCTGCTGTAAATAAGAGCGAAACATAAAAGTCATGCACCATAGAAACACAAATAGATAAATTGGAGTGAGATAGTATTTAAATATCTTGAAGAAACCGTACAGCTGAATGGACTTGAAAAAAGCACAATAGATGAATGAGTCGATAAAATGGAGCATATGATCTGACAAAAAATACCTACAACATGAAATACGTGTTCAAAATGGTTCAAATGGCTCTGAGCACTATGCGACTTAACTTCTGAGGTCATCAGTCGCCTAGAACTTAGAACTAATTAAACCTAACTAACCTAAGGACATCACACACATCCATACCCGAGGCAGGATTCGAAATGCATGTCTAGAAATACAACACTAAAATACTACAGCACAGTTATTAGACCTTAATCTTTATATACATGTGAATAATTAACGATGAACTATAAGCCAGATGGAGTAGTGGCACACAGAAGACGAATTATTAGGAAAATAATGGGTGCATTACGACCTTCAGATGCTTGTAAGGTGAGAAGTAATTTGAAACATACATAAAATATCAGTAGTAATGGCAAAGTACAAGCTAATTTTCTTTTGATACCATTACCTAAGGAATGAGAACAGGATAATAAGGCAAATATTAGAGTATTTGTGGAAAAAGAAATCAACAATAACATGGATTATAGAAATGAGAAATGAGCTGGAAGGTAGCAGCATCAAAGAATCCAAAAAAAAAAGATACGGAAAATTTTATAAAAAGTAAAATCCTGAATTTAGAAGGCTTTCAAGTCAGAAGAAATAAGAAATTGGGCATAAGAACAGAAGCCAGACAAATACGGGATGGAGATCAAGGAGTACTGCAAAAATAGTAACAATAAAATAAAACGAGTAATTGAAGCTGATACGTGATCTTAGTTTGTCAGTACGAGGATACTAAAGAAGAAAGAAGGTCAAAATTTCATGAATCTTGAAACTTCCATCGGCTTTCTTTTCTTGTCTTTTTTTTTGCACAGCTATTTGCAGTTTAGGTGTCTTGTCTTCCCATCTTTAAAATGATTCTCGTAAAAAAAACGCCGGTACGGGACTACAAGTCCCACCGCCACACCTTCACCTGCCCATATTAGGCAAAATTTTTCTGCCTGACTCATGTAGTACTATCACCGTGAGAGGGTGGTACGGGACTACAAGTCCCACCGCCACACCTCCAAAGTGAATTGCAGTCACGCAGTCACTGTCCTGTGGAAATTTACTGCCTCACCAACACAGTTAGACCGCAATAGACCGGTGATGCTGTATTGTAACATATCACCCCGGACTACAAGTCCATTTTGTAAAAAAAAAAAAATCACACATATTATTTGTAACCTACGCTCTTTGGTTGCACTGCTCTGTAACACATACAGTATCTCGCTTTGCCATGTTTGAGTCCGCTTTGCGGATGTCGTTGTCACTGATGTTGATAATTCTTTGTTAGGTTAATCTTTAGTTCCGAGTGAGTGCAGAATCGATGACCATTCTCGAAAGAAACAGTAGGTTACAAAACTCACTCCTTATCGTATTCCATTATTTCCATTTTTATCGATGTCCTATTCAGTTGCCACAGATGTCGAAACATCCTGTTGTGGTAATGGAATGAAAATTAACTCATACGTTTAGTATATGAAAATTGATTTTCCGTGATTTGGACAGCACTATCGGTTTTCATAAAAACTGTCATGATACACTGTGCGTTCGTAGTGATATAGAATCAACCGAATTGAGAAAGTACTTCATCTTACAAAAAAAAAAGGCCATGAAATGGAAGACTGCCTCATTTGAAAACTTATTTCTTGTTTGTATGATAAATTTTACAACGGAAAATCCTTCGTCGCTTGTTGTAAACTGAGAATTCTAGTGCCACTACTGCATGTAAGATGGTCTCCCTAAATACCAACATTTGTTCCATGCCAATGGGACAATGTATAAAATAGACAGAAAGCTGAGAGTGTGTACAGACCACTGAGAGGTTCACATAGTCTACAACCTCACTACTAGAATCCGACACCGGTAATATCGATCATTTCTCTTTGACACACATGTAATACTTATGTTTTATGATGAGATAAATTCTTAATTTAAATGTGTTATTAAGTCATTCCTGAAATTATTTTTCTCCAATATAGACTTCTATGGAACTGAAACACTGGCGATAAATGTTACACATAAGACTAAAAGCTTTTAAATTTGTCAAGTTAAGGAAGAATTCAGTATATTAGTTAGATATTCGGGTAACAAATTAGGAGAGACTGAACAGAATCAGAGAGAAAAAGAGGTTTATTCCTCAATATTACTGAAAGAAAGATTTGGTCGATAGGACATACCACGTAGCATGATAAAATCGGTAATTTGGTAGTGGAGGGAAGTTTTGGGAGTTCGTAGGGGAGTTAGGTTGTATTTGTAAGACAGCAAGGTTTCAGTACAATTCAAAGATTAAATCTGTTTATGTTGCAGTATTTATGCAAAGAGAAAACACACATACGGAATAAGAGTTCAACAACAGAATTGCAGAACTGCTGTTAAATTTACTGATTGCTTGCTAACTTTCTGAACCAAAAACCTAATGCGGTCTCTAATAAAAAAATTACGCTCGTTTACGGTAACAACATAACCAGCAGATGCCAAAACTTAAAAATTTTCGTATCAGCGTAGAAACTTCACGACTTTAGCTGTGTCTGCTAGATTTCGCAAGAATGACGACAGGAATTATGAATGCGTCCGGAAAACGGAAACACAGGTAGTGCACAAAATTCAGTATGTTATGGAATAACAGCTTAGTCGACAATAATTTCTAACTTTTTTCACATTTATTTGACCTTTTTTGCCTTACAGCAGATAGTGATTTAGCTACTCACCAGCTCATCAACGTTGTCAGGATAAGCCGTCGTCCAGCCCCAGGGATAAAGAAAGAGCTACACAGAAAAAATCACGTTTCATATATAATTTACAATAAATATTTCATCTACCAGCAAAACAACAAAGTTTACGACAACTCTTAATGCTATTCTTTATGCTCAAGATGACGGATTCGTGTTAGTTATCCAGCCTTTGTCTTCCCATACAGTTTCTATCGTCTACAGCTTCCCCTAGTAACATGGAGTAGTTTCCTGATTTCCTATCATCCAATCCCTTCTTCTTGTCAGTGTTTTCCATACCTCCCTTGCTTCGATGATTCTGCGTAGAACCTTCTTATTTCTCAGATTATCAGTCCATGTAATTTTCAGTGTCCTTCTATAGTCCCACATCTCAGATGCTTCGATTCCCTTCTTTTGCAGTTTTTCCACAGTCATGATTCACTACCATACAGTGCTCTACTCCATATTGACATTCTCAGAAAATCCCTGTCTGTGCTATTCTGCTTTATATGTCCTTCATGATTCGTTCATCATGCTTTATTTTGCTTTCAAGCTGCCCCTTAACTTCGCCCACTTCGTCATCAACAGTTTTGACGTTAATTTTATCGCTAATCTCCTTTCTGTTACTCATCATTGCTACCGTCTTTCTGCCGTTCACTCGCACTCCACATCCTCCACTCATTAGACTGTTCATTTCGTTCAACAGATACTATAATTTTTCTACACTTTCATTGAGGGCAGAAAAGTGATCAGCGAATCTCATTAGTTGTATCCCCCTCACACTGCATTTGAATCACAATCTTGTACCTTTTTTATTTTCATCATTGCTTCTTCGAAATACAGATTGGACAGTAGAGGCGAAATGCTGCATCCCTGTCTTACACCTTTTTAATCCGAGCACTTCCTTCCTGGTCTTCCATGCTTTACGTTCACTCTTGGCTCTTGTACATATAGAACACTAACTGTTTTTCCCTGTAGCTCAATCCTCCTACTTTACGCGGAATTTCGAAATATATTGCATCATCTCATATTATCCAAACTCATTTTATAAATCGATAAATCTTATGTATATCTCTTTATATTTCTTAAGTCTTGCTTCCATTATAAAGCACAGTATCAGACCTGCCTCTCACGTGCTTTTACCTTACCGAAAGCCAAGCTTATCATCATCTAACAGCAGCTACTACCGTTGAGCTATTAAGTTGAATGTGCGATAGTTCTCACACTTATCTGCCCTTCCTGTCTTCAGGATGTTTAGAGTATTTTTTTTCCGAAAGTCTGATGATATGTCTTCAGTTTCATAGATTCTAGGCACAAACTTAAATAGCCGTTTGATTCCCATTTCACTCAATTTTTTTGGGAATGCCTTCAGCCTTATTTAATCGTAAGTCTTGTAAAGCTTTGTTGAATTCTGATTATAATACTGAACTGCCTATGGCTTCCACATCGACACTCGTTACTTCTTCCGTCACGTCATAGAACTGTTCTGCCCCCTTGCAGAGACCTTCAGTGTACTCTTTCCCCTATCCACCTTCTCCTCTGCGTTTAACAGAGGAATTCTCATTGCACTCTCGGTGTTGACGCCACAACTTTTTAATTTCATCGAAGGTTGTTTGGATTTTCTGTATGCTGAATCATTTTTGCGACCAGCATATCTTTTTCTCTTTCTTCACATTTTTCCTACAACCATTTCGTCTTGGTTTCCTTGCACTTCCTATTTGTTTTATTCCTAAATGACGTATATTGCTGTAGTTCTACTGCATGATCACACCCCTTGGTTTGGTTACATCATGTTAAGCACGTGTGAGTTGTTGCCTATTGCAAAGTTTGTGCAGTGCTGTGGTATTAACATAACAGGGAAGCATAAGTTATTTTCCATGGCATATGTTCACTAGGATAAAATCCATGGATCCTAATAGCCCCACACAAAAGCCAATCACAATGCTACGAACAGTTGTTAATAATATGTACCATCTGAGAGTAAGTCACAAGCTGACTCGAAATCGGTTGTGGTATACCACAAATTTCACCATCACAAAATACGACTGGTTGTAGCTATTTCTGGAAACCTTTATTCATCACAGTCGCATTCTTTCACTTTTACAATGGTTGAAACCTTTATTTCTCCTATTACCCAAAATTTCTTCGTACATACTTTCTTGTGTCTGTTTTTTTTCTATACAGCTTCTGTAATTGCCCATTCCTGCTCAACTGAACTGCCTGCAGTGGTATTCGTTATTGCAGCATCTAAAGCTTGAGAGAATTTCAGACAGATTTCATCATCCTCAGTACATCAATATTCCACATCTATCTCTTGTAATTTTGGAACGGTGCATTGACTAGCTGAAGTGTATTGCAGAACTGAATTAGCCTTTCTCCTCTCTCACTCCTACCACCAAGCAGATACTCTCCCATAATTCTTTCTTTTTTCCCTTCCCCTACAATTGCGTTCCAATCCCACAAGATTGTTAGATTATCATCTCCCCTTACATACTAAATTCACCTTTAAATATTCTCGTACTTTCTCTACTTCATCATGAGCTTTTGCAACGTCGGCATACATTTTTGAACTATGGTTGTTGGCGTTGGTTTGCTGTCAGAGCAGTTTTGGGTCAAAACATTAGCGTTGCAGAACATCCAGTAGCCTAAGCGCCCAGACAATTAAAATCAGTAGAAAATAATTGTTCAACAACGGAATATGAATTACTGAGTGTTATCTATGGTATAAAATATTTCAGGTGCTATCTGATGGAAATAAATTCAAAATACTCACGGACCATGCAGCTCTCAAGTAGTTACTTGGGCTAAACGACCCATCAAGTCATAATTGGTCCTTATGCCCCGCCGAAATGGACTTTGAAATCATTCATAAACTAGGAAAGAAACATTACAACACAGATTGTCTTACTAGATAGGTAATGGTATTAGAAGCAGTAGGTCGCAATGCAGAATAATGGCAAAAAGCACAGATCTCAGAGGCAGATTGCAGAAGGTACGCAACAGAAGAGCAGTTTTGGCTACATGATGAGGTCCTGTGTCGAATGGCTAGACTTGGATCGAATAACGTAGTTTCCAAACCAGGAAGTCATACAAGAGGCCCATGATCACATTCTTTCAGGTCATGGTGGTCAAAGAGCTACTGAAAGACTCATTGCTGAATGTTTGTGGTGGGAGATAAGAAAGCACGGTGTAGCACAATATGTGCGCAATTGCATACCGTGTGCCCAACTAGCACACTATTGTCATCCATGTATACTGTTACAAAGACTCCCGGAAGTGTCGCGCCCTTTTCAAATAATAGGAATGGAAATTTATTGCCCCTTTAATCAAACACCAACTGGAAACAGGTATGCACAAACAGTTATAAACCATTTTTCAATATACCTTACCATGGTAAGTCTCCCTGATCAGCAGGCAAACACCACTGCACAGGCTATGCTCAATAATTGGATTCTAAAATTTGGCATACAAGAAGCACTTATAACTGACCAGGGTAGTAACTTCTTGTCTGACCTCATGAAAGGACTTCGCAGTTCGCTGAAAGTACGTAAATGTAACACCACCCAATTACATCCGCAGGCAAACGGATGGACAGAAAGGGTCCACCACAATATCAGGATATCATGTCCGTAAGCGCATACAAAGCTAAAACTCACAAAGGAATGGGTGTGTTGCCTTATGAAGTTATTTATGGAAGGAAGATGCTGTCGCCATTGATGTTATTAAGCCCAAAGAAGGAAAGACTGGAGAACAGTTAGAAAATCTACTCGAATCATTAAGGACGTGCGGAAAAAGTACAGAAAGCAGATATCAGTTTATTAGAACAGCAGGAGAAATTATGCAACGTGTATGCTAAGTATCCAGATTTCAAAAGTGAACAATATATTTTTCTATCCACTCTCTATGTTGCTAAAAGAATGATGAAAAAAATTGTGACCCTGTTGTAGAAATCACGTGTCAGTTAACATGAAGTTACATTTACTCACGGAAACAACTATTCTACACGCAAGTTAGTTGAAACATTCGAAGGGAGTAACAGATGTAATGCCACCAACGATAGCATATACTGTTCTGAAGCGTGCTGGACGACAGAAATAGAATACTGCTGATCCATCAACATAGAACCTGTCCTCGGTCCCACATAACCTTTGGCCATGCACAGCCAATTACGCATCTACAATACAAAATCTACCATTCTAATGCAAATATACTACAGATTCTATCAATAATGTGCTGCTAACAGGGGATCATGTACAGAAAAGGGAATTAGCAAAAGACACAAGGGGAATTCTGGGTTTTAAATAATATGAAGTACCGACATGTGATTAGATACCATGAGCTTAAATGAGTATAAGAAATTCAGTAGAATGTATTGAAGTCATATGAAGTGCACAATAATTTTTATTTTGCCATAAAATCACAATTATGTAAGAGGCGCTTAGCAACACTACTTTCCATTTTACAGATATCGCCTTGTAGCACAGTGGGGTCCTACATCGTTGCAGCACTGCTTTTCTTGTTTCCAGGTAAGAATGACATGAGCTGTGGATTGCAGGTGCACCAGTTGAGCAGAGGAGTCATATTTGTAAGACAGGACACGACGGTACTAACTGATCATCAGTGGACAGTAGTATTGGAGTATAATCTATGACAGATATGTAATAAATTTAGGAGGTTAGAGCTAGAATTTAGTACCCTAAACTCAGCAGCAAGAAAAGCGGAATATTTGACGAGGTATTAAGCGAATATAAAACTCTGCAGTACTCATATGACTAGTTACGAATCCAACTGCGTCAAATAGAAGGATTAGTGTCACATATAGTCAAATGATTTAAACGTGGATGGAGTAATGCAGGTGATAAATTATTAAAAATCGTTTTCGACATGGCAGACGACGACGATATCCCGCAGTTAAATAATATATTACAGGACGTTACAATTACAGCAAGGCCATTATTGCCTGGCACACCACAAGGGTAAATGGCTTACAACAAGCAGTACTCAGTAACACCAAGTCCGTTAGGAATGTTACGCAAGAATCTGAACAAGTGTATCTGAGCTACCACTTCGGCATTGAATACCAATTGAAAGATAATACAAACTAGACTGGATATAGAGGGTAAGAAGATGTCAGTATTGAGGCTACTTCAGTTAGTCACAGATCAGTTAGGGGTTGCACGGCTAACAGCAGAAGATCCCAAGGATGCCATCCACCATGCAGTACAGGGTTATTTATCGCCAGCTTTACTATCACTTTTTATTAATATTGACTCGGATCCATAAACAGTTACCGGATTCACTACAGTTAACCTTCCCTACAGATAAGGAACATTTGCTGTAGTACTATCACTTACCCAAGGCACTAGAGGACACAGATGACTTAAAATTACGAATTCATATTTCCTTCCCGGTGACTGGCAAAACAGATGTGTATGGCAGTTATATAGTGCAATCCTTTCCAGTGAAATGGGGCCAGCTTAACAGATTTTTACAATTTCGAACAAGTCAGTTATTCCTAATCTCCAAAACATGCTACTGCAGTAAAGACATCTGCGGAATTAAGTAACAGCATACACGAGCGGTTTACCATATGCCCATCACGTGTCAATGTAGTGAACACCGATAATTGCGAGTCCTAGCAATATTTTTCAGAAAAACAAAGCCTCAAATTGCCCGCTTGACGTATTAACTGCTACACCATATTTTTCGAGCAAGTAGCAGAACACTGGCTTTATGCAGCTAAGCAACCAACCTTTGTCCTTGCACACTGTTTCGACCATGATGCTGCTACTACAATCGAACGTATTGAACTCCGCGACAGTGACAAATAGTTAATGGCGCATTATTTTCTCTCTCAGGCGTGAAATTTCACCTACTCGCAACCACAACCGGTACGACCATTGTCACCTCATCGTACGCAATGATTTACTGGCCAGAAACACCTATGGAACTATTGGCTCCTCAGTATTTGCCTTATCTAAACAACTCCCTTGATTCCTCCGTCCTGCAGTCATTATATGTTCTTATCACTACACAACATGGCAAGATTGATGCCAATGCTATGATGCAGCACATTGTACGGTTGAGAGAAGAACATAAGACACGAATTATGGTACTGGACACAAGTATTTCTTGAACCTTCTAGTTCACAATTACACTTTTACACTTCATTCCTGTATATCAGACGAAAACACAAGACAAACAATAACATATCATTACATGAAGTACCAGTTGATGGCTACAAGAATCCTGAGCCTACATGTCTACTGCTCAAATGTACGTAGAGACAATTGTTGCTTACTACTTCACTGTACTGTACTGTACCATATTTCTAATATTGCTTTCAGAAGTATACGTAATGCTGATGTATTTGAAGCTATTACGGAATGAATGGATTATACACTCCTGGAAATGGAAAAAAGAACACATTGACACCGGTGTGTCAGACCCACCATACTTGCTCCGGACACTGCGAGAGGGCTGTACAAGCAGTGATCACACGCACGGCACAGCGGACACACCAGGAACCGCGGTGTTGGCCGTCGAATGGCCCTAGCTGCGCAGCATTTGTGCGCCGCCGCCGTCAGTGTCAGCCAGTTTGCCGTGGCATACGGAGCTCTATCGCAGTCTTTAACACTGGTAGCATGCCGCGACAGCGTGGACGTGAACCGTATGTGCAGTTGACGGACTTTGAGCGAGGGCGTATAGTGGGTATGCGGGAGGCCGGGTGGACGTACCGCCGAATTGCTCAACACGTGGGGCGTGAGGTCTCCACAGTACATCGATGTTGTCACCAGTGGTCGGCGGAAGGTGCACGTGCCCGTCGACCTGGGACCGGACCGCAGCGACGCACGGATGCACGCCAAGACCGTAGGATCCTACGCAGTGCCGTAGGGGACCGCACCACCACTTCCCAGCAAATTAGGGTCACTGTTGCTCCTGGGGTATCGGCGAGGACCATTCACAACCGTCTCCATGAAGCTGGGCTACGGTCCCGCACACCGTTAGGCCGTCTTCCGCTCACGCCCCAACATCGTGCAGCCTGCGCGACAGGCGTGAATGGAGGGACGAATGGAGACGTGTCGTCTTCAGCGATGAGAGTCGCTTCTGCCTTGGTGCCAATGATGGTCGTATGCGTGTTTGGCGCCGTGCAGGTGAGTGCCACAATCAGGACTGCATACGACCGAGGCACACAGGGCCAACACCCGGCATCATGGTGTGGGGAGCGATCTCCTACACTGGCCGTACACCACTGGTGATCGTCAAGGGGACACTGAATAGTGCACGGTACATCCAAACCGTCATCGAACCCATCGTTCTACCATTCCTAGACCGGCAAGGGAACTTGCTGTTCCAACAGGACAATGCACGTCCGCATGTATCCCGTGCCACCCAACGTGCTCTAGAAGGTGTAAGTCAACTACCCTGGCCAGCAAGATCTCCGGATCTGTCCCCCATTGAGCATGTTTGGGACTGGATGAAGCGTCGTCTCACGCGGTCTGCACGTCCAGCACGAACGCTGGTCTAACTGAGGCGCCAGGTGGAAATGGCATGGCAAGCCGTTCCACAGGACTACATCCAGCATCTCTACGATCGTCTCCATGGGGGAATAGCAGCCTGCATTGCTGCGAAAGGTGGATATACACTGTACTAGTGCCGACATTGTGCATGTTCTGTTGCCTGTGTCTATGTGCCTGTGGTTCTGTCAGTGTGATCATGTGATGTATCTGACCCCAGGAATGTGTCAATAAAGTTTCCCCTTCCTGGGACAATGAATTCACGGTGTTCTTATTTCAATTTCCAGGAGTGTATTATCTTCCTGTCAGGCTAAGGTTTCCACTTCGTTTTTGTTTCTTGCTTGTAGATGGACATAGGAGAAAATTCGAGGACGTATTTTTCCGGATGGAAGAGAGATGTAAGCTGTATAATAATTATATATAACAACTATGTGCTATTTATGGTTGTGTATAATAATAATGTGTAGTTTATGGTTGTTCAAAGCAGAGATCCGGCAAACTGATTATAGGTTAAATGAAAATTTTAGCACTTCGGCACTTTAAACCACAATTTTCGGAAGCGGCAGCAGTCGAACTAGGAGGCCAATGACCAGTGAAGTTCGCGCATCAGCAGTCAACACTTCGAATGATCAACGACCGAGCAGATGGGGAATGCCGGTAAAGAGAACAACGAAAAGCGCAGTACGCAATCAGCGGCCAGTGCTCCAGGAACTGTCGTCATACTGAACTCATGTGCGTGACGTATCTGTCGATGTGGAGAAGGACGACAGGGCAATGCCCGACCACGCCAGCACATAGGAAAGCCGGAACGTGTGTCGACGTTGGTGACGTTTCTGCCCAACGTGGGAAGCATAGATCAATGACCGAAGAGTCGGTCGCCGCCGTGGAAACTGGGCGACATTGGCGAAAACAACGAACAAACACTTCTGGCAAACGGCCATGAGGGGTTCCTACGAGAGGAGAAAGAAGAGATGAAGAAACGTCGCCTGGACGAATTTCTCAGTGGACGACGTACTCCACTGCAACGTCATAGCCACTACGCTGCTTGACAGAAGATGTCGGTACCGCACCAACAGGTCAACGCAGAAGATACCATCCCAGATGTTACCAGAAAGACGATCATGTGGCAAACACCCAGGTGGCTGGTGGAAGCAAAAGGAGTGCAGCCTCACCCAAAGGGACACCTGTTAACCTAGAGGTTGATGAGCTTCACGAGACGACGCCGAACCTGAGGGTCGCTGGTTCGATTCCGGGACGGAGCACTCCGCGCCACTTGTCAATAACGCAACGACAGAATTCACAAAGAGAAGAGCGCGCCGCCACCGCAGTGGGACACGGGTACGGTACTGATTGTAAGAATGCGCCTCCTCTCGCTCCGCTGCAACACGAGCCGTCGCAGCATCACCAGTCACTGCAGTCTACACGATATGCGCCGCTGCATCGAGGAGTCGAGAGAGTTAAAACACAATGTATTAAACCGTTTGTTTAAAAGGTCTTGTGTGTCAATAAATGACTGATAGTCCAACCACAGATGTCTGACTCACACTTCACCCACTGAGCCAAGGACAGAACCCATTCCACAACCCCCAAAGCGTCGCTTTCCCTCCCATCATTGACTGACAAAATAATGTCTGTCTCTCAATGTACTGGGTAGCATTTTCACTGGTTTAATTCACTTTCAATCGTCAAGATAGGAGAATTATGTTCTTCTGACGCTTCCAAACCAGTTAAACTCTAATTTGTAACCATCTGAAACATATAAGATAAATAAGATTATCTTTTGCAGAATGAGTGAGACAAAGAGTTTCGACATCACAGCTTTTTGAGATAAAGTTCGACATACCTTCATGTATGCCCTTTAACTTATTTGCGGTCTGTTAGTTTCACTTAAAACAATGACAATGCAGCTGCATTGTTAATAATGAAATCAGCAGAAAGAGTTTCTGTTATTCTTTTCGTACACATATGAAAAAAAGTGAATCAGTTAGTACCTACGTTACCATATGGTTTTATTCAAATGACTGATACAAACCGAGAGTACTTTAGATAGTATCTCGTCTTTGCCCTTACGTCAACTTTGAATCCTGCCAGAGGGTGCTATACAGCTATGGCTGATTTCTTAATCGAAAAGTCTGAAAACATATCAGGTTTTTCGGTCGCAAAAACTATGGCACCAGTTCTGCTCACGTCCGAAAAGTACAAAATGAATAAGTTATATTCTCGTCTATGAGCCACAGCACTGGCTATTGCTCGGCAACTGTGTGCCACAAAATACGACTTACCTGCTAGTCCGATTTATTTCCACATTTAAGTTGATAGTGTTACATGGTAGGCATCTTTTTAGAGTTTTTTACATGCATTTCCGTAGATATCCCTAAGGAATGAGTTTATTTTCTGTTTTGTACGTCTGTTGCAGACTATTTTGTACCCATCTGAAACAAACACTGATATTACATGAGCATTCTAACTTTCTCCTACATGGCAGTTACTTCTTGTGAAGAAGGAGTTACCTATGAGTTCAGTACGTTTCATCCATTAATTGGCCTCTCAAGACGCTGGGTAACATTTTGGCGCGTTTAAAATCCTTTCAACCCCAATATCGCAGAATTATTCTCTTCAGAATTTACGAAACTAGTTGTTGTCTAATATGTAAGCTTCGATGATAGAAAAGATGAAAAACAGTTTTTCCAGGATCAGTGGCGCAAAAGATCCGATATCACTGTTTCCTGGCGCAAAATAACGCTTACCCTAGTCTTTGATAGATTTCCAGTCTTTAGCTTTTCTTGTATTGCACTAGTATCATTTCAAACAATGTAGTGCACTTTCAATCACGAAACAGCAGAAAGTGTTTCTTCAGCCTTTCGGGAATCTTCTGTTGTTTCTTAGGTATCTGAAATATGAAAACGAATAAATTAGTGTGTACACAATCAGCACCTCTGCGTGGTTTTACTCATCTGGCTGAAACAAAGCGAACCACATTGAGGTAATATCTCGTCTCTCCCTGTTGTCAGCCTTGCTTAATGCCAAAGGGGGCTTTACTAGCTCTAGCTGACTTCTTAACGAAGATATCTTCAAAATATCATGATTTACGGTTGCAAATACTACGTAGTCGATTCTGTATGAGTCAGAAACATAGAAAATCTCCTACAAAGTACGACAAAAATGCCAGGCCGATTTATTTGAACATTTCAGTGGATCGTGTTCCATTCTGCGAACATATTTAAAGAGTTTTATATGGCTATTAGTACGATAATTCTCAGGATAGAGAATATTTTCTGTTTTGCATCTCGTGTGGTCGATTTCGGGTGCATCCGAAATATGAAAACGGATAAGATAGTATCCACAGGATGAGCACAACCATGTCGTTACACTCAACTGCCTGATACATAGCGAGACTGCCTTACATAATAACTAATCACTCCCCTTTGAAGTGCTTCATTCTGACATAGACTGCTTTACAAGCCGTAGCAAAAGAAATCTTCAGAATCATGTTTGCCAGATGCAACCACTATGAAGTCAAATCTGCACACGTCTGAAACACAGAAAATGAAGAAATTATTTTCTCTTCAGTGAGCCACAACACGGACTTTTGCTTGGTAGCTATCTGCTACAGAGTCTGACAAACCTGCCACTCTGTTGTACTTTCACAATCCAGTTGATCGTGTTGCACGGTGGGAACTCATTTAATAGTTCTGGATGATTCATCATCGATAAAAAGAACACTGTGTTTATTTTCTCTTTTCCGCATCTTACGCAACAGTTTTCTACACATCTCAAACATATCCATGAATAACATTAGGATTCACAGAATCACCCACATAACATCTTTCTACTTCGCAGTTATATCTTGCGAACGAAGTCTTACCCACGAGTCCAATAGATTTTCATCGATTTATCTTCTCGTCAAAGCGGTGGGTAGTAGTTTCATCAGTTAATTCTTGTCTGTTGGGTGTGATAGCCATACTTGTATCATCAGCAAAATGTACCAGCTTTGCATCTTCGTGAATATCGAATGACAAGTCATAAATATATATTAAAAACAGCAGAGGACCCAAGACCGAACCTTGCGGCACCTCATTCTTGATTGTTCTCCAGTTTGAGAAATCGCCAGTTTCTTGCGTATTATGTGAACTGCTTATTTAAACTTTCTGCACTCTTCCAGTTAGGTATCATTTAAACCATTTGAGCGCTGTCCCATTCATACCACAGTACTTGAGCTTATCTAAAAGTATTCCATGATTTACACAATCAAAAGCCTTTGAGAAATCACAAAAAATCCCAACAGGGACTTCCGATTACTCAGAACATTTAATATTTCATTAGCGAAAGTATACATAGCATTTTCCGTTGAAAAACCTTTCTGGAAACCAAACTGACATTTTGCTAAAACTTCATTTTTACAAAGCTACTGTACATTACTTTTTAAAGAATTTTTGATAAGGCAGTATAAGAGAGATTGGGTGGTAGTTGTTAACATCAGAGGTATCCCATTTTTATGCAGTGGTTTAACAATGACATACTTCAGTCTATCTGGGAAAATACCCTGCTTCAGAGAGCTACTACATATGTGGCTAAGAATCCCACTTATCTCTCCTTGGAACAAACTTTTATTATCCTTCTGGAAATGCCATCAATTCCATGTGAGCTTTTATTCTTGAGAGAGTTTATTATCTTCCTAATTTCAGAAGGAGAGTTGGGTGGAATTTCAGTTGTATCAAATTGATTGGGTAAGGCCTCTGTCACTAACTGCCTTGCTTCTTCTAATCAACATTTAGATCCTATTTTCTCTAAAACATTTAAAAAATGATTATTCAAAATGTTTTCGACTTCCGGCTTGTTGTTTGTCAAGTTTCCATTCGCTTTGATGGTAATGCCGTCATCCTGTGCTCTTGGTAACCCTGTCGCCCTTCTAATAATATTCCAAATTGTTTTAATTTTGCTATCAGAGGTATTAATCGCAGACATGATGCACATGCTCCTGGAGTTTTTAATAACCTTTCTTAACGTAGGACAGTAGTTTTTATAATATTTGGCTGTTTATGGATCATTACTCTTTCTTGTTGTTAGATACAGTTCCTTTTTGTGGTTACAAGATACTTTTATTCCTTTAGTAAGCCAAGGTTTTTTGCATGGTTTCTTACAACTAGGTGTAACTACTTCCTTGGGGAAACAGTTTTAACATTCTCTTACAAGTGTATCATGAAATAAGTTATATTTTAAATTAGCATCGGGTTTCTTGTACACTTCATCCCTGTCTAACTGCTGAAGATTTTCCCTGAAATTTCTAATTGTTGAGTGATGTGCTGCTGTCCTTTACTACCCGAGTAGGTTTGCGAGAGGATATAGAGAAGACCCAAAGTAGAGCAGCGCATTTCATTACACGTTTATATAGAAAGCGTGAAAGCGTGACGGAGATGTAGAACTAATTCCGGTGGCAAACACTGCAAGAGAGGTCTTCTGCATCAAGATGTAGTTTAAAGTTCCGAGCACGTACATTCCTACAAGAGTCATCCACATATTGTTTTCTTCCATTTTTACTTAACCAGTAGATCATAAAGGTAACATTAAAGAGAATCAATTTCATACTGAGGCTCGTCAGGAATCGTTCTTCCCGCAAACAATTCATAACTGGTACGGAAAGTGGAGAAGTGGCAGTGATACACAACGTAGCCTGTAACTAGGCTAGCGAAATATGGATGTAAAGTTAGAAGGACTGTTGGAAGGAACAGCACAAATGCAGTTGAAAAAATCACCAAAATATTGCCATACCCAATAATCACAAATTATTCGGCAGGTATAATGCAAGATATTTACAGAGTTTTCCTATGTAAGTATAAAAGTTTACACCACTTGTCTGGTTATGCCTCTACGTTACGTTGTCTATGAAGTCTATTTGTAACTAGCATGTGAACAGCACTCTAATGGTTCAGAGTGGTTAGTTCCAAAATCACATCTCCTAACATGTTGTTGCACTTTATATAGTCCTTCGTAACCGGTGTAACTCGATATGCAACTTCTGTCTTTCCCACTGCTTATCAGTCTGTCTACATGGGGGCAACCCATTCAATACGTGCAAATGCATGCCGAGCTAGCAACGAACTATGTACTCCCTGTCCAGTTTCCAACTCACAGCCATATCTTTACGCAACTGCTCTGCTTCCACAGTTCATACCAGCATAATCGTCCATAGAGCAGAAATATCTCTGGAGTGAGCACTCAGATGTGCAGAACAGATTTCATGTCGAGTGGCAAAACATACAACCAAGCCGGTCACGTGTTGTCAGAACGGCATGGGTTTGTCCGTAGAGCACCGCGAATATTTAGAACGTCATTGCACCACTAGAACAGACAGATTCCCTTCGTTAGTGCAATGGATTTGGTACAGGTGTTTCGCAAACATTATAACAGTTTGCACTGTGGAGCAAAATGAAGCGCCATTTCGTTCCTTCGCGACAAGAGTCACTGCTCACATGCAGCTATTTTTTGTTTCAGTGACAGCCATAGCTATTTTTAGGTTTTAGGCGGCATTTTATCAAATTCCCGATTCTTTTCGAGCAAAATTTTTACTTCTATAGCATTGCAAAAGGACTTTGTAGTAACCTACCGCCCTTGAAAGAGTCCTGAAAAACACCAAATTTGGCGAAAATTAGCACCTACACCAACCGCTTCATCATTATTTTCTGTGTATTTATTTTTCTCTTTTTTGCAGGCTATCACATAATTTTTAGCACATTTTATTTGCAAGCTTCGACAACATTACAGAATAAGTCAGAAGTGAAAAAACCTTAACAGATAAAAATGTTGCCCAAATATTAAAAATATGACACACTTAACTCTTGTAAAGTCAAGCAGTGAAGTGATCTAGCATTTCTCGTGGACTGCTGTTTGATATTCATATACAAAATGCATCAAAATATTCGTCGCAAACTTTCCTCCTGTATAATACGAGGTGGTTATAATTGAAATACAGCTACTCTGAGAGGTCCAGTGTGGGTTGTAACTACCGTATTGGGGCGAAACTTGGTAAATATTCTAATACATTAATGCGGAACCGATTTACACTGAAAACAAATAGTTCCAGTTTTGGCTACAACGACAATTCTGGCGCTGTGAACGCAAGAAAGACGTATACAAATGTTTCCGTACGTAATGGGCAAGGAACAGGGCTCGGGCAGAAAAGGACGTGAGGAAGGCATAATGTTGATTTTATTATAAACTGCCGTTCAGACAGTTTGTTCAACACGAGCATCGGAGACGTCGACGAAATGCTGTATCCGTAAAACGACGTAATCAACAGTTGCTCGCGCCATTTCAGTTCCGGTGGAATTTGAGCAAAGTGTTCCTTTATACTGACCTTCAGATCGCGTAAAAACTAAACGTGTCCCTGGTAAACGCATTATTTTAGATATTCCCAGAGCCAAAAATCACACCAGTTCAGATCAGGTGATCTCCCAGACCATGCATCTGGAAACCCTCTGGAGACAACACGTTCGTGGAAAGTTGCATTAAGCAGATGAGGTGTTGCCCCATCTTGCTTGAAAATAGTGGTTTCCACGCAGTAGCGCTGTTCCAAAGCAGGAATCACACACTGTACAAGGAGATCTCAATAACATGTAGATGTCACGGTGCACCTGACACGCTCTCTGGTTGTATTCTCTTCAAAGCAGAACGGACCTAGAATAAAGGTGCTTGTAAATACACAGAATAAAGAAACATACTGCGAGTGCAATGGCACTTCATGCACAATGGCTCTTCACATGCTGTTTAACAGTACCAAAGACTTGGCTGTTCTGTGGATTCACTGCACCCTGTAGTGTAAAATGTGCCTCGTCAGTCCATAGAATATTGCCCGGTCACCTATCATCAACTTCCATCCGTACCAGAAACCGAAGAGCAAATTCAGAAAGTTGCGGAGTACGAGGTTTCAGATGCTGCAACGTCTGGATCTTGTACGCTTACCAGTGTAAAATAGACCGCAAGATGTTTGACCGTTGGATGGCCAAAACTCGTGACACTGTACGAGCACTAACACTACCCGGGGCAAGGTACAACAGGGTCAGTTCAAATGGTTCAAAGGGTTCTGAGCACTATGGGACTTAACATCTGTGGTCATCAGTCCCCTAGAACTTAGAACTACTTAAGCCTAACTAACCTAAGGACAACACACACATCCATGCCCGAGGCAGGATTCGAACCTGCGACCGTAGCAGTCGCGCGGTTCCGGACTGAGCGCCTAGAACCGCGAGTCCACCGCGGCCGGCAACAGGGTCAGTTACAGCAACAACAACTTCGTCAATAACTTTCATCGGGACAGCAAGCCGTCCTCTTCAAGCTACCACACCACGCTCACCAGGTGTTCCTCAAATTTCCGTATCACCTTCTTTAAATCAGTTAATGGCATAGGGCAGCTCCTCAGAGCTGTCAGTCGGCGATATTCTGTGAATGCAGCGCTGCAATTGCTGCCGTCCGCATAAAACAGTTTCACTAACAGTTCACGGTCTCTCTTGTCGACAGCCACATCGTTCACTCACGTTATTGGTTGTCAAATGACAGCGTAGATGTCATACCATGATACATACAATACGCAGCCTCAGATTTGGACCTGGTGGTCAAAATTGGAACTAATGTTTTCCACAGTAAATCGGCTCCGTATTAATCCATTAGCGTAGCTACCTAGTTAGGCTACTATACGATAATTACAGCCCACACTAAACCTCTGTGTGTAGCTGCACTTTCATTATAATCACTCGGCATAAGTTTTTTGAATTTATGTTGCAGTTCTAGTTTTTGTAGCGGAAAGGGTGTTGTATACGGCGCAAACATAGGTATCAAGTTACACAATCGTTGCCTTCGCCAACTTAAAAGCAAATTATCATCTTCATATCTGACGAGGCATCGGACGAGACTACAGTTCTTATATGGTTAAGGTGTCTGTTCTTTCGTACATGTCGCGCTATTCTCCGTGTCCTCGGTGGCTCAGATGGCTGCCGGCACGGTAGCTCTGCGAGTTTGGTCAGAGAGCTGGATGGCCTCTGTAATTAAAAACCTGAGTGAACGGATCAACAAAGAATCTGAACGACTGTCATCGGTCGTCCGCCACGAACAAATTCATAGACCGCTGGAACGGTAGCTCAGCGTGTTCGGTCAGTGAGCTGCCTCGTCTCTGCAATAAAAAAAACTGAGTGAAAAGATCAACAACGAACTTCGACGGATGTCATGTGACGTCCGCTACGACGAAATACAACGAACAAAATGCACAAAAAAAAAAAGATGGATACAGCGTCTGCCATGTAAGCAGGAGACCCCGGGTTCGAGTACTGGTCGGGGCACACATTTTCACCTGTCCCCGTTGATACATATCAACGCGCTTTAGCAACTGAAGGTCTTAATATAATTCTAATTTCAGACTACAGTTCGGTCTGTCACACAACCAAGTTTTGAAGGCGTCCACTATCCCACTCTAGCCTAGTTGCCGTACGTAAAATTCATTTTAATCCTGGTATAGTATCATATGTTAAGTCACAGACCAATGTAATAACATCAAGGGTAGTGGACAATATTATAAGTAAAGTGATTTTTTTTTGTATGATTTCTGTTCCCCATCATTATGAAACACATTTAATCCTTTGATTTCTT
Organism: Schistocerca serialis cubense; assembly: GCF_023864345.2. Lineage (NCBI taxonomy): Eukaryota > Metazoa > Arthropoda > Insecta > Orthoptera > Acrididae > Schistocerca > Schistocerca serialis. The sequence continues at coordinate 516,963,456 of NC_064642.1, read as the reverse complement.
ATTGACTTATTTGGAAAGCAGAAGAAACAGATTAGTGCTAAGTTCACCAGTGATGTTATAAAAATAAACAAACGAAATGTTCTACACCAGGATTTTGCAGAAATTATCTTTTAGATAATATGCTGAAGTTTCACCCAATGCAGCATTTTATTTTTCAGCTTTCATTTACTTCTCAGATGTTCATTCCATACATTTTTAAGTTACTATTTCCTTCCAGTTTGCTATAGGGTAAAAGATTGCTGTGGAAAACATCCTTTCAGACATTAGTGAAATATTTCAGAAACATTTTGCTTTTGAATTAAAGGCCGGCCGCTGTGGCCGAGCGGCTCTAGGCGCTTCAGTCCGGAACCGCGCGACCGCTACGGTCGCAGGTTCGAATCCTGCCACGGGCATGGATGTGTGTGATGTCCTTAGGTTAGTTAGGTTTAAGTAGTTCTAAGTTCTAGGGGACTGATGACCTCAGATGTTAAGTCCCATAGTGCTCAGAGCCATTTGAACCATTTTGAATTAAACGCAAAAACGTTTCCTCACGTTACAGAGTACCATGTGGTTACTCCAGTTTAAAACAACCAAACAGACCTTAAATAATGCTGGTGTGAGCTATCAGAAATAAATCCCGTGAGGGAAAAGGTCTACAAAATCTTCTTAGAGTTTCACCATCAAAAGAAAAGCACTTTTTAGCTCTAGATTTTCATTGCATTTTATGTGTGTGAACGCAAACCTATTGTTCACTATTACAAATGATTGCTGCAGATGAACAGAGACTTTGCCCAATAATCCTACACATTCTGCATTTATAACAAAAGATTCGAAACATTATTCAAATGCAATAAAAAAAGGACACTACATCAATACAGACATATAAAAAAATTTCCTGCTTTTACGTATCAGTTTCAAGAACAGTAATTAATGGCTGCTCTTACGAGTACACAAACAGTAAAAACGCAGCAAGTATGTCTGGTACTAAGATTCAGAACTCTGCAGAATGCATATGCAAACAGCGGTATCCTGAGACCACGTGACAGTTCCAATTGAACCACAGTCCAGTTTACTGTTGCTGACATGCGTAGAACGTAATGTTCACTCCAGAGATTTGTCTGCTCTATACAAATCTCTGCAACACTTTCCAAAAATGTGCAATTTTGCAAACTCATAATATTGTCACCATACGCCCTAAGAATGAACATGGAAATATCGACATTAGAACGAATGAAAAATTTCACTTATACAGGATGTTCAAAAGTGTCTTATATTCTTACAGGAGATAATACTACTGGAAATTAGAGAAAAAGTATCATAAATATGTCCCAGAAAGAACAGTTTTTTAAGAAACGGCCCATTCTATCCTATAATATCAATCTGTTGACACTCCAGGAGGTGCTCATTCTGACCCGTCCTTTCGCCAGCCTCTTTAAAAACTTGCGAGTCCATGCGAGCAAACACTGCTCCCCTTAGGAGTTGGTCGCAACCATGGGACATTCGCTCCTGTAACGTGCACACGTTGTCGGTGGATGTGGATACATCGACACTTATAAATGCCCCCATAGCCAGATACCTAAGCCATTAACGTCATATGAGTGGCGTGGCCATTCTATTGTTCTCGACCAATCCATTGCTTCTTAAATGTTTGTATTATGTACCGTCGTGCGAGGCGTGGAAATGGGGCTGCTGTCTCGCCACGCATAAGTAACATCCGTAGTCAGTCTGCAAAATTAACGTTTCCTAAGTGCTCGGGTACATTCCATTTTTTACGTTGTTCACACTAAAGGAATCGTTAGTCTTTTTCTAACGCGAGCAGAAATTCAAAGCGATACATACGGAATGACTGGTTAAGGTGCACTTACGGTGTCAGTGGCTTTTGCTTCGAATACTGCAGTCGGCAATTCGTTTTCGTTGTCCATGGTCAGCCGGGTGATAGCACAGAGTAAGAAATGAGAATCGCTGAAACTCATGAACTGTTAAGGGGGAAAACACGAACCGATGACTTTTTCCGAGATGGATTGATAAATTGATAATGACTGACCCGACTATTATGGAATATAAAGTTGATTACTGGTTTTCTTATGTGTTTATTGTATTGTGCCTTTGTAATAAATGTGACGAGATTTCTTGGGACACTGTTTCGTATTCCAGTGCTATATTTGGTTGTGAGTTGATATGCCAACAAATGTGACTGGAGGAAAATTGGCAGTGGTGATGTAATGATTTGTAGCGCAGCCCAACGATTGTTTCGAAAACTTTGTGGGATATTCTCTAGCTGCTCAAACCTCCGAGGTTGTCTTTACGCAGGAATTTAAGAGCACAGTTTACATTTTATGGAATATTCTGTTTTATATGATTACATTCTGCACAATATATGTAGTTATGCCACTACATAATTCGTACACTCCACACTTGACAATTTTCATCGAATACTACTTTCTCATTGATTCAATCATTTTCCCATCATTCAACGTGAAAACCAACCGCAGCACGCTAAGCTAAAACCACCAATATCGCAAGTGCACTTTCATCAGAATTTCAAAGCGATACATATGGAATGACATGCAGGAGACCATTTATCTGCTATGCCTGACAACTATATCACAGAGGACTAAGAATAGAGGCAGAAATAAGCAATGAACGTCATGAGGAAGGCAACCTACGCCAGTGAGTAGTGACAATTAAAATGATCCGTGTCTTAACAAGTATTCGTTCTCCTACATGTATTTATAGAATTTTTAATAGGTTTGAGCGCTACTAATTTCTATAAGAATATGGGACACTTTTTTTAAAAATAAACACTCAGTATGTGGGTCTTTCCTCCACTGTTATGTACCACTGTCAGCATAGATGTAGTATCGCACTACACCTTCAGTTGTACAGGGTATCCTAGGAGGAGTGGTTAATATTTAGGGATATGACAGAAACAATCATTCGAAGTAAAAGTATCTAGTAAACAAATATGTGATCTAAAAAGGACTATGAGCACTTCTTCATCTTCGATACTGTGAAACAAATTTCTTGCCGGCCGGAGTGGCCGTGCGGTTCTAGGCGCTACAGTCTGGAGCCGAGCGACCGCTACGGTCGCAGGTTCGAATCCTGCCTCGGGCATGGATGTGTGTGATGTCCTTAGGTTAGTTAGGTTTATGTTGTTCTGAGTTCTGGGGGACTGATGACCTGAGAAGTTAAGTCCCATAGTGCTCAGAGCCATTTGAACCACAAATTTCTTCTTCTGCAGTTTCTTTGGTTTCCACATTTGGGAGGAGGTCGTATGGACGAAAGGAAGAAAAAATTGTCCAGTGAACACTGGATACCCTAAAAAGGTATCAGCACTGTGGAAGGGACATGTTTCGCAGTAGAGAAAATAGGAATAGCTCTTAAGATTTGCATTTTAGAGCCAATGTCTATTGGGCATTTTATTCTTGTTTTGGTCCATGCTATCACGTCACAAAATACGGAAAGTAGAGAGCTTGCAGTAGAAAAGATTTGTTTCACAGTATCGAAGATCTTAAGTTATGCATTTTAGAGCCAATGGTTACTAGGCTTTTTTGCTTAGAATGACCGTTCGTGTAGTACCCATTCCTCCTGGCACACCATGTGTAGTGATCTGTCATAGGTCTGTTCTTTTACTCCTGGAATCCAAAGCGAGGAATAAATGCTTATTACAAAAACGCGTACTTAGAATCTCTGTGTCGCTGCAGACCATAAAGAAAATTACAACGTCGCTTACCTACAGTTTTCAGGTGATCCACTAAATAAGACAAAAAAGGTCTGTGCATGCATTTTTGAAAACAGATTCTGAGTCAAACATGTGATAACGCTGTGCAAGTTTATTACTAATACGTAATAATGAATGTAGCTTAGACATAACTGACCTGAGCATAAACACCACGATATTTGTAGTGAAGTGGAGGGCAAACGAATTTAAGGCTCGAAAAAAACTGAGCAAGAGTAGTTACTTCTTTGTTAACTGTTGACGTAACACAATTTAATGTCATTAACACGTCACTCTTGCATGAAATCAATGGGGGAGATAAACTTCTTCAGCATCACTTCTTCAAACCTCAGCATAATATTGGCACATGCGACTCGCATCTCTTTCTCCACGTTCATCCGCAATCTGTATTTCGTGTTGACGACTGTGAATTCTGAAAACCATACCTCACGCAAGTAGAATGTGAGAAAGGATATAAGAACTCCTTTGCCCTGTTACCTACTTTCGGGCACTCCTGGACCTAGTGCACTAAGCTCAAAAACCCACATAGTGGGGAGGAAACAACATCGGTTTCAAAGTGGAGTCTGAAGAAAAATCAATAAGTGGTTCTTTTTCTTCAGTGATAAGAGTTGATGGTAGGTTTTGTTCTGAATGGATCTATGATTCAGTTCTGTTGCTCAACTTCTTCTGGAAAGTTCTTCGGAAAGTAGTCATCGAGTTTGGTTAAATGACCCGCAAATACGGACTTCAATTATTCTCTCAAATGAAAGTCATTGTCTTCTAAAACTGTCGAAGAACAGCGAAAACACAATGTCCAAGGAGCCTTAAATTAATGTAATACGGCATGCCAGCTAACTTTTATACATTAAACCATTTTTCGACATAGTCGTCAAGTCTCTTTAAACAACACTCGTCACGTGTCTGAAAGAATACCAGAATATACTTCTGACAATGCACCACTCTTGTTGCTGAACAATTTAGTGAGGAACGACATGTGTAACTTCCTGAAGTCGCTACATATATCTCTTCCATCCAGCTTCTTCTTCCGCAACAATAGTTTCTTTCTGGAGGCTGAAATTTTGTCGGACATGTGCAGGATGTAAGTCTCATTGAGTTTTTCAAACGTATCACGCAGATACGTCACCTTCGACACAGTCACCGTCTATAAGCTTCTCGGAACTTACGTGTTTCTCTTCTACAAGTAAGACTAAAGTTCATTTTTGAGTTCATATACCATTTTTCAAACATTCCCACTTTAAGCCCAGCGAAAATTATTGTAATAATTTAGGGAAATTTGTTCAGTCCCCATATAACACATATCTGTTGAAAATATCTCGATTTAATTGGCCAACTTTTAACGAAATTTACTACACCGATCACTGATTGAACACAGCCAAGAAGGACAGAACTCATGAACTTTGATACTACTGCATGAATTTTAATACTATTGCTTTTCGATGAATGAAACAATAGGTCCTGACAGTATGAGGAATCTCTTTACGGAAGAGAGCTTGCAGTCTGTGGTAACAGCCAGCCATATTAAGAGCTCCATTTCCAAAAATTTTCCATGTAAAACTTCGCTGCAGCTGCGCTGAGATCGTTCCTCAAATCCAAACACCGTCAGGCTGCTCAGAGAATTTGTTGTCCCATTGAAAGTAAGTTGATGTGTGACAATGTTTAAAAACAACCTTTGTGAAAATACTTTCCAATGGTGACATCACCTCATTAAGAAGTAAACAGGAACTACAAAAAGAACACAAGAACAATTGATACCTAGGCAAAACGGATAAACTAGCCGTAGTATATCATTCACTAGGACCGGGAAACCATCAAATTCTCTGACACTGTGGTTTTAGCAAGATCTAATAATTACTCAATTCAAAAATTTTTAACAGAAAAGGAGGAGGCCTGCAATTTGACAAGCTGTAGGCCTTAGTCCTATATAAAAAAACAGTGTCAGTTCTTCCCCTACAAGCTCCTTAGCCTACGTCTGTAACTCCTTTCTGAGTCGTCAAGTCTCCGAGGGAAACATCAGGAACCACGCAAATATTGGCCGTGAAAGCATACATTATATAATAGCAGTAAATATTCCGTAACATAGCTTGCTGACAGAGCATTCAAAATAATTGTTTAAATTACTTGATAGGTGGCGACGTCGATGGGGACGACTGGTTGTAGTCGATATTGCTGCCAAGATTGCCAGCGACATATCGATCGGTGGCCCCAAATGAACCTGTCGTCTACAGACTGTTGGATGTGCGAGACCAGGAACACAAGGCCGTAGGAGGTCATGTACAAGTGACACTTACAGCTGTAAATAATTTATCACCGAAATGTATTGTCAGCTGTATTGCAAAGAGTATCATGTGCAGAATAGGTTTTCACTCGGCAGAGGAGTGAATGCTGATATGAAACTTCCTGGCAGCTTGAAATTGCGTGCCAAATTGGAACTCGAACTCGCGACCTTTGCCCTTCGAGGTCAAGTGCTCTACCGACTTTTTTCCCCTTTATTAAAACAACCATATATGTACATAAGCACAAAATCAAAATAATGAAGTGCTGGAGCTGTTTCAACAGGAATTGTATCCTACAATAGACTGAAGAACACATTTCAATATCGTGCCATTTGTAAGCTTACAAAATAGAACAAAAATAGTAAACTGACAATAGCCTCTTCAGTCCAGACAGAGACATAGAACCAAAACGCAAACATATATATAATTGACTGTCTTAACTAGAATGGCAGTTCTGTCATTTGATTCATAACCGTCCAAACTCAAAGTCATTTGGAACATACAAACGGATAACAAGACATGCACAGGAAACATAAATGAATGAAAACGTCATAATGAAGTTAATAACACTATTGAGAAGTCGGGAGCAGTCCTAGGAACAGGTGTAACCCCTTATTCGTTGTGTATTTTGTTCGGTAGTCTTGCATGTGATTTGTGTCCTTACCGGCATCTAGAATTACCCTACGCCTTGTTTTCCTTACCGGCATCTAGAATTACCCTACGCCTTGTTTTTCAAAAATTATGTCTAACTTGTAAGCAAACATCTTCCTGAAATTTGGGTAACGTTTCATCTTCCAATGTGCCGTTCTCATGTAAGCCTCGAAACAAGTGAGATTATCTTCACTATTGTGGATGATGATATATGTCACAAATTGTCCTAACAGCCACATCACGGTGTTGTTCTTGGTAGCGGGAAAATGTTTCGTGTCCGGCCACTCACTGAGCTACCCAATCACAACTGATGGCCACTCCTCGTAGCTTTATTTCTGTTTGCACTTGCCCGCGAAAGGCAAAGTTCCCGAGTTAAGAGTCTCGGTCCGGCACACAGTTTTCATCTGCCAGGAAGTTTCACTATCGCTTAATCACTTAAGTTGGTTGCGACACCACTCAATATTCGGCAGTGACACAAAGATGACGAAACTTATACGCCAGCACAAACAATAGTTTCAAATCACAACACTTTAAAATTTACATCTCTTTCCGTTAATATCTACAGTTTTTAAGACTAATTGAAATGGAAATTTTAATTTTCTGACGCAAAAGTAACAGATTAATGTATGAAATTCGTCTGCTATGCTTTATACATTCTTATAAAGAGTGATGATTTGACGATTAGAGTACGGCCCAGTTCCAACCGCCTGCTTTCATCCATGACGCAGTTTTTCGAATGAACATCGTAGTTCACACGAGATACTCACCCAAGACAGCCATAGAGTAGAAATATCTCTGAAGTGAGCATTCAAGTACGTAGAAATTATATTGTATTGTTAACATATATTTCCACAGTGTTCACAACATCTAGGTACGGCGTAGGTTTGTCCGTAACTCGTCTTATAAATTTTGAATGTAATTTTCATGCTAGCACAAACAGATTTCCTTCGTAGGTGCTGTGAATTTGGTACAGGCGTCTTGTAGACACATTTGTATTTGATACCTGGAATAAACTGAGTTCTTAGCTTTGAAGAGCAAAATGAACGGGCATGACGTCACTGTACCGTGTATTCACACTTTCCGACACGTTACGTCAAGTCATTTCCATTCGCTTTGCTCAGTATCTAACGGCGAAGTGAGGTCATGTGCCATCACTCGTGATACAAAAAGTCAGAGTATAGAGTCGGATTTGAGGCACTAAAGAAGACAAAGTTTATTAATGACCAAGTCAAACTTCATAACGTATGTACTTGATCAGTTTCGTTTGGTAATGTGCTGAGAAGTGAAACAAAATTTCGGAACATCGACAATTGCTTACTAGCGAAAATATATACATAAGAAATATAAATACATCTAACAATAGCTATAAAAGAATATCTGGGGCCTGTTTACCTACTCCGTTATGTTTCTTTTCTTATCTAACTAACGTCGCAAAAAGAATTTTTCTCCTTCATTAAAGATACCATCATCATCATCATCATCATCGTCATCATCATGGTCATCTTTAATGAAGGAGAAAAATGATGACCTTTTCACTTAAAATGATATGTAATGGAAATTGCTTCGTCAACTTAGTTCTTATTTATATACATTGTGACGTCAGCATTGTTCTGTTGCTGTAAAACCAAAATAATTTTCGCTTTGAGATATTTGACGTCGCTTGTGTAAGAATACTCAGTGGAAAGAATATTCAAGTCACCACTGATCATTTGCTATTTACCACAAAAACAAAGCATAATAATAATAATAATAAAAATTACGAAGAAACAAACGCACAAACTCCACTATTATAACACGAGCGAGATGGCGAAAATAGATTAACTTACGACGTTAGCAGACGACCGTCAAAACTTTCTTCACGAGAAATCTCGACCTACCTGACATGACGTGATGGCCCGTTGACGATCTGAGTGAATATCGCATTTCCAAATGCACTGTGGTATGTTTTGACGTAACGTGACGTGAAGTCATATGACGACCAGTATGATTTGATCTTACACAAACAGTTTCGTCCCATGTCGTAAACAAGGGCAGAACGCAAGGTTGAATCCAAGGGCATTTCTATTATATGAAGACAACCAGAGATAATATTTAATAAGAAAACGATTACATCCTTCACGATGGCGAGCACAAAATTGGCCATTCCGGTCAAAAATAAACATAAAAACCAGGTGAAATATTTCAAGTAACTAATGAAAAGAAAGTAACAGAACAACGCGGCTATTAGGGGGTTTTGGTGGAAGACAAATCAAAGGAACGGGAATAAATCAAAGATTATTTCAAAGCAATCAAAAATAAAAGTCACGCACACGAATTCCTCCAGAATCCCCCGGCACGCAAAAGAACCATATAACCGAAAAAACACAAAAAATTCCCTCCAGGATAAGCGAAACATAAAATTAAAAAATATACACAACTGAAATCGATTATTTCGCATGACCTAACAGGAATATAACATCCCTCATTTCAGAGAGATTTCCGTTTCACAAACAAACCACAATCTGACAATAAATGATGAAGCTCATAAAAACATACTTACGAACGATACACAACTCCAAATTAATCAATTCTAGCCACAAAACGTATTAAACACACACAAACCGTACTGCAAAAAACAAAACAACACAAGCATTCAACTCCAAAATCAACAATCTGCAAAGAGAACTAACAGCTCAAAATCTAAAACCAAATAAATAAAAATAACTAGCAAAGACTCGATCACATTCAACAGAACCATTACTACAAATCATAACATAAACATCGACCATAATTAGTGAGCCACCGCTAACAACAACACGACCACTATAAAAACAATTCATTTCAAATACACCAAGTGTCCACGATGTCACATCTGAAAAATTTTCTTGGAAATTATCCACGCTTCCCTCGCAAACATTTGAGCTATGCACTCAGGTTCCTGCCTAAATTTACCATCAACAGACCTGCCACATTATAGAATGAGCCAAATAATAAGAAACAGCACTGTAATTATAATCGCAAATAATTTTACTTGCAACAGATTAAGATGTGTTTCTCCGCTTCAGTCCAACCTTACCTCGGAAACAGTACCAAATACGGAAAGAATCAGACAAATATTTTTGAGAAATAAGAATATAAATATAATCGCTACTAGTTTCCCTAGCAATAATTTAAGCTGTGCTCTCAGTTCCGCACTAACCACACTCTAGTTTATCACGACATTTTTGGAATAAACAGCACATTTTACGAACATCAGTTGCTAAGTCAACCACAGACAACATTTAATAATAGGCCACTTACATCCTTCGCGTCTAAATTATGTCTCTGCACACGGCAACATGCGTCAAAGTAGACGGGTGGAATCGGCCAGTGCCATTGACCCACCATTTGTTCTGGTATATTTACGGAAAACGAGTTTTTCAAAACACCATGCTTTTACAGATGACTGACTTACATTACCAGTATGAGCAAATTTAGGAGAGCCCTTGACGCGGAACATGCCTAGGAGACTGTATAATTTGTAGATTTCTGATTTTCCTGTTATTACAATATTTGTAAACAGGCTACTCCAACGCAAATTGCTTTATACAAAAAGTGATACACGCTTCGAATGAGTGGTCTGCAATATCGAATTACACTGAAAAATACTGCCGAGGCCAATATCTTCATGTTCATTACACATACATGCTTCTAAAAATTTATACTGCCCATCCGGTGTAAGGTACAATGGATTTGTGTTTCGGGTGCCACGAATTGGCTGAACTCAGGTGTTCGATGATGCCTTACCTTCTGATTGCTGTCGTAGCTCCTTGCTCTTAGGTCACTTTACGGTTTTCTTGGGGTTTTGATGATAGTTCGCGATACGTTCATGTTGCTCGCCTGTCATCTCATGTTAAACTGTTGCTACGCAACGCTGCGGGCCGCTTTAGTGACTCTTCTACTGTTAAGAAAGGAGGCACAACGCGGCTCGTTTGTTCACTCTTACAGGAAGTACGGAAAATTATCACAGTTTTTTAAAGTAATTATCCAGTGTTAATGGCACAGCGTAACCAAACTGAGATACCTCGTCCAAAGCCCCGGGCCCCCTGACGAAAAAGAGACGGAAGAAAAACAAAAGTAAAAATTAGAATGAAAATAGAGTGAAAAATAGTGAAATGGTTCAATTAAATGAACTCTATCGTTCGGGCAAGTTACAAAAGATGTTTCTCTAGATTCAGAGGTAAATATACGCAAATCATATACCCCCTCCGCACACGTGAAAAAATTATTATACAGTGGGAATCGAACATCATTTAATTCAGTCACTACAAGTCCTTCACCGCTGATCCAGACGTATTCAAACACTCAGGATATTTCAAGAAATATCATTAGAGCACCTAGACTAGGGGTGTCCAACATTTCGGCTCCCAGGCCGATCTCTGGTGCGAGTGCAATAGGGCTCAGCCTCACTGAACGTTTCCCCCACTGCCAGGTCATCCTGTCTGGGCACTTGGAGGGGGGAGATGAGGAAACTGTGAATGCACCGCATTTAAATGGCAGCGCAGTCGTACTGCATGTGACTTGGTTTTATGTTTCGCATTTCTTAACAATATGGATGACAGACAAAACAAATTTTCGATGTTACTGGATTAGTTTTGGCGCGCTGAACACATAATTCAATTTTTAACTGATACATACTGTCAACTTATGACCGCTGCAGACAGTTTCACTTGTTTTCATATGCAAGTTGCCACCTAATCGTGACTTACTTAATTTCGTAATCGAAAAAAAGTCTTTCTCACAAATATCTCTAGCGAAATATGGTAGCAATTCCACGACCCCATTACGGAGACGTGAAAAGGAAAGCAATGTACACTACTAGCCATTAAAATTGCTACACCAAGAAGAAATGCAGATGAACGGATATTATTGGACAAATATATTATACTAGAACTGACATGTGATTACATTTTCACGCAATTTTGGTGCATAGATCCTGAGAAATCAGTTTCCAGAACAACCACATCTGGCTGCAATAACGGCCTTGATACGCCTGGGCATTGAGTCAAACAGAGCTTGGATGGCGTGTACAGGTACTGCTGCCCATGCAGCTTCAACACGATACAACAGTTCATCAAGAGTAATGACTGGCGTATTGTGACGAGCCAGTTGCTCGGCCACCATTGAGCAGACGTTTTCAATTGATGAGAGATCAAGTCTCATAGCTCCAAATAAATCCTGACATTAAATTAACCAAAGTAATACGATCAACGAGTGAGCAAATGGAATACCACAGACTAACACAAGAACGCCTAAATGCATGGGATTCTGTTGGTTGTACAGTTGTTTTTCCATATCGTGTCCTCAAGGTCCGACTGCCTCAGACTTTTACTGTCTTTGATGCAGAATTGTTTGCGATCTTGCGGGCACTGCACATGAGACATTCTTCCTCTCCTAAATTTCTTGTCTGTTCCGATTCACTCAGTGCCCTCCACTCATTGCAACGTTTGTATCCGGCAGGCAAAAATGTCCAGACCATCCAGGATGCCCTCCTCCGACTACAGCGACTGGGAAGGTTGTAGCTTTCTGCTGGGTTCCGGTGCATGTTGGCATTGCTGGGAATGAAAGGGCAGATCGCGCAACCAAGGAGGCGTGTCTTGCCCCACAAGTATCTCAGTGTGCTATCCCCTTGCACGCACTCACCTCGGTGTTGAGCTCACGGGTCATGCGTCGGTGGGAGGATGAGTGGCTGGAAGTGACTGACAGTAAGCTCCGTATAGTCAAGCCCACAACGCGTGTGTGGTGTACTTCCTTTCAGCCCCATCGACGGGACGAGGTTCTCCTCACTCGGCTTCGAATAGGCCACAGCCCTATGACGCACGGCTTGCTGCTCCGGCGAGAGGACCCTCCACTCACCGTGAAACAGACGCAGTTCCGAGGGCAGAAACGAGAACAGAAGCCGAGAGCAGAATCGTGTAGGCTAGGAGGCCCTACGATAAGGGACGAACACCCACGTCGTCAGCCGACCGCCAGAACCACCCCCGAGCCCATGTTACAAGATAGAGCCCTCCAGAAGAACAGTATAGATCTTACAATAACACTAAAAGGGCCACACCAGCCGCAAGTTTTAGCGTGAGACTTTTTCGCGTCTCTGTTACGTTGCAAACGTTCAAAACATTGCCCCACCACGAAAAGTATAACGTTTCTCATTGGATGGACAGAATTTTTGTAGGCGGAACTTAAGGTTGACATTGATACCCTGACTGATCAGTTGAAAACACAGCCAGATAGATTTTTTTTAACCAACTTTGGTAAATTGTAGTTAGGAGAGAATTGCTTCCAAGACGGCGAGATGTGAGAAGCTGCGCCGCCGCCGCCCCCAGACGCTGCCTAAACACCGACAAGGTAATGAACGCACACGATGCCACATTTTTGAGCGCATAAGGCTTCACTCTGAACTGCAGAAGTCTCATCTGTTACACCCCCATTTTGCGTAATACTACTGTCGATCGTCAATTAAAGCTCATGGTATTCAAATTTGCTACGTTAAGTTAAAATCTGAAACGCGATGATTTTTCTGTTACATAATTATTGACAAGCCACTGTAATTTACGACAAGTTAGATAAGTAGTTAAAGATAATTGAGGGTCACTGTAGACCATTTTGATAGTTTTCTCTTTTATGAAACTTAACTTAAATCTAGATTATACATGTGATATGGCATAGGTCATCCTTCGATCCATTGTAGAACTTGGAAACCCATTCAGGGAATATTCGTTCACATTTTTGTTGAATGCAGTTGGTTTTTATCATCCTGTATTAAAATATTTCCTTTTCTCAATAATGCAATTTATAAACAATGTTTTGTGAGGAGAATAAAATTTCCAATGGTAAACTTAACTGCTTTTTCGACGTTATTTTACCAGCTAACTAAAAATAGGAAAGCCTTGAACCCCTTCCACTAAATTTAGTTAGTACTAAGATTCTTTTACAGGGAGTGCAGTGGAGCTGACGCTGAAATCATTAAGTACCTATTTTATTATATCATCGCTAGTCTCACGGAACTCTTCTGAACTCTACATGTCATGTGTGGTCTGGCGTCTCCTTACCAGCAACAGGTCCCAGGTTCAAAGTAGTCAATTCCCTAAAAAAGACACTCAGAGTGTCGTTGCGCGAACAGACACCACACAGAATGTTAGAGAATGCCGACCCTGCCAGGATGGTAAAATACCATGATTGAAGGTCGACCACTTGCCCAACTAAGTCAGAAAAAAATCCTGTTGAAAAATTTTTGTAACAAATATTTTTTTCTGAAAGTTATAAATAGTCAAAAACAGTAGCTGCAGCGATAGATAGTAAGAAAGTATTCAATAGAATGTGAGACATTCTAGCAGAGACAATTGCATAATTAAGTTATAAATTTTAATATTGTTAGAATTAAGTTTTCTCTCCAATGCAAGCACACAGATGGCGGATACATCGTCGACAAGTTGGTTCTGACCAACAAGTAAGTGAATGGATTGTCAGTCTTGGGTATAATAAGTGTCAAGTCGTGTGAGCAAAAAGTTTATGAAACGCGTGAGATTGTATGAGCGCATGTTGACGCGAAGTAGGGCGCGTGAATTCCTTTTAAAACAGAAAATAAGGGATTCGGAAAGATTAGCAATGGCAGATCGAGACATTGACCGAATTGATGTAGAGACCCAGCGCGAAGATGGACAGAGAATAGAGGACAGTGCAACAGACGATGCAGTACCGAGAGAAATAGGACAGATAACGCACCATAACGAGGATAATGTACGCCAAGGCATAGAAAACGTAGGTCAGCATACGACAGAGGAGCAGGAAAGTAGAGAGACAGTCGATGAGGATTCTAACTTGCGTCTTGAATACGTAGAACCCATAGTACAAGTAATCAGAGCTCCCTCACCACAAAGGAATTCGAGCAGAAACGTGTCACCGCACAGATCAATGCAATCGGTTGCAAACCAACACTTGGGCGAAAACACAGAGCGTAGGACGTCGGAAGAAAACGCAACAGGCCCCACCAATCTGGCAGAATTATTACAACAAATTACGGAAACCATGACAAGGCAAAATAAAGAAATAGCGAACCAATTTCAAATTCAGAATGCAGAAACCACGAGACAAATGCGTGAGATTAAAGAACAAAAGAAAAAAATTCAGTTATACCTAAGTCATATTGAAGATGAAGCAAAAGAATCTCGAGAAGTGATAGGAAACTTAATAACAGGTCACAATAAATTGAGAACAGACATTGACAAGGTACAAGTAGACGTACAAACATTGCGTAATGACACTCAGGATGAGATCAAAACATTACGTAACAACACCCAGGGAGAAGTCAAGAAACTAGAGAAACAGATAAACGTAATTACTAGACGAGCAGCAGGTACTGCGCGTGAAATTGTTGAAAACAGTGTGTTACACAAACGTATCACAAAAGTAGCGCTGAAAAGATATGATAACCGCATAGTCGAAATAGAAGTGCAAACGAAGCAACAATTTCAGAAATTGCGAGGAGAGTTGTTGCAAATCATTGAAGAGCGTAGTGAACA
This sequence comes from Schistocerca serialis cubense, assembly GCF_023864345.2. Taxonomy (NCBI): domain Eukaryota; kingdom Metazoa; phylum Arthropoda; class Insecta; order Orthoptera; family Acrididae; genus Schistocerca; species Schistocerca serialis. The sequence continues at coordinate 516,948,277 of NC_064642.1, read as the reverse complement.
AGATTGAACAAGCACTGCGTCTGCAACCACATCCGTATCTGTAGCAGCACCGGAAAAACAAGAAATTAACGAAGATATCATGCATTTTCGATTCCAATCACAGGCGGAAAGTAACATACGTGAAATCAGACAGCCTGCACCGCAACAAACTCGTTTCGAAACTCTTGATGAACAAACGGCACCACAAGCACATGCGGAACCACAAATGTATGTTTCAAGACAGTTTGGATTGTTCAATGGAGCGGCGAGGTTAGCCAGACAAGATACCGAACCAATACCTGACAATGGAAAGCCAGGTCGCGAAGAGTACAGTGCAATGCATTCAGCTACACGTTCACAACCGATGGAAGAAAATTATTGCGTACCACTCCAACGATACTACGCAAGGGTAGGCGAAAGTTACAGTGGACAATATCCAAGAACGACGGGAGAGATGATCAGAAACGAAAGTGGTGAAGAATCGCGAATTTCATATGGAACCATGACGAAGAACGACGAAGATCATTTCCTCAAAGTCAGAAAATTGCAACACTTCCGAGAAGGAAACTCATTATATCCCCGAACTTTTACTGATCAATTCCAAGTTGGATTACAAGAACACTGGACGCTAGCACACAAATTAGACTTTATATGCGCACACATGTGAGGAAGAGTCGCAGAAACCATGCAGAATGTTGCAGCGACATGCCGATCGTAGGAAGATTTCAGAGAGAAGTTTCTCTCACGATATTGGTCCAGCGAAGCACAGAACAGAGTGAAGTACGAATTATTACAGAACCCATATTTTGAAAATTCAGGAGAGAAGAGTCCCGTGAAATTTTTCGAATTAATGGCAAAGAAAAATCAATGCTTAGATGTACCATACGGTGACGGGGAGTTGATTAAGTTATGCGCGACGTAGTTACAATGGAAATACCAGTAATCATTAGTAGGTCGCGGAGGCAATGATGTCGAAGCATTTAAAGGAATTGTAAGGGAACTAGAGTTTATATTTTCGGAAGATGACGCAGGAAAAAGACGAAGCGCACGTGAAAACGAAAGCAAAAAGCAGTGGAATCCACCAGACACAGTAAGAAGAAACAATAATTACGAACCACGTGATAACTTCGCACCAAGAAACGACAACAGATTTCAACAAAAAAACGGTTATGGATTTAGAAGAGAATACGGTAATAACTATAATTCACCCAGGAACGGTAACAACTATTACAGAGGGAACAATGACAACAGGAACGGATATTGGAGAACCAATAGACCGACAAATTATCAACAAAGAAACCAATATCAACAAGCGGAGCAAGAAAAGAGAATACAGATAGAAGAGGTGGAGGCAAGACCACCAAACCCGGAAAAACGTTCGAATTGACAGCTAAGCGCCCATGCCAAAGAGAATGACGCATCGACCCAGCACAATTGCAGCACCTTGAACAGAGAAGTAAATACCTTATCATGAGAAGAGAAGAAGGAAGAAACAAAACCGCAGGTACCAGATGAAAACAAAGACAGGAAAATAACAATATCGTGCTGGGAGGAAATTAATTGCGGGAATACTGATGAGGAAGATGAATTACCAGAGGCATGCACAACAAATGTAGGAGGAAAGGACGAAGTAATGGGTATTGCAGAGCTATTTGAGATGGAAACCAGGGAAAGCAAATTCAATGAGGATAATGTGCAGTCGACATAAGTTGAAAATAAGTTATTAGTGGTCACGCAACCCAATGTATGTAATGAAGGAAGTTATGAAGCGATAATTAGAGTATTTAAATGCGAATATGTGGAAGTAGTGATGAAGAAGGAGAAGATAGACAAAGATGAGGAAAAAGTAGAGGATGTAGAAGAAAGTGTAAATGAAGGAAGAAATAGAGAAGAGGAAATAAAAGAGAGAGAAGTAGCAGTCGAAACTTATCCCACAGAAAGTTCGAATTCACAGGGGAAATTCCTGAAGAGACTCATGTATGATTCAGTGGAGGATTCGCTGATGCAAGAAGAAGAGGAACAGAACCAACCCTTTCAAATTCAACCAATTGTGAAGGCCATAGTAAAGCATATCCCAGTCAATATTGTAATTGATAGCGGAAGTGAATTGACCGTGATCTCAGGAAATTTATTCATGCAGTGTAATGCCAATGAGGAATTGCCAGTTCTGAAAACATGTAAGATTAAAGTAAGAGGTCCTATTAGAAACAATGCTGCGGAAGTTACGAGACAAACAAGGTTAACTCTTTCGTCCCAAGGTCAAAAGATCGAAGCAAACTTCATGATTATATCTAAAGTAACTGTAGATTTCATTATAGGTGCAGATTTTTTAAATGAGAGGTGAGCGATAATAGATATGGGGAAAGGTAGCGTAACATTTGGGAATGTCACACTTCTCTTTGAGCAAAAGCTAAAATTAGAAGAAATACCAGTCATAAACAAACAATCAAGAATGATGCAAGATAAAGAGGATGAAGAATTGGAATGGTATGCACAAAAGGGGGAATCGCCTCAACTCATGTTAGAAGTCCATAAAGAAATTGATGAAAAATTTCAAGAAGTTCAAGCAAATAATCAGGACAATACTTCAAGTTTATTTTGCAGATAAGATCGTCAGGGGAAAGAAGAATGAAGAGAGAGGAAGGTGGGGAAAAGAAAGTAGTTTCAATAAAAACAATAATAACACCAATAGTAGCATAGATTAAGGTGAAGGGATAAAGTGTAGATAGTCTAACAGCATGAAATACTAAAATGCTATACACCATGACACTACACAAAAATAAAAAACCAATTTGAGGAGTCTTGTAGAGGTTAAGACACAAAATATCTTAGAATTGTAACATGGAAAGGGCACCGAAATTTGTAAAGCTTTTTATAAAGGTGTAATACAATGTAGGTACTAGACATATGTTAGATGAAAATAAGTAAAACTTTTTGTAAGAACAATAGTAAAATTTCCAGCAACAACCAGGTGCAACGACCCACAAGTTGCAATGAGAGAAGTATCAAGAAAGAAAAGGACGTAATTAGCAAGACACGATTCCTGGAAGGCAGAAGCATCGAGAGAAGGGAAAGGACAGCGAGACCAACAAAGTATCCGAAGTGGGCAGTAAATCTGCTGCTAAGCGTAACCACAGAGTGTCGGAACCCTGCTGGGACAGAACACGGAAGGATGCCCCGACTCAGCAGAGCGAGCAAAAAACGGCCCGACGAGAAGACGGCTTGGGCAAGCCACCACTGGCAAAAACATATGTGTAAAAGTCACACTACTGCCATTAAACAGCACGCTGCAGTACGAAACTGAAGAAAACCTTCACAAAGTAAAAATAACACATCCAATCAATTTATCAAACTGTTACTAAGAGGAGAACTTCAAAGTGACCAGTTATCAATAAATATTCCCATATCCTGCCCAGAGAAGAACCAAGAATCAAGTAAGAAGCAGAGAAAAAGCAGGAAGAACAGAAGTTGAAGATTCGCAAGATTGAGACCAAGAAAGAAGATGGGTGAAGAATAGACGACATACCTTCCCAAATCCCTATTCTATCGTAATCTAGTCGTCTGCGAAGTATCACAACGAAAAACGACCGCTTTCAGCGACACATAACGATGACTTTCACGCATACAAAGCCAGTAAACCACGATATTCTGCACTCACAGCTCCATTCCATTATGGGACCTACACAACAGCAACACACACTTGCAAAGCCAACAAGGAATGGCGAACAAAGCTGTACATCAAATACTTGCCCACATCCATCTCGCTCAAGTCCATCTCCTTCGTACTAAAACATTTGCCAACCTCATGCTTAAACATTCATAGGATTGTGTGAATGTGTGAAATCAAATTATGTGATGTAGGAATTGTGCAAAAGAAACATGTGAAAAACTAAATAAGTTAAGCTCACCAGAAAGCTAATAAACTACAAAATAACAGTCATTGCCTATGGACTTAAGTAAAAAATAGACTATCGATAAAAATAAGTCATTAGTTCTGAAATGGACAGTATACGAGGGCAGTTCAATAAGTAATGCAACACATTTTTTTTCTCGGCCAATTTTGGTTGAAAAAACCGGAAATTTCTTGTGGAATATTTTCAAACATTCACGCTTCGTCTCGTATAGTTTCATTGACTTCAGACAGGTGGCAGCGCTGTACGGATCTGTTAAAATGGCGTCTGTAACGGATGTGCATTGCAAACAACGGGCAGTGATCGAGTTTCTTTTGGCGGAAAACCAGGGCATTTCAGATATTCATAGGCGCTTGCAGAATGTCTACAGTGATCTGGCAGTGGACAAAAGCACGGTGAGTCGTTGTGCAAAGCGTGTGTCATGATCGCCGCAAGGTCAAGCAAGACTATCTGATCTCCCGCGTGTGGGCCAGCCTTGCACAGCTGTGACTCCTGCGATGGCAGAGCGTGCAAACACACTCGTTCGAGATGATCGACGGATCACCATCAAACAACTCAGTGCTCAACTTGACATATCTGTTGGTAGTGCTGTCACAATTGTTCACCAGTTGGGATATTCAAAGGTTTGTTCACGCTGGGTCCCTCGTTGTCTAACCGAACACCATAAAGAGCAAAGGAGAACCATCTGTGCGGAATTGCTTGCTCGTCATGTGGCTGAGGGTGACAATTTCTTGTCAAAGATTGTTACAGGCGATGAAACATGGGTTCATCACTTCGAACCTGAAACAAAACGGCAATCAATGGAGTGGCGCCACACCCACTCCCCTACCAAGAAAAAGTTTAAAGCCATACCCTCAGCTGGTAAAGTCATGGTTACAGTCTTCTGGGATGCTGAAGGGGTTATTCTTTTCGATGTCCTTCCCCATGGTCAAACGATCAACTCTGAAGTGTATTGTGCTACTCTTTAGAAATTGAAGAAATGACTTCAGCGTGTTCGTAGGCACAAAAATCTGAACGAACTTCTCCTTCTTCATGACAACGCAAGACCTCACACAAGTCTTCGCACCCGAGAGAAGCTCACAAAACTTCAGTGGACTGTTCTTCCTCATGCATCCTACAGCCCCGATCTCGCACCGTCGGATTTCCATATGTTTGGCCCAATGAAGGACGCAATCCGTGGGAGGCACTACGCGGATGATGAAGAAGTTATTGATGCAGTACGACGTTGGCTCCGACATCGACCAGTGGAATGGTACCGTGCAGGCATACAGGCCCTCATTTCAAGGTGGCATAAGGCCGTAGCATTGAATGGAGATTACGTTGAAAAATAGTGTTGTGTAGCTAAAAGATTGGGGAATAACCTGGTGTATTTCAATGCTGAATAAAACAACCCCTGTTTCAGAAAAAAAATGTGTTGCATTACTTATTGAACTGCCCTCGTATAAAGAACAAAAGTAAGGCATAAAAAACACTAAAACTATATGCCACTTATTTTCTCCTCTTAAAAATTAAAGAATAACTATATTTTACTTATTTTCTCCTTATAAAAACAAAGAATAAAAAATTATCTTGTTGGATGTTTTCCCTATTTTTCTTAATATTTGTACCATTTTGTTAGAATAATAGCTCAATACTTGTGTATGTATATTTCTTTGTCAAAGCAATTCTTGGAAATAATTCTTAATAATAGCTCAATACTTGTGTATGTATACTTCTATGTCAAAGCAATTCTTGGAAATAATTCTTTTTTGTTAGTGTAACAATGTTGAAATGAGTGTCTAGAAACAAAAACATTTTACTTGTACATGATATTTAGAAAATGTGTTAGGAATAGATTTTACTTAATTACTACATTTATAAAAAAAATATTTCTGAGAAAATCGATGTGAAATACTCCTCACTTTCGATAACCAACTTCTTAAAAAACAAACTTCACACTTAAATAAAGAAAGAAAATAATTAAAAATTAATAATGATAATAGCGTAAAAATATTCTTCTCTTGTCAATATAAACATATTTTTGAGAATAATGTGGAAGATTATAAAAATATAAATTAGTAATACAAACTAGCATGGAACCAGAATAACGTGGCTGAACAGTAGGCTGCAAATTTGAGGTAAAGGAATAATTTTTGACTGACTTAGACAACGATTCAATCATTGCCTAACTTCAGTGCAAAAAGTAAGTTCGAAGGGTGGTGATATGTAAGGTGTCAGGCAAATCCAACACCTTCCATGAAAACCCTGACATGATAGCAAATCCGACAGTATGTGACATAGCTCCGAATAAATCCTCACATTAAATTAAACAAAGTAATACGATCAATGAGTGAGCTAATGGAATACCACAGACTTGCACAAGAACATTTAAATGCTTGTCATACGTTCCCACCGTGAAACAGACGCAGTTCCGAGGGCAGAAACGAGAACAGAAGCCGGGAGCAGAATCGTGTAGGCTAGGAGGCCCTACGATAAGGGACGGACACCCACGTCGTCAGCCGACCGCCAGAACCACCCGCCAGCCCATGTTAAAAGATAGAGCCCTCCAGAAGAACAATATAGATCTGACGGTAACACTAAAAGGGCCACACCAGCTGCAAGTTTTAGTGTGAGACGTTTTCGCGTCTCTATTACGTTGCAAACGTTAAAAACATTGCCCCACCACGAAAAGTATAACGTTGCTCATTGGACAGACAGAATTTTTGTAGGCGGAGCTTAAGGTTAACATTGAGACCCTGATTGGTCAGTTGAAAACACAGCCAGATAGCTTTTTTTAAACCAACTTCGGTAAATTGTAGTAAGGAGAAATTAGGAGCGAGTTGCTTCTGAGACAACGAGATGTGAGGAGCTGCGCCGCCGCCGCCCCCTGACGCTGCCTAAACACCGACAAGGTAATGAACGCATGCGATGCCGCATTTTTGAGCGCATAAGCCTTCACTCAGAACTTCAGAAGTCTCATCTGTTACACTCCCGTTTTGCGTAATACTAGTGTCGATCGTCAATTAAAGCTCATGGTATTCACATTTGCTATGTGAAGTTAAAATCTGAAACACGATGATTTTTCTGTTATACAGGGTGTCCCAGCTATCTTGTCCACCCAAAATATCTCTGGAACAATAACAGCTATTGGAAAACGACTTTCACCCGTATCAATGTAGGGCTGGGGCCCATGAATGTACATATTTGCAAACATTCTAAAACGAAAGCATATGTGTTTTTAACACAAACTTATGTTCTTTAAATGGACCTGCTATATTTTTTCTTCAGCAATCCGTAGCATGACAAAGCACATACACAATGGCGTTGATTGCATGGCAATATTCCCATTACATCCCGAGATATTGAGACGCGAAGTTGACGCTTGAAACACCTGACATGCGCTGCTAGCGCACGTCCTGAGGCTCAGGCTTGAACCCCATGCCGCCCGTAATCGCGATGTGATTGACATGTGTAATCACACCTCCATACTTACCAAGAGGTCCGAAACGAATAGTACGGTCTGCTGCCATCAACTCTCATAAGCACATAATGGTTTCCCTCTTGCACGTTTTACGTATCTACGTACACAATATGAACCAGTACCGATCGGTGTACTCCCGTCAGGTTGTCTTATTTATCCTGCACACCCAAAATAAGGTCTATCTAATGCTTTATATGACCCATTGTGCCTGTCGCGCAGGGCCTGGCTCTACCTAGTCAAGTGTCCAACGTAGTTCCCACTACTGCCACAGTTACCACTTCGCCTTGTTTACGATTTGCGATCCATGCAAACTCCTGTACTCCACCACCCTCCGAGCATCCCATTTGTTGTTGCTTTGGCGTGCAGTACACCGCTTGCCAGTGTAGTCGCGCATCACAGTAATCTAGTGACGGCACGGAGGTAGTACACATTGTGAATAAACGTTGTGTTGTGGAACTTATACTGTACAGTATAATGTACACACATAAAGATATGGTAGAAATGCTGCTGATCTATGGAGAATGTACGTTGACGGGAAATACGTTATGAGATTGCTTGTTTGTTGATAGTACTGTTAGCGAACATTATGATTATTAAGTTAATATGTCCGTTTTCTACCCTACTCTACATACCTGTACTGTACCCTGTTGTAGGTGGACGAAATGCTGTTCAGGCAGAACGACTGTACAGAAGACGATTCCCTGACAAGCCATCGCCTTCGCGCCGGATGTTTGGTCGTCTCACACCTCGTCTACGTGAAACGAGAAGCTTAAATCCAAGACCTCGACATCGTCCTAGAACATGCACAGATGAACGTGCTGAAGTTGCTGTGCTCGCTACCATAGCTGTGAATCCTCAAATCAGCGCACGTCAAATTAAACGTGAAGTTGGTGTGTCGAAATCAAGTCCACAGCGTATTCTTAAACGTCATAAATTTCATCCTTACCATGTTCATTTACACCAGGATCTTCACGGAAATGACTTCCGCAATAGGGTAACATTTTGTCGGTGGGCTCAGCAAAAACTTCTGACTAATCCAAATTTTTTTGCAGATGTTCTCTTTAACGACGAGGCATCTTTCTCCAACAAAGAAATTGTCAATATGAGGAATATGCATTATTGGTCCGCAGACAATCCAAAACGGCTCCGTCAGGTGGAGCATCAACGTCCGTGGAAAGTTAATGTTTGGTGTGGGATTATTGGAGATACCATTATCGGACCTGTCTTTATAAATGGCATCAAAAATGGCAGACAATATTCCAGATTTATACGACACAATCTTCCTGTTCTCTTGGACACCGTACCTCTGAACCGGAGAATGGTCATGTGGTATCAGCATGACGGATACCCTGCACATAACGCCTTACGAGCACGACGACTTCTGAACCGTAAGTTCCCTGGTAGGTGGACTGGACGAGGTGGCCCAGTTAGGTGGCCTGCCCGATCTCCGGACCTTACACCGCTGGATTATTTTCTTTGGGGAGCAGTGAAGGATGCTGTTTACCAACATGAGCCAACAACACCAGAGGACATGAAGCAACGCATTATTGATGCGTGTACAGCCATCAAAGAGGAAACAGTAGCGCGAAGTAGGGCATCCTTCATACGCAGAGTGACCCTATGTATGCAAGCCAATGGGCATCACTTTGAGCATGAGATGTGAACGCTATGTTTAGTATGTAGTGCTGGTATCACAGTGGAAGTTTCTACAAAGGGCGATTTTACCCAGTGATGTTAAGAAACATTTGTTTGCAACAATTTGTCATTTAACGCTTTAGATAAACATAACATTGATAATTATGTGATAATAAAACTAATTGGTTAAAAATGTTTACATTCATCTTCTATGTCCTACCTGTACTTCCCAAATCAAAACATTTTTACCTAAACAACGGTAAAACTTTTAGTCCACTTGCTCGTTTCACTAAAACCATCAACATGAGTTTTACTATTACGAGTGAATGATTAACTGTCACTTGCGCTAGATCTACAGTAAAGTAAAGTTTTAACGTTGAACGGCATTACCTTTTTAGTAACGGATTAACGATAAGCGAAATTAACTTTGTGACTAACGTTGCGGTACACAGATATGTTACAGAACCGCATCACCCCTAGCCTATGGGATAAATACCTGCTGGAATGTACGACGTTAATTCAGGATGGCAGCAGACCGTATTATTCGTTTCGGACTTCTTGATAAGTATGGAAGTTTGATTATGCATGCCAATCACGTCGCGATTACGGGCAGCATGGGGTTCACGCCTGAGCCTCAAGACGTGCGATAGCAGCACATGGCGGGTGTTTCAAGCGTCAACTTCGCGTGTTAATATCTCGGGACGTAGTGGGAATATTGCGATGCAATCAACACCATTGTGTATGTGCTTTGTCATGCTATGGATTGCTGAAGAAAAAATATAGGAGGTCAATTTAAAAAAACCTAAGTTTGTGTTAAAAAACACATATGCTTTCGTTTTAGAATGTTTCCAAATATGTACATTCATGGGCCCGAGCCCTACATTGATACCGGTGAAAGTCGTTTTCCAATAGCTGTCACTGTTCCAGAGATATTTTGGGTGGACAAGATAGCTGGGACACCCTGTATAATTATTGAGAAGCCACATCAGCCACTGTAATTTACGACAAGTTAGATAAGTAATTAAAGATAATTGAGGGTCACTGTAGACCATTTTGATAGTTTTCTCTTTTATGGAACTTAACTTAAATCTAGATTATAGATGTGATATGGCATAGGTCATCCTTCGATCCATTGTAGAACTTGGAAACCCATTCAGGGAATATTCGTTCACATTTTTGTTGAATGCAGTTGGTTTTTATCATCCTGTATTAAAATATTTCCTTTTCTCAATAATGCAATTTATAAACAATGTTTTGTGAGGAGAATAAAATTTCCAATGGTAAACTTAACTGCTTTTTCGACGTTATTTTACCAGCTAACTAAAAATACGAAAGGCTTGAACCCCTTCCACTAAATTTAGTTAGTATTAAGATTCTTTTACAGGGAGTGCAGTGGAGCTGACGCTGAAATCATTAAGTACCTATTTTATTATATCATCGCTAGTCTCACGGAACTCTTCTGAACTCTACATGTCATGTGTGGTCTGGCGTCTCCTTACCAGCAACAGGTCCCGGGTTCAAACGAGTCAATTCCCTAAAAAACACGCTCAGAGCGTCGTTGCGCGAAAGTTGTAGGGAGACACGACTTAGAACAAACAGACACCACGCAGAATGTTAGACACTTGCTGTTCAGATCTCTAGTGCTATCCGCTGGAAATGCAATATCCGATTTTGAATAAGTCCTCGCATTCAAGCACATACCTGCGTAGGATCCTATGGAGAAGTCCTTTATTACAGCCACTAATGAATCTTATTTATGGCAGTCTCATATCTCGAAACGACTCACCTTTCTCGAGCCAGTCTGCTACGATAAAATCCCAACATTGTTTTAGTTCGCCCCCATGCAACTGCTGGCATTTCTCCAGCTTTACGAATCTGATCGTTCCAATTTAAATCGCAACTGAGTAGGAGTCGGGGGAAAACATATTTACCACCTTCTGCAACCCATGTTGAAACAGGCTAAGCTGCGTTGCTGCGACAGGACAGTGTTTTAACCATTCGATGGAAACCGGAACTGCTAGGAGGACAATGATTTTTTCTATAGTACTGCGGTGCGCCCTCCCAAACTACATACAAGAACTATATATCGTGTCCATTCACATCTATCTTCGTTATTCTGTACCATCCAACAGAGATATATCACCAACTATAAAAGCTCCAATAACTACATCCGATAGAAAACTTGATAAGATTTTCACCACATCTCTCTCCTACCATATATCGAAAACCAAATACTGCAGGCCTGCAGTCATTGAGCACATGCGACGATCCTATTAAATATACACGTTTTGATCAACTGCAAACCTCAGTTTAAAGTTTCCCACCTGTACTGTAGGACTATTAACTTGTCTCAATGACTATACCGTATGTAACACAGCAACCGGTATCTCAGCCACTAGTAGTGGTAACACAACACTAGTGCTGTAGGTAGATAACACATTTAAACAAATTTATAGAAATTATATTCGAATGAAATGAGCAGCCTCTAGTGGGGGCGACACCATTCCAGCTCTGGTCAGCAAAATTTTCCAAGAGGATGGCTAACAAAATTGATGGTGGTATTGCTTGTAATTGTTTAAATAGGACTTACATACTAACAAAATTGATGGTGGTACTCTTGTAATAGTTTAAATAAGACTTATGTATAGTTCCTAGGAGGAGGTGGGTTAGGTTAGTGGAGGTAGCTCATTTATTGTAAATAGTCTCTCCAAAAGTCTTTTGAAGCGATCACTGTAGTCATTTTCTGGAATTGCATTTTTTACCACAATGCAATTTTCTTAGATGTCTTTAATTGCGTCGTAATGGGGTACTTTCATTGCCAGCTTCAATCTGAGGAAAATCAGAAGTCGGCTGAGTTCAAATCCGGCGAATACGGTTGGTGATCCAGGACTGCGATCCGTTTGCTGGCCAAAAACTCGCACACGATCTTCACTTTTTGCACTGAGGCGTTGTCATGGAGGAGCGACCAGGATCATGCGTGCGGTATTTGTGTCGAATTCGAAGATTTCTCGCCCTCAAGCACAAGACATAAATATAAAACTCGTTATTATCTCTCTTCTCCACCGACATTTTCCGACGGGTGTCAGACACATACTGTGGCATTCGCGGGCAGGACGCTTGCTGCAGCAGTGCTAGGGCTTTGACCATCTACACAGATATTGTTGAAACTTCGAGGAGCGTGACGCCGCAACTCGCCACGACATAGCATTGCCGTTTGGGATATCACACAAGGAGTTCTAACGGAACTGGGACACACAGTGTATTGTGTCTATGCTGAGTACAGATTATCTGTTTTCTGTCACCTACCTCTTTAGTCATCCAGTATCTCTGGTCAGTGTGTGCCGGTCAAACGCGTTGAAGAAAATTTCTAAGACAGTAGCCTCTGCACAGTGCAAGCGTCTACAGCATTCTACTGTTGAAAACTTGTGAGGTTTATATCGAGCGTTACCTACTGCTACTGAGAGATTGAGTCGCTGGCAGCAACAAGTGAATTCTGTTCCCAAAGACGCTGTAAAATACCTGGAGGAACGTGGAGATGAGGATAGCTCAACAGAGCAGTGCATTGATGTAGGCATACGTGGTGAATGTTGCAAAATCAATAAACCTTCTAGCAGTCCTGCCGAGTCTAACTGCTTACTTGTAAAATTTGGAGCATATAACAAGTTGTAGATTCAGTGACGAACATCGTTCTCTTAATAAAAAAACTGTAATATGTATGTTTTCCATTTAAATGAATAAATAAGAACATTTTTCATACTTTTATTTCAAAAGAGAATTATTTTAAGGCATCCGGTCTACAAGCGGAGATGCAGAACGCATGGCACAACTGTGCTCACTTCTGTATCGGGTGCATGATGTTGGTGTTGTCACCCAAAGTTTGGAGGATAACCGCAATAGTCCTCAATATTTCTGATATCTGATCTAAGTAGGATCGGTTCAATCCAATTCAAATTTTCTCGCCCCTTAAAATATACTCTTACTCCTTGCTCTCCTACCAGTCTTCGAAGCTATTCCAGAATGTTACTGTAAATCCGGCCGTTGTGGCCGAGCGGTTCTAGGTGCTTCAGTCTGGAACCGCGCGACCGCTACGGTCGCAGGTTCGAATTCTGCCTCGGGCATTAATGTGTGTGATGTCCTTCGGTTAGTTAGGTTTAAGTAGTTCTAAGTTCTAGGTGACTGTTAAGTCCCATAGTGCTCAGAGCCATTTGAACCATTTATTATTGTAAATAATTCCGTCATCACTTCGTCGAATTCCATGGTAAATGGCTGTTCATCGTTTTGCTGTACGTTATAGGGCTGCACTGGAAGCGTTCAGAGGAAGCTGTGAAACTGCTGAGATGTCTGAACACCATGCAAGCAAATCGTCCTTCGTTATGTTTATTGCTATATTGCTATCTCCTTGGAAACAAGCCTCTTTCCATGATTCATAGAGCCCTCTGTATCAACTGTCATCCCTCTGTATCAACTGTCATCACTTTGTGTGGTGTCATCATAGATTCAAACTACAACAACCGAAAACAGACTGTCTTAAACCAATAGAATAACAATAACGATCAAAGATATATACTCTCCATTTCCCTTCAGAGAAATAATTACTGCAATCATACTCAATGTAGAGATGAATGGGACTGCTCCTAATTGCTTCATTCCGTCGTGAACCGTCTGTAGCAGCTATCGGTGCTACTAAGAAAGATGCCACAACTCCTGTTTGATAATAAGAAGACATATACATAATATCGTACAACAGTGCAACAAACATCTTTCAAGAAACTCAGATTTACACTATCATAAGAGTAAAATTTTGAATTGAGATAGACCTTCACATTGAATAGGTTGCAATGGAAAAACTTACTGACATCGGTGGAGGGTTATTCTTACTATGTTTCTGGCAGCCGAGAATAATAAACCTGCATGATTCCAGACTTGTACCTGCGTAACTGTACAGGTATAGTTAGATGCTGGTGGCAGTAGTGTAGACCATTGCAAGTCCCGTCAGCAGAAACTGAGGTATAATGGTCTTCACGTTTGCACACATTAAGGAGCTTAAATCGTTCAGCGTGTGAAATTGAAATACACTATGTGATCAAAAGTATACGGACACCCACAAAAACATACGTTTTTCATATTCGGTGCATTGTGCTGCCACCGACTGCCAGACACTCCATATCAGCGACCTCAGTAGTCATTAGACATCGTGAGAGAGCTCCCCAGAACTCACGGACTACGAACATGGTCAGGTGATTGGGTGTCACTTCTGTCATACGTCTGTAAACGAGATTTCCAAACTCCTAAACATTTCTAGGTCCACTGTTTCCGATGTGATAGTGAAGTGGAACATTAAGGGACCCATACAGCACAAAAGCGTACAGGTCGAACTCGTCTGTTGACTGACGGAGACCGCCGACAGTTGAAGAGCGACGTAATGTGTAATAGGCAGACATATAACCAGACCATCACACAAGGATTCCCAACGGCATCAGGATCCACTGCAAGTACTATGACAGTTAGGCGGGAGGTGAGAAAACTTGATTTCATTGTCGAGTGGTTGCTCATAAGCCACACATCACGCCGGGAAGTGACAAACGACGCCTCGCTTGGTGTAACGAGCGTAAACATTGCACAATTGAACAGTGGACAAATGTTGTGAGGAGTGAAGAATCACGGTACACAATGTGGCGATTCGATGGCAGGTTCAAATGGTTCAAATGGCTCTGAGCACTATGAGACTTAACATCTGTGGTCATCAGTCCCCTAGAACTTAGAACTACTTAAACCTAACTAACCTAAGGACATCACACACATCCATGCCCGAGGCAGGATTCGAACCTGCGACCGTAGCAGTCGCGCAGTTCCGGACTGAGCGCCTCGAACCGCGAGACCACCGCGGCCGGCCCGATGGCAGGGTGTGGGTGTGGCGAACGCCCGGTGAACATCATCTTCCAGCGTGTATAGTGCCAACAGTAAAATTCGGAGGCGGTGGTGTTATGCTGTGGTCTGTTTTTCATGGAGGAGGCTAGCACCTCTTATTGTTTTACGTGGTAATATCACAGCACAGGCCTACATTGATGTTTTAAGCACCTTCTTGCTTCCCAATGTTGAAAAGCAATACAGGGATGGCGATTGCATCTTTCAACACGATCGAGCACTTGTTCACAATGCACGGCCTGTGGCGGAGTGGTTACACTACAGTAACGTCCCTATAATGGACTGGCCTGCACAGAGTGCTGACCTGAATCCTATAGAACACCTTTGGGATGTTTTGGAATGCCGACTTCGTGCCAGGCCTCAGCGACCGACATCGATACCTCTCTTCAGTGCAGCACTCCGTGAAGAATGGCCTGCCATTCCCCAACAAACCTCCCAGTACCTGATTGAACGTATCCCTGCGAAGGTGGAAGCTGTCATCAAGGCTAAGGGTGGGCCAACACCTTACTGAATTCCAGCATTACCGATGGAGAGCGACATGAACTTTAAAGTCAATATCATCCAGGTGTCCGGATAATTTTGATCACATAGTGCATAAGGCATCAACCGACACAGCTTACTGATTGCCACTTTACTCATTTGAGGACTGTAGTTCGCATACATTTATGAATTTTGGGCAGTTGTAGAAGCTACTGAAATGAGTTCTGTTTGGACGTGTCATATCACGCTTTACAGCATCAGAGCAACCTAAAAGCAGTTTCAGTGGAATACACACTGTCTGCAACTGACAGCTACTCTCCTTCTTTTCCTGTCCCAATCCCGAAACTTTACGGGATAGGCATGTTAATCTGGATTCGGTATGTAAATGGTAGAGGCTGGCGGTATGCGTTTCCTGTAGGCATCCCTTACCATCAGAGACGGAATCCGAGCGCCCCCCATCTGTCTGCGTCTAGTGTTATCCACGTTAAAGTATGAGAACGTTTTCGAAGATTCTACGAATCGTGCAACTGAGGCGGTACCTGGGTACAAGCCTGTTATTCATCCAAACGGAAAACCACATCTAGGCTGAAACTTCCTGGCAGATTAAAACTGTGTGCCCGACCGAGACTCGAACTCGGGACCTTTGCCTTTCGCGGGCAAGTGCTCTACCATCTGAGCTCTCGAAGCACGACTCACGCCCGGTACTCACAGCTTTACTTCTGCCAGTACCTCCTTTCTTTCAGGAGTGCTAGTTCTGCAAGGTTCGCAGGAGAGCTTCTGTAAAGTTTGGAAGGTAGGAGACGAGGTACTGGCAGAAGTAAAGCTGTGAGTACCGGGCGTGAGTCGTGCTTCGGTAGCTCAGATGGTAGAGCACTTGCCCGCGAAAGGCAAAGGTCCCGAGTTCGAGTCTCGGTCGGGCACACAGTTTTAATCTGCCAGGAAGTTTCATATCAGCGCACACTCCGCTGCAGAGTGAAAATCTCATTCTGGACACATCTAGGCTGTCGGGCACACCGTCCCTCGTCGTTAGCCCGCCGGGTGGATTCAACCTGGGGCCGGCACATCACCCAGAATGACGGCAGTATCTCTTTAAGGTGCACAGCTACCCGAGGAGATCCATCTGCACTTCTGTTAGTGGACATTAATACGGGGTGTGACCAATATTCGCCTTTATGAAGCCTTCAACTCTGCTGTGGACATTTTCAATGTGTTGTATGAACGTCTGTGGATAAATGGTAGCCCATGATTTCTGAAAATTAAAATCAGAGAAGGTAGAGATGTTGGACTTTGATGTTCAGAGCGAATTGACGTTGTGACTCGTCCCGAAGGTGTTCAGTTGGGTTCAGGTCGGTACTGTGGGCAGGCCACTCCATTTCAGGAATGTTACTGTCCACAACCCATTACCTCAAAGATGCTGCTCTGTGACAGGGTGCATTCTCATGCTGATATTATCGTCTCCGAATTATTCCTCCACTTTAGGCAGCACACTAAACTGTAAAATGTGTTCACAGACGTCAGCATTTATCGTTTCCTTAAGAGCGATAAGAGGAACACACGCCAACCATGAAAATGACTTCTCATATTGTAACACCACGATGTCCTGTTGGCAATGCACATAATGGCACGTAACGTTCTCCTTCCTTCGGATTTCCGCAGGGTACAGCGTGATTCATCACTCAAAATCACTCTTCTCCAGTCATCCTCTGTCCAGTGTTGTAGCTCTTTGCATCACCCGAAGCGTGTCTTATCATTGATTTTAGAAATGTGTGACGTATGAGGAGGTGCACGACCATTTAGCCCACTCATTTTAACTCTTTGAGCTCAGTCATTGTGCTAGCACGATGGCTGGTAGCACGAGTGATACCCTGCGCTGATTTTACGCGGTATTTTGCATCGTAATTCCGAGATCAAAATTTGTGTGGAACAGATAGAAAGCGTAGGCTTCGGGAGACTTTCAAACCAATCGCGTTACGATTAAATCCAGATATTAATGTTATGACTCAGTACGTCCGTTAGTAAACTTTTAGAAGGTAAAATTTTTTTGTAGCAATAAAGACTTCCCGAATCAATTGAATCGAAATAAGAACGTGCGTGACAGATCGTACTGAGTCCGACAGCAACCGAATGGTGAGGACAGAAACAAGAAGATCCGGAAATTTCTATAGCTGAATTCTTTATAAGAGTTAAAGGTCTTCAGATTTTACGAACTCCACAGCGGCTAGAAGTTCTATTCATGAAAACATCGCCCTCAGATTCAAATCTGCCATATACATATAACGATATTGTGCATATGAGTATAGCATGAACTCTTCGATAGTTGCTAACTGGACCAATTGTTACTGAGCAGCGATAAAACGAGGATAATGGTGTGATACCTGCTATTCTAGACCGTTCTGGAGGTTCGTCATATCACGTTACGATGCCCGCATGTTTGATTACCAAAATATTGTGACGGTAGGAGAGTATGAACCGCCAATGCACCGGTGTACTGTCCAATCAACCAATAACCCTGGAAAACTGAAGAATCATTTTTTTTGTACATATTATAGCGCAGTCGTGCTAAAAATACATTGTTTTGCTGACTGTAACAATTTGCTAATAAATTACACCACTCTTCAAAAGGCAGGGTGACTGGGTCCGCTAAGGTGAAAACTTTTCTGTAACTGGAAAAATTCAGGGTTAAATAACCATAAAAAACCCTCGCTGTAGTTCGCTGTGTACCACCTTAAATGCTGTGAAGTGTTCCCTTAGGCGGCGAAGATATGTGTCCCAATTCTCTTCTGATTCCCCGTGTGGTTAAACGGTGTAGTCGGCGGTGACGAAAATGATAACAGACCATTACGTCTATCTGCTGGAGGTGCAACTCTTCTTGCGCAGCTAATTGCTATTGTAGCACGGTCAGTTGAAACTATTGTTGCGCTAACAGATTAGCCATAGCAGAGCCCATTTTAAAAGTCTTTTTTGTTTGTCGCCAATTTTCAGTTACGCTCACAAACAATGCACAACATAACCATATACAGAGTCCAGCGGTGAGCAAGGGCAGAGTCCAGGGGCTGTATTCAGTCGTAATTTATAAACTAAGTTCAAATGGTTCAAATGGCTCTGAGCACTATGAGACTTAACGTCTGAGGTCACCAGTCCCCTAGACTTAGAACTACCTAAACCTAACTAACGTAAGGACATCACACACATCCATGCCCGAGGCAGGATTAGAACCTGCGACCGAAGCAGCAGCGCGGTTCCGGACTGAAGCGCCTAGAACCGCTCGGCCACATGGCCGGCACAAAATAAGTCTGTAAGCAGAGCCCCTAAGGCAATGATGGGCAGTTTCTGACACACAGGTATCACTTGTTAGTCCGCAGGTCAGTCCGCATGCAGAGTCCAGGTTACAGCGATGTCAGTCATTAAATTTACTGACAATGAGAACGGAAGGTGTAATAGTGCCGACAGAGAAGGCATGGAAGGTGCACGAAAATGTTAGTGAGTCACTGGAGTGCAAGTAAAGGAAGGAGGGACACGATCCTTAATGAGTCAGCAAAAGACGTAAAATACACACATTGTAGACAGTGATAAGTGTGTTAGTAGACAGCACTTTCTGCAATATTTTCATTCCACTGACAGAAATATACAAGAAAATGGTTCCCTTCCTCCCGCCACCACATCTGCTGGATATAAATCCTAAAGGGTGACGCTTTTGCTGCTAATAAGAAAGCGTTTCGTGTCACTCAGCCTGATGCTCTCCATTCAACAAATAGCTACTTCGTTGACTTGTGCTTCAATATCGCTGCTCTTACATTCTATCGGCTTTTACAGCTGGCCTCACAAGGTTGAATCGGCTTTCTTCCAAAGATAAAAATTTAGATTATCACCGATAATCAGACCCGAGACTTCTGCGGTACTATCCTAAAACGCTAACCACTGCAGCATGTGGTTCGTTGCCCTTTGTTGTCGTTACACAGCTTTTAAAGTAGTGACGTTAGAAGCCTAGAAAGGTCGCGTATCGTGGCAAAAAATTTGTGCTGACTGCTGCAGGCGAGATACTTTGAAGGACGAGCAAATAATTAAAATCATTCGGCGTAGATTCGGACAGAGAGTAGGCATTATCATGCACGACTGAAACAACAGACGATGAATCAACAGACACAGCTGCGAAAAACAGCAGCATCACAGGGAAGGGAGTTTTACAGATACTGCCAGCAAAGCGTTGTGAGGAGGAAATCTAAGGTACTCGGTACGTCCTACTACTGTTCTGCATGGGTGTGTAACTTAACGAACTGCTGGAACGATTTTTTTCGCGTTCGCGTTACGTTTCGTACCAAGTAACTAACAACGGAATTGGCCTGCATAACGTTACCGCGGACTGGTACGGAATTGAGGATCAAGGCTATGTAACGTTATGTAAAATAACATTATTGATAAAACTAAATTGAATTACGTTCCAGAACGTAACGTAAAAGTAACCAAATAGAAATAACGTTATTTGTCTTGAATAACCTTACTAGACTGTGGTACGGAAATAACATAATCGTTGGTAACCTTACGCCATAAGCCGTTCTCGACGTTCCAGAACGTAACGCAGTAGGGCAACCATAAAGAAATAACGTTATTTGGCTTAAATAACGTTACTGGTCTGTTTAACAGAAGTAATATCATCGTTGATAACGTTACGCCTTGTACCGTTCTCATTGTAAATGAATGAAGTTACGTTCCGTAAACAGAAAAAGATAACTAAACAAGCGGTGCAGGGAAATTGCACATACTTTCACGTGCTTATGGTAGTGAACTTCTAAATGGCGAAATGAACGGAATAGGGGACTAAGTTGGCGTCTGAACTGCCAGCTAGAGCTGTGTGACGATTGGCTCAGAGCGACTAGCATGTTCATGACATGCTCAACCCGTCTGAAAGGATCAGATCGCCGCGTTGGTCCCTGGTCGCCGAACTGTGGTCAAACTCGTCGTGTTGGGTCCAGCACGCCACGCTGAACCAGGCGTGTAACTTGAAACCGAATCTCCATTCTCGTGCTTCGTCGCGAGTAGGATTACTGCTTAGTTTGACCTTTATTAAATTATTACTTAATTAATCTATTATTATGAATTTATTTAAGATAATAAGATTAAAGTGCCGACTAAAAATGTGGCAAGTTTATTGGCAATTTTAATTTCACAATGTACTCAAGAAATTCCGTCATAGCAATGTTTTTCACAAATTTGAAACCTATTTGTTTAACCTTAATTCAACATAACATATTACGTATTTATATGCATCT
The DNA here is from genome assembly GCF_023864345.2 of Schistocerca serialis cubense. NCBI lineage: Eukaryota > Metazoa > Arthropoda > Insecta > Orthoptera > Acrididae > Schistocerca > Schistocerca serialis. The sequence goes on along the minus strand of NC_064642.1, from coordinate 516,927,620 downwards.
CAATGTATTTAAATTTATTATGTGTTTATATGCAATATCGCTTCCCACGCCCGGGTTCCCGGGTTCGATTCCCGGCGGGGTCAGGGATTTTCTCTGCCTCGTGATGACTGGGTGTTGTGTGATGTCCTTAGGTTAGTTAGGTTTAAGTAGTTCTAAGTTCTAGGAGCCTGATGACCATAGCTGTTAAGTCCCATAGTGCTCAGAGCCATTTTATATGCAATATCTGAACACAATTTTCTGTAAGTCGTAAAAATATTAACGGTTGGATTACCTATATGACAGGGTATATGCAAATGTCTAGTTCAGGCTCGTCCAAACTGTGCCCCTGGGGCGCTAGCGCCCACAATCGCCCGGGGCCAGCACCCCGGGCGAATTCGTGTGTTGCTGCAGCGGCCGAGCCGCGTCGCCCAGCTGACCGTGCAGACTGCCCGCCGAACCTCGCCATGCCACTGTACGCAAATATTGCAATAGATAGAAATTTATTTTGCGACCACACACCTCTGTCCTTTTCAGCGGAACTGGGGGAAAACGTATCTAAAACCAATCGTTTTTTGTTAGTTTTTTATTTGAGTTTCAATGAATGAAACAATTAATTGTTAAAGTGAGAAAAGTGTTTTAAAAACAGGATTGTACAAAATTAATTGTATGTTCTTTTTTGGCGTGGTACGAGCAGGAAACAGGTGGGCAAAGTTTGTGCGCAAGTTACAAATGATCGCTGAGAATTGGGTAAGCTGGGAAACCCTTTGCTGCTGGGAATCTCGTCAAGGATTGCCTGGTCGACTCGGCGGCTTGTATTTGTCGACCAGACCTCAAGGAAAAATTTGAAAAAATAGCTCTTTCGCCTCAAACTGTTGCTCACAGAGTCGAAGATATGGTCTCAGATATGGAGAAGCAATTAATGGAGAGAGCGGCAAACTTCATTTCATTTTCTGTCGCTCTTGACGAGTCCGCGGACGTTGCGGACATATCTGGCTCATCATATTCGTTCGAGGTGTCGGCGACAATCTCCGTGCCACCGAAGAATTTCTCGATCTTATACCATTAAAAGGCACAACAACCACTGATTTGGATATTTTTCTAGCCGTCGAAAACGTGTTAGAGTCAATGGGTTTAAAATGGGAACGCCTGACCACAATGTAACATGGGATGGAGCCCCTGCGCTAAGAGGGATACGCACTGGATTTCTGAGTTACGTGAGGTCAAAAATGGCTGAAGTTGGCTGTTCCTTATTCGCGACAGTCCATTGTCTGATACACCAGGAGGCACTTTGTGCGAGGATTGTCAACATAAAAAATGTTATGGACACAGTTCTTCGGACGGTTAATTATCTTCGCTCGCATGGACTCACACATCGCCAATTAAAAGAATTTCTGGCTGATATCTAAGCGGAATACCCGGACGTCCCCTACCACACTGAAGTAAGATGGCTCAGCAGAGGAAAGGTGCTTCATCGGTTTTTCTCCTTGAGGGGCGAAATAAATCCCTTTTTGGAAATGAAAGGACGTCCAGAAGAATTACTTTGTCATACTAAGTGGGTGGCGAATTTGGCTTTTTTGAGTGGCCTTACTGGTGCCAGCCGGAGTGGCCGAGCGGTTCTAGGCGCTACAGTCTGGAACCGCGCGACTGCTACGGTCGCAGGTTCGAATCCTGCCTCGGGCATGGTTGTGTGTGATGTTCGTAGGTTAGTTAGGTTTAAATAGTTCTAAGTTCTAGGGGACTGATGACCTCAGAAGTTAAGTCCCTTAGCGCTAAGAGCCACTTTCACCTTACTGGTCATTTAAATATTTTGAATATTTCACCCCAACGCGAAAATCACTATGTCGTTGATTTAGTGCAGACGATTCAAGCATAAAAAAAAGGGATACAAAGAGATGTAGCCCGAAGTATAACAAAAATTATTTACTTGTAACTGCTAACAGTAAGAATGAGACTCTATATCCCTTACATAGAGTTATTTCTAAAATAGAATATTTATGACTCTAGTTCATTTAAGAAACTGATATATTTTTCAGATGACGCCTATTGTACATCTGACGAGTGTGCATGTGCAGTACTGATAGAATGAACCTGTGGGTCAGAAAACAACTAAGATGTTTTTGGATTATTGTTTTGGATATTGTTGTCTAAAGTTTTGCGTAGTAATTCCGCCAAACGAACACTAGTTGTTACCTAAACGGTAAATGGTGTGCTTGTTTTACCGCTCATCGGCTTCACTTACAGAGGTGCGCTTCCTCTGTTATTTTGTTTGTGTTGCATCTGACTGCGAGACAGTCCACCGCAAAGCAGTGCTGTGTGGTCTCAGTGCTTCCGCGGCTGTCTCTCTCGCTCCTATGCCGACACTAGCGACACACGGTCGCGGACGGGGCGCTGAACTACACTGCCTGGCGCCCGCGGGGCGCGGGCGCGCCCGCCGGGCGCAATTCTTGGATGAGCCTGGTCTAGTTGGAAGAGAGGGAATTAAAGATAAGCAAAGCGGGACAGATAGATAACGGAAAAGAGAGGGCGAGAAATCGGCAGACGGCACCACACAAAAATGTACTGTAGTCGATGATCCTGATGCGTTCGTTCTGTCACTACGAATTTTGCTACGTATAATTCATATGTAGCAGCGTGAAAGTATGTGAACTGATTCTGCAGAAGGTGTTTCAAAACCATGTTTCCAAAATACATTGATTTTAAAATTGATATTCTCAAAAAGTTACTCTAAGCTGACTTCCTGGGAAACTGCTGTTCTATTTAGAAGTTTGCAAAATCTGCTCTATAACGTTTTATGGGCATCATATGTAAGTTCCAGGTAGATTGAAATATTACCGAGGTGAAAATTTACACAAAGCTGAAAGAATTTGTTACTAGCCGCTACCAATAGTTGGATTTTTGGAAGTCTGGACAATGAGAGCATACGTCATGGTTTTCAAAATGTGGACTATAAAATGACACTTACTTGTCCGTGAATGAGACAATAAACACTTCGTGATGAAACATTAATTTATATTGTTAATACGTTGGCGCTTAGTACAAAATAGGAAAAAAATGGGTCAAATGGCTCTGAGCACTATGGGACTTAACATCTGTGGTCATCAGTCCGCTAGAACTTAGAACTACTTAAACCTAACTAACCTAAGGACATCACACACATCCATGCCCGAGACAGGATTCGAACCTGCGACCGTAGCAGTCGCGCGGTTCCGGACTGTGCGCCTAGAACCGCTAGAGCACCGCGGCCGGCACAAAATAGCAACTTAGGCGCTGGTGTTACCGGTAGTTGTCTCCATCATGGACGACTTCGATTCCAAATCGGAGAACAGAGAAGAGAATTGGTTTTAATGCGGTTGGTGGGGAAGGGGGGAAGGGAGGGGAGGGGTCAAGGGAGATTTCCCGCACAATGTCCTTGTTACTGTGCAGCAACAAAATGTTGTTCACGTGTTCTCCGCCACGTTTGTACATCAGCGGTTCAGGCACGTATCGCTCCACGCTCACCTGTGTTGCTGGGATAGCGAGAACGACACTAGCCAGTGCATACAATTCTGGCTGTACTAAGCGTTGCTCCTCCCAGAATTGAAAGACATCTGAGCTCCTCTTGAGTTGCTTCGTACCTTCAAAACAACTGCGGAGTTTTTTCTTAATATACAAAGCCGTTCGGTTACACTCGCTCGTAGCTTTGTATCGCTGGGCATTCTTCTCCACCAGTAGTCACCCTCTGCATCGGATTCATCATCCATCGCAGGACCTTCTCACACTTCTTCATTGCCCGTTTCGGTATCAGTCATCTTCTGGAACTTAAACCATATATAACATAGGTAAGACCATATACTGCATAGGTAAGAAATAGCAGCATCCAATTTCTTCCAGGAATGGAAAAACACGAAGATACATTAAGAGGGTTGACTTGAAACCTGGGTAATCGGAGTTCTTCACGAGATCGCTGCAGGGCATGTCGTCAAGTCGAAGTTTGTACTTTAGCCAAAGCGCATAAAAACTCTCAAGAGCAATCTTTACTCTTGCAAGGCGGTAATCTTGGTTCTGACGGGCTCGAGGGGGCTATGACGCTGTCGAGAAGGCCCACATCGGTATCGCTAAAGATTACACTTCTCCTCAACTTTGTATGTAAAGAAAAATCGCGAATGAAAGTCCTACGTCTCTTCAGCGACGTCATCATATCGTCAGACGATCGCGATCTACTGCTGATATCACGCGTGGGTAGATCCAATTGCTGTCTTCGTGGGAGGCGGATGACCATTGGAGTTCGAAGACACATTGCTAAAGAGCGAACTTTGGCTATGAAGTCATCCAATGGGAAGGACGGATCGCTGCGATTCCGTCGTCAACAGCCAAATGCAGATGTTTCCCCCAAAATAGTAGTTCTCACTCAGGCAGTGAACAATCTTCATCCCAGCCTTCCAACGTAGAAATGTCTTCACACAAAATCTGAATGGCCTGCAGCATATTAGCCTCGTTTTCTGTTGCGAAGCTCACTACGTTTTCGATAAACACTTCAAAGCAATCCAGCAAACTTGTGGTAGGCTCTCGGGTGATTTTCGAATAGTTCGACGACTCATACCGACCTAACTATAATCTTTCTGTCCTTGACGTACTAAACATTTACTTCTAAAAACTGTCGATGATTTTTTGATGTTGCGTCGACTTTTAAAGAGACGAGTCTGCACTTCAATTCCTGGATTAGTTTTGTTAATACTGCAGCAGCAAACTCCGGAATGAGTGGAGGAATGGTTGCAGAATGCACGACAACCCTGAAAAATTTCAGAATATCATTGTTTTCTTTTTTTCAAAAACTATTGCAATAAAAACAAAAAATAATTCTAGACTGTTAAAGAAACTTTGCATATTTTTCTTTCCAGAGCCTAGAAAAAAACAACAGAACTGACATTACCAACAGTATGGACGATTCCAAAGATCCATGATATTAAAATAATTCGTATAACATTCTCTATTTAAATGCTTCAGACACAGCCAAGGTTAAATAAAAATGATCGAAACAATAAATCAAATTATTTTACAAGACACAATCATTTAGACCATTTTCTAAACCTTGTGTTGTGATGTTTAGAAGATACATTATAAATAAAGAATTTAGTAACAAATTTGTCATTCATTCAAGAATAAAACACTTTTATTCCTATTCTTTTCCCTCTAGGATGAATATTTAACCAGATTTTTACATTTTATGCTTTTTTGCAATGATATGTGAGAGTATGATACTAACGCATCAAAAAATTTTTTGCATCACCTATGTTCCGAGAGTTCTGGAACCTGTACAGAAAACTGGAATAGAGATCAACATAAAAATAATTTCCGTCTTTTTTATTGCTCGTAAAAACCACACATTGCATGTTGTACCACCATACAGCAAGACCTTCAGAGATGGTGGTCCAGATTGCTGTACACGTCGGTACCTCTAATACCCAGTAGCACGTCCTCTTGCATTGATGCATGCCTGTATTCGTTGTGGTATACTACCCACAAGTTCATCAAGGCACTGTTGGCCGAGATTGTCCCACTCCTCAACAGCAGTTCGGAGTAGATTCCTCAGAGTGGTTGGTGGGTCACGTCGTCCATAAACAGCCCTTTTCAATCTATACCAGGCATGTTCGATACGGTTCACGTCTGGAGAACATGCTGGCCACTCAAGTCGAGCGATGTCATTATCCTGAAGGAAATCATTCACAAGAGGTGCACGATGAGGGCGCGAAATGTCATCCATGAAGACGAATGCTTCGCCTATATGCTGCCGATATGGTTGCACTATTGATCGGAGGATGGCATTCACGTATCGTACAGCTGTTACTGCGCCTTCCATGACCACCAGCGTCGTACGTCGGCTCCACATAGTGCCACCCCAAAAGAGCGGAGAACCTCCACCTTCCTACAATCGCTGAACAGTGTGCCTAAGTCGTACGACCTGACTGGGTTAACTCCAAACACGTCTCTGGCGAGGCATATGCGACACTCATCGGTGAAGAGAACTTGATGCCAAACCTGAGCGGTCCATTCGGCATGTTGTTGGACCCATCTGTACCGCGCTGCATGGTGTCGTGGTTGCAAAGATGGACCTCGCCGTGGACATCGAGAGTGAAGTTACGCATCATGCAGCCTTTGTGCACAGTTTGAGTTGTATCACGACGTCCTGTGGCTGCACGACAAGCCTTATTGAACATGGTGGCGTTGCTGTCAGGGTTCCTCTGAGTCATAATCCGTAGGTAGCGGTCATCGACTGCAGTAGTGTCCCTTGGCTGCCTGAGCAAGCCATGTCATCGACAGTTCCTGCCTCTCTGTGTCTGCTCCATCTCCGAACAACATCGCTTTGGTTCACTCCGCGACGCCTGGACACTTCATTTGTTAAGAGCCCTTCCTGACAGAAAGTGACAATGCGGACGCGATCGAACCGCGGTATTGATCGTCTAGGCATGGTTGAACTACAGACAACATGAGCCGTGTACCTCCTTCCTGGTGGAATGACTCGAAGTGATCGACTGTCGGACCCCCTCCGTCTTATAGGCGCTGCTCATGCATGGTTGTTTACATCTTTTTGTGAGGGTTTAGTGACATCTCTGAACTGTCAATGGCACTGCGTCTGTGATACAATATCAACAGTCAACGTCAATCTTCAGGCGTTCTGGGGACCGGGGTGATGCAAAACGTTTTTTTGATATGTGTATTTTCAACCACGGGAAACGTCGGCCTGCTATTTTTAACTAACATACAAGTATGTGACGTCGTGGCTAAACTGACTCATATATTATGTAAATTTGCACAATTTTCTTACAACAAAATACATAATTACTGATGCTATGTACTATGATATATACAAAAACATTAATACGATGCTGACCTCGCCCCCTCCCCGATACTTGTGAGAACCTACGAACGTACAATACCCCGCTGAGTAACTGCTACGCCATCGCCTTAAGCCGTCGGCACACGGACCGTGCTGTCGAACGTCAACTTTGAACGTGCCAAGTTCAATGTGCTGCTGAACGCTCAGGAACGATGCGACTTGTGCATACGGTACGTGGGCCCCAACGTGGTATACACGATCGCAACGCACTCCAGCGGCAGTTGAGGAATACTTCTAGTTCGTAAATCACACTGTTTACTCAACGGGCGTGCGTAAAATTCCCACCCTAGCTCTATTAAAACGCACATTTCATCCATCGTCCAAGAAAAGGAAAGTACCATGTCCAAACAATAATGACACTGGCTTGTAAAAGTTCCATTACAAACAGTGCATTACTCATTTGGAATACTTCTCCGCAGAAGATAAACATTATTTCATCATTCCCACATTTAATAAAACCCCAAGGTCAGTCTTACTTGATCACTGTTCCTACCAAGTAGCAGAATCTATGCAACAAGTGAATTACGAAGCGTAAAAGAAAAAGGAGCAAAATATCTTTATACAAGTAGCGCAAGCTGTCCTGTAGATTAAGACAATCGAACAAAGTCACCCCTTACATAACATCAAATATTATAGTATATATTTATATTAAATTAATAATAAAGCATCATAAGCTAATAAAAATGTTAGGAAAAAATTTGGGAGTGTCAAGACCTGAACCACCGCAACAACAAACAACTCTACCCAGAACAGTCACGGTACTCATCACGCTAAACCAACATCACCCAGCTCATTTCTAATCATATTATATTACCCCTTGCTGGAAACCTTAATCGCAGATATGTTACTAATTGAAATTTAATTATAACAAATTGTACTAAGGACAATACGTTTTGGGTGGATCTTCAGTATGTCGCTCCCTTCAAATTGCCTACTCTCATAATACGCAAATTACAGTAACTCTTTTGCCACGAATATGATGTTTCTCACTATCTTATTAGAACGAATCACACAGTCAACAATGAGTTTTCCAGGGATTCTCAATTTGCTGGTGCTCAGAAACGGCATATGTACATATAGGCTTGAAATGAATGCCAATATGGTGCCTCACAACTCTGTACTGAAGGGAGACGGCGTGCTTGTGACGTAGATGGCGTTGTACCATCTCATTGGTCAACGCTCAGACGCACGCTCAGAATATCTGACATACCATATATTGCTCTGCACGTTCGGGAAGACTCCCGAGCGTGCTATTCCACGCTATGACGTCAGAAACTCGGCACGCTCAACGCTCAACGTTCGGATGCACGGTCCGTGTGCCGACGGCTTTAACCAATGCCTGCCTCCCGGCGGGTGGTACGCCCTTGCGGCTAACTGTACCTCACTGCAACTAGGACCATTTCGTGATAACCAGCCTTGCAGATGAAACCTCCCCGCGAATCCTGCGATCACTCCTATTGATCGGGCTCGAGCATCTCCCTAACACGGAAACTGTTCGTTCATGGCACTATGGTAGCAGGCAACCATTGACAGCGGCACAAGGTGAAGGCGCATTAGTATTACACTACTCGCCATTACAATTGCTAAATCAAGAAGAAATGCAGATGATAGACGGGTATTTATTGGACATATATGTTATTCTAGGTCTGACATGTCATAACAAATGGCTAAATGGTTCAAATGGCTCTGTGCACTATGGGACTCAACTTCTGAGGTCATTAGTCCCCTAGAACTTAGAACTAGTTAAGCCTAACTAACCTAAGGACATCACACACATCCATGCCCGAGGTAGGATTCGAACCTGCGACCGTAGTGGTCTCGCGGTTACAGACTGCAGCGCCTAGAACCGCACGGCCACTTCGGCCGGCATATGTGATAACATTTTCACGCAATTGGGTGCATAGATCCTGAGAAATAAGTACCCAGAACAACCACCTTTGGCAGTAATAACGGCCTTGATACATGTGGGCATTGAGTCAAACAGAGCTTGGATGGCGTGTACAGGTACAGCTGCCCATGCAGCTTCAACACGATGCCATAGTTCATCAAGAGTAGTGACTGGCGTATTGTGAGGAGCCAGTTGCTCGGCCACAATTGACCGGACGATTTCAATTGGTGAGAGATCTGGAGAATATGCTGACCAGGGCAGCCGTCGAACATTTTCTATACCCAGAAAGGCCCGTACTGGATCTGCACTATGCGGTCGTGCTTTATCTTGCTGAATTGTAGGGTTTCTCAATGATCGAATGAAAGGTAGAGAGCCACGGGTCATAACACATCTGAAATGTAACGTCCACAGCTCAAAGTGCCGTCAATGCGAACAGGAGGTGACCGAGACGTGTAACCAATGGCACCCCATACCATCACGCCGGGTTATACGCCAGTATGGCGATGACGAATACACACTTCCAATGTGCGTTGACCGCGATGTCACCAAACACGGATGCGACCGTCATAATGCTGTAAACAGAACCTGGATTCATCCGAAAAAATGACGTTTTGCCATTCGTGCACCCATGTTCGTTGTTGAGTACACCATCACAGTCGCTCCTGTCTGCGATGCAGCGTCAAGGGTAAATGCAGCCATGGTCTCCGAGCTGATAGTCCATGCTGCTTCAAACGTCGTCGAACTGTTCGTGCAAATGGTTGTTTTCTTGCAAACGTCCCCATCTGTTGACTCAGGGATCGAGACGTGGCTGCAAGATCGGTTACAGCTATGCGAATAAGGTTCCTGTCATTTCGACTGCTAGTGATACGAGGCCGTTGGGATCCAGCACGGCGTTCTGTATTATTACCCTTCTGAACCCACCGATTCGATATTCTGCGAACAGTCATTGCATTTCGACCAACACGAGCGGCAGTGTGGCAATACGATAAACCGCGATCGCGATACGATACAATCCGACCTTTATCAAAGTCGGAAACGTGATGGTACGCATTTCTCCTCCTTACACGAGGCATAACAACAACGTTTCACCAGGCACCTCTGGAACCGCGGGACCGCTACGGTCGCAGGTTCGAATACTGCCTCGGGCATGGATGTGTGTGATGTCCTTAGGTTAGTTAGGCTTAAGTAGTTCTATGTTCCAGGGGACTCATGACCTCAGATGTTAAGTCCCATAGTGCTCCGAGCCATTTTCCCCAAGCAACGCCGGTCAACTGCTGTTTGTGTATGAGAAATCGGTTGGAAACTTTCCTCGTGTCAGCACGTTGTAGGTGTCGCCACCGGCGTCAACCTTGTGTGGATTCTCTGAAAAGCTAATCATCTGCATATCACAGCATCTTCTTCCTGTCGGTTAAATTTCGCATCTGTAGCACGTCATCTTCGTGGTGTAGCAATTTTAATGGCCAATAGTGTATATTGTAAACTGTGGCCTTACCGCCCACCTCGCCACCACACCGGCGTCTCCTCATCTCTCCGGTCCCTTCACATGCCAACCCTCCGTGCGCTGACATCCACCGTTACTCACGTCTGGCCTACGTAATGTGTTGTCAAATGTTGAGACGCTACACATATAAGAAGCAGAAATTATTCACACTAAAGAGCGGCAACACAGTATCATTCCCAATTTTTTTAATTTTGTTTGTACATCAAATTACGTCGACCAGTGTTTTACAACCGTCCGAAATTTAGGCTAAGGTTATGATCATCAATACTTTATTTAAATTTAATCAACATTTCATACGGTTGACGGTATAAAATCATTCCACTTTGACTCGTTTTCTTTTTCAGTAACAAATGAGCATATGGGATACATGCAACCATGGGACACGTCGGTTTCTACTATTTTTGCTATCATGTAACAAAAATAGACTACAGGCCACTAAATATCGAATGACAGACGATATTCAATGACGCACGGAACTCGGTTGTGGGCTGCACAGTCTGTAAGTGTTAGCACTTGTTGGTTGGTTGGTTGGTTTGGGGAAGGAGACCAGACAGTGTGGTCATCGGTCTCATCAGATTAGGGAAGGATTGGGAAGGAAGTCGGCCGTGCCCTTTCAGAGGAACCATCCCGGCATTTGCCTGGAGTGATTTAGGGAAATCACGGAAAACCTAAATCAGGATGGCCGGACGCGGGATTGAACCGTCGTCCTCCCGAATGCGAGTCCAGTGGCTAACCACTGCGCCCACCCGCTCGGTGTGTTAGCACTTCAACTTCTGTCCGAAAAATGTGAAGATCTGCTTACCTATATGAAGCTGGTATGGCTTCAATCATTGGTAATATGATTTTTTGGAAGGCGTCATTATCCAGAAGGGTGCCGCGCGGGATTAGCCGAGCGGTCTAGGGCGCTACAGTCATGGAATGTGCGGCTGGTGCCGGCGGAGGTTCGAGTCCTCCCTCAGTCATGGGTGTGGGTGTTCGTCCTTAGGATAATTTAGGTTCAGTAGTGTGTAAGCTTAGGCACTGATGACCTTAGCACTTAAGTCCCATAGGATTTCGCACACATTTGAACATTTTTTCCAGAAGGGTGAACGCGTGTCCGTGTTCCGTGACCAATCGAAGACACTGCGTTTTCAACTCAGAGCCAGACATCTTGACGCCATTCAGGACCCTTTGAATTCACATGGTGGGGGGAGGGGGGGGGGGGAGGAGTCTGGCTTTCCAATTTTTCTTGTAGCCTTTGAAAAGCATCTTTGTGGCGTCTTTGGATGTGCTTCGTGAGATTACCACTGCGTCTGCCCTGAGAAAGCGAGGTTCGAATTAAAATTGTGCTAAACATTAATGGCATACCATTTTTACGGCAAACATTTCACTAAATCGAAGTGCTATGCTTTTAAATCCAGTAAAGAAACACATTTCACTTGCTTAGGCATATTCTTGCCACACATGTTCACAGCTAACAAATCGGGCTCGTTCGGATACGTCAAAAAGTGGTTACTGAGGGTGAAACAAAAGTGTAAAAGTGTGTCAAATGCGTGAATACAGTGAACATATAGTCAGGGATACAGTGACATTTTCGATTAGTGATTTGGGATCGTTTAGTTTTGCTGATAAATGATAGTTCTTATCCCAACTAAACGTCAGTCGATGATATTATGGTAAGGTGGCGATTAGTGCGGGGGCTGGTCGACCACCCACGCGTAAAAAAATATTCAAAATGAAGTTACAAGTAATGAGTTGAAACTGGAGTATATGTCAGTTTGAACAGTACCTTGAACTTCAAAGCTCGTCAGCTGGCGAATTGTAAGTGTGCTAAATGAATTGTTCTAGATAAATGCGTCAACATAATGTTCAAAGGATCCGGAGTAATCTGACATTCTCTTTGAAACTAAAGCTTCCATAAAAATTCGTACTGCGCGGCTAATGCCTCCCTCGGGCATGGGTGTGTGTGTGTGTGTGTGTGTTTGTCCTTAGGATAATTTAGGTTAAGTAGTGTGTAAGCTAAGGGAGTGATGACCTTAGCAGTTAAGTCCCATAAGATTTCACACACATTTGAACTTTTCTTGTTTGAAAAATTCATAAAAGTTTCAGGTTCCTTGCTGTCCATTATGTTTTGACCCGACAGAATAACAGCTGCGACATTCTCGATAGTGTTTTTACAGCAATGAAAAACAGCATAACAACAAATTGGCATAGCTATATGAGAACGTGCAAATTAATTTTACGATCAGGTAATGCGTTCGGGGCCCACTCGATCACATCCTCTATCTCATTTAACGTACACGAGAGACCAGCATTATAATGGAGTATGCAATAAGCAGTGTGTATAAATAAGTTTTACTTAGCGGTAGCCGGCCGCAGTTGCAGAGCGGTTCTAGGCGCTACAGTCTGGAACCGCGCGACAGCTACGGTCGCAGGTTCGAATCCTGCGTCGGGCATGGATGTGTGTGATGTCCTTAGGTTAGTTAGGTTTAAGTAGTTCTAAGTTCTGGGGGACCGATGACCTCAGAAGTTAAGTCCGATAGTGCTAAGAGCCATTTGAACCATTTTTGAACCAATTCAAGACCTGGCTGACCTGAGTGCAAACTGGTGGACAAAAAATTTTCGCAGCTGATTTTGGCAGAGTTCTCACGTTTCTCCTTCCTCTGTTCCACCAATTTTTTACCATCATATCATCATTCGTTCATCCCACCGTCTGCCTAGGTAGGTCTTACCGGCACAAGTGTGGGACGTTCAGGTAAAAATAAGTCAGAAAACATATTTTTTACCGATAAAAAACATCTTTCAACATCACACGATATTACAGGCCAATACTTAACCGCTGCTATTTCTAAATGTTTATATTATATCATACACTGAAGCGTCAAAGAAATTGGTATAGGCGTCCGTAGCTCGTGGTCTAACGGTAGCGTTTTCGCTTCCCGCGCGCATGGTCCCAGGTTCGATTCCCGGCGGGGTCAGGGATTTTCTCTGCCTGAAATGACTGGGTGTTGTGTGTCTTTCATCATCATTTCATTATCATTGACTCGCAAGCCGCCAAATTGGTGTCAGCTAAAAAAAAGGACTTGCAATACGGCGGCCGAACAACCCCGCATGGGGTCTCCCGGCCGACAATGCCATGCCATCATTTCAGTTCAAATACAGAGATATGTAAACAGGCAGAATATGGCGCTGCGTTAGGCGACACCTACATAAGACAACAAGTGTCTGCTGCAGTTGTTAGATCTGTTACTACTGCTACAATGGTTGATTATCAAGATTTAAGTGAGTTTGAACGTGTTGTTGTAGCCGGTGCACGAACGATTGGACACAGCATATCCGAGGTACCCGTCTACCATTTCACGAATGTACCGTAAATATCAGGAATCCGGTAAATCATCAAATCTCCCACATCGCTGAGCCGGAAAAAGATCCTGCAAGGACGGGACCAACGACGACTGAAGAGAACCGTTCAGCGTGACCGAAGTGCAATCCTTCCGCAAATTGCTGCAGATTTCAAAGCTGGGCCATCAACAACTGTCAAGCGTGCGAATCAGTCAACGAAACATCATCGATGTGGGCTTTCGGAGCCGAAGGGCAACCCGTGTACGCTTGATGACTGCACGACACAAAGCTTTACGCCTCACCTGGGCCCGTCTACACCTACTTTGGACTTTTGGTGACTGGAAACGTGTTGCCTGGTCGGACGAGTATCGCTTCAAATTGTATCGAGAGGGTGAATGTGTACAGGTATTCAGACAATCTCATGAGTCCATGGACCCTACATGTGAGCAGGGAACTGTTCAAACTGATGGAGGCTCTGTAATGGTGTGGGGCGTATGCGGTTGGAGTGATATGGGACTTCCGATGCGTCTAGATACGACTCTGACAGATGGCACGTACGTAAGCATTCTGTGTGATCACCTGCATCCCTTCTTGTCCATTTGGCATTCTGTCGGACTTGGGCAATTCCAGGAGGACAATGCGACACTCCACACGTCCAGAATTGCTACAGATTGGTTCGCGGATTACTATCTGATGGTTCAAATGTTTCTGAGCACTATGCGACTTAACTTCTGAGGTCATCAGTCGCCTAGAACTTAGAACTAATTAAACCTGACTAACCTAAGGACTTCACACACATCCATGCCCGAGGCAGGATTCCAACCTGCGACCCTAGCGGTCGCTCGGTTCCAGACTTTAGCGCCCAGAACCGCACGGCCACTCCGGACGGCTTACTATCTGAGTTTAAACCCTTTCGCCCGCCATCAAACTCCTCAGATATGAACATTATTGATCATATCTGGGATACCTTGCAACGTACTATTCAAAAGAGATCTCCACCCCCGTGTACTCTTACGAACTTGGGGACAACCCGGCAGGATAGATGGTGTCAGTTCCCTCCAGCACTACTTCAGACATTAGTCGAGTCCACGCCATGTCCTGTTGAGGTACTTCTGCGTGCTCGCGGGAGCCCTACACGGTATTAGGCAAGTGTACCTGTTTCTTTGGCTCTTCAGTGTATGTATATATTAACAACTTTATAACCAGATATCTGCTTGCTACTTTCTCCTTAGAGAATATTACGTCAACACAAAGAAATGTTAGTCTGTGATTTCTAACCTCCACTTTTTTAAATTGCGTCTGACATAAACCTTCCTATGGTACCTGGTGGTGGATCATCTGCAATTCCCTTAGTAAATACAACTCTAATGCAGTATTCAGTGGAAGTCCTCTTGTTTCTATGACGCACATCGTAGGCAATAGTGTACCAAAATTATACCTAAAGTGAACTAATTTTCCCTCTACACTAGGGGCTGTCAGCCTGTTTGTCGCTCCGGCCGCTATGGCCGAGCGGTTCTACGCGCTTCAGTCCGTAACCGCGCAACTGCTACGGTAGCAGGTTCGAATCCTGCCCCGGGCATGGATGTGTGTGAAGTCCTTATGTTAGGTTTAAGTAGTTCTAAGTTCTAGGGGACTGATGACGTCAGATGTTAAGTCCCATAGTGCTCAGAGCCATTTGAACCTGTTGCCCGCCCTTTCCCCGGCGGGCGCAGCCACACAGCACAGCGCACACGCACAGGCTCCACATTTCTCCCTCAAAATCTTACAATTTAAAGAGAAAATTATAAAAATGATTGGTATGATCCAATTTATAGTTCAACGTTAGTTCTTGAGGAAATAAAAATCTTCTGTGTCGGTCCATACTGAATATGACTTGCATGCATGGCCGGCCGCGGTGGTCTCGCGGTTAAGGCGGTCAGTCCGGAACCGCGCGACTGCTACGGTCGCAGGTTCGAATCCTGCCTCGGGCATGGATGTGTGTGATGTCCTTAGGTTAGTTAGGTTTAAGTAGTTCTAAGTTCTAGGGGACTGATGACCACAGATGTTAAGTCCCATAGTGCTCAGAGCCATTTGAACCATTTTATGACTTGCATGGCGGACTTGTTTTATAAATCAAGTTATTCAACTAATATCTTTTATTTAAATAATATTTTTCAAACGAATTTACCGTTTCCAAGATACAGTGACCGAAAAATTGATATTTTCAAAAAAAAAAAAAATAAAAACTCTCTCAATCGATTTCCTAGAAAAACGACTCAAAAAGTTTTCTCGCAAAATTTTTCAAATCTCCTCTACAAATCGTTCTCAACATCGTGTGCAAGCAATTACAAGTTCATTTAAATACCAGTTGTCTAACTATGAACAAACATCAGAAAGATTTTGCCATTAGTCGCTCCCATAATAACGTAAGTCGACAAGATATGTACTTTGTTTGTGCACACTTATTTTTTAACTATATTCAGTAGTAAATTTCCTCTGATAATGCTTCTCTAGAAACTTCCTTAAATTAGTGTTATTTGTTTTTTTTCAACAGTGCTCAATTCAAATGGAACACGTAACAAAATGGATTAATTCGTTACAGGTCCCGAATAACCATAATAACACGCTTTGTTAAGTTATGAACTCCTGATTACTAGTTATGGGCACAGTACCATTCTCCCTGTACCGCAGGACAGTAACGTTATTGAGGCCAATAATGTCATTCCCTTTGTGTTACCACTGTGCATTTCATTATGTACCGTAATTTATTTCGTTATTGCAATAATGTTACACTGCATAACGTTTCAACTGACAATAACTTTATTCCATCACCGTTATTCCTTTTATGTTACCCAATTTTGCTACCTTATGTATCGTAATTCATTTCGTTACTGCGATAACGGTACACCGTATAACGTTACAATCGATACGTTTTACCGGTACCACAGGACAATACCGGTACTATTCAAGTGGAACGCGTAACAGCACTGTTTAACCCGTAACGGGTCCCGTAGAACGTTACTAATACGTTACGTTACGTTAGGGACTCCTGCTGTTCTGCTCCAAGTAGACATTTCATTTAGCGGCTCGTACGCAGTATGTGACAGTGCTCTGCTGTTAAGAGTGCTGTATATTGCGCTGTTACTACTTCCACTCCCTGCTTCTCAGAGGTAAACACAACTGTACTGACACCCTGGTCAGTTACCCAGTTCACTTTCCGTGGTAGTGCATAACTTTATTTTTCCGAACTAATAACTGCAAGGGCTATTTATTTATTCAAATTTTCAAATGTGTGTGAAATCTTGTGGGACTTAACTGCTAAGGTCATCAGTCCCTAAGCTTACACACTACTTAACCTAAATTATCCTAAGGACAAACACACACACACATGCCCGAGGGAGGTCTCGAACCTCCGCCGGGACCAGCCACACAGTCCATAACTGCAGCGCCCGAGACCGCTCGGCTAATCCCGCGCGGCTTTCATTTATTGAGAGCCGGTCTGTAGCGAAATGGAAACCACAGCGAAATTCAAAAATGTTTTATCTGCAACAGTTACATTCACCTTCCATTTACTCCCTTACACAGTCGCCGTTCCGACCTAGACATTAGTCGTAACTTTGTAGCCCTCCTCACAGAAAATAACCGCCTGTACTTTCCGCCAACTGTCTGCGGTGGTCTGCAGCTCGTTGTTTGTGCCAAAATGTTGTCTTCGTTGCCAGCATGTCATGTGAGCAAAGATGAAACTCGGAGGGAGCCAAGTCCGGGCTGTGTAGTCGGTGATCAAACACTTCAGGGAAAACGCTGAAGGATCATCTTGGTTTCCCTTTCAGTGCGCGGCCGAGAAGTGTGATGAAGAGGGAATGCATGACAGTTACGTTATGTGAGCTGCATGAAATCAGACGAAATCTTTCAGCAGGCCCTCATACTTGGCGGGAGACGCTAATTTCTAGGCGTCTCTACGTGCCGACTGACCACTCACATCAGACGTGATCCACTGGCATACTAGAGACACTTCCCAACAGCCCTGTGCAAAGGTTCATCGGATTTTCAATACGGTTCGCGACCGATCGGACCCTAATTAAGGAACAGTCCTAGTAAAAGTTAATGACTACTGCTCGTACACTGCAGATGTTACCCAAAACCAGCTACATCACTGTTCAATCAAATGGCTCTGAGCACTATGGGACTTAACTTCTAAGGTCATCAGTCCCCTAACTAACCTAAGGACACCACACACATCCATGCCCGAGGCAGGATTCGAACTTGCGACCGTAGCGGTCTCGTGGTTCCAGACTGTAGCGCATAGAACCGCTCGGCCAATCCGGCTGGCCTACAACACTGTCATGTTGTGGAAATAATCGTAGCTCACTATTACGACTGGTATAAAGTACTCATTTAGGCTGTCGAATATCTCAACCAGCGGGTATTACACAAATATAAAATAGAAAAAGTTAATAACCTTAAGTGATAACAAAGAAGTTTTGCTGACATTTTATACTTTGGGTAAAATATATGTTGCCGCATCCCCAGTGCCAGGTGTCTGTAGACAGCCTGTCAAACAACGATTCAGTTATCTTATAAGTATCCTCTAAACTCAGCACTTGTGCTTTGTAACGATATTATAGGTACAGGTGCCATATGTCATCCTAAAAGACAGTCCTCCTTGGAAAAGCGAAAAATTTGGTCGTTAAACAAAATAAAGAGTGAAATGATTTTTGGGAGAGCTATGTGCACCAAATGAGTTGACCTGTAATGAATTATTCAACCGTAACTTGGAAACTGCTGGCGATAAAGCAACAAAAATTGGCATATGGGCTGACGTTCACATCACACGCTACTGCACAAAAAGGAGTTTCTCCTTCATGCATTAAACAGGAGTTCGCATCCTGAAATTGCTTGGAAGAAAGCAGCATGCAAAATTCGGTAAAAAGTATCGCCTTCGTGGGAAGCGCCAGTCTTCACCGTGGAGGCAAAAATCACACAGCACTCCGAGCGTCGGACAGGAAAAATCAGAAACTGTTTTTCAGTTCTCAGGTGACACACTATAACTGAAACATCGGAGCCGCAAGGTCACATAATGAACACAGTTCGCACCTGAGAACCTAACACACAGCAGAATAAACATTGCAATAATAAGAGTAGGTTCTGAAGCCACAGGTATTGACGGTCTCACCATTACAATGGTTTAGAACGCCACTGACAGCTTAGTACAAGTCTTCAAAGTCACGTTTTATTTTTCCATCACTGCATGCAAACTAAACATAATGAGAACTATCCCTAAAAATCACCTTATGAATACCGGCCAGTCATCATTTTCCCATTGCATCAAAAATCTCCAAACATTACGATCAAATTACTGCATCTTTAGGCACATTTAGTTTATATTACTACAATTAGTCTGGATTTCAAGGCTAGCATAGAGCGACACTGGCACTAGTTACGTTAACTGATGATCTGAATGATACCATAGGCAATCGTGAAGCCATAGTTTCGACACAACTAGAAGTCAGGAAAACATTTAGTACTCTCTACCTGGACATATCGACAACACCTAAACTTTCAAGGGCACTTCTGAAAGAGACTGCAGCATGTTGTCTGGTGGAATGAAAAATTACTCTGGAAGTAAATCACACAAAAGTGTCATAGGAATCATTTCTGAGCCCGTTGTTATTCTTCTTGTTTGTAAATGACATCTCGATGATATAATCCCGTAAATACCATTTACATACCGGCAACTTCCAGCATCATGGAAGTATTAGATGTAAAGATATCACTGTTCGTATGCATACCTGTCTTTAGTGCTCATATGGGCGCAAAACATCGACAAAAGACAAAATTCGAAGAAATTCGCAGGCATTTTTGTGTCTCATATGAAGGCAGACCGAGTTCCGCAAGATCTTGCCTCGTATTCTGCTTGACGCCACCCCAATACCATAACAGATAATAATGAAGGACGTGATTGTAACCTCATCTTGACAGAAAAAAAATTTCTTGACAGGTGCAGGAAGACTTTCACTTGTTACTCTGCCATCCAGACATTTCATAAAATATTAACATATCATCTGAAATAGAAACTTGCGTGGTCACTACTTCTGTCGAACCTCCACTGCTATGACGTTAATCAAGGCGGTACGAATAGTTAAAAACTCAGACATTTAGCACCAACCATGAATATTTCTGTATGCTGTATAGCCTACAGGCAATCGTTTAATCATGTTAGTGCGAAAGATGCCCAGTTAAGGTGGTTACAGCATCAATACAAGGTACTAGTTCATCGATTTCTAAGTGTGCACGCCAGTCAGTATCACGCATCACAAATGCAATACCTCTATGTCATCACATCAGCAACAGTAAAACTCATTTATATAGTACCACAATTGTGTTGTTGTTGTTGTTGTTGTTCTTCTTCTTCTTCTTGTATTCAGTTCGCAAACCGGTTTGGTACAGCTTTCAACGAAAACCTATACCATGCAAGCCTCTTTATCTATGCGTAACTACTGCATATCAACATCCATTGGAAAATGCTTACTGTATTCGAGTCTTGACCCTATTCTACAATTTTTACCTGTCACACTTCCCTCCACTACCAAAATGATGATTCCTTGATGCTTCAGGATGTGACCTGTCAACTGATCCCTTCTTTTAGTCAGATTGTGTGATAAATTTCTTTCTTCCCCAGTTCGACTCAGTATTCCCAAATTAGTAACTCTATGTAGCCACCTTTTGCATTCTTCTGTACTATACATTTCAAAGGCTTCTATTCACTGCTTGTCTAAACTGACTATCGCCCGCATTTCACTTCCCTACAATTCTACTCTCAACTAAAATACCTTCAGGAAAGAGTTCATAACACTTAAATTTATATTCAATGTTAGCAAATTTCTATTTTTCAGAAACGCTTTTTGGCTATTTTCAGTCTACATTTGTACTTCCACCGACTTCAGTTATGTATCTGTTTAAATAACAAAATACTTCTACTACTTTTAGTTATTCATTTTCTTATATAATTCCCCCAGCATCACCTGGCTTATTTCGTTGCTCTCTATTACCCTCTCTTCCTTCTCGATTTATGACTCATTTTCGTGTCTATCAACTCTTACAACTGTTGGTCGGTTTCTGTACAAGTTGCAAATAACTTTTCTCTCCCTCATATTATCCCTGCTAGAATCAGAGTTTCAAAGAGTGTATTTCAGTCAAGATTCTTAGAAGTTTTCTGTGAATCTACACGTGCTAAAAATATAGTATTGCCTCTCTCTATCCTCGCAGGATCAGTTAACTCGTAGGGTAAGCATCGCCCTGCTTATTCCTACATTTCTCTGTATACCTAACCGATCTTCCGCGAGATGGGCTTCTACACTTTTTTTACAATATTCGATAATTAATTCTTGTCAGTATTTTCCAGCCATAACTAATTAATCTAATGGTTCACTAATATTCAAACCTGTCTTCACTTGCCTTCTTTCTAACGGACATTGTTAATTTCTTTTTGAAATCTGAGGAAATTTCGGCAGTAACGTCACGTCGACGATATTCTACGGCCTATTTTGTTTCTCTTCGCGGCAACACTTAAGCAAGATAATTGCTGCCTACATATGCCGATAGTTTCTGCCGCTTGTTTACACGCTTGGCAAACCCTGCCTTTGTCACATAGGTCGCCCGATGTCCTTGCAACTGAGAACTTCTGGAACCTTATGGACAGGACCCTCCTACCAGGTCGGGATTTTGACAATCTAACGTGGCAATTGGACAGAATTTGGCACCATGACTCTTAGAGAGACACCCAACAACTCCGTCAATCTGAGACAAGCACTTACTGGGCTTTCATTAGGACCAGAGGTGGACCAACGTGCTATTGACTTGCTCAGGTTTTGATAGTCTTCACCTTGAATAAATCAGTTCCCCTTTTTGCTTAGTAAAGGTTTGACATTTGAGCTGTTGGAATTTGTACGGTTGCTTCATCTTCCTCCAAACGAATCTTTAATATTCCCCTTCGGCTGCCTCATTTCCTTCATTTTCATACTTTCTCCTCCCGTCAGTAAGTTCAGTATGTCAATAGCTCCCCAAGGGTTTTTACAGGGCGTGGTCTTTTTGCCTATTTGATCGTCTGGTGCCTGCACTACTTCATCTCTCAATGCTACCCATTCACCTTCTGTTGCGTTCCTTTCTCGTGCCTCAGTCAGTTGTTGCCTAATGTTCACTCTAAAACTCGCAACAACTTCAGGTTCTTCCATTTTACCCAGACCCCTTCCCCTTAATTTCCTACATTACTGTAATTCTTTCAGTTATAATCTGCAGCTCATAACCAATAAATTATGTCCACAGTTCACGCCTGCTCCTGGAAATGTATTACAGATTAAAACCTGACTCTGAAATCCCTGTCTTACAATCACATAATCAGCCTCAAATCTTCCGTGTCTTCGTATCTCTTGAAAGTATGCAACATTCTTTCTCGAATTTTAAACTAAATGTTTGCAATTATTTGATTATGTTCAGTGCATAGTTCCATCCGGCGGCTTCTCCTTTCATTCCTTCCTCCCAGTCCATCATGTACTATGCGCTGTTGAATTCCAGTTCCACATCCAAATTAGATTTTCGTCTTCCTCTCATTTTTTTCGATCTCTCCATAATTTGCGGAGATAGTTGGTATGTAAACTTATACTACCATAGTGGGTATTAGCTTCGTACCTATCTTGGCTAAGGTAATATGTTCACTGATTGATAGTATCACATCCGTTTTCCTATTTTCTTACTCATTTTTAGACCTACTCCTGCATTTTGTATTTATAACCCTGACCGTAAGTCCTGTTCTTGCTGCCACCAGACTTCAGTAATACCCGCTCTATGTAATTTAAACGTATCTATTTTCTGTTTTTGAGTTTTCTAACCTATCTACTCGATTAAGAAAACTAGCCCTGCGCGCCCCGACCCATAGAGCATCCGTCTTTTGTTTCCTGAAACAACCTCCTCCTGAGTAGTCCCCATCCCGAGACACAAACCTCTGGAATTATTTATCTAAGAGCATGCCATCATCATTACGCCATATATTAGAACTGCATAACCTCCGGAAAAATAACAGCTGCAATTTCCTACTGCATTCAGCCGTCCATAGTAACAACATGACCTCATCATACTGGCTAGTATTGTAAGGGAAGATCTTTCAATCATCGACACTGTTACTCCTGTAACTACTGAAACAACTTCCACCTCTCTGCAGGAGCCGAGGTTAGTCTGGCCTTTCCACAGTCAAACCTCCGTTGTTGTTACAACAACGGTACGTTTATCTTTATCGTCGAGGCACACAAGCCGCCCTCCTTCGGTAGTATTCATGATTCTTGGTGAAGATCCTACCTGTACCGAACTGTAAACCAGTACTGTTGTAACTTAACTTAGTCGCCAATCGCGGCTACTGTGACTTCCGTGCGTTTCTAGCAGCCTACAAGGGTGCCTTTAATATATGTGTGCTAATAGTGGTACAAAAAAAAAAAAAAAAAAAAAAAAAAACAGTATAATGCATCCATACATATAATATTACAACTACTGAAACAACTACAAATGTCTATGTCCAAAACACTGGTGTATTCAGTAACATAAATACTGAAACTCCAATGCGACCGTTGTACAAATAGTCTTACCCTGTGTCAGTGTCTCTTTTAGAGACTAAATCGAAATTGGTGAATACTACTGTCTTCTCCCTGGCGTAGACACTGCTCCATGACGACGTATTGCGTTTTCGCCAGACTGCTGACCCCATATCGGACTCGTCGCCGACGAGCTTGGCTATTCCATTGACGAACAGGTCGACAAACACCGGTAGGGGGGCAACTACGAAATTGTTGAGCTTGAAAGAATTGGAACTGAAATTGCAACTGCCTGTGGAGCCACGGAACGTGGCTCATATCCTGGCTTGTATAATGATATGAAATTACGCCCTACTTGTTCCACATAACTGCTGACGCGTAACATAGTTCCTGTTGTGCTAGCGACCTCTGTGATAGAAGAGTCTCTCTCGCCCTGGCTAACCCGTGAAGCCTGTGTCGCTAGATAGGCCACATTGCGTGGGAGATGTGACCATGCGACTTGCGGTGACAATAATCGTCATAGTCACTTGCCCATGAAATGAGCTTTGGACGAGACCTGTGAGTCTTATATCCAAATAATCGTAGAACTCACATTATTAGACACATTTTATTTTATTTGAACAGATAATCGGTTTCTGCTTTGCAGACATCATCAGATTTACAAGAGGAAAGTAAAAATGAAAGCCAATTTCAAGACAAATTTGTTATTAATACACCACCACTGTTTCAAAATATGAAAAGGTTTTTCAGAGATCACTACTAGTCACAAGTTTTGTTGACTTATTTAAATTACGAGGGCTGTTCTGAAAGTAAGATCCGATCGGTTGCGGAATCGAAACCACTTTGAAATGCAAAAATATTTTATTTGCAACAGTTAGCTTCATCTTCCAGTCGTAGACATCTGTCGTAGCGTTGTACAAAATTTCAAATACCCCGTAGCGTTGTACAAAATTTCAAATACCCCCCACAGAAGGCAGCTACCAATACTTTCCGCTTATTCCCTATATGGTCTATAACTCGTTGTCTGTGCCAAAGTAGTGTCTTCATACCCAGCTGTTCATGTGACCAGAGATGATACTCAGAGGGAGCCAATTTATGGCTGTATTGTGGGGGATCAAATATTCCCATCGAAAACGCTGCAGGAGCTTCTTCAACACCATTGCAGAGGGCGGCCGAGAGCTGTCATGGAGACACATCGCATTTATGTTATGTGGGCTGCATAACATCAGGCGGAAACTCTCACCAGGCCCTCATACTTTACAGGAGACACTGTTTTCTAGACATCTTTACGTGCTCACTGTGCGCTCGGAATTGAGAAGAGCTATGTGACGCGATCGACAGGTACATTGTAGACACTGGTCAACAAGAATGTGCAACCTTCCATCGGGCTTTAACTGCGGTTTCCTTTTCGCGCACAGTCGGACCTTACTTTCCAAACATCCCTCATATTTAGTGAAGCAGTATGTTTCAATGTACAAACCATATCTTCAGGCTAAGGTGGCAACATAATAAACATTTAGCAATTTACACATAGACATTAAAGTTGTTGGCATGTACTGTGGCCATGCTGTGGAGAGAGAGAAAGACAACCCGATACTGTGACTTATTCTTTGTACATTGGTTTCCTATTCACATTTTAAGAAAATCACTCTCTTTGTTATTAAATAGTTGTCTTCTTGTGGTGTGCTCAGTTACCACAATTGCTATAGCTTCTTGGATCTTGTTAACGACCATGCGTAAACTTGCATATTTTGGGCGCTAGTTTCTCCTTTTATATAAGACGACCTTTGGTCCATGACATTAGATGGTAAACTGATTATTGCTTCATCGTATACTGTGTTTTTCGAACATGTAACTCTTTATGTCATCTGGCAGAGCTATGTATTGCAATAACTATTAAGACTTCCAATGCAAGCTATCTTCAGTAGTAAAATTTCTCTTTCTAGCTAAGATAAACGTCATTTAACAGATATAAGTTGTTCTGTATGAAAAAGTAGTTACTTGTCTCTGTTATCGTATGCTCACGTTCTACCTGAGAGAGTTATATGTGCAATTATTTTCTGTCTAAAATGCAATTAAATATCCTTTCTCCTTTTCTAAATTTCACCCCTCTCTACAGGCGCACTTGCTGCTTTGGAACACTGTTCATGTTGGATCTGTTTGTTATAATTTCGATCTTCAAATATGCCCCTAATAACATTGATATACTACGAATACATCTCTGACACATTTATCGATCTATGAACACGAAGGTTTAAAATGCTTTATCTTTGCTCTGTGTGTTTCCCGTTTTGGCAGAAGCTGTATTTGTTGCTTAATAAGGAAAGTAGGAAAGTGAGGATACACAGTGACTTATAACTTGCGTTAGTTTGGAGAACGGCTTCCACTGAACTCAGTAACCATTCTGTTTTTAATTTGGACATTTTCAGCTATGTTCCCTGTCGCAACAGTTATGTTTCCTGTTCAGTAATCGGATAAGGTCATAAGATGTTGTCAACTGTAAGCACAAAAAATGCTAGCTTCTCCATTGAAAAATATTTTTTGTATGCTAGTAAGCCAAATATGGCAATGGGCTTGCCGCAGTGGATACACCGGTTCCCGTGAGATTACCGAAGTTCAGCGCTGTCGGGCGTGGTAGGCACTAGGACGGGTGACCATCCAGGCCGCCATGCGCTGTTGCAATTTTTCGGGGTGCACTCAGCCTCGTGATGCCAATTGAGGAGCCAATCGACCGATTAGTAGCGGCTTCGCTCAAGAATACCATCATAACAACCGGGAGAGCGGTGTGCTGATCCCACACCCCTACTGTCCACATCCTCCACTGAGGATGACACGGCGGTCGGATGGTCCCGGTAGGCCACTCGTGGCCTGATGACGGAGTGCTTTTTTAGTAAGCCAAATATACACTATCTGCATCATCTTTGTTCTGTTTCTTGTAGGCTACAACTGAAAAAGGAATGTAAAGCAAAAATTGGCCAATTGTGCGAGTTTTAATAATGTCAATAAGCAACAACAGAAGTGGAAAACTTACAGTGTCTTTCAACAAATAAAAGTCTGTGATACTCGACATGAGGGAAGTTATTGCTAAGGACGCTTAAAACACATCATCATAATCATCTCTACTGTGCAGTAGAAACTGTATAGCCGTTGGAACAAAGGTATTTAGATTTAACTATCGATGTGTTGTTCCTGCAATGTGTTCTGCGTATGTTCCTGCCCCATCTTTGATGTTGGACGACGAAATATATTACAGTACGACAGAATGTGGTAATTTGATGATAACATAAGGGGCGTTAGTATATTCGAAGACAAAAGAAAAGACGTACCACGAAGGAATTGTCCGAATGCAAATGAAATCGATAGATGTGACGTACATATACAGACGAATAAACAGTTAGATTTTCAGAAAAATGGTTAATATTTTTTAGAGAAAGGGCTTACAAACTGAGCAAGTCAATAACACGTTGGTGCACCTCTGGCGCTTATGGAACGAGGTACTCGACTTGCCATTGACTGATAGTATTGTTGAATGTCCTGAGGGATATCGTGCCAAATTCTGTCCAATTGGCACGTTAGATAGAAAAAAAAAAAACGTGCTGGCCCTGCCCATAGTGCTCGAAACGTTCTCAGACTGGGAGAGATCCAGTTGTCTTCCAGACCAATGTAGGGTTTGGAAAGCATGAAGACAAGCAATAGCAAATCGACTGTGTGCGAACGCGCATTATATTACTGAAATGTAAGCCGAGCATGGCTTACCACGAAGTGCAACATGACTGGGCTTAGCGTATCATCGACCGCAACGCTGTGATGTAAGACTGCCGTGAAGGACAACTAAAGGGACCCTGCTACGAAATGAGCTGGCACCCCAGACCATCACTCCCATTGTCGGGTGGTATGACAGGCTAGAGGTTGGTTACCGCTCTCTGGGCATCCACTGGCATGTCTTCGCTAATGATCGGAGCTCAGTTCGACGCGGGGCTCATCACTGACAACGATTCTACTCCAGTTAATGTGATTCCAGGTCGACTGTGCCCGACACCACTTCAAAGGAGTTGTTGGTGTACAGAGGTCAATGACAGTCGACGCAAGAGGCGCCTTGAGTTCAGCCCCTTCCTGTGAATCGCCTGTTAATGATCCTTGTGGTTGCTGAAGCACCAGTTGAACGTCGGATCGATGATAATGATGAATCCGAAGCTCTGAGTTCCTCTCTGATGATTGCTCGGTTCTCACGTTCTGCCGTCTCTCTGTGTCGACTGCTTCATCGTAGATGCTGTGTTCAACCATGGGTCGTCCATCCCTGACAACATCGTTGAATAGTAGCTTCTGTGCGAGCAACAGTTATTCTAACCTTATCCTCATTATCCCTATGCGAGCGATACGTGGAGGGCTGTAGTATATTCCTTTAAAGCCGGTTCTTGAAACTTTGTATATACTTTCTCGGAATAGTTTATGTCTATCTTCAAGAGTCTGCCAGATCAGTCGATCAGTGTCTCTGTGACACTCTCCCATGAATCAAACAAACCTGTGCTGCCCTTCTCTTATACATTCAACATCATCTGTTATACCTATAGCTAAGGGTCCCAAACACTTGAGCAATATTCTAGAATCGGGCGCATGAGTGATGTGTAAGAAATCTCCTTTGTAGACTGATTGCACTTCCCCAGTATTCCACAAATAAACCGAAGTCTGCCACCTGCTTCACCCACGACTGAGCCTACACGATCATCCATTTCATGTCCAAAAAAGGATTACATCGAGGTATTTGTGCGAGTTGGCCGATTCCAACAGTGGTTCATTGATATAATCATAGGATACCACACTTTTTTTCATTTTGTATAGTGCACAACTTTACACTTCCAAACAGACACAGGAAGTTGCCATTCTTTGACCCACTTTTAAATCTTATCAAGATCTGACTGAATATTTATGAACCTTATTTCATACAGTACATCATCATAGATAACTACATCATTTTAAGACTGAACATTAGGGGTGAAAGAGAGCATCCCTGTCTTACGCTCTTTCTAGCCCGAGCCCCTTCCGTTCTTCTTTTGCCCACTTGTTTCTTGTACATGTCAGTGTCTTCCACATGTCCCTCTCTTAGCCAATTCTGCAGAGAATCTCGTTATTCTTTATCAATCCACCTCATATTTTCCATCCTTCTATTAACACTATATCTCTAACGCCTCGCGTCTCTTCTTTTCCTGTTTTCCCAC
This sequence comes from Schistocerca serialis cubense, assembly GCF_023864345.2. NCBI lineage: Eukaryota > Metazoa > Arthropoda > Insecta > Orthoptera > Acrididae > Schistocerca > Schistocerca serialis. The sequence goes on along the minus strand of NC_064642.1, from coordinate 516,899,284 downwards.
AGTTCATTATTCACATCCAAGTAATGCTATGCTCCAAACGTACATTTTCGGAAATTTATTACTCAAATCAAGACCGATGATTGATACCAGTAGCTTTCTTTTGGACAGATACGCTCTCTTTGTCTGTACTTTTTCTCTTTGCTTCGTCCGTCATGTGCTATTTTGCTTCTAAGGTAGCAGGATTCCTTCATTTCGTCTAGCTCACAGTCTCTAACTTTTGCGTTAAGTTCGCCGCCAATCTCACATCTGTTACTCTTCATTAATTTCGTCTTACCTCGGTTTACTCGCAATCCGTAGAATGTGCTCATTAGACTGTTTATTCGATTTAACAGCTCCTGTAATTCTTCTTCACTTTCACTGAGAATAGCAATGCCGTCAACGAATCTTAGCGCTGATATTCCTCCAGCCTGAATTTTAATTCCAGTCGTGAACCATCCTTTTACTTCCCTATTGCCTCCTGTAGACTAAACACTAGCGGTGAAAGAGTTAGTGCCTGTCTTACACCCTTTCTAATCCTAGCCCCTTCCATTCTTACTTTGCCCACTTGGTTCTTGTACATATTGTACAACATTTCCATAATTAAAGAAAATCACAGCTCAGAACATGCGTGGTTAAGAATCCGACATCAACATCTGAAAGCTGCTTCATTGATCACAGGTTTCGGCTCATTACTATCTTCAGATCAGTCTAAAATATTGTTCAGTGTGTGACGCTTATTACACATCGTCGTATTTCTTTGGAGCTAAGTCGCCCCAGTTAAGTAAAACTACTAAAGTGAAAATCATAGTTTGTTATGTAAAATGACAACGCTGATCACAAATAAAATGTTATTACAGTGCTCATTTTTTCCAAGCGTATGTACAAACGATAGGCAGCAATGAAAGTTTCATCCTCCATGAGTCGATGTAAACAAGGTATCGTTTCTAACATTCATATCAGGAACAAGGAAGTGTCTGTGTGACAGCTGACAGCAGAAGCGCTGCTCACTCGCTGCAGGAGTACTGATTTTTCTTCGTCTTTTTCCGTTCATAAAACGAATAATTCAGTAGACTAATTTGGGACGACTCCACAGGATGGGCACGTAAAACTGCAGTTTAAAAATAATTTTGCTGATACTAGGAAACGAACTGACACTATCCGTCGTCACTGGGCGTCGTAGAAAGATGTGATGAGCAGGATTTATTTGGACTGACTCCAGCTACACTTGCAAAATCCAGACTGCAAGTATCTACCGAAACACCAGACAAAATGCGCCTGACGACCCACGGGAGAGATAGCCGGTATAAATGCGTTAAGTAGTAGTTACAAGTGTGTTAATACGTTACGTTTTCTCATGCAATGCTCTTGTCTTTTGGTCAGAAACAACTTTTGCAGCCCATGTTTCGTGATATTAAATAATCGTTTGGCGTTACTTAGGATTTTCAATACTACTAGTCGAAGTGTGTCCTCCTGGACATGTGTTTACTTGGTCTCCATAACCCAGATGGCCGATTTATTACATTTCACTTGCACTTCTCACTAATGGTTCAATGTGTGTGTATTTGGGTATGTAGTGTGTGTTTATCTCTCGTCTTTTGTTTGTGTGGTGTATATGTACCATCATTTTTGTTCATTTATTGTGTGTGTGTGTGTGTGTGTGTGTGTGTGTGTGAGAGAGAGAGAGAGAGAGAGAGAGAGAGAGAGAGAGAGAGAGAGAGAGAGAGAAGGAGGGAGAGAGAGAGAGAGAGAGAGAGAAAGTGGGGTAGAGAGGGCGAGAGGGCTTTAATAATTACTTATTTTGGATACGTTTTACATCTCAGTTTGTTATTGTTTTAGTGGCTAACATGATCAGTGTATTATCGTTTATACTGATTTGGTTATTAATTACTTTGTTTTCCACTGCAAGGGCTTTTTGTACTTGAACGTTTTCCTGTAGTGTCTCGAGTTTTTTGTTATTGTACGCTCTAATAATTTTCATGTCCTCTTCCATGCTGGATGGTTCATTTGCATGTTTTATCAGGTGTTCGGCAAAGGTAGAATGGCTGTTTTCATACTTCCAACTTCTTATACGTTCTTTACATCTAGTTTTGAAATTTATGTCCATAATTCCAAGATACACTGATTCATATTCTTGGCATTCTAACTGGTACTCCTTGCCATTTGTCTGGTTTGTCTATTGTTGTTTGTAAATGTGACTGGAGTGTTTTTCTTGTTCTCTAAGCAAAGTGTAATCCTTCTTTCTTTAGTATATTTACTGTTCTATGTGTTTATTTGTGCATGTCTAGCAAAGTATACGATTTCTTCCTATTAGGCGTGTCATGGGTGTTACTATCTCGTGTTTCTTCGTGTGCTGTAATGTCTATATTGCTTGTGGGGTTCTGTGGTGTTTCTGTTCTCTGTTTCATTTTTCATTGATTTCTTTTCGATTTTGTGGTTGTCTTTGTTCCATATGAGTGTTATAAGCATTTTTTGTGGTTCTGAGCTGTATTTTAATTCTTTTTCATTGTTTTCTTTGCTGAGTGGGATATTATTTAGTCTGTGTAACATGTGTCGTAGGGCCGCTAAGTTTTAACTTCGTGGGTCGTTGTATGTGGCATGTATAGTTGTGTCTGTGGCTGCTAACTTTCTGAAGATGTCAGATGTATGCTTACTGTTGTTTCCCTTTTTTATTATATGCACGAAATGTATTTGCTTTTGAGTTTATTTTTCCGTGGTGAACTGAATATTTTTACGTGTACTCTTTAGCTCCTGTGCGAATTTTATACGTTTTGTCTGTTGGTTCATCTACCACAAGCACTATAGCACCCACATATCTGTACCATAAACGGCTTTGCCCCTTTCTTCGTGATGATTGTATCACACGCTGTGTTTTCTATGTGGCTGATGAATATATTAATGTTCCTGACATTGGGGGTCTCATTGGAAGGCCATATTTTTGTAAGTAAAATTCCTTTTCAAACTGGAAGCAGTTTTGGGATAACTCATTTACATCAATTCCATCTCTGTCAGGTCGAAAACCCTTTTCATCTGCGGTGACGTACACACCATCGCAAATAAACTGAAGCACAAAAGAGAGCATGGATGGATATCAATGTAAATTCGTACTATTACTTACAACTGGCGGATTGTAAATGATTTAGAGCTGGAATTCTCCACTACAGGTAGAACAGCCACTACAATTCATTCGTGTTGTTCGCGTTTATTCTTGTTACCAGATCTCGTAGGTTGTATAACGGGTGTAGATATTCAGTGATGAGTTTAAAGGATACAGAGATGCTGTATACTCGAGTGAGACGTCATTACCAGAGCCTGACAACTTGAAAAGGGCCTTATTGTGGGCCTACATTCCGCCGACTGGTCGAATCGTGCCATACTGAGATTTGTGACGCATTCGGATGTGACGGTGGTCCGATGTTGGACTGCATGGCAACGTGAGTGCAGACATTCTTATCGTGAAGGTTTCAATCGCCCACGTCTGACCACCGCAAGGGAGAATCGCCGTAGTCGGCACCAAGCACGTCGTAACCCCTTCACATCAGAGAACACGTAATGTACTCATGCACCATTCAGTATCATCTCGCAACATTGATCGGAGACTATAACTAGAATCACGAACGGTGGCGATTGAGTTTAGGCTTGTTCAGCGCATCTGCGACAACCAACAGGGTTCAGTAGTGCTCTGAGCATTCTTGTGCGAACGTCGTGCCAAATTTGAGCATCAAAAGTGATCGCAGCGAGTTATTTAGTGAATTTATATTCCACTTCTTGCGAGTTTCGTAAGCCTGCCACAGTGGCCGAGTGGTTCTAGGCGCTACAGTCTGGAACCGCGTGACCGCTACGGTCGCAGGTTCGAATCCTGCCTCGGGCATGGATGTGTGTGATGTCCTTGGGTCAGTTCGGTTTAAGTAGTTCTAAGTTCTAGGGGACTAATGACCTTAGAAGTTAAGTCCCATAGTGTTCAGAAACATTTTTTTTTTTCATAACTTCTTATCCAGGCAACATTTAGCGCAACGGGGTCCAGTCGTGCATAGTGGCCAGCACCGAGCTGGGCAAAGTCGCCAAGTGGCCCCCTTGCCAGATGATACCTTCTGTACTGTATGTGTTGTGCACCAGGCTTACAGGTTCGATAAATACCACGAGAGTCCGGCCCCATACGCAGGCACAACTACTCACCTGTCGCCTCTCAGTAGTGAGCACCAGCCTCCAGGTGGCGCTCACAAATTCGGACCTTTCTCTGTTTCCACACTGATTCCGTCCGCACGTCCTACTCCTCCACCGTTTGTGTTCCCAGTGGCCAAAGAGAGCAGTGCTAACAGTGCTTCCGCCATGTTGTGACGGACATGGAAATCCTCTGAGAGGCTCAAAACACGACGGGCAGCGGATACTCAAACTATTCCAATCTTGCAGTCAGACAGATTAAAACTGTGTGCCGCACCGAGACTCGAACTCGGAACCTTTCCCTTTCGGGGGCAAGCGCTCTACCATCTGAGCTACCCAAGCACGACTCACGCCCCGTCCTCACAGCTTTACTTCTGCCAGTATCTTGTCTCCTACCTTCCAAACTTTACAGAAGCTCTCCTGTGAACCTAGCAGAACTAGCACTCCTGTAAGAAAGGGTATTGCGGGGACATGGCTTAGCCACAGCCTGGGGGATGTTTCCAGAATGAGATTTTCACTCTGCAGCGGTCCGGCACACAGTTTTAATCTGCCAGGAAGTTTACATCAGTGCACACTCCGTTACAGAGTTAAAATCTCATTCTTGCAGCCAGACAGCTCAGTGCCTGCAGGCTGTTCGGTGAAGATCCTGCAAGACTACATTCCGACTTAGCAGTCGCTGTTTATGAAACGACAGAACAACAAAGGATATCTGCAACATTACTATCAGTCATAGTGACAATATCGTAGACTGCTAAGAGAGAGGAAAGTTGTTTGGATTCCATTGTATTAGATTTAGGAAATAAACGGCCACGTATTAAATAGTACCTAAGTTAAGTACCATTTTGTAACATACTCTTAATAAATATTGTTATCTCTCACTGCATTGCCATAATTCTGTTCTAGTGTCGCCCCATTAAGCAGTTGTTCAATTATTGTAGTAAGAATGCGGTGTGCCACTTTTAAAGAACTGTTGCAGTATAGTCTCTTTTGCACCACCGGCTATGTTTGCGCTCAGTTAATAGTAGCATTCAGTTACAACCCCCCGCCACCAACATTCACCTTGTTTCAAGGCAACGGAATTGATAATAAGACAAGACTATTCCATAAAACCCATAAAACAGGTATACTAAGACATTAGTGTACTAACAACTTGATTCTCTTAGTCCAGGTTGTTGGTGAGATGCCATCAAACTAATTAAGAAAACCACTACAACAGTAAAGTGATTCTGAAGCTATGCAACAGAAATTGGCTGTTATAAGAAGAGGAAAGATACCGTTTGCTGCAGCAGACAAACCACAAATTGTCTCAATAAACACACAAGAAGAGTTTAAAAAAATCTACTACTGAAGAGAAGAAGATTCTTGGGAGCTTAAGATTTTCTACGTGGAAAGCAGATATTCCGGCGTATCAGTAACATATTTACGCCACTAATCCAGCTTTCTGAGCGGAATAATTTATAATACCGCTCAAAATAGAGAAAAAGATGCCAGGCAAGGAATGGGTGACACAGTTTGGGAAGAGACATTCAAACGTAAAACTTAGGAAACCAGATCCCACTTCATCTGTCATATATTTCCTTATTTCTGTCTCCGGCCACGTTGCCCTAACTAACGGATAAAGTGACCATTTTGCAGACTGCCAGGTAAGTTCACTTTTCTACTACAGAAGGAGAATTTGAACAATAATACATAATTTGTTTTATAGTCAAAGAATCTGTTCAGTTTATACAGATATATTTCATATATTTATCGATGACATGATGTCAGAGTGAAACTCCATTTTCCTTAGGGTAGCCATGGCCACTTTACCCAGCTTTAACCCTGTCCAGGATATAAAGCTGGCCTCAGGAGGGAATAAAATGGTTATATGTCCCCTTACCAAACGAAACAGTGTTTTCAAACAGTTCAGAGGGTCTGTAGCATCATACTGATACATGGTCTCATATTGATAAGTTCTTTGCAAATTTAACTCGACATAGCAATCACTGAAGTAACAACACATAAAACCTCTCAACTCTTGAAAGTTGATAATTTTTCCTCCTTACCTTCTGGATGCTTCACTTTTTCGTCGGACTGTGTACTATGGTTTACTACTTTTATAAAAATATGATCGACGAAATTCATATTCCGTGCTTTTTAGTTTCCCTATTGAGGCGATCAGTTTTCAGTTGATAGGTTTTGAGGCTTTTTATTTGTGTGCGTGCTTGAGTGTGTGTGTGTGTGTGTGTGTGTGTGTGTGTGTGTGTGTGTGTGTGTGCGTGTGTTTGATGGGGAGGAGAGCAGAGTGAGGGAGGGGAAGCAACAGAATATGCGAAAATAGGAGCCGCCTGTTAACTGCGTGTATCATAGGTCTTACATTGATATGCGATTCATGCAAGAGCTACACACAGTGTAAATTCTGTTTCCTCGATTTTACCTGAATTCTCTTAAAGATGGGACCAAGACAGGTTTTGTAGGAGTCGTGCTAATCGTGTATTCGATTAATATTTTGCGAGCTTTTTTTTCCTTTGTTCCACTCTGGATTGTACCATTGTACGCCGATATTGCTGCCATTGTTAGAAGCCGTTTCCATCAATATGTACAGGATATTCGTTCATGAACCGCATGGATGATTTCATTCACTTTTCTCTGGCTCTTCTTTTTTTTTCTCCATTTGTCTCACCGTTGTATGGTTTGCTGATGGCCACTCACCCATTCGAGATATTAAAATTCTTTGCTTCAGGCCTGAGGCACTATTTTGTTCCTTCTGTCTCGACGTTCACTTCAGATGGTTCAAATGGCTCTGAGTACTACGGGACTTAACAGCTGAGGTCATCAGTCCCCTAGAACTTAGAACTACTTAAACCTAGCGAACCTAAGGACATCACACACATCCATGCCTGAGGCAGGATTCGAACCTGCGGCCGTAGCAGTCACGCGATGTTCACCTGCTGTAACAGACAAAATACGTGTGTCGCATCCCGGACAGAACATTACCGAGCGAAGTGGCGCAACAGTTAGCACACTGGACTCGTATTCGGGAAGACAACGGTTCAAACCCACGTCCGGCCATCTTGATTTAAGTTTCCTGTGATTTTGCTTAGGTGCTTCAGGCAAATGCGGGGAAGGTTCCTTTGAAGGGACATGGCCGACTTCCTTCCCCATCCTTCCCTCATCCAATGGAACTGATGACCTCGCTGCCTGGTCCCTTCCCCCGAACGAACCAACAGAATGTTAGTGGTAGCAGTCTACGAATTCAAACTCTTTCCTATCTTCTTAAAACACAAATTATTAATTTTAAGTATTTCTGTTTCTTAAATAGGTTTAAGTTTTCAGTTATTTAAAGCTGCAGTGTTGTTATAACTCTAAGAACCCGAATTAGCTAAATCTAAACTGTCTTAGTCACTAGGTGGCAGGTCAACTCAAACGGCAGCAAGCAAATATTCAGAAACAGAGTTAATATTTTAAGCGTTTCGGTAAAACGTTTCTTATTCAGAGATGGCGAACCAGCTCAGCTTTTGTATAAACAAGTGTGGTAAACCAGCGGAATCACCGTACCACATCAATGGTCGTTAATCCGAAACACCATATGAATGAGGGTCAGGCTCACAATCCTATCTCGTAAGCTACATCGAAGCATATCAGGACTCACTATCAGATTTTTTCGTTTCCTCGAACACCTATAACAGCTTCGTATACCCTACGTCTGCCGCGAACTAGATAACCGAAACCCCATTGTGACCCCAACCCCAATATCTCTGAACGTAGTCCTTCAACATTAGCACAACTTCCCAACATTCTTTCACCTTCAAACCCTCTATATCTTTTCCCAGTGTATTTTAAGTGCTTCACTCTTCCAGACTACATATTAATCCCCAAGGGCTGCCCATCCTACCAACTGTAACTTACTCATCAACCTCTAATTGCTGTTCCCAAATTATAATTTCCTACTCACATATAGATTTATCACCCCTATTTTTCTATAAAGTCCTATCCAATATATGTCAAATCAAGTTTCTTACCCATCTTTCACCAAGATCCGTTTTCATTACCACCTTAACCACTGGACGAAAAAGCATAATCACCAATATCGTGTCCGCTATGCCATCACTATTTACCATCTTAAAATATTCTTTCTAATTTCCTTTATTCTAATCCCAAAGATGAAGACCTCTAACTTAAATGCCCTTTGCCGGTATGGGACATGTAGGTAACAGACAACTGAAACTTTTCAAAGTTCAGCGAAAACCTATTTGAAGAAAACTGGTGAAGAACTATCACAAAATATAATTTACTGTTTCCTCTGCTGACAACTCATACTTGGTATTAATAAAGAGGAATGTAATAATTCAAATTCCAAAGAAAACGCGTGCTGATAGGTATGAATATTACCCTACCATCAGTTTCAGAAGAGACGGCTTCTAAATAATGACAAGAAATATTAACAGAAGGATGGAAGACCTGGTAGAAGCTGACCTCGGCGAAGATCAATGCGGGTTTCTGAGAAATATAGGAACGCAACACGCAAACACCTGACACTGCAACTTCGTTGTGAAATATGCCGATAACCGCAAGCCTAAATACATAGGATTTATCGATTTAAGAACGGGTTTTCACAATGTCGGCTGAAATATATACTTTAAAATTCTGAAGGTGGTAGGCGTAAAAAAGAGGAAGCGAAATGTTGTTAACAACTTGTTGACAAAGCAGACGGGAGTCATAAAGAGTCGAAGGACGTGAAACGGAAGCAATAGTTGAGAAGGGAGTGAGACAGGACTGTAGCCTATCCCCGATGTTATTCAATCTGTACACTGAACAAGCAGTAAAGAAACCAAAGCAGGAAAACAAAAGCAGGAACCAAAGTTCAGGAACAAGAAACCAAAACTTTGAGGTTTGCCGATGACATCGTAATCCTATCAGAGACAGCGAAAGAATTGGACGAACAGACGAACGGAATAGTGAAGTAGAAGGAATAAGATGAAAATCAACAAAGACAAAACAATGGTGATAATGAGGAATTAGTGCAGGAAATGAGACACTACAAGAGGCAGATGAGATTTGCTGTTTGAGCAGCAAAATAATTAATGATGCTCGAAGGACAGCGGAGACTGTCTGTAGCTGGGAAATCGTTTCTAAAAGGGACGTATTTGTTAACATCTAATACAAATGCAAGTGCTAAGAAATCTTTTCTCAAGGTAATTGTTTGGACTGTAGGCTTGTACGGAAGGGTGATGTGGACGATAAGCAACTCAAACAAGAAGTAAATAGGAGCTTTTCAAACGTGTTGCAACACAAAAATGATGAAGATTAGACATATAGATTGCGTAATTATTGAGGACGTACTGAACAGAATTGGGGAAAAAAGCAATTTCTAGCACACCTTGACTAACACGAGGGATCCGTTGCTAGGACGCATTCCGAGACATCAAGAAATCATCAATTTAGTATTGGAGGGAAGAGATAATAAAAACTGTAGAGCAAGACCAAAGGATGAAAACAGCAGCCAGGTTCAAACGGATGTAGGTTGCGGTAGTTATTCGAAGATGGAAAGGCTTGCACAGGATATAGTATCACGGAGAGCTTACTTCAAGCAGTCTTCGGATGGAAGACCACAACAACACATAAAAAATTGGCCCTCAGATTCTGAGTTTTCTCACTAATCATGAGAAAGTTCAGGTGCAGTTGGAGGAACAGATAGAAGGGATTACAGCCCTCGAAAATTATTTATACATTATGTAGATGTCGTGTCCTAAAAATGTGCTGGAAATGTTCTGCAAATCCTCTGAAATAAAGTTTGAAAATAAATAATTTTGAAGTATTAAATACCATGGGATAATCTGAGAGGAAACTTTTTGACGGTCCTGTGGAATTAGTAAAACATGAATTATACTGTTATCAGAGATATTTAGAAAAACGGGAAACTTGCCGCTAACAACTTGTGTTAAAAAGCAACGAGAGTGTTTGTTTAGGCACCAAATTATTTTAAAAATTTTATTCACAGAAACAAACCAGTTAAACTGTCTTTTTCGCGTCCACTTCAGTTTGTTCTGATAAGTGTAACTTCGCTATGATGCGATTTTCTAGACTTCCAGCAAAATATCGTTTTAAAGATTTTTCAAAACGCGGCATTAGCTCCATATTAAATACATACATCGATGTTTCAATTTATTCTGTCATGATAATGTAACCCCTATTAATTTCACTCAGCGTGTATGATTTTCGTCAGGGAAGGGTTGTTTAAGTTCGATCAAAACAATATTGAATTTTCACAGTGTATCAGTTACTTGTACCAGTACTTCCTTATATTTTATAAATTTTGATGGCCTCTGACCAACGCGGAAAATCATCACTGAAAGAAAAGTCATTAAATTCCGTCTCCATTTTGTAATCGAGTAGTCGTTTTTATCTTTTAATTTCTACAAATGGTTTTCTTCAGGAACAAACCCAAGAGTTACGCACAGGATGAAACAAGCGCACAAGAGCGCCCATAAGAAACACAAGTCTGAGGCAACTAGGAGATCCTTAGAACAGATAAACAAAAATTAGTCATGAAAGACGAGACATCCTTCTCTTAAAGGAAACCGCTTATATAAAAAGAGCTGGTTTTTCTCTCTAGAGCTGAAAGCGCGCAGTAATAAAACTTCCGGGCAGATTAAAACTTTGAGCCAGACCGGGACTCGAACCCTCACACTAGCGCTGTCTGAATAGCTCAGATGGTAATAGCATTATCAGTTGCCAGCACGTTTTAACATATAACTATTCGTTAAAGGCGCATTCTAAAAAGTGTCAGATACAGTTGCCCTAAAATAAGAAAACTTGAAATACAATAAAGAAAATTTTTCAGTAATCATGATTGTTCATAGTTGATTTCAACATAGACAGGTCGCAGAGAAGATGGTTAAAATTAATATATGTGCCCATCTGCACAATTAATCCAAAGGAAATGAATAAATAAAATTCAAGATATATGCTACCGCTTTTTGTTGTTGTTGTCGTCCTCAGTTCAGAGATTGGTTTAATGCAGCTCTCCATGCTACTCAATCCTGTGCAAGCTTCTTCATCTCCCAGTAACTACTGCAAGATACATCCTTCTGAATCTGCTTAGTGTATTCATCTCTTAATCTCCCTCTACCAGTTCTATCCTCCACGCTGCCCTCCAATACGAAATTGGTGATCCCTTGATGTTTCAGAAGATCTCCTACCAACCGATCCCTTCTTCTAGTCGAGTTCTGCCAAAATTTCCTCTTCTCCCCAATTCTGTTCAGTACCTCCTCATTAGTTACGTGATATACCCATCTAATCTTCAGCATTCTGTAGCACCACATTTCGAAAGCATCTATTCTCTTCTTGTCAAAACTACTTATCGTCCATGTTTCATTTCCATACATGGCTACACTCCATATTAATACTTTCAGAAAAGACTTCCTGACACTTAAATCTATAATCGATGTTAACAAATTTCTCTTCTTGAGAAACCCTTTCTTTGCCATTGCCAGACTACATTATATATCCTCTCCACCTTGCTTCCCAAACAGCAAAACTCATTCACTACTTTAAGTGTCTCATTTCCTAATCTAATTCCCTCAGCATAACCTGATTTAATCTGACTACATTCCGTTACCCTCTTTTGCTTTTGCTTATGTTCGTCTTATATCCTCCTTTCAAGACACTGTCCATTCCGTTCAGCTGCTCTTCCAAGTCCTTGGGTATCTCTGACAGAATTACAATGTCATTGGCAAACCTCAAAGTTTTTATTTCATCTCCATGGATTTTAATTCCTTCTCCAAATTTTTATTTTGTTTCCTTTACTGCTTGCTCAATATACAGATTTAATAACAACCCTGTCTCGCTCCCTTCCCAACCACTGCCTCCCTTTCATGTCCCTCGACTCTTATAACTGCCATCTGGTTTCTGTACAAATTGTAAATAGCCATTCGCCACCTTTGTTTTCCCGCCACCACCTTCAGAATTTGAATGAGAGTATTTCAGTCAACTTTGTCAAAAGCTTTCTCTAAGTCTGTGAACGCTAGAAACGTAGGTTTGCCTTTCCTTAATCTGTCTTCTAAGGTAATTCGTAGGTTCAGTATTGCCTCGCATGTTTCAAAATTTCTACGGAATCCAAACTGATCTTCCCCGAGGTCAGCTTCTACTACTTTTTCCATTCGTCTGTAAAGAATGCGAGTTAGTATTTTGCATCCGTAACTTATTAAACCGACAGTTCGGTAATTTTCATACCTGTCAACACCTGCTTTCGTTGGAATTGGAATTACGACGTACTTCGAAGTCCGAAGGTATTTCGCCTGTCTCATACACCTTGTTCACCAGATGGAGAGTTTTGCCGGGGCTGGCTGTCGCAAGGCCATCAGTAGTTCTGATGGAATGTCGTCCACTCCCGGAGCCTTGTTTCGACTTAAGTCTTTCAGTGCTCTGTCGAATTCTTCACGCAGTATCATATCTCCCACTTCACCTTCATCTACCCCTCCATTTCCATAATATTGCCCTCAAGTACATCGCCCTTGTGTTGACCCTCTATATACCCCTTCCGCCTTTCTGCTTTCCCTTCTTTGCTTGTAACTGGTTTTCCATCTCAGCTCTTGATAGTCACACAAGTGGTTCTATTTTCCACAAAGGTCTCTTTATTTTTCCTGTAGACAGTATCTACCTTACCCCTAGAAATATATGACTCTACACCCATACATTTGTCCTGTAGCCATCGCTGCTTAGCCATTTTGCACTTCCTGTCGATTTCATTTTTGAGACGTTTGTACTCCATTTTGCCTGCTTCATTTACTGCATTTTTATATTTTCTCCTCTCATCAATTTAATTCAGTATCTCTTCTGTTACTCAAGGATTTCTACTAGCCCTCGTCTTTTTACCTACTTGAACCTTTGCTACCGTCACTATTTCATCTCTCAAGGCTACCCATTCTTCTTCTACTGCATTTCTTTTCCTCGTTCTTGTGATTCGTTCTCTAATGGTCTCTCTCAAATTCTCTGAAACCTCTGGTTCTTTCAGTTTATCCAAGTCCCATCTCCTTAATTTCTACCTTTTTGCAATTTCTTCAGTTTTGACCTACCGGTACAGTTTATAACCAATACGTTGTGGTCAGAGTCCACATCTGCCCCTGGAAATGTCTTACAATTTAAAACCAGTCTCCTAAATCTCTGTCTTACCATTATATAATCTGTCTGAAACCTTCCAGTATCTCCAGACCGGCCGACCGTTGTGCCCGAGCGGTTCTAGGCACTTGAGTCCGGAACTGCGCTGCAGGTTCGAATCCTGCCTCGGGCATGGATGTGTGTGTGATGTCCTCAGGTTAGTTAGGTTTATGTAGTTCTAAGTCTAGGGGACTGATGACCTCAGATGTTAAGTCCCATAGTGCTCAGAGCCATTTGAAACATTTTTCTCCGGACCTCTTCCATGCATACAATCTTCTTTCATGATTCTTAAGTTAAGTGATTAAGTTACTTTCTGTGCAAAATTCTACCAGGTGGCTTCCTCTTTCATTCCTTACCCGCATTCCATATTCACCTGTTACTTTTCCTTCTCTTTCTTTTCCTACTATCGAATTCCAGTCCCCAATGACTATTAAATTTTCGTCACCGTTCACTATCTGATTAATTTTTTTATCTCAACTTACAGTTCTTCAGTCTCTTCGTCATCTGCCGAGCTAGTTGGCATATATACTTGTACTACTGTGGTCGGCATGGTCTTCGTGTCTATCTTGGCTACAATAATGCGTTCACTATGCTATTCGTAGTAGCTTACCCGCGCTCCTATATTTTATTCATTATTAAAGCTCCTGCATTAACTCTACTTGATTTTGTATTTATAACCCTGTATTCACCTGACCAGAAGTCTTGTTCCTCCTGCCACCGAACTTCCCACTATATATAACTTCAATCTATCCATTTCACTTTTTAAATTTTCTAACGTACCCGATTAAGGAATCTCACATTCCACGCTCCGATCCGTATAACGCAAGTTTTCTTTCTCCTGATAACGACGTCCTCCTGAGTAGTCCCCGCCCGGAGACCCGAATGAGGGATCATTTTACCTCCGGAATATTTTACCCAAGAGGACCCCATCATCATTTGACCATACAGTAAAGCTGCAAGCCCTCGGGAAAAATTGCGGCTGTAGTTTCCCCTTGCTTTCAGCACAGCAAGACCGTTATGGTTAAAGTTACAAGGCCAGATCAGTTAATCATCCAGACTTTTGCCCCTGCAACTACTGAAAAGGTTTCTGTCCCTCTTCTGGAGTTTGTCCGGCCTCTCAACAGATACCCCACCGTTGTAGTTACACACACAGTACGGCTATCTGTATCACTTGAGGCGTGCAAGCCTTCCCCCACCAACGGCAAGGTTCATGGGTCATGAACACTCAAAATAAACAGTGTTTGTTGCTTCACAGGTAAGTGTTGCTGGAACTAGGCCTATCCGTTAGACACAAATATTTTTTTCTCAGAAATGTGGCGCTGGATACAGTTGGTTACACTGTACTAACAGCGACTATCAGTAAATGATGCTTAGATCGAATTCTGTGTACAAATTAAAATACAATTACTACAATTAAGCGATAATGAACATTGTATCAGCTGTAAGTTATAAGCCGAAGTAAATAAACTTAGGACAGGAATGACAGACATGACTACAAAATAACGTAGGTACAAAGAAATGTGGTACACATTTGCTGTACTTTAAACAGACTGTACATTTACAGTTTCCAGAAAACGAGAACTTAAGGCATTCCACCTACACTGAAACTATAACTATTTGCTTCAATGGATCCGTACTAAAACTACAATTAGACATTCTACACAAAACGGAATCGTAACGATACACAAAAACCCAACTAATAAGTTTGAAGCACAGAGTAAACGAAATACCAACGAGAGGAATTCAACAGTAAAAACTAAAATTTATGAACAGATAGATCCTCGAAAATCAATCGGAAATATATTTGTGTAAGGAAAGAAACATCAGTATGGCCGATTGTAAACAGTACATATCACCAAAAATTCAGGATAAACAGAGAATTTAATAAATTATTAATGTATACATATAAAACAGACCATGTGCGGAACCAATATGGTGCTTAAAGACGATATTACAGATGAGGAAATGCAGAAACACGGTAATTACATTCATCGACTTCAATAAAGTATACGATTCACTGGACCGTGAAACCCTGTTTAAAATCATGGAAGAATTTGGGATCGACCGATAGTCACGAAAAATCACAGAACAGACACTTACAGGAACAACATCAAAGTGAAATTCATGGGTGAAATATCCGAACCCTTCGAAATCACAACTGGAGTCCGACAGGGGGACGGACTATCCCAAATGCTTTTAAATATTGTTCTAGAAAAGATCACCAGGGAATGGGAATCTCATATAAAGGGCATCCAAACTGGTATCAAAAAAGGGAATCGAATTAAAGTCAAGTGCCTTGCTTTCAATGACGGTATTGTAATTACCACCAATAATAGAACAGAAGCAACTCACGCAGTAGAAAAACTACATCAAATTTCACAAAAAAACCGGACTACAGATATCGTATGAAAAAACAAAATATTTGAAAAGACAGTCAGAAAACAAATCCCCTTTAATCACAAAACATTGTAAAATTGCACAAGTCTGCCATTTTAAATACCTCTGAGATACTATACAGTCTTCAGCATTAAATCGTCAATGAACAAAGTCACCAAGCTCCTGAGGGCCTACAAGCTAACATGGACGCATTACAACAAGAATTGCATTTCGACATACGCAAAATTAAGGCACTGTAGAACGGTGATTCTTCCAGAAGCAATCTACGCAGCTGAAACAATGGTGATTGATGGTCATTCGAAAAGTTAGGGAAATAGAAAATCAGAAAAGAAAAATTCTTAGAAAGATTTGCGGGGCAATTAACAAAACGGAATTTGAATGAAGAATCCACAAAAGGAGCTCTATATAAAGCCAACACAGTAAAAGACGAAATCAGAAAACGACGAGCCAAATTTTATACACATTTCTATAGCATGGAAGAGTCCAGAACAGCAAGGAAACTTTTCAATACTATAAAAAACAGTAAATGTGTCGCAGAATGGCTGTAAGAAGTCCACAGGGATTTGCAGCAGATCAACATAAAAAATCTCGAAGACCGCACTGAGTGCCGGAATAAAATAACAAGTGTGAAATATCAGGAAAGAACATCGCGCCAGCCTGATAAAAAATGGACAGAAGAACGGAAGAAGGTGCATTCTGAGAGGATGAAGAGTTTTTGGGGAGTAAAGAAGAAAAACGTCCAGAGATGAAACTATGAAATCAAGATCAATCGCTCTCCTAAAGGGGAACAATTTCGAAAACAAACCATATCCTGATGAAAATAGTCACTAATTCGGTAAGTATTCAATTCCTTGACATTCTAGAACTTAACAGAGCATATCTAAACACTGCAGCTCCTGCTGTCTTGTGTTTTAAGTACAATGAGAAACATTTGACCAGGAGATGTTCTGACGGGACCCCGTTTCTCGTAATAACTTTTCGAATCTGTCTTTCAGATATATAAACCACAGAAGGCATGTCGATGATACGATCTTGTTATGGTCTGAGAATGAAAGACAAATAGAAGATATAGCAGGAAAAGTTTTGAATGTATGTCCTAAAATTAACTACTTAAACTAAAATTAACTACTTAAACCTAACTAACGTAAGGCCAACACACACATCTATGCCCGAAGCAGGATTCGAACCTGCGACCGTAGCGTTCGCACGGTTCCGGACTGAAGCGCCTAGAACCTCTCGGCCACAGCG
The DNA here is from genome assembly GCF_023864345.2 of Schistocerca serialis cubense. NCBI lineage: Eukaryota > Metazoa > Arthropoda > Insecta > Orthoptera > Acrididae > Schistocerca > Schistocerca serialis. Next base: position 516,882,364 of record NC_064642.1, on the reverse strand, counting down.
GGCGGCAAGTAACAACAGCAAACGAGTTCAAAGAAGAGGAAGTCATTAAATAATACGAGTACAACAAACTCGAATAAAAAATAAAGATTACGGAAATGTGAGTGATAAAATGAAGGCACTAACCACACTGAAATGTACACCGTCCTGGACTGAAATGTAACAATTGCACAAATGATAACACAGATAATTATAAAAACAAATCAGAGGGTTGGGCTTCAAGCTAATATTATTATTAGGTTCAAATTGTGCCACAAAAACTTCTGGACTGCGGATGTATGGAATAGACGTAAGCTGGTAATATGCAAGATGGTCAGACAGAGAGGCGCGCCATGCTCAGTTTTGGAAATATATACTGTGTCAGAGTAAGAGTATTATCGTAAGCTACTATGAGACAAAAGTACAAAGGAAGTGATGTTCAGAACGAAGTAATACTGCATCTGCCATCGTCTCTGGTCATGGTGCAGCGAAATGTACCTATGAATGAACCCCACCAAAATCCAGGCATCTGCTGAATGTGTTGGAGGAAATATAGATTGGTAGTCTCTGGAAGAGAAAACTCAAATCCCAACACAAAGAACAGAGCCAATCTAATTCGAGCGCCTGTTTTGAAGTCTTCAGACATCTGCTCGCATAGCTGGAGGGCCGGGCGGAGTGGCCGAGCGGTTCTAGGCACTTCAGTCGGGAAGCGCGCGACCGCTACGGTCACAGGTTCGAATCCCGCCTCGGGCATGGATGTGTGTCATGTCCATGGGTTCGTTAAGTTTAAGTAGTTCTAAATTCTAGAGGACTGATGACCTCTGATGTTAAGTCCCATAGTGCTCAGAGCCATTTGAACCATAGCTGGAGGGGCACTTCGCCCACTGTTCCCTGCCGGACGCGGTAACCGAAGCAGTGGGGCTTTGTGCATGCAAATGAAAATGACCACCACACAGCTCTAACAAAACAGCACAGCGGGCGCACGAAGTATCTTATTACCTTTTCTTCTAACAGAAACGTTCTGATAATATTATGCGATGCCCATATGTGAACAGAGTAAAAAATTATTATGAGTCTGTCAAATCCCTCTCACGTCTCTTTATTTTTCTAAACGCTTCATTCGCTTTTCACACTTGTGTTAAATGTTTGCGAGTATAACCAACCTGTGGGAAAGTAGCGTGCTGGTGTATTCTTGAGGTCTGTATGCTTGATGAATAATAATATGGTCCACACTCTTGATAACTTTCCTAATCCAGCTACTACGAAAATCCAACCTGAGAAAGAACAACAAAAAGATAGATTAAGAAGAAGAACATGGGAAAACGCTGTCATAGGTCTCACTAGTTGCACTTTGACCGAGACTTACATTTTATTGGATTAAAAGTTGGTTGCGATTGGTTTCCACCAGGAATTTCAGCTCCTTTTGATAGAATTCAGATAATTGGACACTCCTCTTCGTAGAACATGGAGTAGGCAAGTAAAAGTTTATTGAAATAATAGCACTTCCGTCTGATGCATCGAATTGTTACTGCAGTTGTGTGCCTCTAAGAACAGAGAGGCCTCTTTACGCCCCTCTAACAATACAGAACCTCCATGTAACGTATTCAGATTCAGACTACGTGCCGCACGGAATTAGCAGAGCGGTCCAAGGCGCTGCAGTCGTGGACTGTGCGGTTGGTCCCGGCGGAGGTTTGAGTCCTCCCTCGGGTGTGGGTGTGTGTGTTTGTCCTTAGGATAATTTAGGTTAAGTAGTGTGTCCCCATAAGATTTCACACACATTGAAACATTTTCTTCAGACGAGGCCATGACACCGGAAGTCACTTTTCAAATTTATTGAGGGATCCGTCACAGCAGGATTCTAGTGGAACTCGCTGTGGTGAACAGTCTTCTCAATAACGATGGAGTTACGCCTACTGCAGGTACGATGGTTCCAGTAGCAAGGAGATAGGTCAGAATGACGATCGTTACTGCCCTCATGCGACATGCCGGTGCCAGACGGAAGTAAAGAGAATTCTGGCGCTGTTTTAATTTATTGAAGATGGTGGAACCTCCTCCTCGATCCCCTGCCCACTGGTGTAGATGTGGCAGTATCGCGCTGACAATATCATAAGTTTCCCCCTCAAACATCACCTCCCCACCCCAACATCCCCACTCTTACAAAACTCACCCCCCCCCCCCCTCCCACATCTGAAAAAGTGGCGGGAAAAATCGCTCAGTCTGTACTGAGCTTTTGTTGCTGAAGGACACAGGGTAGTTTTTATTTTTTTATTTTTGATGTGGTCCTATTGTAAATTGGCTGGAAAAGCTCATCATTTAGTTTTGAAAGGTACAAATGTTGTGAAATACGTCGAAAAAAATAATTGACATGTCAAAAAATAATCACATACATGTACACTCATGGTCATAAATTAAGGATAATGCTGATATATATGGTGAAAAAACGCTCCGGTGGACGGTTTGTGGGTTTAAATCACCTCGGGGTATTACCATGCGGTGCATTTGACCTGCGGTCGTCGCATGGTGGCTCTGGCAGCAGTCCACATAGGCAGAGGTGTGTCGGTGCATGTCAGAATACGATGCAGCGAGTAAGTGTGCAGACGTTTTCAGACGTGCTAATGGTGACTGTGTGTTGAAAATGGCTCAAAGAACACAAATTGATGACGTTATGAGGGGTAGAATACTAGGGTAACTAGAGGCTGGTCAAATACAGCTGGTCGTAGCACAGGCCCTCCATGTGCCACAAAGTGTGATCTCAAGATTATGGCAACGATTACAGCAAACAGGAAAAGTGTGCAGGCGCTACAGTACGGGACGTCCACAGTGTACAACACAACAACAGACCGATATCTCACCATCAGTGCCCGCAGACGACCATGGAGTAATGCAGGTAGCCTTGCTCGGGACCTTACCGCAGCCGCTGGAACAGATGTCTCCAGACACACAGTCTACAGACTACTGAAAAGACATGGTTTATTCGACTGGAGACCTGCAAGGTGCATTCCACTGACCCCTGGTCACAGGAGAGCCCGCAAAGCCTGGTGTCAGGAATACAGTACATGGTCATTGGAACAGTGGTCCCAGGTTATGTTCACGGACGACTTCAGGTACAGTCCGAACAGTGATTCTCTCCGGGTTTTCATCTGGCGTGAACCAAGAACCAGATACCAAGGGACTTGTATGGAGGTCGTGGTTTGATAGTGTGGGGTTGGATTATGACTGGTGCATGTACACCCCTGCATATCTTTGACATAGGAACTGTAACAGGTCTGGTGTATCGGGACGTCATTTTGCACCAGTATGACCGCCTTTGCAGGGGTGAAGTGTGTCCCACCTTCCTCGTGATGAAGGATAACACACGGCCCCACCGAGCTGCCATAGTGGAGAAGTACCTTGAAACAGAAGATATCAGGTGAATGGAGTGGCCTGCCTGTTCTCCAGACCTAAACCCCAACGAGCACGTCTGAGATGCTCTCGGTCGAGGTATCGCTGGACATCTTCAAACCCCTACGACACTTCAGGAGCTCCGATAGGCACTGGTACAAGAATGGGAGGCTATACGCCAGCAGCTGCTCGATCACTTGATCCAGAGTATGCCAACTCGTGCGGCCTGTGTACGTGTGCATGGTGATCATTTCCCATATTGATGTCGGGGTACATGCGCAGGAAACAGTGGCATTTTGTAACACATGTGTTTCGGGACGGTTTTCTCAACTTATCACCAATACCATGGACTTACAGATCAGTATCGTATGTGTTCCCTACGTGCCTATGCTATTAGTGCCAGTTTTGTGTAGTGCCGCTTGTGTGGCACCACATTCTGCAATTATCCTTAATTTATGATGATGAGTGTAGAACGCTTTTTGTTCCAATCACACGCGCAATACAGCCACGAAATTGGCGTGAACGTCAACGTAAACACTCACCGCAGGGAATTATACTGAAACAGATCATTGTCTTTGCCCCATATATAGATCATTCTCGCAAATCAGGCAAAACAGAGGTTTCTTTGATGGTAAATCACACATATTGCGGGAAAAATGGATAGTTAAAAACATCGTCACAGGCAGAAATAATCTCAGCAAATTGAGATGACACCGATCGTACACGCAGAAACTGATGGGAAATGATATATGAAATTACAATGAAATGAAAACCCTTAGCTGCTTACAGGCGTTGACATACGTCAACGGGGACAGATGAAAATGTGTGCTCCGACCGGGGCTCGAACCTGGGATCTCCTGCTTACATGGCAGACACTCTATCCATCTGAGTCACCGAGGACACAGAGGATAGTGCGACTGCAGGGCGAAACCCACATTCTTAACGAATTATCCCGCACTACATTCGTAGTGCCCCCCGCCCATTATACTCATTACTCGCGGCGCGTTGCCTATTCCCGTAAGAGTTCGGGCACAGAAGAAGAAGTTGGTCAAGTGGCCGGTGAGCCTTAACTATATATACACTACTGGCCATTAAAATTGCTACACCACGAAGATGACGTGCTACAGACGCGAAATTTAACCGACAGGAAGAAGATGCTGTGATATACAAATGATTAGCTTTTCAGAGCATTCACAAAAGGATGGCGCCGGTGGCGACACCTACAACGTGCTGACATGAGGAAAGTTTCCAACCGATTTCTCATACCCAAACAGCAGTTGACAGGCGTTGCTTGGTGAAACGTTGTTGTGATGCGTAGTGTAAGGAGAAGAAATGCGTAACATCACGTTTCCGACTTTGATAAAGGCCGGAATGTATCCTATCGCGATTGCGGTTTATCATATCGCGACATTGCTGCTCGCGTTGGTCGAGATCCAATGACTGTTAGCAGAATATGGAATCGGTGGGTTCAGGAGGGTAATACGGAGTGCCGTGCTGGATCCCAACGGCCTCGTATGACTAGCAGTCGAGATGACAGGCATCTTATCCGCATGGCTGTAACGGATTGTGCAGCCCCCTCTCGATCCCTGAGTCAACAGATGGGGACGTTTACAAGACAACAACCATTTGCACGAACAGTTCGACGACATTTGCAACAGCATGGACTATGAGCTCGGAGACCATGGCTGCGGGTACCCTTGATGCTGCATCACAGACAGGAGCTCCTGTGATGGGGTACACAACGACGAACCTAGGTACACGAATGGCAAAACGTCATTTTTTTGGATGAATCCAGGTTCTGTTTACAGCATCATGATAGTCGCATCCGTGTTTGGCGACATCGCGGTGAACGCACATTGGAAGCGTGTATTCGTCATAGCCATATTGGCGTATCACCCGGCGTGATGGTATGGGGTGCCATTGGTTACACGTCTCGGTCACCTCTTGTTCGCACTGACGGCACTTTGAACAGTGGACGGTACATTTAAGATGTGTTACGACCCGTGGCCCTACCTTTTATTCGATCCCTGCGAAACCCTACATTTCAGCAGGATAATGCACGACCGTATGTTGCAGGTCCTGTACGGGCCTTTCTGTATACAGAAAATGTTTGACTGCTGCCCTAGTCAGCACATTCTCCAGATCTCTCACCATCTGAAAACGTCTGGTCAATGGTGGCCGAGCAACTGGCTCGTCACAATACGCCAGTCACTACTCTTGATGAACTGTGGTATCGTGTTGACGCTGCTTGGGCAGCTGTACCTGTACACGCCATCCACGCTCTGTTTGACTGAATGCCTAGGCATATCAAGGCCATTATTACGGCCAGAGGTGGTTGTTCTGGGTACTGATTTCTCAGAATCTATGCAGCCAAATTGCGTGAAAATGTAATCACATGTCAGTTCTAGTATAATATATTTGTCCAATGAATACGCGTTTATCATCTGCATTTCTTCTTTGTGTAGCAATTTTAATGGCCAGTAGTGTATATACTAAGATGGTATCTGTTCCTTCGGACATGTCTGAAAGAACAGATACCATCTTAGCATATAAGTGATATATATCGTGAAAAAACAGTTGTTACCAGCTGACAGATATGTGCATTAAGTTAGCGCTGCAGCAGCGCCTCTGCCCATGTTCGGTCGTGTGTAAAACTAGTACGGTGTATTCGCGGTACTTCTCCCGTAGACGGCGCGGTACTTCTCCCGTAGACGGGAAGCAGCTCCCCTTTGTCGGCGTCTTGTGGCCTCTGTATCGGTCTCACTTTGATGTGGCCTGTCGGCTTGTAGTAGTCGCATCAAAGACATTTCCTAGAAGGAGTGCTCAGTTAACAGTATACTTCTAGTGTTGTATATGAAGGAGGCTCTTCCCTTGTGAACCACCCTACCCCTAGCGTGTCTGAGGCAGTAAGCCTGTGGTGGCAGCTTCAAAGTCTTTCCCAGAAAAGCTGACAAAAAAAGGGGCGTTTCCTGTCGCCACATACAAGCGGCTGCACTGGAGCATTCCTCAGCTTACCCAGTTGTTCTCTAATGGACTGTGACCACAAGAGCACTTGACCAACAATCAAAAAACTACGAAGTGGTTCGTGGAAGGATGGTGCACTTCTTCCCTATGCACTTGCTTCAAAGGCCTTTGATCTTGGCTCTGATGGAGCCAACAACCGGTTTTATAGGGAGGACTGGCGAATGCCAACAAAGGCATTACCTATCTTTCCACCTGCGTTCTTTATGTTGGTGCTCCTGAAGGATGTGACCAATAGTTGTCCCATGGGATTTGCACCTGTTTGGATGTAGCTGACATCTGGTTTCCCAGGAGGACTGCTAAACTCAACGGCACTCCATGTCTTCTAACCTGCGTTCTGAAGGATCTGAACAACACCAACTGTGCCTGAACGTGCTGACTACGGCCTCTCCTCAACCTGGAATTTGATACGAGATTAGTTCATAATATTGCAACCAGAAGGAAATCGAAATTGTGACATCATCGGTTTTCCACCTCCCCTACCTTCACCACCCCTCATCCCCTCCTCTCCCCTACCTCGAAACTGACAGGAATTGCTAGGTCTTTTCTATTTCTCCTTGCTCTATTTGCGAGTGGAATAGGAAAGAAATGGGTAGTGGTGGCACAAGATTTGGATGGGTTGCAAAGTATGCATATAGATGTAGATGTAAATTTTTTCTACCTATTAAGATGTACACTAATCAGCCAGGAAATTATGATGAGCGACCTACTATTGATATAAAGCCACCCACGTGATAGTAGCATCACCTGGAGAAGAATGACTGCTAGTCAGACACAAGCACGGTGCATGTAGTACCAGTGTGTGTACTGTTCATGTGTAGATTGGAAAGGTATGTAATCTATCTGAGTTTGACCAAGAGCAGATTGGCCCAGAGACTTGGAACAAGCATTTTGGAAACTGGAATCCATGTCATGGGTTTGAGGAGTTCTGTGGTGAGTGTATTCAGCTCGTGGCGAAACCAAGGTGAAACCACATCCACAGCAGACGTCGTAGGCTTGGCATACTGGTAAAATTTGACAGGCGGTGAACTGTGGCGGAACTAACATCAGACTTTAATGCTGGGCTGAGTACAAGTATTTAGAACATACAGTGCACTGAACACACCTAACGATGGACCTCCACTGCCAACGTCTTATGCAAGTATCAAAGTTAACACCATGACATTGGCAACTATGTGTGAAATGGGCACATGATCATTGACACTGGATTTTGGCGCAGTGGCAAAGCGTTGTATGGTGTGATGAATCCCGATAACGTATTCATCATGCCGATGGCTGGGAGCGAATCCGTCGTCTTCCAGGGGAATAACTACTTGATAACTGTACTGTGGAATGGAGAAAAGCTGCCGACAGCTCCATAATGCTACGTGTGGAGCTCGTGCAGGGCAACATGACGGTGAATGAGTATTGTACACTGATTGCAGACTACGTACACCCTTTCACGACGATCATGTTCCCCAGTGGCAGTGTCCTTTCTCAACGAGATAATGCACCGTGTCACAAGGGCAGGAGTGCGATGGAGTAATTAGAGAAACACAGTGTTGAGTTGCAATTGATGTGCTGGTCCCCCCAACTCACCTAGTCTGAACCTCTGATCAAAAACATCTGCAATGTAGTTGACTGTGGTGTCAAAGCTCGTCGAACCCCCCTCCCCACCCCCCTGCGGCATTTACGGGAATTAAACGACCTGTGTGAGCAGATGTGGTGCCAAATCGCTGCAGGGACCAAGCAAGGCCTCATTGCTACCATGCCACAATGTGACGCCACTGTTATCGGAGCCAAAGGTGAACATATAGACTATTAGGAAGGTGATCATAGTGTTCTGACTGATCAGTATATTCCATTCATTTATAGGCACAAAAAAACTCATGGGATAACGTCGTCTCTTATTTATCTAAAAAACAAAAAACGAACTTCTACTACTAATTGTGTGTCAGTAAAAACCTTCGTATTAGCCCATAATTTTCTCATTGCAGTCACTTCGTGTGACGTGTGTGAAAGGCTGTAATATGTCTGCCACAACACTTATAAAAAACGGTATAGAGCTCACCTCTCAAATCCACATTTATCAGCGTATCCCTTACCTGACATCTTCTCATGAATCTTCCAATCGTTGATATACAGCATCTGAATCCATCTGATTTCGACGGGTAAGAGATGTGCCCATCCAAGTAACGGACCCCTGCTAATTCTCCCGAAATCCCATAACGTTTTGACAGCACTGTTCCATTATAATGCTGTCCAGCCCACCACCGGTCTCTGAATAAACAAAGAACTTTCACAACAACAAAAATAAATAAAAAAATAATACAACCACTTACAGAAAGAAATTCACGATCATGCAGAGTGTACGTGAACTGCTCAAAGAAATTCAGGAACATAACACATACAAATCATCGACTGTCTATACATGTCCCCCTGTACATGTCCTAATCTGCTGTATCGTACTCCTATGATTGCTGCGCTAAAATACGACAGTGTAATGATCTCACATTCTCCGTTGGCAGCATAGTGCTTCGTGAGAAATACATCACCTCTTTTTCAGATGGAGCATACGTCCAATACCTCCATAATACCAAACTAAGAGTATCACAAAGTTTCCAATACACTAGCCATTGAATTATTTACACTGGTGCAACAGCCTGACACCTCTAAGCATAATTCAGAGCCACTCCAGAAGTAGGGGGAGATTCGGAACTGAATCACCGCATTACTCATTTTTACCCCCCCCCCCCCCCTCAAGCTATTCATAGTGGACCGGCCATGATACTGTATTCCGCCTAGAGAAGTGTGTAGGCATATGGGTCATATGCGTATGCATAGTGATGATTATTTATGTAGAAGGGAACACACTACTTATACTGTACATCGAGAGCTAGTTAACCAACCAATACAAGCCAGCCCAAATAAGTGACAATGTTTCCTCCAGCAACGGTAGTCATCTTACTACCTCTTACACCTCGATCCGAACTGTAATGCCACAGTCTCTACCAGCATACCGACAGAATTTGCGGTCACACACTTCCTACACAGTCACTTCTTAGCGGGTGGATAACATACCCCACAAAAATCCATGCAAATGAATTTGAGCCTGGCATTTTCTTCTGCAGTAGCTCACCGACTTGTCACTTATTAGACTCTGGGTTGCCCGCCGTTGTAGCCGAGCGGTTCTAGGCGCTTCAGTCTGGAACCTTGCGACCGCTACGGTCGCAGGTTCGAATCCTGCCTCAGGCATTGATGTGTGTGATGTCCTTAGGTTAGTTACGTTTAAGTAGTTCTAAGTTCTAGGGGACTGATGACCTCAGATGTTAAGTCCCATAGTGCTAATATCAGGTGGTCGAAGATGGCGTTCAGTGAGGGCCTGTAGCTGGTTGCTTTCCCAGGTAGAACCATTTGTTGGCTGCGTTGTTGTAATAATTTAATTTCATGAAACTCCGTTTTTATTTAAATATGTAAATATTTTACATAATAAATTTTTTAACTCAAAGTTCGCACCCTCTGGTTGATCTGTTTAATTACCTTACGCCAATGAGACTGAGCGTTTATTTATTTGGTCCTACACTGATTAACTGTGTTTCTATTTGTGTGTATCCTTCATGCATTAAGTAACTTTGTGTGCTCGTAACTAACTGAATAAGTAAGCAATTCGATTAAAGTAACGTAATCAAAGTGCAACGTAACGTGATTCAAGAGTAAAAATTGATCGACCACAGCTCAACAAGTAAATTCCCAGGAAGGAATGTTAGGAAGGCGTTCACGAAAACTTCGTATATAAAATTAATTTTATTATTTTACTGTTGATGATTGACAGGTGCTTGAGTGGATTTTCCTTTCTCTCTCGATCAAATGAAAACAGACTTGAATCTTTTTGATCAAATTCTTTGGATGATCACAAAAGTATGTATTTTAGGGATCCATTATCGGATCGCATTTGGGGAGAATCACTTGGGTACTGCACGGTAGTACTCCTGCTTCATTTCGAAAAGTCTCGAGTTAATTAACAAAGGAAAATTTGTTTGACTTTCGCCTCTCGATGGACCAGTATTCGGTTATAAGTCGGTTGATACTGGCAACCTGGAAAGAGAGCATACAAACGCAAATATTTTGTTACACGTGAAGTTAAAATGAGTATTTCGATTGACGTCGACGAACAATAATTTTCTACTTAAGCTGTTTGATGGGACGTTTTAATTACAGTCCCTTCTTAGAAAGTTATTTGCAGAGTCCTTGCGGACGCTGTAAGCACAATCCTTTCTTGGAAATTTATTTGGCATCTAAAATTTTGACTTCCCTTTCTTTTTCACGCCTCTCATGAAAATATTCGTAAATTCAAGGTATACAGCATTATTTCCGTTTATTTTCAGTTTAAGTAACATTAAAAAAGAAAATAAGAAAACTAAGTGCCCTGAGGGATTCGAATCCACGCCGCTCTACTTGCCGCTGCGACAACCGCTGCCTAGAAATAACGCCCACATAAAGTTGGACGACGTACGTGGTAATGAATAGAATCGGTCATCTTGTAAGTTTATAGCTACTTTCTTCTAATTCTTTTTACATTCATCCTTCTCCTCACTAGAAATCCACGGTGTGTACTCACTGGATCATTTCATTCCAAAGAATTTAACTAGGGACAGCACTGCCATCAGAGAATCTTGTCAGACTTTTAATCCCACTGGACTCCCATTCGGGAGGACGACGGTTCAATCCCGTCTCCAGCCATCCTGGTTTAGGTTTTCCGTGATTTCCCTGAATCGTTTCAGGCAAATGCCGGGATGGTTCCTTTGAAAGGGCACGGCCAATTTCCTTCCCCATCCTTCCCTAACCCGAGCTTGCGCTCCGTCTCTAATGACCTCGTTGTCGACGGGACGTTAAACACCACTAACCTAACCTAATCTAACTTTTAATCCCATTCCTGAACCTTTCTTTTACTTCCGTCATTATTTCTCGATATTCAGACTGAACTGTAGTGACGAAAGCAGGAATCTCTGTCTAATACGAGCACTATGTTCTTGGCTTTCCATTCCCATTTTTCCCCTGTTGATTCTTGCACATATTGTATATTATCCGTCTTTCCCTATAGCTTACACCTACCTTCATGAAAATTTAGAACGTCTTGGACATTTTACATTGTCAAAATCTTTACCTAGATCGACAGACCATATTAATGTTTCTTGTTATTCGTAAGTTTTGTTCCATTATCAAGCGCGAAGTCAGATCTGTTTTCACTTTTCCGAAATCTGAAGTGATCCTCATCTAACAGACCCTGATGCTTTTTCCACTCTTCTGTACAGTATTATTGTTATTAACTTGGGAGCATGAGCTGTTAAACTGACTGTGCGATAGTTCTTGTACAGTCAGGGACAGAATTCCTGGGACACCTCGCCTTATCGTTATGCTCAACTGCACTTCTATGCTGTCTCATACACAGTGTAGCATGCAAGGACACGGAGCACCAGCAATATCTTGTCTACTTGCGTGTAGTCGAATGTACAAGCGTTGTCAGAAAGTTGTAGATAATGTGGGAGACTATACTGCTGCTGTTAATTTCTTTATCTGAAGTGTTCAAGAAACTAACCAAAAAACCCTGTTTAGCATCGACCGAAATACAAATGATAAGTTCAGCTCTCGGTAACATCGATCCATCACATTTGAGACGACAAGAACCAGTGACCCATGTACGGGAAAGCATTAATAACTTAGAGTTTTCCCAAGAGCTACCTGTCCATCCATTGTGCCTCTCAAATCAAGAAAATAATTCTTAACAGCTACTCAAGACTGAAGACATGTTGTAGAAGCAGACACGCAAAAACACCAGGATACATCGTCATTGCCTCAAAGACCCCATACGTATATTAATATTGCAACTGCATAGAACAACTGAACAGATACGATGTGTACATGGATGAACTAAATCCTTCGTGTACAAAAAGAGGACCCTCGGACTCCCCACCGTGTGACTCTGAAGCTTCAGAGCAGGCAACTGACCACATTAGAGAGGAATTTCCCGAGAGATGCTTCAGCCGAGACTCGAGAAACACCATCACTGCCTCTCCAACAACACTGGAATGGATAGACTTTCTTGACACGTCTCTGTACGGTCAACTGAGACCAGAGCGCTTGCATCTTCCTTTTGTACTTCGTTGTGTAAATATTGCTGAGAACTGTACGTGTATACCCACGCCGTAAATAAATAACAATAATAATAATCGTGATAACATTATAAAAAAAAAAAAAGTACCCCAAATTGACATGAATTAGGAGGATAATGCACACATTCGGCTTCGAAGCAGTCAGTCTCTATATTCAGTCCACTGTGATACTGAAATAGCGTTACGGAGATGGCTACCATGAAAGTATGCAAATGTAAAAGTAGGGGAAAAACATAAGGAAATACAGTTAACAAATCATTCAGAGCCATAATTAAGTCAATAAAATTGACAGAAGCAAAGAAAGCAGGCGTTAACATGTGTACAATTCTACAAGATCTCACTTTTAGATCTACAGGCTACAGAATCTGGGTAGCGACAAAATTTATAGGTGAAAAGTTGTCTTAAGATTTTTTTTTTTTTTTTTTACTGATCGTGGATGTGCCTGTTACTGGCTCTCTCCCAGATGAGTTAAAAAGCTTGTCTCCATCGAGATCATAGCCGGAAACTAACGCAGCCTTCCGCATCAAGGGCGAACGTTTTACGCTAAGCCAGCGTACGGCTGTAGCAGACATAGCTTCCTTTTTTACCCCAATGGTGGCTAAAATGGAGAATTCGCAACATAAGAGTATATGGCGATGTAAGGTGCTGTTTCTGTTTGAATGAGCTCCATGGACTCAAAAATACAAATTTGCTGTGTCTTTTTTTAAGTGATAAGCATTCAGAATATATGAAAAATGACAACAAAATATCGAGCGAATTTACCAGGATAATTTTCAGTCACTACAGGAAGGAAATCGATCATCACATAGTCACCAAACGTGTAGTTGTTAGTTCTACATTAGACTAGCGACAGGCATAATACGTTAACTCATCCGACGTGCTGCTTGAGCTGGTTAGCATCGTGGATGCTCGTGCTACAAAAGCGCGGAGGCACCGGCTGCCTCGTGTTGAATGGGAGCAGAAATACCTGGTGTAGGCCAATGAATTCACATTTCTGTAGCTGCCGTTTGGATTCAAAGCGTAGTTACGAATAACTACAGGCCACATATCGCAAATAAAAAGCAGGGGAAATTATTTGAGTAGCAATCCTCTTCAGTAGGCGTCATTACTATTTTAGCTTTCAAACGAACAGCCAACTTAAACACTCATTTACTGGAAGCGATTCGCTATTTTAGCATCACCAGACGCTATGAGTAAATGAAATTCATTTCAATATTGCATACCTTAAAACAGTTTTCCTTCTGAATAGTAACACAAACAAAGAGTCAACTGATTATAAAACGAGAATATCCGGGAAGAAATTTCATAACCTGTGAATAACATATACACACATCAAAAAACGTTTTGCATCGCCCCAGTTCCCAAAACTCCTGAAGGTACACGTTGACTGTGGATATAGTGTCACAGACACAGTCCCTTTGACTGTTGAAAGATGTCACTAAACCCGCCCAAAGATGTAAACAACCATGCATGAGTAGCGCCTATTAGACGGAGGGGGTCCGACAGCAGATCAGTTCCAGTCATTCCACCAGGAAGGAGGTACACGGCTCGTGTTGTCTGTAGTTCAACCATGCCTGGACGGTTAATACCGCGGATCGATCGCGTCCGCATTGCTACGTTGTGCCAGGAAGGGCTCTCAACAAGGGAAATGTTCAGGCGTCTGGGAGTGGCCAAAGCGATGTTGTTCGGACATTGAGGAGATACAGAGAGACAGGAACTGTCCATGAGATGCCTCGCTCAGGCCGCCCAAGGGCTACTACAGCAGTGGATGACCGCTACCTACGGATTATGGCTCAGAGAAACATTGACATGCCACCAGGCTTTTCGTGTAGGCACAGGACGTCGTGTTACGACTCAACCTCTGCCCAATAGGCTGCATGATGCGCATCTTAACTCCCGATGTCCATGGCGAGGTCCATCTTTGCAACCACGACACCATGCAGTGCGGTACAGATGGTCCCGACAACATGCTGAATGGACTGGTTAGGATTAGCATCACGTTCTCTTCACCGATGAGTATCGCACATGCCTTCAAACAGACAGTCGTCGGAGACGTGTTTGGAGGCAACCCGGTCAGGCTGACCGCTTTAGACACAGCGAGTGCAGCAAGGTGGAGGTTCCCAGCTGTTTTGGGGTGGCATTACGTGAGTTCGACGTACGCCACTGGTGGTCACGGAAGGCGCCGTAACGGCTATACGATACGTGAATGCCATCCTCCAACCGATTGTGCAACCATATCGGCAGCATATTGGCGAGGTATTCGTCTTCATGGACGACAATTCGTGCCCCTATTGCGCACATCTTGTAAATGACTTCCTTCATGATAACAACATCTCTCGACTAGAGTGGCCAGCATGTTCTCCAGGCAAGAAACCTATCGAACACGGCTGGGATAGATTGAAAAGGGCTGTTTATGGACGACGTGACCCACCAACAACTTTGAGGGATCGACGCCGAATCACCGTTGAGGAGTGGGACACTCTGGACCAACAGTGCCTTCATGAACTTGTGGATAGTATGCCACGACGAATACAGGCATGCATCAATGCAAGAGGACGTGCTACTGGATATTAGACGTGTACAGCAATCTGGACCACCACCTCTGAAGTTCTTGTTGTGGTGTTCATGAGCAATAAAAAGGGCAGAAATGATGTTTATGTTGATCTCTGTTCCAATTTTCTGTACAGGTTCCGGAACTCTCGGAACCGAGGTGATGCAAAACTTTTTTTGATGTGTGTAGTTTCAAATCAAGGAAGAAAACTATGCAAGGAAATCTTTCGCAATGTCCGAAAAATAGGACTCAAAAGCAGCAATGTAAATTAAATAAGTAAATGATTGCAATATAAATTGTATTCCAACCTATGATAATGATAAGCAGTTGTAATAAGAATGTGCAACAATGAACAAAATTTTCCGACAGTAATGATCGGTCCGCGCGGGATTAGCCGAGCGGTCTGAGGCGCTGCAGTCATGTACTGTGCGGCTGGTCCCGGCGGAGGTTCGACTCCTCCCTCGGGCATGGGTGTGTGTGTTTGTCCTTAGGATAACTTAGGTTAAGTAGTGTGTAAGCTTAGGGACTGATGACCTTAGCAGTTAAGTCCCATAAGATTTCACACACATTTGAACAGTAATGATCGGAAATGTCAATCATACAAATGGAAGGCACAAAACATATCGTCCAGTTGTCATGACTCCAATTTAACTGCAAATGATGCTTTATCTATAACAAGAAAAAGCCATTTTGAGACAATTTAAGACACAGAGAAGCTAAAGTAGTAAGAATAGTATCCCATATGAGCTTGGAATGGAATTTCTACGCAGCAACGTGTGCAGCTGGCGTATTTTGCTAGTATTTAGTTTCCCGTTGGCTCCGTACTAACAACGTCTATAAGCTATCATAAATTTCATCTGAGAATTATCGAAGTGTAATTATAAGAATCATATTACGGAACTTGTGTCCGAATCTTACTGACTAGACAATGCTAACTGTGATTTCTTTTCATCTTGGAGGCTATTGGAAAGTCTTAATAACACTTTTAAGATAGAAATCATGCACACTAGATAGTCTACTGATTCCGTTGCTAATCGGCTCTCACTTATCTTAAAAGTCGATGGTCACATAAATAGGGCGAAACAAGGAAGACAAGTAACAAATATCTGTCATTGAAAATCTCATTAACTCAGTTGAGACGCTTGCTTTGATAACTCAAGGTCACGAAGGGAAGTGTCCGCCACACGATGCTGTTGTCAGCCAAGTCCTGGTGCAATGCAGCGTGCAATTTCACTATGTAACGCAATTATGCCATTATCAAAAAAAAAACTTTTTTTACGCGTCTAGTTCCACAGGAACAAATTGAGGAGCAAATCTCCAAGTTCACGGAACGTGTCAGTACATGAAATTACAACATAAAAGTAAATGTAAACGAAAGCAACAATGAAACATAGCAATCATTTTAATTTGTCAAGGAACTCCTCGACAGAATAGATGGTGTGACCCATGAGAAAACTCTTCAGTTTCGATTTGAAAGCGAGTGGATTACTGCTAAGATTTTTGAATTCTTGCGGTATCTTATTGAAAATGGATGCAGCAGTACACTGCACACCTTTCTGCACAAGAACCAAGGAAGTGCGATCCAAATGCAAATTGGATTTCTGTCTAGTACTAACTGAGTGAAAGCTGCTAATTCTTGGGAATAAGCCGGTATTGTTAACAAGAAACGACAATGAAATGAGATGCCAGTGTCAGACTACCCAGACTAATGAACAGGGGTCGACAAGAGCTGGCGAACTTACACCACTTATGGCCCGAACCGCCTGTTTCTGAGCCAAAAAAATGCTTTGAGAATGGGAAGAATTTCCCCAAAATATACTACCATGCGTCATAAGCGAATGAAAATAAGCAAAGTAGACTACTTTTCGTGTCGAACTATCATTTACTTCCTGTTCTGTTCGAACAGTAAAAATAGCAGCATTAAGTCTTTGAACGTGGGCTTTACACGAAAGTTTACTATGCATATGAATTCCTATAAATTTGAACTGTTCAGTTTCACTAATCATATGCCCATTCTGCGAAATTAATTAGTCAGGTCCGGATCGACTCCCTTCACATAGGTATTAACTAAATGGATTAGATAAGGCTTACCAGTCTCGCCTTGACCCGTGAGGTGATGATGAACAGGTCCTCAGTTTTATACTGCCGTATCTCTGCAGCAGCCAGATTACCTCCACTGAATTTCGAACTTCATACTGCTTAACTGGAACATGCATCGCTCCCAGTCTCCACTTAAGCCTAACCAGCACCCTGCAGTAGAAAACAGCGGCCAACAAGGAGAATCAGTCATATGTCGCTATCTGACACAGTCGAAATTCACTTGGCTAAAGAATGGCAGGATTAAAGGGACACCTATTTTGCCTTAGGTGCCAACACTCAATAGAACTTGAGAAAATGACAAAGGTTTGATGTTGTTTCGTCAGTTCCCTTGCACGGCATTAAACCAAGCAAGTCTGTTGTGTAAAACAGATTGCTGTCTTAAATATTACGATAGTTGTGGCAAAATCTGAATCAGTCGACAAAGCTAATTCTGATTTCATTTCACCTTGGTCGTTACTGGAAAGTCTTAATAACGTGCTTAATACAGATTCTGTGCATATCAACTTGTCTGCTGAAACAATTTTTATCGACTCTTACTTAATTAAAAAGTTGTTGATAATATGAATAACGCAAAACCAGGACATATAAACATGGAAACTTGAAAAAAATATTCAGATGTGTGTGAATTCCTAAGGGACCAAACTGCTGAGGTCATCGGTCCCTAGGCTTACACATTACTTAAACTATCTTATGCTAAGAACTACACTCACACCCATGCCCGAGGGAGGACTCGAACCTCCGGCGCGAGGGGCCGCACATTCCGTGACATGGCGCCTCAAACCGCGTGGCCTGAAACTAGACACCTCATTCTTTACACCATAGTGAATAATCTCGAAAAGTCGACCACTGGTAACGAATTTAAGTGAAATACGGTTGACGAAATAAACTGCGAATTTCAAGATAAAACCTAAATAATTATATATGTGATGTGTGTGCTTTTGGACAACTCCGATACAAGAAACCATTTTGGGCCTGCAACGACTATGAATGAAGACACAAAGGAATTAAAGACATTAGCTACCCTAGTGCATTTATTTAAATCAATGGGGAAAGATGAAACTTTGTGCCGGATCGGGATTGGAACCTGGGTCTCCTGCTTACTAGGCAGATGCGCTGACCACTGCGCCACCCGGATACAGTGGTCATCGCAACTGCAAATAACTACCTCCATAGGTATTTTCATTTTGAGACTTTCCCTACATAGCTAACAAACACGGAATACCTGTCATTGAAGATCTCTTCGAGTCGTTTTAGATGCTTACTTTGATAACTCGAAGTCCTGGTGGGAAGTGTCCGCCAGCTGATACGTCATCGCAGTCCTGGTGCAATCTCATTACGAGACGCAATTATATCATCTTTGGAAAAATTTGTATCTAGACCCGGTTCGACTCATTTCGCTAAACAAGTCATCAGTCTTATACAACCGTTATTTCCACAGCAGTTGAACTACTTTCACGCAAGTTCAAAATTCGTACTACTGAACAGGAAACATTCACCACGTCCAGTCTCCACGTAACACCCAGGTACCATCCTGCAGTTTCATCTGAAAGCGCGGCTAACAAGGTTAACCCGCCTTAGGTCGCTCTCTGAGACAGCTGATACTTCGTATGGTGAAAGAAGAGAATAAAGGGACACCTATTCTGTCTTAGGTGCCTACACTCACTGGTTTTTGAGATAATGACAAAGTTTCGGTGCTACTTGCTCAGTTCCCTCTCAACGCGTTAAACCAAGAGAGTCAATAGCACAGCGGCTAAGAGCACAGTTTCGAATTTTTACGCTCCGTGTTCAAATCCAGTCGTACGTTGTTTCCTTTTCTTTTGTTGTGACGGAAGTATATGATACCACCGATAACAATATTTTTGTGACATCCAAGAATACGATGGGGTTATTGGCAAAAGAAATAATATTTAAAATTTTATTAGAAATATATTTTGTCATCAGAAATCTTATATAACGAGTCCCTGAAGGCCACGAAGGTACAGAGGGCCATATGGTCATCACAATGCTCTACCAGCAGTTGTACAGACTTTACAGACCGTGGAGAAGCTATTGCTCAGTCAGGTAGATCCTCAGTTGGAATCTCCAAGCTGAGTGCACCCCATTCCATTCCTCCATATGACAACCATATATGCTGGCCACTCAGACACGGAGCGAACCATATCTTATACACTGAAGAGCCAAAGAAACGGTACACCTGCCCAATTTCGTGTTGGGCCCCCCAAGAGCACGCAAAAGTGCCGCAACACGACGTGGCATGGACTCATCTCTCATGTAGTGTTGGAGGGAACTAACAAAATGAAGGCTGCAGGGCTGTCCATAAATCTGTAATAGTGCTAAGGGGTAGAGATCTTTTCTGAACAGCACCTTGCAAGGCATCCTAGATTTGCACAATAATGTTCATGTCTGCTGAGATGTGTGGCCAGCGGAATAGTTTAAACTCAGAAAAGTGTTCCTGGAGCCACTCTGTAGGTATTCTCATCGTGTGGGGTGTCGCATTGTCCTGCTGGAATAGCCCCAGCCCGTCAGAATGGACAGTGGACACGAATAGATGCACGTGACCAGACAGGATGCTTCCGTACCTGTCATCTGTCAGACACGTGTCTAGACGTAAGGTGGGTCCCATATCACGGCAACTCCACACTCCCCACACCATTATAGACCCTCCACCAACTTGAACAGTTCCCTGCTGACATGCAGGGTCCATAGATTCATAAGGTTGTCTCCATACCCGTACACGTCCATCCACTCGATACAATTTGAAACGATACTCGTCTGACCAGGCAACATGTTTTCAGTTATCAACAGTCCAGTGTCAGTGTTGACGGGCCCAGGCGTGGTGTAAAGCTTTGTGTCGTGCAATCATCAGGGGTACAGGAGTGTACCTTCGATGATGTTTCAAATATTCAAATGTGTGTGAATTTCTAAGAGATCAAACTGGTGAGGTCGTCAGTCCCTAGACACATACGTACACACACACACACACACACACACACACACACACACACACACACACACCCATGCTCGAGGGAGGACACGAAACTCCGGCGGGAAAGGCCGTGCAATCCATGACATGGCGCCTCAAACCGCGTAGCCACTCCACTCGTCGACGATGTTTCGTTGAATGATTTGCACGCTGACACTTGTTGATGTACAAGCACTGGAGTCTGCTGCAATTTGCACATGAGTTGCACTTCTGTCACATTGAACGGTCGTCCTACGTCATCGTTGGTGTCGTTATCGCAGAATCTTTTCCCGGGCACAGCGATTTCGGAGATTTGATGTTTTACCGGTTTCCTGACATTGACTATACACTCGTGAAATGGTCGTATGGGAAAATTGTCACTTCATCGCTACCTCAGAGATGCTGTGTCCTGTCTTTGTGGCCCCTTACTTAGAGGGCCCGGACAACCGACACGCTAAATGGTTTGCCGACCTCCTTGTAGGAGTGCGGAGAGGAACATCGCCAGCGGATATAAAAAAACAAACTCTCAGAATAAATACTGAACTACTTCGCCGGACAACATGTGACAGTGTTCCACCAATCGAAACTCATATGACTCATGTAGCACTCCGCCAACTCGGCTTTATAAGCACGCCCGGACAGTCAGAACGGCATTGTTTACCTACCGTTAGGAACAGCTCCGGCCAGTACTCAGTCCGGCCCTAGCATTGTATACACTCACCGTAGCATTGTAGTAGCACGTTGTATTTTGTAATTTGTAGAGTATATTTTGGTCAGTATTTTCTTCCATTTTCTAATTTACTTATCTGGTTTGCAACCACAAGAGTTGTGGCGTTTTCTTGATGTTCTTGCGTTTAAAACTTAGTGTATGCCAAGAATGCGTTTTTCTTTAATTATAATAAACTGTGTTCAAATTCAGTGTTAGTTCTTTCCTGCTGACCGCAGGACATTACATGTCCCATCGCTCGTCCACTGACTATAACACCACGTTCAAACCCTCTTAAATCTTGATAACCTGCCGTCGCAGCAGGATAACCGATATTACAACTGCGCCAGACACTTGTCTTATACAGGCGTTGCCGATCACAGCGCCGTATTCTGCCTTTTTACTTACCTCTGTAGTTGAATACGCATGCCTAGGTCAGGTTCTTTGACGCTTCATTGTATAACCTTACATAATTAACACTAATTGAAAATAAAAACGTATGAATTAAAAAAAATGGTCAAATGTGTGTGAAATCTTATGCTAAGGTCGTCAGTCCCTAAGCTTACACACTACTTAATCTAAGTTATCCTAAGGACAAACACACACACTCATGCCCGAGGGAGGACTCGAACCTCCGCCCGGACGGGCCGCAGAGTCCATGAATGCAGCGCCTGAGACTGCTCGGCCAATCCCGCGCGGCACATGTGAATTCTACTATTTCAATGTTTCCTTTTATTTTTCCCAGAGTAAAATATGTCATAACAACATTCGATATAATATTCAGTACAATATTATAATGAAAGTTATTTACTAGCAGCGTACATATTGTCTGGTGATAATACAAAAAGGAATCACTTGCGGTTTATGAGTTTTTCTTGCAGCAGTTCGCTTAAGGCTGAAACTAAAAATACCTATGACAGTTACTGATAAGAAGAGCTACGTAAATAATTTCCCCTGCTTCTTATTTGCGGTATACGAACTGTAGTCGGTGCATCTGGATATTATTCATAACAACGCTTTAGACCCAAACCATCCTCACAGAAATGTGAATACAATTCACTGGTCTACACTAGATATTTCTGCTCTCAGTCAACGTGTTGGCAGCAGGCGCTGACGCGTCTTTGAAGTACGACCTTCCACAGTGCTAGTCTGCTCAAGCAACACATCGGCTGAGCTAAGGTATTCTGCCTGTAACTAGTTTAATGGAAATTTGGCAACTATACGCTTGGTAATTATATGACCGCCGATTATCTTCCTGGAGTGGTTCAGAATTAGCTTGGCGAATTCACTCTTCATTCTATGGTTATTTTGATTAAATATTTTGAATGTTCTCACTTGAGAGATGACACGGTGGCAGAAAATTTATGTTTTTGATCCATTAAGCTGGTTAGAACAGAAATTGCAGCTTCTTCGCCATATATGTTGCGAAATCTACATCTTAAATGTCTTTGGGATAACAAGGGGCCGGCCTGTGTGGCCGAGCGGTTCTACGCGCTTCAGTCTGGAGCCGCGCGGCCGCTACGGTCGCAGGTTCGTGTCCTGCCTCATGGATGTGTGTGGTGTCCTTAGGTTAGCTAGGTTTAAGTAGTTCTAAGTTCTAGGCGACTGATGACCTCAGAAGCTAAGTCCCATAGTGCTCAGAGTCATGTGAACCATTTGATAACGAGGGGCATTGTATGCTGCAGGTGTATGCTAGCTTAGCAGTAAATTGTTCACCCTCGGATGCATTAGTTTTCGATTCTAATCTCGCTGAAGACAAGATTTTTACCTCATCTGGGAAAGAGGCAGTAGCAGTCAGATCGATAATCAGCAAAAAAAAAAGCTGAAGAGAACATGTCCCCTGTAAGTTTTGCTGTTACGTTGATTCTGTACCCTGTAGATCTAAATACGAGAACTTGTAGAATTGTAAACCTGTTAAAGCCTGCTTTCTCTGCTTCTGCCAATATTATTGACTTAATTGTGGCACTGAATGGTTTGTCAACTGGATTTTCTTACGTATCTTCCCCTAACTGCTGCCTTTGCCGGGGTGGCCGAGCGGTTCGAGGCACTTCAGTCTGGAACCGCGCGACCGCTACGGTTGCAGAAAACTGTTATGTCAGTCGCTTTGAAGATTAGTTTTGTCGAATCCAGACAGCACTATTAGTTGGCGAATATTCAATATGACACACGACGTTGATGATTGGTTGGCTGAAAAGCTCAAAGATAATGGGGATTTCGCTATTCGATTAAATGAAGCTAAAGTCAACCACAATGAAATCTAATTTCTTACGTGCGGTTGGTTTGTAGGTGAGAACAAATTTCAGAAGGATCTCCTCGACAGAAAATAACTTTTGGGACGAAAGCACCACATTTCTTTGAAATATCACATTCTTTTGTTGGAGGAAACAACAATAACTGGGAAAATTATTTAGGTGTGGGTACATATGGAGATCATAGTATGGCTGGATGTTACTCTGGATTGCAACCTCGGGTCAGTAAAGACGCTCCTCCCGCTATTTTCACACACTATTTTATTTCCCGAGAAGCACTGGCATCCAAGAGCAAGAGCCCTGTCCATCACAAAATTCTTCAGTCAGTGATCGAAGTGGTAAACTTAATTAAAAATCGGCCAATTTAGTCGAGATGTTTTCAACGGATATATGTTCATATGAAGGATGAGCACATTGCTTAAATTTATTACAGTTACTCTCGCTGGTTATTACTTGCGAATGTCTTGAAACGGGTCCATGAACTCAGGAATGAACTTTGCTCTTAAATTCTTCAAGAGAAACATTTTAGTTATCAGAATTACGTACACAGTGACTCTGGTCTGAAGCTGGCGTATCTTCGTGACCCTTCAACGTAATAAATCATAATTCTGCAACTGTCAGACATTATTTCAGCCTTCAGAAAGAAACTACTATTGTGGAAAAGAAAGTTGGATGTTAAAGATATGCACCACGTTTCCTCGCTCTTCACACGGTTTTAGAGGACAATAACATCCAATTCAGTGGAGAATTGAAGTGTATGTTTGTGGCTCATTTAACTGAACTCAGTGGCTACTTTCTGAAGTACTTTCTAGAAGAAGTTGATCAGCGCAAATAGATAAAAGATCTTATCAGTACAGAACTTCCATCAACACTTACCTCTGAAGAACAAGAGCAATTTGTGGATATCTGTTCAGACTCCACTCTGCACTGTAGTTCGTTGTTTCATTACTGCTTGAGTTTCGCAGCTTGCTGCAGCAGGAGTATCCGCAAGCACGTAACAAGGCCGTA
This sequence comes from Schistocerca serialis cubense, assembly GCF_023864345.2. Classification (NCBI taxonomy): domain Eukaryota; kingdom Metazoa; phylum Arthropoda; class Insecta; order Orthoptera; family Acrididae; genus Schistocerca; species Schistocerca serialis. The sequence goes on along the minus strand of NC_064642.1, from coordinate 516,858,261 downwards.
AGAGTTCTGACATATTTCGCAATATCCTACTTACTTGAGATAGATTTTACACCACTGGTACGTTACACGAGACAAAGATCACGAATGAATGCGGGGAAAGAGATGCGATCCGCATTTTTTCGATCTTCTGCCAGAGCTTGAAGAACTTACGATGAAGAAGTAAGCGCACCCTTCGCATTGATTTCGTTAAAAGAATAAATGTAATAACGTTAACAGTAGTGTTCGGCCACTGCAGACTTGCTGTGCTGCCCCAGCAAATTACAATTTTTGTGACGCCCCGACTGTAAGGCCACAAAATCCCTGGAAGCCACTGTGCAATGTTTGAAAACCCCTAATGTAACCCATATAATATAAATATCTATGAACCGAGCATTCGGATGCATTCAGGGAGCGTTTTAGCCCATATAGCGCTTTGGGTATTTTAAGCGTTATTACTTCGCTGTTACAGGCAGATAATCTTCAAGAGTACCGTGAAAATTTATATACGCATATTACAGACATCTTAACAATGTGATAACAGGAACTGAAGTTGGCTTACAGCTGTGAAGAGCAATAGTATTGTTCCTTTTCGACACAGAATAATAACTAAAATTCCACTTTATTTACGATTTTTGGGTAACAGGATAAGAGGTGACAGCCAACAACACTTTTCTGTTTTCTGCTGCACTTATTCATATAACTGAATCTCTGTTCTAATTGATAACGTTACAGTAACACTGTAGACAGCAGCGAAGCGTCTAAAAAGTAACGCGCTTGGAGTTATGAAATTATTATAGTAAATATGTTAAGACATTTGTACCACCTGCCTCTCCATTACTATTTTCGATTTTTCTTTACTTGTCCTTCTGCTTTTAATAGACACGTAAAATATGTAGAACAATTTTGCGCCATCCCATCAAGAAAGTGAAATCATACACTATGCGCCAAAAAATATAAAATACAAGATCAATGCTCGAATTTTGGACTAATAAAAGAAGTGACAGCCAACAATACTCTTTTAGTTTTTCTGTTCCTCTGATTCATTTTGTCGAATCTGTTCTCATTAATTATGTTACTGTGACACTGTATAGGAAACTCCCTCACGCAGAAATACGCAGATACAATATTTTGAGAACCTGCATAAATTGGAGGAAATTAATCAGACTCATATAAATTTTATCTACATATGAACATTACACCAGCATGTATACTCTTAGTGACAGTTTACTCAAACACACTTCCAAATTTATCTAGTACCTATCTCGTAATCACATGGCCATTAAATTACGGAAATTACATCTACAATTTGAGGATTTTAATACCATGCCCCGACATTTTTCCTCATATAAAATGTCTCATATCAATACAACATAAACAATTATACATTTTTTATACACGCCTATGATAAGTAATTGGTCCTCCTTCCACAAATTCTCATTACATCCGTAGCAAAGAGAATACTGCACCATAACTGCTACTAAATCTCAAACGTGCAAAAACGTATATTAAACAAGGCGAATACATGTAATGTTGAAGTTTTGCTGTTACTGCAAGTTGTAGACACGCAGCGTCGTCCCAAAATCACGAGACGTTTTGATGTTGAGAACATGCGCAGCAGAATATGCTCACTCCATAAATATACACTGAAGCGCCAAAGAAGCCTCGCCTGGGGCCGTCAACATCGACATTGGACTGCTGATGATTGGAAACATGTTGTCAGGTCGGACGAGTCTCGTTTCAAATTGTATCGAGCGGAAGGACGTGTACGAATATGGAGACAACCTCATGAGTCCATGGACCGTGCATGTCAGCAGGGGACTGTTCAAGCCGTTGGAGCCTCTGTAATGGTGTGGAGCGTGCCAGAGATATGTAAACTGGCAGAACACAAGGCTGCGGTCCGCAACGCCTGTATAAGACAACAAGTGTCTGGCGCAGTTGTTAAATCGATTACTGCAGTTATCGTGGAAGGTTACCAAGACTTAGCTGAGTTTCAACGTATGGTTATAGTCAGCGCACCAGCGCTGGGATACCACCATCTCCGAGCTAGCGATGACGTGGCGACTTTTCCGTATGACCATTTCACGAGTGTACCGTGAATATCAGGAAACCGGCAGAACATCAAATCTCCATCGCTGCAGCAGAAAAAAGATCCTGACAGAAAGAAACCGACAACGACTGAAGATAATCGTTCGGCGTGATAGAAGTGCAACCCTTCCCCGAGTTGCTGCAATTTCAATGCTGGGCCATCAACAAGTGTCAGGTTGCGAACCATTCAACAAAACATCATCGATATGGGCTTTCCGAGCCGAAGGCCCATTCGAGTACCCTTGGTGACTGCAAAACACAAAGCTTTACGCCTCACCTGGGCCCGTCGTCACCGACATTGGACTGTTGATGACTGGAAACATATTGCCTGGACGGACGAGTCTCGTTTAAAATGCCGCGCGGGGTTGACGCGCGGTCTTGGGCGCCTTGTCACGGTCCGCGCGGCTCCCCTCGTTCAACGTTTGACTCCTCCCTCGGGCATGGGTGTTTGTGTGTGTGTGTATGTGTGTGTGTGTGTGTGTGTGTGTGTGTGTGTGTGTGTTGTCCCTAGCGTAAGTTAGTTTAAGTTAGATTTAGTAGTGGTTAAGCTTAGGAACCGATGACCTCTGCAGTTTGGTCCCATAAGACCTTACCACAAATTTCCTAATTTGTTTCGTTTCAAACTACATCGAGCGGATGGACGTATAAGGGTACGGAGACAACCTCGTGAATCCATGGACCCTGCACGTCAGCAGGGGACTGTTAAAGCTCTTGGAGACCCTGTAATTGTGTTCGGCGTGTGGACTTGGAGTGATATGGGACCCCTGATACTTCTAGATACCACTCTGACAGGTGACACGTATGTAAGCATCGTGTCTGATTACGTGCATCCATTCATGCCCATTGTACATTCCGACGGACGTGGGCAATTCCAGCTGGACAATGCGACACCCCACACGTCCAGAATTGCTGGAGAGTGGCTCCAGGGACACATTTCTGGGTTCAAACACATCCGATGGGTACCAAACTCCCCAGACATGACCATTATTGAGAATATCTGGGATGCCTTGTAACGTGCTGTTGAGAAGATATCTCCACCTTCTCGTATACTTGCGGATTTACGGACAGTCCTGCAAGAACCATGGGATCAATTTGCTCCAGAAATATTTCGTACATTAGTCGAGTCCATGCCACGTCGTGTTGCGGCATATCTGCGTGCTCGGGCGGGTCCTACACGGTATTAGGCAGATGTACTAGTTTCTCTGGCTCTTCATTGTCCATACTCTATGGTATAAGCGGCTCCTGTGCGACGCTAGTTCATTACAAATCAAAGTTTCTGTGAAAATAATCTCACAAGAGTGAAAGAGCCTGTAATACATTGTCATGGAAACGTACAACGCTAAACACGGAATAATACAACGCCCAGACGAATAAGGAGCTTGATGGGGTCACCGTCATTGCGGGAAAACCTCAGTATAGCGCCGCTATGCCGCTCTTCTATTGCTTTCAGTGAAACCACGTATAAGTTGCACGTCGGTCAACTCTTCATTAGTAAACCTATCCATATTGCTGTGTGTTACTGTTAACGTTAAACTAATACGACGGAGAAAACAAAGCAGAGTGAAGTGTCGCAGTGGACTCGCATTTGGGAGAACGACGGATCAAGCCCGCGTCCGGCCATCCTGATTTAGGTCTCCGTGATTTCCCCAAATCGCTCCACGCAAACGCCGGACGGTTCCTTTGAAAGAACACGGCTAATTTCCTTCTCCATCCTTGACACCATCCGAGCTTGTGTTCCGTCTCTAATGATCTCGATGTCGACGGAACGTTAAATCCAATTTTCCTCCCTTCCTTCCGAGTGATAATCGAACAGTACTGAATGCAGGCTTCAGAGCTAACTCTAAAATTGGTGCTACTGGTATCAATAGTTAACGGAACAAGAGTGGTTCCAATTAAAACACACAGGGAATTTTGTCACCATTCGTAATTTCAGTGCAACACACATACAAATGTAAATGGGGTAAGAAATCAAACGAAATATATTTTATCTGAAACAAGCCACCGTAGGCCACCAAATTACTCAGAAAATATCGGTGAACAACTTACGAAATTTTGTCGAAGGCGTTCGGATTCCCCCTGAAGAAGTCCTTGCTGAAATTTATCGAAAGTAGCTTAGCTATGACCAGTCATTTCTCCCTTACATCGCTCATAAAGGTCTGACGGTAGTTTAGCATCTCTATAGGCCTTGGCTGCTGGAGATGGTGGCCGTAAATTTGCAGCCATGCGACTTTCAGATCGCTTAACTCCCACTATTACGGATGCCAGGTTTCCAAACTAAAAATTACGGGATATTTTGGAAACGATTGCCAAAATAGTCCCATCGTGGCATTGTGGGCATATTTTACACTTAGAAGACCTTTATATGGAACTGTACACAAAAGTCTACACAAATAACTAAAATTTGCAGAAACGTTTACATACTGAAACTCATTGTTACACAACACGTTGTAAATTAATGAGAATTCGTTATTGTACAAGGTACTTAAAATATCTAATTAATACAACTTTCATAACATTATTGCGCCATTCATGTCTTCTGTAATATTTAATAACAGCAACTTCCATAGCATCATTACATATTTACCAAAATATTTGATTACATCCATTTTCTATTCGTATTTACCATTTGCTTTACATGTTAGAAAAACTTTCAACAAGAAACGTTGAAATTTTTAACAATTTGTAATTCAACCCCAACAAATTCAACAGAACTTCTGTTTCTTACATCTGTCCATTTGTTATTCATCAATGAAAACACCCTTTCAGTATGGGCATTAGATCCTCATTACAGAACACAACACTTCCTTTTTTTTAAATTTGGCACATTAATTCCTTTTGCCTAATATAAATAAATTGTTCTAAAATAAATAATAAACAAAACTTTATGAAACATGAGGGAAACTATTATCGAATACGTCAAACACATAAGATGGCTAAAACACGGGAAGATCTGTAAAATACGGGTGGATAAAATGGCGAAAACCTGGAAAATACGGGAGATCCATCGGAAATACAAGAGACAGTAGAAAATGTAAGTAAAATACGGGAGACACTGTAAGATACGGGAGACCTGGCAACCCTACCCTCAATTCCGTGTTTCCCGCCAAACAGGTGTGCGAGACGACAACTGCCACAGATCGTCTCGCTGACATCTGTGGCTCAGAGCAATTTCACATTAACATACTGAGTTTTACTTTCTAACAGTTCAAGGGAATGTCACTAAGAATCAAATGCTTTCAGCATGGCAAAGATATTCTCTTGCTGAATGCATTCTATAATTCTTATGCTTGCTATGTGCAACAATAACAGTTAATTTACTTAATGCGAATCATCGTATGGCAGGAAACACAATTCATATCTACCATTACCAACGCTGTACTTTACAGAGTTATTGTTACTTGAAATTTGTAATTTAAAGTTAGATTTAACGCCATAAAACTTATAAAACACTAGCAGACCAGAATCAACATGAAAAGACAATATAAAATATCCTAAAATGTAAGCTAAATCTATTTCCTAAGAGAAAATCACATGAATAGAAATGAAACGAGGCATTTGTTAAAAGTAATATCCTCTCCAAGCTGAGATAGGTGCCTTATTGACGAGAATACTGTACATATACTAATAGAGTGTGGTAAATACTTTATAAATATTTTAAAATGTATTGATACACCGCAATATTGTCATAATTAAGGACTATTTTTTCAGAAGAGCTCTTAGATCCATGAATACGTCCATTACTAAATATGCTTGCCTTATCAATCGTGTTTGTGAAAGGAAAATTTAAAATCTAAGGACCTTTTCTACGTTCCATTATGTATATATACTCTAACCGGGTATCAAATTAATAATTTGTGACCTTCACTGGTATGACAGAGCCACATTATTGCGCTTTCCAGGCTAATTTCTCCTAAAATTATGTGACACAATTGTATTCGGTGTTATGGGCAATGACTGAAACCAATAAAATAAAAAATAAAAGAAAAAGCTCTATTTGTCAGTCACAAGCCATGTTTCCAGAATAGCTAATAAACCAAATTCACCACTAAACAAACAGCTTCACAGATACTAAAACACGCTAAAGGTTATTCCACAAATTATCATTACACAAAAAGTTGTAAATAAAAAAGCACTCAAAGAAAAAAGAGAAAGTAATAAACGAATGCATAAAAGCCAGGGGGAAAATTTTCTTCATTTTCCTAAAAGAACTGACCAAGAATGGAAAAGCATGGGTAGAAGGCGCTCTCTTTCGCTCTCTCTTTCTCTCTCTCTCTCTTTCTGTCTTAGCTACTTCTCTCCATATCTTATTTGTTCACCTCCTGCGTGCTGCTTTTGTCTTCTCGCTCATAAGACACTGAACACACTCATGGATTAAATAATGCCACAACATACTTCATAGTTCCTGACCAACGCCACTATGTACACGGTGATCGACCAGCAAGTTCCTATAGCCTACTCAAACGAAGTGTTTGTGGAGGAAAAAACGTGCATTTTGGATTTAATTAAAATAATTAAATTCCGAGGGGGTTCGTATTTGCTAATCCTTTGTTTTCTCTCACTGGTAATGAGAGTAATATGGAGTGAAAATAGAATTATCCCCAACCCGAAGCTTAGTTTCAATATCACAGGGCCTTATTGGGCATGTTGCATTGGAGGTCGTATGGCCATGCCTTCCTCGGTTTTTTTTTCTATAGGTTATTAAAATAGATACAGACTCAGTGCAGATTTTTCTCCCTAGAGCAAATGAGGATACTAAATAATTAAACTAAATTCTACAAGGGTATTGCATCATATTTCATAACTTGTTTAACAGAAGGAAAACAGATATAAATGCTCACGTTGAAGGCATACTTTAGACTCAAGAGATATAGTCCTGAAAATTACAAATTGTAAGGTATTAACTGAGACAAGGTATAACATATTCTATCAAGCAGTTACTACCGAAAAATGTAAAATACCTGTATCTGATTGATGTAATTGGACCTTTGATACCATAACATTACGCTAGATGTCAGTAGCAAATTTGAATTAAAACGAATGAAACTCCACATTACCGCCTTAGGCGTTTATTGTAGTCCTTTGAGAGACCTGCGACCGGTTTTGCACATTAAAGGTGCATTCTCAGGTTCATTTACGTAATCACTTCATGCCTGATGAGAATTACGATGTTCCAAGGTGCAGCTATAATGGAAAGTGAGCGATCTCTTATTAGTTGTCATCAAACACTGACGATGAACGTCCTAAATAAAATCTCTAAGCTGAGAAAATGTGGATGTGGAAGTTCCAGGAAGCGGGAGAAGCGCTCACTAGCATTTTGCACAGCACCGCATGCGTTTATTTGGACCGTAACGAGTGTAAAAAATTCGATAATAAGTTATGTCAAATGGATCAAACCGGCCTACCGAGAATCGAATGGATCCAGGACATGTCAGGGGCATCGACTGAAAGTGTCCCAGAGTCATGACGCAGAGGATCTGCTTAGGTGATTGGTATTAGGGCAGCAAGCGTGATATACGTTCGCGGACAGAAGGTATCGACGCGCTTATTACCTCCCTTTGTTTGAACGTTAATTTTTTAAATGTTGGTTGTATGGAATAAGACAAGCAAAAGAGTGAAAGTGTGATTATACTGACGAGAGGAAGAATTAAAATCGGCGAAGGTTTTGTTGGTCAACCTTAAGGCTGTGTTCACACTGCCGGCCGGGCCGAGCCGAGCCTGGCCGGGCCGCCGCCCGCTTCGATATCAAACACATGGTTTTGAATTGCGGTGTTCACACTGGCGGCCGGGCCGGGCCGACACGGCGTGAGCCTCCCGGAGCCGAGCCGACGACATTCAGAGTGTTTAATATTGCCAGCGCGAGCCGACCGCAGGCGCGAGCCTGTGGAGCAGCACTACAGCTTCTGCAGTACATGCATCACACGTCTCCCTTCTGCTTTCATCACAAGTGTGACTGCACACGTCTTTTATTTTAAGATGTTACCTCACATTTCACAATCAGTGAGGAAAAATTACGTTTATTATGATAATACATGCGAAATTACTTTTATTTCATTTATTTAATCTACCGTATTTACATGCATTTACAACAATAGCTTGCCAGCGATCGCGGCATTGCCGCCACTGAATAGTTCGCAGTTACTTGTAAACGGAGACAGATATGAGTGTCACTGAGGGACGGAAATGTGTCCCTACCAGATGATAATGCATTGTAAAGTCATGCTGTGGCAGTTCCTTATCAGTGGAAATAGAACCACTGAGTCAAAGGGCATTATCTCAAAACTCTTCGCCTATCAATCTGTCTATCTTACAAGGTAATGAAAAGAATTCTGTGAGGTCATCAGTGGCTCCACATGATGAACCATCACCAATGCCAAGCGCTGCATCATGAAGAAAAAAGAATAAACAAGATGGAAAATTCTGAAGGAGTATTTCTGCGATTCTTCGTTGAAGGCACAGCAAGACATTACCCAAAATGACGAAGCTAATTACTTCCTAATGATTCTCAGGAGTCCCATAAACTCTCTTCCCCTCAGAGGTTAGCGTTTGTGAAATTTAAAATACAAAAGCATGACTACAATTAACTGGAGGTAGCGAATGCTGTACAAAGTTCTACTGCAAACCAAAAATTTTGTACTAACGAATCTTACCTTATCGTTATACACAATATTTCTTCTGCTGTTATACTTCTGCGAAAATTTGTGTTCTGTTTAGAAATTTTGTCTTGAATGTTCTGCAGCACATACTGAAATGTATTATGATTCATTCTGTAATTAGAATAAAATTTTTCAGGATAGTTTTTAAGTTCTTCATATAAAGAAAAAAACTCTTCTAAATGTCTGTCGCTATTTATGGGGTGAATCCATAACCTCCTAGTTCTTCTGTACTTCAAAACTCGACGAGTTACAGCAGATTCAAAACAATACGAATAAAAGAGTGAAGACATTGTTCTACACGACAGCACAGACTAGCTAAAGGCGAGCAGCTGTTGGCTGCAGCTGCGTTTTCTACTGACTTGCTTGTCAGCTGTCGAAGGGTGGAGATTTTTTAAAATTTATTTCTTTGGCCTCCGGCAGCTGACATCCATTTAGCCAAAGAGTGGGGATTACCTTGACAGTGCAGCGCAGCCCGCCAAGGAAGAAAAAAAAAACAATGAAGAACAATGAAACACACATCTGTGTCGATGTACAGTAGTTTCATTAACTCTCCATTATTTTTTCTGTTAAAGTAGACAACGAGACTACAGAATTGCGCTTCAGTTTCTGCAGTAAACGTATCACAAATCTCCAGTTTGTTTTTGTGATTAGTTTTACACCACTGATCACTAGTAATTAATTTTTTTCTGTCCTGCATAATATGACTACATTAAATCAAGCTGTAACCGCTCGAACTCCGTGGCTTGCGGACGCGGCACTGACGCCACTGAATATCTCGCATTACTTGTGACCAGAGACAGATATCAGTGTCATTATCATTTCAAAAACTTTTTGGTACTTTTAGCTACATTTCATTCGCAACAATGTAAATCACGCGAAACGAAAAGTAGACTTTTTCTTTTTTCACGACGTAAGTAACGCTTTTAAGGAAAAAATGAGTTCATAAAACGATGTGGTGCAGTCTTATATACCGCTAAGAATTTTTAGAACATGAAAATCGGAGAAGTGGATTTTCCCCCATTTCGCCGACCCGGCTCGGCGCGGCGCGCAGTGTGAATGCACTACTCGTCGGCCTGAGCTGGCTAGGCACGAGCCGAGCCAGTACGCGTCAGCCCGGCCCGGCCCGGCCGGCAGTGTGAACGCAGCCTTAACACGATGAAGCGTGACGTGTAAAGACAACTAAAAGTTTTTACGTCAGAATTGACCTTATAATAAAATGGCTGTCAAAAACTAATATCTGACTTCGTATTCTGACAACTTAATGAAGATAGGAGTGGCCGCGTGGTTAGAGGCGCCATGTCACTAATCGTGCGCCCCCTCCCGCCGGAGATTCGAGTCCTCCCTCGGGCATGGGTGTGAGTGTTGTCCTTAGCGTTAAGTTGGTTTAAGTAGTGTGTAAGTCTAGGGACCGATGACCTCAGTTGTTTGGTCCCTTTATTAAGATGAAGGGAGTATTTTCTGAAAGACATTTAAAACAAATCAGATCAGGACAAGGAATATATTAAAGAATAAGAAATGATTAAAGTAAATGTTCATAACAATATAACTCAGTCATTACATTAGTACACGACACCACCTTTTAGTCCACCCGTTCATAAGGAACATTAGGAACAAGAGGATAAAAGACGGTGCTGGGACACCAGCATTTGTCCTTTTTAAAACAAACCAAGAACGAAATGAAGTCAGAGGATGAACTTCTATGCAACTTAGTATATCTTTGAGATCGAGAGGCTGTGCGGATAACGTTAAATATTGTACTATACGCTGTTAACTGGTCACTTACCCGTATCTGATTGTACATATTCCTTACTTCCCACACCGAGGAAATTACAAACACAGTAATGTTGGCTAAAATTTGGACAAAACGGGCCTGGACATAAACCATAATTTCTTGTTTTTGTCAATGTGCAGCCATAAACATTCTACTAATGTCGCTTTCGTGAAACAATAGAACATAAAATGAAGTTACCTGCAGGAATCTTACTGAAGACGTGATCAGCATATTTCCAGTTGGTAATACCTAAGAACTCTTTCCTTAATTCACAATTTACGAAGACAGACGGGAGGATTTTCTCAAGAATTTTACTCCTCGCCTCTGCTCGTCCTCGCAACCATCTATTACCGACGCAGTGTCACGTGAGGTAGCACTTTTCTTCGGTAATTTAAGCACACAAAAGAGTGAAGAGGAGGGAGAATAAGACTGGTGGAGTTCCACGCAGGCGTTCCGGGAACCTGCTAGTTACGCGTGTTGACTTCCTCGAGGAGGCGTCGCCGGCTGGCGTCTTGTAATCACAGCGCCGTGATGGGACGGACGACAGCCTCAATAATTGAGCACCGCCACCATATCAGGACACACACAGGGCGGACGTAGGCGGGCGGGTCAGCTGCTGAAGTCGACTCCAGGCCATGGCCCAGGTTAGTCGTTCAGCAAGCGTGTGTTGTTGCTTCAGTGAGCCACACTATTTCTGTAAAAATAATTCAGAAATGCGTTCAAACTCGAGCTTTTGAAGATAACCACCATCTACTTCGTTAGGAGATGGTTATCTGTTAGCATTCCCAAGAACGGGTTTTACATTTTGCTCCTCTCCACCCAACTTGTTTTTATAGACCTATAGATATATTTTCTTAATCTGCCCTTACTAGAGCCGGCCGGAGTGGCCGTGCGGTTCTAGGCGCTTCAGTTTGGAACCGCGTGACCGCTACGGTCGCAGGTTCGAATCCTGCCTCGGGCAAGGATGTGTGTGATGTCCTTAGGTTAGTTAGGTAGTACTAAGTTCTAGGGGACTGATGACCTCAGATGTTAAGTCCCATAGTGCTCAGAGCAATTTGCCCTCACGGAATGGATGCACTAAATTAGTTCTACGACCACGTGAAGTCTATCCATCTGAAAATCAGTTTTACTCCACTTTAAGACACAAATAATCAACGAAGCACTTCGAAGGAATTATTCGAATGGGACGGAAATGGTACATGCGATGTACATGTACGGACAAACAAATGATTACAGTTACAGAAAAAACTTGGATGATTTATTCAAGAGAAACAGCTTCACAAATTGAGCAAGTCAATAGCGTTTTGGTCCTACTCTGGCCTTTACGCAAGCAGTTATTCGGCTAGGTTAGTTAGTTAGTAAAATGTTCTATAGACCTTTTTGCACTATAGATCGTAAAAACAGATAAAAGATATACAGATGTGAATTAGTAATTCCTACCCACCACCTTTTACACATTACAGTAACAGAAATTGTTCTACGGAATAGAAGCAGTTGTCAAGGAGAGACTGTCTTAGTTTTTATCAAATTTTACTTTGCTGTCTTTCAGACTGTTTATATTACTGGGTAAGTGATCAAAAATTTTTGTTGCAGCATTGTGCTAAAAACTGTCATTTTTCATTCTTGTATTTTAATTATGTATGTCATTGTTCTTTTTTGATTCTAGTGGATTGTTTACAACCAAGTTCATGAGTCAATAAATATATTGTGAAGTAGTAGTCATAGTACCCAACTCCTTAGCTGTCTACAAGATGACTGTGGCTGAGTGCCTCATATTATTCTTACAGCACGTTTTTACACTATGAAGATTTTCTTTCTTAAAGATGAGTTACCCCAGAACATTATTCCATGTGACATTAGTGAATAAAAATATGCAAAATATGTCAACTTACCAATTTGTCTCTCCCAAAGATTTACGATGACCCTAAGCGCAAATGCGGTTGAACTAAATTGTTTTAGGATTTCCAAAATGTGTCTTTTCCGATTTAATTCTCATCAACATGGGCCCTTAAGGATTTTAAAATTTCCGTCCTATTCATTATTTCCTCGCCGTGCGTTACTTTTGTTACTGGTGTAGTGCACCTAGATGTGCAGAACTGAATAAATCGTGTCTTTTTAAAATTGATGGTGAGACAATTCGCAGAAAGCCGGTCAATGATACTTTTAAGAAGTCTCTTTACCATTTGTTCTGTTTTTGTACACATGCTTGGAATGATTACAATAGTAGTGTCATCTACAAAAAATAAATAATTCTGCTCGTTGTATACTAGACGGAAGATCGTTTACACATATGAGGAATAGTAGCGGACCTAGGATTGAACCTTGTGAACAGAAAGTTGGCTGAAACCAGACGTACACAGTAATGAAATCCTACGCTCAGATTGGAATGTATACTGCAGAGACAGGCTGGACAGTGAAGGGGGAGGCGTGTTTATAGCGATAAGAAGTGCAATAGTATCGAAGGAAATTGACGGAGATCCGAAATTGAAATAATTTGGGTGAAGATCACGGTTAAAGCAGGCTCAGACAAGGTAATTGGATGTCTCTATAAGCCCCCTGGCTCAGCAGCTGTTGTGGCAGAGCACCTGAAGGAAAATTTGGAAAATATTTCGAGTAGATTTCCCCACCATGTTATAGTTCTGGGTGGAGATTTTAATTTGCCGTATATAGACTGGGAGACTCAAACGTTCATAACGGGTGACAGATACAAAGAAACCAGTGAAATTTTTTAAAGTGCTTTATCTGAAAACTACCTTGAGCAGTTAAACAGAGAACCGACTCGTGGCGGTAACATATTAGACCTTCTGGTGACAAACAGACCCGAACTATTTGAAACAGTTAACGCAGAACAGGGAATCAGCAATCATAAAGCGGTTACTGCATCGATGATTTCAGCCGTAAATAGAAATAGTAAAAAAGGTAGAAAGATTTTTCTGTTTAGCAAAAGTGACAAAAAGCAGATTATAGAGTACCTGACGGCTCAACACAAAAGTTTTGTCTCAAGTACAGATAGTGTTAAGGATCAGTGGACAAAGTTCAAAACCATCGTACAATATGCGTTAGATGAGTATGTGCCAAGCAAGATCGTAAGAGATAGAAAAGAGCCACCGTGGTGCAACAACCGAGTTAGAAAACTGCTGCGGAAGCAAAGGGAACTTCACAGCAAACATAAATATAGCCAAAGCCTTGCAGACAAACAAAAAATACGCGAAGCGAAATGTAGTGTGAGGAGGGCTATGCGAGAGGCGTTCATTGAATTCGAAAGTAAAGTTCTATGTACTGACTTGGCAGAAAATCTTAAGAAATGTCCAGACACTCTGTGACAAAAATGGTACTGAAACAGAGGATGACAGACTAAAGGCCGAAATACTAAATGTCTTTTTCCAAAGCTATTTCACAGAGGAAGACTGCACTGTAGATCCTTCTCTAAATTGTCGCACAGATGACAAAATGGTACATATCGAAACAGACGACAGAGGGATAGAGAAACAATCAAAATCGCTCAAAAGAGGAAAGGCCGCTGGACCTGATGGGATACCAGTTCGATTTCACACAGAGTACTTGAAGGAACTTGCCCCCCTTCTTGCAGCGGCGTACCGTGGGTCTCTAGAAGAGCGTATCGTTCCAAAGGATTGGAAAAGGGCACAGGTCATCCCCGTTTTCAAGAAGGGACGTCGAACAGATGTGCAGAACTATAGACCTATATCGCTAACGTCGATCAGTTGTAGAATTTTGGAACACATATTACGATCGAGTATAATGACTTTTCTGGAGACTAGAAATCTACTCTGTACGAATCAACATGGATTTCGAAAAAGACGGTCGTGTGAAACCCAGCTCGCTCTATTCGTCCACGAGACTCAGAGGGCCATAGACACGGGTTCCCAGGTAGATGCCGTGTTTCTTGACTTCCGCAAGGCGTTCGATACAGTTCCCCACAGTCGTTTAATGAACAAAGTAAGAGCATATGGACTATCAGACCAATTGTGTGATTGGACTGAAGAGGTCCTAGATAACAGAACGCAGCATGTCATTCTCAATGGAGAGAAGTCTTCCGAAGTAAGAGTTATTTCAGGTGTTCCGCAGGGGAGTGTCGTAGGACCGTTGCTATTCACATTATACATAAATGACCTTGTGGATGACATCAGAAGTTCACTGAGGTTTCTTGCGGATGATGCTGTGGTATATCGAGAGGTTGTAACAATGGAAAATTGTACTGAAATGCAGGAGGATCTGCAACGAATTGACGCATGGTGCAGGGAATGGCAATTGAATCTCAATGTAGACAAGTGTAATGTGCTGCGAATACATAGAAAGATAGATCCCTTATCATTTAGCTACAAAATAGCAGGTCGGCAACTGGAAGCAGTTAATTCCATAAATTATCTGGGAGTACGCATTAGGAGTGATTTAAAATGGAATGATCATATAAAGTTGATCGTTGGTAAAGCAGATGCCAGACTGAGATGCATTGGAAGAATCATAAGGAAATGTAATCTGAAAACGAAGGAAGTAGGTTACAGTACGCTCGTTCGCCCACTGCTTGAATACTGCTCAGCAGTGTGGGATCCGTACCAGATAGGGTTGATAGAAGAGATAGAGAAGATCCAACGGAGAGCAGCGCGCTTCGTTACAGGATCATTTACTAATCGCGAAAGCGTTACGGAGATGATAGGTAAACTCCAGTGGAAGACTCTGCAGGAGAGACGCTCAGTAGCTCGGTACGGGCTTTTGTTGCAGTTTCGAGAGAATACCTTCACCGAAGAGTCAAGCAGTATATTGCTCCCTCCTACGTATATCTCGCGAAGAGACCATGAGGATAAAATCAGAGAGATTAGAGTCCACACAGAAGCATACCGACAATCCTTCTTTCCACGAACAATACGAGACTGGAATAGAAGGGAGAACCGATAGTTGTACTCAAGGTACCCTCCGACACAAAACGTCAGGTGGCTTGCGGAGTATTGATGTAGATGTAGATGTAGACCCATACGTGATTTCACCCAGTCAGAATTATGTCCCTGGACTATATTGCTTGAATTACCAAGTGCAACTTTCTCCATTCTTTTGGTTGGATATGACATTATCCATTGGTTGGCTATACCATCAACCTCATAACAAGATAGTTTATGCAGGAGGATACTGTGATTCATTGACTGATTGACAGAGCTGTCGAAAATCCTCCTGAGGGATTGCGTGCTATATTCTGTCCAACTGGCATGTTGGATCGTCAAAATTCCAAGCTGATTCGAGGGTCTGCCTAAAATGCTCCCACCGGTCCCAGTTAGCGACTTTGCTGGCCAAGGTACGGTTTGGCAAGCACGAAGACAAGCAGTACAAACTCGTGTGCGAACGGGCATTATCTTGCTGAAATGTAAGCCCAGGATGGCTTGCCATGAAGGAGAACAAATCGGGGCTTAGATTATTGTCAACGTACCGCTGCACTATAAGATAACCAAAGGAGTGCTGCAATGAAATGTAATTACATGAGAGACCATCGTTCCCGTCTGTCGGCCGGTTGGCGGACAGCAGTCCGGCCGGCGTCACACCATTGTCCGAGGCGCCTGCAGACATGTCTCCGGCCTGGAATATCATTCACTGCTACATAACAGTGGCATCGATCCTAGCCAAACGACGAGCGTGTATCTGTGTATATTGTTTACACGCCTGTCTGTAAGGTATAGTTATTATCAAACTGAGTACGCGGAATGAAATGCGCTACAACTTTATGCTCTGGTACCGATGTGTCCCCCGTTTATTATCCTTGCAAGCTGCACGGTGAAACTGCGCTGCAGTGTCACACGTTCATCCATCGGTCGCCAAAATTAAGAGACTGGAGACTGGACTACCAACGCAAGTAGTCTTCGCAAACGTTGATTTAGTGGAACTATGCTTTGATATAAACCAGTTAACAACCCAATAAACGATTTTGTAACGCAATCAGGCTTTGAAAGGGAATAAAAATTAATTCGGTATTTCACACTTACAAAAATACTGTGCAACTACTAAAGGCAGGCATATGTTGTATAACTGAGCATTAACTACCGCGAATGTCAGTCGTAAGGTCGTATGAAAATTACAAGAGCGTAATAGTGACCAACTTGTAGTTGAGACACTTGCAATGGTGAATTTGGCCTCGAATTGGCATCACTGTATTTGGATATGAACTTTAATTTCCGTGCAAGGCTAGTCTCCAAATACCTTCAAAAAAGACTTCCTAATACTCAAATTTATATATAGTGGCAACAAATTTCTCTTTTGCAGAAACGTTTTCCTATTATGACCAGTCTATGTTTTGCATCCCCTATACTTGAGACATCACCAGTTACTCTGCTGTGCAAATAGAAAAAATTATCTACTACTATCTAATATCCTAATCAAATTCTCTCGTCGTTAACCGATTTAATTCGACTACATTCCATTAGCAACGGCGGCCGAAGTTTTCCGTTATAAGAAGTCGGCCTCATTCTGCAAACAGACTTGACAATGAGGGCAGAGGTGTGCACTGAGGTCCAGCGCATACTCTTGGCCTCGGGGTGGGAAATTGCCCGTAAAAGGTGGAAGAATCAGCAAAATTCAACGGCATGGGATGCAGAAGGCAATGTAAGCCACTGCATCAAAGATACAGGACACAGGACAAGTGATCTGCTACTGAAAAAGTGTCATTATGATCTCTCCATTGGCCAAAGATCTCTCCATTCGAATCTCTGGGAGGGGACTACCAATGATGATGTGACCACGAGAAAACGATTCAATAACCTAGTAAAAGGTAATTTTCTACGAGTCGAGGAGTGGAATGTCAGAAGTTTTAACATGGTAGCGAAACCAAAAAATCTGAAAAGGGAAATGCAAAGGCTCAATGTAGATGTAGTGGGCGTTAGTGAAGGAAGTGGAAAGAAGTCAAGATTTTCTGGTAAGACGGGTACAGGTTAATATCTAAAACAGCAGAAAATGGTATGACTGGAGCAGGATTCGATATGAATAGGACAGAGGAAGAGTTACTGTGAACAGTTAAGCGGTAGGGTTGTTCTTATCAGAATTGACAGCAACCAACACCGGCAATAATAGTTTAGGCATACATGATGACGTCCCAAGCCGATGATGAAGAGATAGGGAAATATGTGAGGATACTGAACGGACTGAAGAGACATGTAATGGGGATTGGAATGCGGTTGTAGCGCAAGGAGTAGAAGAAAATGTTAGGGAGAATATGGGCTTGGAGAAAGGAATGGGACAGGAGAATGAGTATGCGTGTTCTGCTATAAATATCAATAACTAACACCAAATACTCTGTTCATCAGTCTCAAGAGGAGGATGTATACTTATAAAACGCAGGGAGTTAAAGAAGATCTCAGTTAGATTACGTCATGGTCAGGCCGACATTGCTAAATCAGATATTGGAACGTAATGCGTACCCAGGGGCAGATATAGACTCTGCTCACAATTTGGTAACGGTGAAGAGCAGACTGAAGTTTAAGAGACTATATAGGAAGAATTAATACGCAATGAGGTGGGACACGAAAGTACTAGGGAATGATACGGTTGAAATTCCCTAAGGTTATATAGATACTGCGATAACGAATAGCTGAGTTTGCAGTTCAGTTGAAGAGGAATGTACATCTCTAAAAAGGGCAGTCGCAGATTTTAGAGACAAAAACTTAGGTACAAGGAAGTTAACTGCAAAGAAACTATGAGTTGCAGAAGAAGGACTTTAGTTGATCGACGAGAGAAGGAAGTACAAAAATGTTCAAGGAAATTCAGGATTACGGAAATACAGGACACTTAGTAATGAAATAAATAAGAAGTGCCGGGAGCTAAGGCGAAATTGATACACAAAAAACGTGAAGAAATTGGAAAAAATGGTTGCCAGAATATAGAAAAGTCCGAACAACTTTCGGTGAAATTAAAACCAAGAGCGCTAACATTAAGAATGCAGTGGGAATCCCACCGCTAAATACAGAGGAGGAGCGGATAGATGGAAGGCCTCTAGGAGGGGGACGACTTGTCTGATGGCGTAATAGAAGAAGAAACACCAGCCGATACGGAAGAGATAGGGGATCCACTGTTAAAATCAGGATTTAAAACAGCTTTGGGAGTCTTATAATCACATAAGACAGAAGGGATAGGTAACATTCCATCGGAAATTCTAAAATCATTGAGAGAAGTGATAGCAAAAAAATTATTCGCGTTAGTGTGTAAAATGTATGAGACTCGCGATATACCATCAGACTTTCGAAAAAAAACATCATCCTCACAATGCCCATGATTATAAGAGCCGACAGGTGCAAGAATTATCGCACTGTCAGCAGTCCATGCATCAGAGTAGCTGACAAGAATAATATACAGAGGAATGGAAAAGAAAATTGAGTATCTCTTAAATGACGTCAGTTTGGTTTTAGGAAAGGTAAAGGCACCAGAGAGACAGTGTTGACCTTGCAGTTGGCAATGGAATCATGACTAAAAAGAATCAAGACACGTTCACAAAATTCTTCGACATAGAGGAAACGTTCTACAACTTCAAATATGGCGCAAAATGTTCGGAATCCCGAGAAAAATGGCGGTAAACTACTAGGAAAGATGGGTAATATACAATATATACAAGAACCAAGAGGGAACAGTAAGAGAGGAAGAGCAAAAACGAAGTGCTCAGATTAAAGGATGTAGGGTAGGGATGTAGTCTTTCACCACTATTATTCAATCTGTACATCGAAGAAGGAATGATGGAAAAAAGAAAGGTTCAAGGATAGGATGAAAATTAAAGGTGAAAAGATATCAACGTTAAGATACGATGATAACATTACTATCCGGAAGAATAATTACGGGATCTGTTGAATGGAATTAACAGTCTAATGGGTACAGAAAATCGACCGATATTAAATGGATGAAAGACGAAATCAATGAAAACTAGCAGAAATGAGGAAAGCGAGATATTTGTCATAATTGGTTGTTCAAAATGTTCAAATGTGTGTGAAATCTTATGGGACTCAACTGCTAAGGTCATCAGCTTACACACTACTTAACGTAAATTATCCTAAGGACAGACACACACACCCATGCCCAAGGGAGGAATCTCCGCTGGGATCAGCCGCACAGTTCACGAGTGCAGCGCCTAAGACCGCTCGGCTAATCCCGCGCGGCCATAATTGGTGATCATGAAGTAGACAAAGTTAAGGGAATCTGGCACCTAGGCACTAAAGTAGCCCACGACGGACGGTGTAAGGAGGAGATAAAAAGCAGACTGGGACTGATAAAAAGGTCATTCGTGGCCAAGAGAGGTCTACTAGTACCAAACATAGGTCTTAATTTGAGGAAGAAATTTCTGAGAATGTAGGTTTGGAGCACAATATTGTACTGCAATGAAACACGGATTGTTGGAAAACAGGAATAGAAAAGTCTTGAATCATTTGAGACGTGGTGTTGCAGATGATAGTTGAAAATTAGGTGGAATGATAAAGAAAGGAATGAGTAAGTTCTCTGGAGAGTCGCCGAGGAAAGGAATATATTGAAAACACTGACATGAAGAAGGGACAGGATGGTAGCACATCCGTTAAGACATCAGAGAATAACTTCCATTATATTAGAGGGTGTTGTAGAGGGTAAAAAGTGTAGAGGAAGACAGAGACTGGGATACTTCCAGCAAATAACTGAAGACCTAGGTTGGAAGTGCTACTCAGAGATGTAAAGGCTGGCACCGGAGACCAATTTGTGGAGGGCCGCATCAAACATGTAAGAAGACTACTGACTCAAAAAGCAGATTTACTTTTGTTGACGTTCATTTTATAACTTCTTTTCAACACAGAATCCACACCTTAGAACTTATCTTCCAGGTACTTTCCTATCTCTGCAGGATTACAATTTTATCGGCAGCCCTCAATCCTAGGTCTAATAAGAAGTCATAAACCTGGAGAATCATCTGTTTACCTGCCTCCAAAGTATAGGTAAACTAGAGATGAGAAATGGAGCGAGTACGAGACCAATGTTGACGCTATTAATGAAAACAGACACCACACTGGTGCAATCATCTACAACATTGTAGGATATTTACAACATTGTTGTGTGTGTTTTCATTCGTAATGTACAAAGTATCCCACCAAGAATCGATGGAACAGTCAGTCAATGCAATATTCACGGTTGCATACCTGACAAATCAAGACACCGCTGTTACCTCAGTGCTACTCGTCGACTCGTTCCCGCTTAAATCAGTTTTACACGATGAACAAAAGTCTTCAAGAAAGATTATAGTATATGAAGCGCTCAAACGTACTAGGCCCCAATTATACACTTTTACAAGATCATGTCGCAGCGTGTTTAAAAGATACACGTTAACACATTGTACCGCTACTAGCGTAACATGTCAAAGACATGATTTCACATTAACGTATCATTAATTATATATGAAATTTACAAAGATTTAAAAACTCCCGTGAAAATATTAACGAAAAGTGTAGTATACTCACTTGGTCATAAAGCTCCTTGTGATAAAGAAACGGCCGGCCCCGATGGCCGAGCGGTTCTAGGCGCTTCAGTCCGGAACCGCGCGACTGCTACGGTCGCAGGTTCGAATCATGCCTCGGGCATAGATGTGTGTGATGTGCTTAGGTTAGTTAGGTTTAAGTAGTTCTATGTTCTAGGGGACTGATGACCTCAGATGTTAAGTCCCATAGTGCTCAGAGCCATTTGAACCATTTTTCATAACGAAACGACGATAAACAGAAACAAAACTCAACATACTGTAAGTGCAACAGAAAGCAATACGGCACACTCTGCACTCAGAAATGTGACCACAGCAGAGAGCTACGAGCTCGCGCATGCGCAGTGAGGCCACTAGAACCGAATTTAGAACTGGCCCTACTCCTTTATACAAAAAAAAAAGCACTGTCTTCAGGCCACGAGTGTTCTACCGGGACCATCCGACCGCCGTGTCATCCTCCGAGGAGGACGCGGATAGGAGGGGCGTGGTGTCAGCACACCGCTCTCCCGGTCTTGACCGAAGCCGCTACTATTCGGTCGAGTAGCTCCTCAATTGGCATCACGAGGCTGAGTGCACCCCGAAAAATGGCAACAGCGCATGGCGGCTGGATGGTCACCCATCCAAGTGTCGGCGACGCCCAGCAGCGCTTAACTTCGGTGATCTCATGGGAACCGGTATATCCACTGCGGCAAGGCCGTTGCCCTGATTCCTTTATCCCCAGAATTATCGCGCGTCGCTACTAACGCGATCATAATAATCAGTCTGTTCACACTGTAGACATCCGCCATTCACGCAGCTGGTAGTTAATCGATTACAAGTTCGTTCATCGTGTAAAGCGGGCAATACTGAAGCATGCAGAAGTGTGTCATCAGTGGCGAGCCTTGAGTAACGTCTACGCATATTTTAACTTGTTAGCAAAATCGTAATTGCGACGGAATCCTGAAACAATGTCTTATGAAACAAATAACAGACGACTTGACAGGTCCACTGGCTTGACAAGCTTTGTATGTTAAGTGACGAGAGACGCCAAGTTTTATTAAAGCTTTTTCCTTGCTATGATGATGAGGTGCCCCATGTAACAGCAAAGACAGTTACGACTTTATCACATTTCAATACAGAGCCTTATGATTTACTACACTCCCGTCCACTTAATTCTTTGTATTGTCAGTGTCGTAAGTTGTATTATTTTTATATCATTTTCATTTACTTTAATTGGGTATGACAGTGTAACAATTAATCTCGTATCCTGAGAACTGTGTTATTGTGTATCTTTCGTGCAAACAACTTTTTTTAATGCTACTATTTTACAGCTAGCCTTCGGCAAAAGCATGGTGCAGACGGAATCGTGGCTGCCGCGCATCGTAGCGGACAGCGACCTGGGCGATATCCTACGCGTTCTCCACTTGGCGGGCACCTTGAGGCCACCAGGGACAGGAGGCGCCGCCTTCTGGACGGCCAACGTAGCCACCTTCGCCGCAGGCGCCATCTTCTTCGCGTCGCAGGCCAGCGCCATGGCCAAGATCGGCACTTCCGACTTCGACAGCTTCGTCTTGCTTCTGTGCACCATGAACACGGCTGGCGTCTATGTGCTTCGGCTCATACACTTCCACGCCCACAGTCGCATCATACACCAGCTTGCTTACCAGGTACTAGTGCGCTCAAACTTTTCTGCTTTTATTGTTCTTATAGAGGAGCGCATCTGGACGGTGCTTTGTGAACAGCTACGTTACCCCCCTCCACCTCTCTCTAATGGCGTTATGTTCTGGATCCATCTGGATATAAATCAATGCTTTTCCACTAAACGTGGCAAGTGTCGAGTATATTTTCCTCTTCGCTGATGATGCAACTGTCATTGCGAAAACGTGGAACGTAATGTACATACGTCAAAGAAAAAGTTTCTTCACCACGATTCCGAAAGTTTCGGAGCCTGTTCAGAAAATTGGAATAGATATAAACATAAAAATCATTTCCGCCCATTTTATTGTTCGTGAAAACGATACATTGCATGTTGTACCACCATAAAGAGAAACCTTCATAAGTGGTGACCCAGATTGCTGTACACACCGGTACCTCTAATACCAGCAGCACGTCCTCTTGCATTGATGCATGCCTGTATTCGTCGTGGCATACTATCCACAAGTTCATCTAGGCATTGTTGGTCCAGATTGTCCCAGCCCTTAACGGCGATTCGGCTTATGTCCCTCAGAGTGGTTGGTGGGTCACGTCGTTCCCAGGCGTGTTCCATAGGGTTCATGCCTGGAAAACATACTGGGCTCTCTAGTCGAGCGATGTCGTTATCCTGCAGGAAGTCATTCACAAGATGTGCACGGTGGGGGGGGGGGGGGCGAATTGTCCTCTATGAAGACGAATGCCTTACTAATATGCTGCCGATATGGTTGCACCATCGGTCGGAGGATGGCTTTAACGTATGGTACAGCCGTTACGGCGCCTTCCATGACCACCAGCGGCGCATAATGCCACCCCAAAACAGCAGGGAACCTCCACCTTGCTGCACTTGCTGCAAAGTGTGTCTAAGGCGTTCAGCCTGACCAAGTGGCCTCCAAACACGTCTGGTTGAAGGCATATGCGACACTCATCGGCGAAGAGAAAGTGAAGCCAGTCCTGAGCGGCCCATTCGGCATGTTGTTGGGCCCATCTGTACCGCGCTGCATGGTGTCGTGGTTCCAAAGACGGACCTCGCCATGGACGGCGGGAGTGTAGATGTGCATCATGCAGCCTATTGCGCACAGTTTTAGTCGTAACACGACGTCCTGTGGCTGCTCGAAAAGCATTATTCAACATGGTGGCGTTGCTATCAGGGCTCTTCCGAGCCATAGCCCGTAGGTAGCGGTCATCCACTGCAGTAGTAGCCCTTGGGCGGCCTGAGCGAGTATGTAATCGACAGTTCCTGTCTCTATGTACTTCGTCCATGTCCGAATAATATCGCTTTGGTTCACTCCGAGACGCCTGGACACTGCCCTTGTTGAGAGTGCTTCCTGGCACAAAGTAACAATGCGGACCCGTCGAACCTAGGCATGGTTGAACTACAGACAACACGAGCCCTGTACCTCCTTCCTGGTGGAATGACCGGAACTGATCGGCTGTCGGATACCCTCCGTCTAATAGGCGCTGCTCATGCATAGTTGTTTACATCTTTGGGAGGGTTTAGTGACATCTCTGAACAGTCAAAGCGACTGTGTCTGTGATAGAATACCGACAGTCAACATCTGTCTTCAGGAGTTCTGGTAACCTGGGTGATGAAAAACTTTTTTTGATGTCTGTAAATGCTATAACTAACAGGCTAGACAGCAACATCAGCACAGTGGCTTTCAGAGAACAGATTAACCCTTAACTGCAACAAAATGCAATGCATACAATTTCTGACATGGAGCTCTTGTAAAAGTGAAACTACTATCCTACGTTGATCACACACTGAATCGTATTAAATTTTTAGGTCTGAGGCTAGATGGAAGGCTTTCATGGAAATATCACTTTCAAGATCTTGTGCGTAAACTGAATGCTGTGTCTTCCTATAAGAACGCTCTCCCTGACACTGGAGCATAATTAAGTACACTCACCAATGTATGTTTTGCTAACTGTGTATTACTGTAATTGATGCATACGATAATAATAATAATAATAATAACCAATGTGTTCTTAGAACAGGTCGTTGAAACTGATCTGCTGTGTCAGTTCGTTAACTTCGTGTAGGCTGTTGTTCAGGTGTCTCAGAATTTTAAATCACGCATCTACGTTCATATATTCCATTATGGGATTTGTCGTTGACAATAATGACTTACTCAGAAGAAACTGTAACATCCATACAGTGAGCAATTGAAGGAAAAACGGTATGAAGCATTGTGCAGGAAAATGCTATTATTCAGCAGGTTTTATTTTCAGTAACCTTCCAGCTGAAATGAAAAATATCATTGACGAACCCCAAGTATTCAGATACAAGTTGAAAGATTTATTTAGGGCATATGCCTTCTCTTCTGTACCTTAGTTCCACTGCAGTATTTGAGAACTTTTCTCAGTAATGTTATATTAACACACATACTTTCTACCAATTTCTTTCTTATTCCATTAATTCTTTCTTTTTCTTATAAATTTTCTCATCAGCATCCTGTAAACTGTATATTGGCTCAGTTTAAATAAATGAAGATTAAGGATTTGAAATATATCTCTTCCCACGTATTTCGCTGAGGTCATCCTATCACGGCAAGAAAACTGTTTTTATCATCAACTAAGCGCAAACTTACTGAAGTATTTGTTACTTTGCGCTTGCAAAAATTCAAATTACAGTGTTTCAGCTGAAATTAAGAAGTTTGACAACGTTCTCGGAAACGCGTTCTACAGTACATTCTTGTGCTGTGTTGTTAAATATTTTCTTTTGTGAAACGCAACTGTTCAGCACTCATTTGCAGCAGACGTTTCGTTGAGAAACTGTAGGAGATAATATTATTTCTATCAGTATTTTTAGCTTTAGTTGACTAATTATTTTCCCACTTTCACTTTTATTTCAAAATAATCAGCAAGATTTATGTTGTACACTTTTCAGGCCTGTTTCCAATTGCATTTGCTTGAACTTAATTTACTGCATTCGCATCACTGTTATTTCGTTTTAGCACCAAGACTTCGATGTTCAGATAAATAATTATAGTTTCTGGATTGAAAAGATTGAAATCCGCTGATAATCTTCGTTGCTAGAGTGACTATTTGATCTCGATAGAAACGTTCCCTGCTAACAAACAAGATCCCTACAATGCCTATGAGAAGAAAAAAATTCGCTATACTGTAGGTTAAAGTCCATAAATGGGCTTGCAATACAACCTGTAGATGTTAAATAGTGATCTACACTAGTAAACGTGTAAAGCACCTTACTCTCCGGAAAGAGGCGGTAAGACATCCGTAACCGTGACTGCCCAATCGCTAGGGCTGATCTACAGCTCACGGCTAATTTGTTGTACCCATGTCAGGCATAGCCTTCCGAGGATATGATAACTGATAAATGCTCTCCATGCAATGGTACGTAACAAGGTGTATCTTATATCCCATCTTGTATCGATCACTGGTCCGACGATCTTTTAACCACATTGTCATCAAATTAGACCTAACACCGATGATTTAGAATCTGTACTGGAGCGACACATTCAAGATTGATCGATGTCCTGTTTTATCAGCGTTTGGTGCCGTTTCTCGATGGATTATTTCATGTCATAGAGAACCGAAAATCCGGGGCTCCCAACTGTTGAGAAATTACCAGTCGTCCTGTGGACCCATTATCGTTACTCTCTTGAAACAAAAAACACACCATTGAATAGTAACTGCTACTTCGTAGGAAAGCCTGCTCTGTTCCCAGTTCACCGAACGAACATTTGGAAAATTCTTTTTCACAGCTAGAGGGTGCGCAAAATAAGTTGAGCTGTACTTGCTCAGTCAGCGTTGGAGGGGACAGGACAACAGTAGCGGTGAAATCTCCATTGTGACTACTACTAAGCAGTCAGGAAAGTGTAGTTCGGTAGCTGAAGCCAGTGCACAAACGTATGTCTTGCTTAACTGGTAAGCTACAGCTGTCAAGCCTGTAAAGGATGATCAAGATGACCAATAATTCGACAAATAAGGAAGTTCAAAGTCGCTAGCTTCTAGTTAGAGTATCGAAGAAGGAGTAAACAAAGGATCAAGCAAAGCAAAATAAGATCAACCACGATGGCAGCTAACTCTAAATATAGATAAATGTAAATTAATGCAGATTAATAGGAAAAATCCTGTAATGTTTGAATACTCCATTAGTAGTGTAGCGTTTGACACAGTCACGTCGATTAAATTTTGGGCGTAACATTGCAGAGCGATATGAAGTGGGACAAGCATGTAATGGCAGTTGTGGAAAAGGCGGATAGTCGTCTTCGGTTCATTGGTAGAATTTTGGGAAGATGTGGTTCATCTGTAAAGGAGACCGCTTATAAAACACTAATACGATCTATTCTTGAGTACTGCTCGAGCGTTTGGGATCCCTATCAGGTCTGATTGAGGGAGGACGCAGAAGCAATTCAGAGGCGGGCTGCCAGACTTGTTGCTGGTGGGTTTGATCATCACGCGAGTGTTACGGAAATGCTTCAGGAACTCGGGTGGGAGTCTCTAGAGGAAAGGAGGTGTTCTTTTCGTGAATCGCTACTGAGGAAATTTAGAGAACCAGCATTTGAGGCTGACTGCAGTGCAGTTTTACTGTCACCAACTTACATTTCGCGGAAAGACCACAAAGATAAGATAAGAGAGATTAGGGCTCGTACAGAGGTATATAGGCAGTCATTTTTCCCTCGTTCTGTTTGGGAGTGGAACAGGGAGAGAAGATTATAGTTGTGGTACGAGGTACCCTCCGCCACGCACCGTATGGTGGATTGCGGAGTATGTATGTAGATGTAGATGGCAAGGAAGATATCTCTTTTAAAAAAAAGGGATAAAAACACAGTATTGCGGACAACGTACCTTACTACCCACACTCTCAGTATATTGAAGGAACGTATGTCACATGGAAGCACCCTTCTTCTTCTTTGCCCTCTATCTGTAGTGATGAATACTCTATTGGGTGATTCGAGTGACTGGAATAATTAGATATTCCTGCGACCCTCTCAAGTACCATATAGCTCTTAGTGTGATTTTTCCTTCCTTGTTTGCCTCTTCCGACAGAAAATTAATGACAATGAATATAGTTATACGTTCTTTGTTATGAAGAACTTTCATACCTTGTGGTGTGGGAAGACTACTGTGTCATGCTATGCCCACTGTCCAACGACATTACTGTGACTACCTGTAAAAAGCCTGAATAACGTCGCTTTTCAGCGCGAACCGCTGCGAGACTTGCAGGAAGAGTCAGTGAGGTTCTTATGGAAGGTACCAGCAGGGATTTGGAGCTATGCCGACTCCAGTGCCGTGCCAGCTGCGTTAGATTCCTCGGTTGTGGAACCAAGGTGCGAACAGCCCGATCGTGACGGTCCCACAAATTTTCGACTGGTTTTTAATCCTAGGAGTTTTGCGGCCAGGGGAGTACTGAAAACTCACGCTAGTGGTCTTAAAACCAGACACGTACAATGCGACCTGTGTGACACGTTGCATTGCCCTGCTGGTTAATGACATCTTGACGAAAAACAAGCTCTGTATCAGTGGAGGTGGTCCCCAAGGGAAGATGCATACTTATGTTGATCCATTGTACCTTCCAGAATGACTAGGCCACTCAGGGAACGCCACAAAAACATTCCCAAGACCGTAACGCCCCCTCCTCCAATCTGGAACCTTCGACGACTGTCACACGTGTTTTCCTTCAGACGTTTCGCGCCACACACGCCAACGGCCATCCGTCCCTGAGAAGCCCACCTGCATCCACGCATAGTACGTCCAGTTACGATAATGGCGTTCAAAACCCAGCCTTCGCCGCTGATGAACAGCAGTCCGTATTGGTTCATGAACAGGGCACCTGCTGCGGAGGCCCATATGGGGGAATGTATGCTGAGAGGTCGCTGGGGAGACATTGTTGATAGCCCCCCCCCCGGCTGATCTGGCAATCAGTTGCCCAACAGTTGTACGTCTATTCGCCCGCACACGTCCTCCTAGCTATCGTTCACTCCTGCCATCTATGGCTCGTGGTGCACCACAGTTGACTCTGCATCTGTTTTGGGTAGCGCCATTTTGTCATCCGCGGTGTACTTTAACCACGGCGGCACGCACACAATTTACAAATAGCCGTTTCAGAAATACTCCCACCCTTGGCCGGGAAGCCAGTGGTCACGCCCCTTAGGATGTCGTATAAATTACTTCCTTTCTGCATTACGACTGCATTGTTTCCCACTTGCTCCCTACACAAATTATATATCCTCCACTGCCAGTGCTGCCACCTGCCGACTGTGAAGTCGAGCATAGGCGGTGGTCACATTCATGTGTATTAAAGAGACAGTAACGAGAACGCTCGATGTTTGCATTTGGACAGGCGACAGTAATCTCAGGCACAGCGGTATGCTATCGTCCAGTGTTTGGTAGTATGAGCTCCACTAATCAGTGTAACACAGGAAACACTGTAGCGTGAATGCATGCACTGGTTCGTCTGAGAAGGATGTCATAAAGCTGTTGTATCCTCTCCTGAGGCTAGATGGGTCATAACTGTTGTAACTGGTCTTTGATATCCTGTATGTGGCCAATGACATGGAGTGGATGCCTGAGCTGGTCCCTCACTATTCCTATTGGGGATAGCTATATGAATATTGAAACTTCCTGGCAGATTAAAACTGTGTGCCGGACCGTGACTCGAACTCAGGACCATTGTCTTTCGCGGGCAAGTGCTCTACCAACTGAGCTACCCAAGCACGACTCACGCCCCGTCCTCACAGATTTACTTCTGCCAGTACCTCGCCTCCTACCTTCCAAACTTAACAGAAGCTGTGAGGGTGAGTCGTGCTTGGGTAGCTCAGTTGGTAGAGCACTTGCCCGCGACAGGCAAAGGTCCCGAGTTCGAGTCTCGGTCCGGCACAAAGTTTTAATCTGCCAGGAAGTTTCATAACAGCGCACACTCCGCTGCAGAGTGAAAATCTCATTCTGGAAACATCCCCCAGTCTGTGGCTAAGCCACGTCTCCGCAATATCCTTTCTTTTAGGAGTGCTGGTTCTGCAAGTTTCGCAGGAGAGCTTCTGTTAAGTTTGGAAGGTAGGACGCGAGGTACTGGCAGAAGTAAAGCTATGAGGACGGGGCGTGAGTCGTGCTTGGGTAGCTCAGTTGGTAGAGCACTTGCCCGCGAAAGGCGAAGGTCCCGAGTTCGAGTCTCGCCCCGGCACTCAGTTTTAATCTGCCAGGAAGATTCATAACAGCGCACACTCCGCTGCAGAGTGAAAATCTCATTATATGAATATTGCTGACCACAAGAGTACCTCAGCGTCACTCACATATGTATTTCACAGAGAAACATGCGATGTGTGGACGAGCATTATCCTGTTGGAGACTAGCACCACGATACTGCCTTATGAAAGATAATACTTGAGTACGCTGGATGTCCATGGCGTAGCGGTGTGTTGTAAGACTTCTCTCAGTCACTACCAGCCATGATCTCAAGCCATGACCCAATGGCTTCCCACATTCTGGCGTCAGGAGTACACTGTGCCTCTCCAAAACATTGACAGAATGGGATCCACAGGTCGCGGCCGAACTCGCTTACGATGGTCTCCCGAGCTAGTGCAGAAAGGCAATTAATCGCTGAGCACAATGTGGCGCGATTCCTCCATATTCCATACTTCCTGGTCGTAGCACCACTTCGGAATAACATAGAATGTTCCAAGGAACTAGGGAATAGTTCTTTTCTCTGGGATGGAAGGTGTGGATATGAAGGGCTTACGATGTACTCGGCGCACAATACAACGATCCTCACTGGTGATGGTCTGACGTCGTTCACCGCAAACTTGTCAACGATTATGCTTGTCATGATGTTCCCATCCATTCCAAAACTGGGCTACTGTCCCATCAGAATACACCACAAAACTGAATATCGCACGATTCGATCATTCGGCCAAATGGTGACCCACAATGATGCCCTATTCAGGTGCTTATAGCGCAGTCTCACACGAGTATGTGGCATCTTCTTCACAGTGATCACTCAACATCTGTAGCTGTTCACGTCCTTATCTATCCTAGCAGGCCTGGTAGCAACATTAAATATGAACAACACTAATGTACTCTGTTGGTAGTTTTACCTGTCACAGAGTATTGCAGCTCTTATCATCTTACCCGTGATTTCAGTGCATCTAATTGCATCCCAGGGCTTGTTTTTATCACTCTTCTTACTGGCTTCATTCTTCCCGTTGCGAATACTTCTCTTGCGTCAACCTTTTCATTTCAGAAGAGTACTTACAGTTAAAGACCTAAGGTATTTGTTGGATGTATTACAATCTCTGTCGTCCCCTACAGCTTTTGTCCTCTACAGTTCCCACTAATATCATGAAAGTTATTTTCTGACGTCTTAACAGGTGTCTTATTAACCTGTTCCTTTCTCTCGTAAGTGTTTTTTATATGTTCCTCTCTCCGTCAATTCTGCAGAGATCCATCTCATTCCTTACTTTGTCAGTCCATCTAACTTCCAACATTTTTCTGTAGCGCCCATCTCAGATCCTTCGATTCTGTTCTTTTCTGGTTTCCCACAGTCTATGATTCACTACCATACATCGCTGTATTCCACACGTACATTCTCAGAAGTTTCTTACTCAAGCTAAAGACTATTTCTGATGCTAGTAGACTTCGTATTAATGAGATACCATCGCAGAAACTTTCTTCGTCCCTTGCACTGGGGTCAGATACCCTGCAACGTCTTCATATAGCACATTATCATATCATGATTTCTTTTCATACGAGCGGTATCGCGAGAAGAAATTAACTTTCTGCAACAGCCTAGGCAAACTGAACTAGCAGATTACCACTAATAGCACCAGTACCTTCACACGAGAAGATGCAACAACATACAGAATAATCATGGGTTTTCAAGCTATTATTACTTGTACATTCGAGAATAAGTGTCTATTGCCGCACAAGGTTTGTAAACCACACTGTCCATTGTGTATTGAAAATTCCAGACCTAAGTTTTGCTCAATCTGTATTTTTTGTAAGCTATTGCTTAATAAGAAGACAATGTCACAATGTCACTTAAGAACATATTAGTACCTTTGTCCTTTTCCCTCAATAATTTAAGTCAACTGTTTTTAAAGTGTACTCCACACGCTCACTACATTGTAATAAAACTGTTTTTTTAAACCACGAAGAGCTGGTATTGAATAATACATTAACCTGCTGCCTCTAGTACCTCAAGGGATCACGCACGGCTCCCAGACACATTACACGGTGTGAGATGCTAACCGAGACGGCCTTGACAATGAAAATTAGTTTCAAACGACACTGGGATAGGTGCTGTCTGTGAATTCTGGTCTATCCCAGCTAGTTTCTGAGAGACTATTGCGAAAGGAAATGCATGCAGTTGCATGCAAAGGACCAAATGGTGTTTAGAAATGATAGGCTAAACACAGTTGTCGGTGGCGTGTTTGTTGCTGTCAGAAGTAGTTCATCTCGTAGAGAAATTGAAGTGGATTGTTGCTGTGAGTTAGTATGGGCAGAGGTCATTCTTGTCAACCGGAATAAAATAATAATTGGATCATTCTACCGACCTCCCATCTCAGATGATACAACTGCTCAAAGATTCAAAGAAAATTTGAGTCTAATTTCAGACACGTACCGACTGATACATTATACACTCCTGGAAAAGGAAAAAAGAACACATTGACACCGGTGTGTCAGACACACCATACTTGCTCCGGACACTGCGAGAGGGCTGTACAAGCAATGATCACACGCACGGCACAGCGGACACACCAGGAACCGCGGTGTTGGCCGTCGAATGGCGCTAGCTGCGCAGCATTTGTGCACCGCCGCCGTCAGTGTCAGCCAGTTTGCCGTGGCATACGGAGCTCCATCGCAGTCTTTAACACTGGTAGCATGCCGCGACAGCGTGGACGTGAACCGTATGTGCAGTTGACGGACTTTGAGTGAGGGCGTATAGTGGGCATGCGGGAGGCCGGGTGGACGTACCGCCGAATTGCTCAACACGTGGGGCGTGAGGTCTCCACAGTACATCGATGTTGTCGCCAGTGGTCGGCGGAAGGTGCACGTGCCCGTCGACCTGGGACCGGACCGCAGCGACGCACGGATGCACGCCAAGACCGTAGGATCCTACGCAGTGCCGTAGGGGACCGCACCGCCACTTCCCAGCAAATTAGGGACACTGTTGCTCCTGGGGTATCGGCGAGGACCATTCGCAACCGTCTCCATGAAGCTGGGCTACGGTCCCGCACACCGTTAGGCCGTCTTCCGCTCACGCCCCAACATCGTGCAGCCCGCCTCCAGTGGTGTCGCGACAGGCGTGAATGGAGGGACGAATGGAGACGTGTCGTCTTCAGCGATGAGAGTCGCTTCTGCCTTGGTGCCAATGATGGTCGTATGCGTGTTTGGCGCCGTGCAGGTGAGCGCCACAATCAGGACTGCATACGACCGAGGCACACGGGGCCAACACCCGGCATCATGGTGTGGGGAGCGATCTCCTACACTGGCCGTACACCACTGGTGATCGTCGAGGGGACACTGAATAGTGCACGGTACATCCAAACCGTCATCGAACCCATCGTTCTACCATTCCTAGACCGGCAAGGGAACTTGCTGTTCCAACAGTACAATGCACGTCCGCATGTATCCCGTGCCACCCAACGTGCTCTAGAAGGTGTAAGTCAACTACCCTGGCCAGCAAGATCTCCGGATCTGTCCCCCTTTGAGCATGTTTGGGACTGGATGAAGCGTCGTCTCACGCGGTCTGCACGTCCAGCACGAACGCTGGTCCAACTGAGGCGCCAGGTGGAAATGGCATGGCAAGCCGTTCCACAGGACTACATCCAGCATCTCTACGATCGTCTCCATGGGAGAATAGCAGCCTGCATTGCTGCGAAAGGTGGATATACACTGTACTAGTGCCGACATTGTGCATGCTCTGTTGCCTGTGTCTATGTGCCTGTGGTTCTGTCAGTGTGATCATGTGATGTATCTGACCCCAGGAATGTGTCAATAAAGTTTCCCCTTCCTGGGACAATGAATTCACGGTGTTCTTATTTCAATTTCCAGGAGTGTAGTTGGTAGTGACTTCAATTTACCCTCGATATGTTGGAGAAAATACCTGTTTAAATACGGAGGTCGGTATGAAACATTAAAACATCGTCTGAAATTGTGCTAAAAGCATTCTCTGGAAATTATTTCGAATGATTAGTTTTTGAGCCCACTCGAATAGTAAACGGTTGTGAAAACAGCAACAGCTAATCCTAAGCTAACGACGAGCATCAAGCTGGATACAGGAATTAGTGAACACAGGCTTGTCTTAGCGAGACTTAATACCGTAACTCCTAAGTCCATAAAAATAAATGAGGACTCTATCTATTCAAAAAATGATGCCTTCCTGAAAACCAATCTCCACCCCTTCCAAATCAACAGTGTAAGTATAAACCAAATGGGACTTAGATTCAAAGAAATAGTCTACAGAAATTGAGAGAGTTATACCAAATAAATTAACGAAAGACGGAGCTGATCCCCCGTGGTACACAAAACAGGTCAGAACATTGTTGCAGAAACAAAGAAAAAAAGCATGCCAAATTTAAACGAACGCAAAATCTCCAAGATCGGTGATCTTTAACAGAAGCTTGAAATTTAGAGCTGATTTCAGTGCAAGATGCTTATAATAGTTTCCACAGCGAAAGTTCGTCTAGAAATATTGCAGAAAATCCAAAGACACCCTGGTGGTATACAAAATAAGCTACCGACAACCAATGCCTTCTCTGCGCGATAAATACTATCGATGACAGTACTGTTAAAGTAGAGTTACTAAACACATCCTTCTGAATTTCCGTCGCCAAAGAATATGAAGTAAATAGTCCAGTATTTGAATCAAGAACAGCTGCCAACATGAGTAAATTAGAAGTATGTATCCTCGGAGCAGTGAAACAACTTAAATCACTTAAGAGAAGCAAATCTTTCGATCCATATTCTATACCAGTTACGTTCTTTTCAGAATATGCTGATGCAGTTGCTCCATACTCAGTAATCATATAAAACCGCTCGCACGGCGAAAGTTCCGTACCTAAAGAGTGGAAAGTTGCACAGTCACACTAATTTTCAAGAAATGCAGTAGGAGTAATCCACTAAATTACAGGCCCATATCATTAACGTCAATATGCAGCAGGATTTTGAACATATATTGTGTTCGAACATTATGAATCACGTTGAAGACAACGCTCTATTAACACGTACTCAACTCGGATTTAGAAAACATCGTTCTTTCTGAAATGCAACTAGCTCTTTACTCACATAAAGTGTTGATGCCATCGACAAAAGATTTCAAATTGATTCTGTATTTCTAGATTTACTGAAGACTTTTGACACGGTACTTCATAAGTGGCTTGAAATCAAATTGTGTGCTTAGGAATATCAAAAATGGCGCTGATCACTATGGGACTTAACTTCTAAGGTCATCAGTCCCCTAGAACTTAGAACTACTTAAACCTAACTAACCTAAGGACATCACACACATCCATGCCCGAGGCAGGATTCGAACCTGCGACCGTAGCGGTCGCGGGTTCCAGAACGTAGCGCCTAGAAGCGCTCGGCCACCACTGCCAGCTATGGAATATCGTCTCAGTTATGCGATTGGATTCGTGATTTCTTGTCAGAGAGGTCTCATTTCGTAGTAGCTGACGGAAAGTCCACGAGTGAAACAGAAGTAATTTCTGACATTCCCCAAGGTAGTGTTACAGGTACTCTCCTAATACTTATATTTATAAACTATTTAGGAGACAATCCCAACAGCCTTCTTAAGTTGCTTCCTAATGATGCTGTCGTTAATCGTCTAGAAAAGCCATCAGAAGCTCAAAGCCAATCGCGAAAAGATTTAGATAATATATCTGCGAAAACTGGTAACTGACCGTAAATAATGAAAAGTTTAAGGTGGTCCATAGGAGTGCTAAAATAGGAAGTAGAAATTAGTGTTTCATGTCCCGTTGACAACGAGGTGATTAGAGACAGAGCAAGCTCGGATTGGGAAGGACAGGGAGGGAAATCGGCCTCGCCATTTCCAAAGAACCATCCCGTCATATTTCGCAAGCGATTTAGGAAAATCATGGAAACCTTAATCAGGGCAGCCGGACGAGAGTTTGAACAGTCGTTCTTCCGAATACGAGTCCAGTGTGTAACCACCGCGCTGCCTCGCTGTTATTGCTAATAGTAATCCGTTAAACTTAGTTCAACTTTAAATCAGTCAAATCTAAAGGCCTTAAATTCTACTAAGTACCCAGGAATTACAACTACGAACAACTTAAACAGGAAAGAAGAATAGAAAATATTGCGGGGAAGGCGAATCAAAGACTGCGTTGACACAACATTTGGAAGATGCAACTGACCTATTGCAGAGACTGCCTACATTGTCCGTCCTATTTTGGCCTACTACTGCACGATGTGGGATCCTTGTCAGATAGGATTACCGGAGTGCATTGAAAAAGTTTAAAGAAGGGCAGCACGTTTTGCATTGCCGAGAAATGGGCTGGAGAGTGTCACGGACATAATACGGGATTTTGGGTGGAAATCACTAAAACACAGACGTTTTTCATTGCGTTGGGCTCTTCTCACGAAATTTCCGTCACAGACTTTCTCCTCCGAATGCAAAAATATATTGTTGATGCCGACCTATACAGGGAGAAACGATCACTATAATAAAATGAGGGAAATCACAGCACCTTAGGTGGTGTTCCTTTCCTCGGGCTGTTCTAGAGTAGAATAATGGAACATTAGTGTGAAGGTGCTTCGGTGAACCCTCTGCCAGGCACTTAAGTGTGACTTGCTGAGCAACAGTGCAGATGCAGATATAGATTTTGAATCGGGAACCTCTCATGAGACCATAGCACATAATGAAACGTTACCACCACGACTCCATTGTGCAAAACAACATCAAGTTGACTGTATCTGACGGGAGATGTGTATTGTTACCCAAAAAGATAAGATTTGGCCGTTTTCGAAACCATACAAGGCTTTTAGAGTACCAAAAACCCAACAAGTCATTTAACCAGCAGTGTATGGAGAGTGGCGTCCAGGTTGTAGGTGGTTCTCTGATGTTTTCAACGTGGTGTATTACCGTATCATATTTTGGGCCCACTGGTTTGAGTCACCAAGAACATTAATAAGGATGTTTATTCAACAATTTCGGTGGTCAAGTTCTGCCCTTTCTTTTCATTTTCATGATGAGAACTCTGAGGACCCTCACATTTTCCAAGATGACGACAGCCGTCTTCATGCATACCTTTCAAGTTTCACGAACAGTCGGGCACCATATGGCACGTTGATTGGTCTGCTAAATCATATTTTATTAGTCCCATAGAAAATTCATGGGACTTTTGGGAA
Organism: Schistocerca serialis cubense; assembly: GCF_023864345.2. Lineage (NCBI taxonomy): Eukaryota > Metazoa > Arthropoda > Insecta > Orthoptera > Acrididae > Schistocerca > Schistocerca serialis. Next base: position 516,821,303 of record NC_064642.1, on the reverse strand, counting down.
AGTTGGTGCAACGTAATAGTCGGCAACCCCACAATTTGGTTGAGCTGCAAGATCAGTGAATGACTTCAGCTTCATACAGTATAGTCGATAACACTCGCGGACTCGCTTCGTCGTCTAACTGACAAGAAACCCCTAGAATGAGAGGTCGCAAAACGCCGATGATGTTCATAACATTCGACGCCCCGCGTGATGTCTACTACGCAGCCACAATACTGACTGCTAGTGGCAACAGGGGGTGGCACTGGAGGTGTCCAATGGTGAGCACAGCATGCAGCTACGAAGCGTAATTGAACTTCTCAGTCAAGGAGTAATTCGCAACAGTCCTACAGTGGTACAGATGTCCATACAAAGCAGAACAATGGCAACGATTAACAAAGCAAACATTGCATTATATCTACAATAACAGGTGCCGAAGTTGACATTCCATCAGAAAGGAACCCAAGGAACTTAGCAGAGTGAGAAGGAAATCTTAGCGTTTCTGCAAGGTGAGTCAGTGGAATGAGTGGTGCCGCACACACTCTACTGTTCGGGCAAAGTAAATGAGGAGTACAATAATGATGATACGTTGTAACCTCCCAACAGAAAAATAACTATAATATTCACATTTAGTGTAACCTCCCAACAGAAAAAAATCTCGTTTAAGTTCTCAATATAAAAATTTCTTTCCAATAACAAAATATCACGTTTTAATGTTAACTTCCATTAAAGACTGACTGCATACCGAGGTTAATAAGTTTTGACGTCAGCAGCGCTGCATCACGGCCCTGTGAAATCATCCTGAATAAACAGTAAATTTCTCACCTCACAATGATGTCGCCGGATAACGCTATCTATACATCTGCTCCTATAAGAAATTTCTGGCACAGCCCAGTGCAATCCTGGCCACTAGATTTTCATTTGTAGGAAAACAATTGATTTACTTTTGCTTAATCAACATGAGTATGCACGGGAAAAATTCGTAAAATCTTTTAACTCAGATAAATGACTGGCAAAAGTTTTCTTCATAACAAAAGTTATTATTCAAACATTTCTGCAAGCAGTTACATGGGACTTTAGCATTACAATTGTGGTTAAATCAGTTGTGACAATTAACATATGCGCGCGGCAACAAAAACAATAATATTTTTATTACCTTATACCACTTCGCTGAGGCACCGCCATGGTTCTGCACGACCGGCCCAATACAAGTTAACCGCTGCACTGCCCTGTCCGAACTCCATAACTGAAGCGCCCTGCGCGAGCCACAAAACACGACTGCTATTTACGAGCTACTAAACTCGACTTACTGCCAACACTGCTCTGACCTGCGATTCTGTTGTAGCATAGATATTCCATATCGCACGCAGCGCGTCAGCGATCCAGAGAAATTACATCTGCTGAAGTGCGCTAGCGAATAGTAATGAACCCCTTACAACGTGCTTAACAAGTGGAAGCGATACTGAAACAGGTATCGAGCCATGTAGTTCATCTGAATTGACGCCCAGAGATCCACAAAATCCGTCTCCAGTTTAACGTAGTAAATGAGAATTGTTGTCCAAGGAGCGATTATTGTACGTAATTACGTACACGGAAGATCATTTCCAGCACCGTGAAAAAATTATGAAGAGATTTTTAATAAGTCCGCAGTAATATGACCGTGTACTAAGGAAGACTACGGATACTCAAGGGACGACATCGCGCATTTGTTACAAAAGCTGGTGTTCGCGCATTTCAAGGACGCTCGACGCAATTTAGAGGATGTGCAAGATAGCGATTTACTACGTTACGCACATAATATTGCGTGCAACATAGACTACAGTGATTTCAAGAGAAGCAGTGGATGGTTGCATAACATCAAAGAGTGCTACAGAATTGTAAGACACAGTAACTTCAAATAAAGAGCCAACATGACGATGCACAGCAATCCACGGAATCGGACGGAAAATTTGTAGATGAGATGAATAAACTTATCCCATCGTTCAGTAAAGATTTATTTTCAACCAATCGGTATCTGACTATGAAATGCATATGATCTAAATTAGACTTACCGAGACAGTTTTATTACGATCAACGAACATCAATGCCTCAACGCGTTCGTACACAATTTTCGGCTGTTAATTTGGGTGGTAAATTAGCTGCAAAGTTATTTATTGTGCTGCGAGTAGCTGGAGGTAGCTCCTTAAGATTCTTTCTCGTGTGTGTGATCTTGCAAGGGCAGTTGGAATATTACGTCACAGCAAGAAAGAGTGAGGAAGTGGGCATATGAGTACTATAATTAAGGCATGATCCTGCTTTTGTTTGATTCCTGGTCTGCGTATTAATATAATAGTAAAAAAAAGTGGTTCAAATGGTTCTGAGCATTTTGGGATTTAACGTCTGAGGTCATCAGTCCCCTAGACCTTATAATTAGTTAAACCTAACTGACCTGAGGACATGACACACACATCCATGCCCAAGGCCGGATTCGAACCTGCGACCGTAGCGGTCGCGCGGTTCCAGATTGAAGCGCCTAGAAGCGCTCGGCCACATCGGCCGGCTAAATATCATAGTCGTTTACGGCAAACTATCCTGCCTCAAAAGTGTGTGACACTGCAGTTCATACCTCCTGATACAGCTGGACAAATTCAGCATCTTGATGTTTGTTTTTTTCCATGCCTATAAAACATACTATCGCGCTATCCGCACCTCCGGGTTTTAGGATAATCAGTTTGACGATAAGCTCCAAGACAGGCTGTTTCAAATTCGGTTGCGTGTCGTCACATTCATTCATTTCTCATCACCACGCTATATCAATATCATTCTATATGCATTCCTTAACAATGGATATCTAGCTAAGCGTCCTGCACAGTTTACATCTCCAGAGGAAATCACCGTCGATATCGATGGTGCGAACCTTTCAAAACATTGTGGCGCGCATTTTTCCATACGGTGATCATGGTGCAAGTGAACAGTTTGTTTTGAACATTTCTTGCATTTTCTGTCGCCCACTTTATGCGTATGGTAAGTGATCAGCTGCTAATATTTTTCTTGTTGTAACTGTTGACACAACACTTTCAAATAATCGATACTAAAAACTGAACTTGCGACCTCGCACTCAAGGGGTTCGTTGTGAGACTGAGGCTTATGCGCGCCTCCTTACCGAAGTGGTCAGCGCGGTTGACTATTATAAAGGGGAACCTGGGTTGAAGTCCCGGTCTGCCACGTATTTTTTCTTGGTGGGAGGATAGGAACAAGGTGCAGTCAGCGTCGTGATGCCAGCTAAGTGTGCTCACACGGCGACCTTCCATACCACATCTGAAGGACGCCACATGACAGAGGATGACACGGCGGCCGATCGACATCACGTAGCCCTCAGGATCTGATAGTACAGTGTGGTTTACTTTGGCGAGGCTAAACTCAATGTTACACAGTATTAGAGTGATGTCTTCTCCTGGTGGTTATTTTTTTTTTTCGGTATGCATATACAGTCATAGGAAAATGTAAGGTTCCAGTAAACATGAAATAAGACATAGGACAACAAGCAGTAAACGAGTAATAAAAAAGGCGAATTCTATCATTTCTCAGATAAAATTAAGAAAAAGAGAAAAAAAGATTATATTAACAAACAAAACAAAGCAATCTTTTATACGGAGCGGAATCATGGGAAACGATACAATACAATGAAAAAGAATTTGAAGCCTCGCAAATGTATTTTTTGAAAAATTGTAGAATTTCAAGACGAAATAAGATTCCGAACAAAGAAATGAGGAAGTGAATGAAAACTCGCTCGTACATCACCCAGGAGATGGAGAAACGACATTTAAAGTGGTATGGACGTATGATGAGAATGCGGGATGGTACAAAAAAATAGCTCTGAGCACTATGGGACTTAACATCTATGGTCATCAGTCCCCTAGGACTTAGAACTACTTAAACCTAACTAACCTAAGGACATAACACACATCCATGCCCGAGGCAGGATTCGAACCTGCGACCGTAGCTGTCGCGCGGTTCCGGACTGCGCGCCTAGAACCGCGAGACCACCGCCGCCGGCAATGCGGGATGAAAGATTGCAGAAAGAAGTACTTTGTTGGAAACCTCTTCAGGAGAAAATGAGGAAGACTCTGTGCAGAATGGAAAAATCAAGTGATGAGGATACGCAGTGAAAATGTTGGAAAAAAAATTCTACAAGGATCGGGATGCTTGGATAGCTCGTTGCGGGAAACAGCCTCAAGAGGGAGGCAGAGACTACTTGGGGTAGCTGTGCTACAATATATGTCTGGAAAATACATTTTCAATGAGAACTGTGTAATACTAACTACAATGGTAAGCCAAAACATTATGAACACTGCACACCGCGACATTGGATGCCGCCTGGTGGCGATGGTGGGTCGTAATGTGTAATAGGGAGACATCTATCCAGACCATCACACTGGAATTCCAAACTGCACCAGGATCAACAGCAAGTACTATTAAAGTTAGGCGGGAGGCGAGAAAACTTGGATTTCATAGTCGAGCGGCTGCTCGTAACCCACACATCACGCTAGTAAATGCCAAACGACCCCCAATTTGTGTAAGGAACGTAAACATTGGACGATTGAACAGTGTAAAAACGTTGTGTGGAGTGACGAATCACGGTACACAATGTGGCGATCCGATGGCAGGGTGTGGGTATGGCGAATGCCCGGTGAACGTCATCTGCCAGCGTGTGTAGTGCCAACAGTAAAATTCGGAGGCGGTGTTGTTATGGTGTGGTCGTGTTTTTCATAGAGGCGGTTTGCACCCCTTGTTGTTTTTTTCGTGGCACTACCACAGCGCAGGCCTACACCAATGTTTGAAGCACCTTCTTGCTACCCACTGTTAAACAGCAATTCGGGGATGGGGACTGCATCTTTCAGCATGATCGAACACCTATTCATAATGCACAGTCTGTGGCGCAGTGGTTACACGACGATAACATCTCTGTAATGGACTGGCCTGCACAGAGTCCTGACCTGAATCCTATAGAACACCTTTGGGACGCTTCGGAACGCCGACTTCGTGCCAGGCCTCACCGACCGACATCGATACCTATCCTCAGTGCAGCACTCCGTGAGGAATGGGCTGCCATTCCCCAAGAAACCTTCCAGCACGTGATTGAACGTATGCCTGTGAGAGTGGAAGCTGTCAAGGTTAAGGGTGGGCCAACACCATAATGAATTCCAGCATTACCGATGGAAAGCGCCCCGAACTTGGTAAGTCATTTCTCAGCTAGGTGTCGGGATACTTTTGTTCACATAGTGTATGTAAGCGGAACAGATACGGTAAGGGGATCAGCCTAGCGAAGATACGGGCTGAAAATGGGGAAACATATTAAGATAAGCGATTTTCGCAAAAGACAAATTATTATTACCCAAAGGCTGTGAACGAGCATTTCGAAAAGGGCGAATCAAGTCGAATGTTCACGTGCTACTGTCGTATGCATATACGGAAAAAGATAGGACTGTGAAAACCACTGGTCGTCTCCAAAAACGCCGTCATCGATGCGAACGGCGGCTCGAAACGTGCAGAGCGGCGTGGATCCACGCTGATGGGAGCAGTATTATGCTATGGAAGACATTCTCCTGCGCTTGCATGGAGCCTGCGGAAATAACACTGCGAATCACCTGCATCCCTTCATGCTTGATATCTTCCCTGATGGCGATGTCACCTTTCAGTAAGATAACCGTCCGTGTCTCGGAGCCATAACCATGCCACAGTGGTTTGAGGAGCATTTTAGTTAACTCATGTTGATGCCTCGTCGACCAAATCCGCCCGATGTAAATCCTGTGGAACGCATGTGGGTCGCTACCGGGCACCATCACTGTGTACGCAAATCAACGGCCCGTTATTTACGCGAATTACATGACCTGTCGTCGACATCTAATGCCACATACCTCCAACTGTCCCTGACACGCAGAATCAGTGGTATATTTCGTTTCAAAGACGGACAAACATGCTATGAAGCAGGTGGTCTAAAGTTTTGGCTCATTAGTGTGTATAAGCAACATATTCATGGTAACGCTGCTGTAGCCAAATTTCTTGGAAAGCCTCTGCGTAATGAGCAGAATACCACAGTTGCACACATGTTGGGCGAGGCAGCTAAGATATAACGAGTAAACCTGTCTCTAAGCTATGGCGGAAAGTGTGACGAAATTTCTGACACATGCAAGTAATTTTTTAACTTTACAACATTCTAATTTCCTTTTCTGTTGATTTAGATCATTTTCTCCATGCCAAAGGGTAGCTGACACTCAACAACCTTGTCGAAACCTTTGTTGGCATGAAACCTTCGGGATAATCTATGACCATGTTTTATTCTTTATATTGAACCATTAGACAAATTTTCAAGAGCTCTTATTAAAGTGTAGTCTATGTTTGAGTCGTGTACTTTGCAGAGCCTTTGTAGGGGAAGGTGGGGTAAAGTGGCCACTCTCAGGGAAATTATATTTTCACCAAACTATGGTTATCAATAGAAGCTCACCGCCCACATTTTTGAATAGACAGATTACAATGTATCACACCAAATATTATTAAGAAAAACTAAAAATTATATATAGCAGCTATATGCATTTTTCTGAAGGCTTACGACGTGGCCAACTCTTCCCTACCTAGAGGAGTAATGTGGTCAGTTCCATGGCAATAGGTTCCCATGTTTGTTGTTCTGATTTTCGGACATACGTTCTACGCACCTTATATCCTAGTATCAGAGACAATACCAAGCCCCTTGGCAAGATCGTTTTCAATCGTTTTTTTTTATTAGGCCACATGTTACAGAACGGAGAAGGTTTAAAATTATATACATTAATTTAGGAGATAGAATGACATGCGATAGCGTTTTATATGAAAGGGGTTGGGTGTAAATATAAGTATTATGTGTGACATATGGAAGTAACTAACCCTTGAAGTCACTTGGCCAATTTTCCCGACGATTAATGTGGCCACTGTTCCGTCTCGGACACCATGCCGGCATTAGTGGTTCACAGATGAAACTATCAAACAGGAACAAACAACAATGAACTGCAATTGTTGACCAAAAGACTTTGTTTAAACATTGATGTGGTAAAGAGTATTACTGTAAATGTGAGGTAGCAAGACTAGTATAACTTACTTACGTTACAACAGACGACTGAAAATCAGGAAAGTTTTTATTAAAATATAATGGTACAAACTTCTTTTGTCAGGCTCACTGACAACAGTTATGGGGCACATTAAACTAGTCTGACCATTTCTCGGTAGGCAGCAGTACTATTCAGCGCAAAAAAACATCCAGTGGCCGCTTTTACCGTCCCGGCCATTTTACCCTACCTTCCCCCATAAGGACAGTATCCTGCGTCGTATGAAGATCTACAAACGTAAGATGGTTTTCTTGGTTGGTGGTTGATTCATTGGTATTACTTGTTTCATACCAAGCATACTGTCAGTGCAAGTCCTACCATATCTGGTCACAAATTGCACTTCTTTCTCTTGATATTTGTATGCTGATTCCACCAGTTCTCTGAGAATCCTTCCATACAAAGGATTTGTCGTACTTGTTACTGAAATGCCTCAATAATTTGCACATTCCGCTTTATATCCTTTTCTTTCTAAATGGACGACTCTCGGGCATCCTTCCACTGATACAGTATAAGAGCGGCGTTTAAGAAATTGTTTATGCATCAGATCAAGGCTTTGAATAGCTTCAGTGTTCCGTACTTGATGAGTTCTGCTTTGTTCCCTTATGGTCCTGTAGCTCGCTCTTTTTTTTTTATTAGTGTACGGCTCCTTGAAGTTTGAAAACGTCAATGTTTTTCTTTTCGCCTTCGATGGATATTCCTGTTCGTGAAATAGACATATTCGCCCCTGTTTTCTGCCGGTAATTCCCCATAGCCTACCCGTTGCTTTGTTAATATTAATGTTATACTGGTGTGATTTTCTCCTTTGGCGTGACTCTTTTAACACATTACCATCGTTTTGCGCATCTTGTTCCTCCTAAACGTGTGTTAATGTCATTGCACTCTCTGTCCTGTATTTCTCTTTTAGCTACTGCAGCTGCTTGTCTCGTCGTTCTCTTCAATTCCATGTAGTTTCCTTTATCTTCCTCAGTTTTACTTGCTAACCATTTTTATAACACATCTGTTTTAGATCAATTAGTCTTTCTGTTTCATTGTTACACACGGTTTCCTACTTCTTTACAGCTTTATCTGTTTCAGCAAGTTCCCGTTGAGTCTCTGCTGACAGAGTATTAGAATACTGTCATGTAGCAGACTGCCTAAACTGTAACGCTTATTTGTAATTTATTCATTGTACTCATCTGTTTGTATATTTCTCTGCTTCTGATGGTTGTAAGGAAATGCTACTTTAGCTTTGACTAGGTACTGGTCTAAGCTACTTGTAACGCCTCTATGGTTCTACCGTTATTACTATACATATTCGTGTTCTGCTATTACGTGGTCATTGACTGATTTACGATGTCTTGTGTATTGAACCATTGCATTAGTGGGGATTTCTTTGACTGCATAGAAGCCATTCAGTAATTTAAGCTAATGACTTTGATATACATATATCTATCAGTCTATCTCCATGTGGTCCCAATATTTTGCTGTTTGTTCTCCGACCTGCTTCACTATTTAAATCCCCAAGAATGATGATTTCTCTAGTCTTCCCTAGCTTAGTGGTTTGATCATTAACATTTTCACAGAACTCATCTTTGTTAGTAGTTCATCTTCGTAGACTGCATACAAACCCAATTTTGTGACTGCAGTTTGAAATACATTTATATTAATTCGTTTGATATTTCCAATTAGAGATTCAAAATCTGTTATTTTGTGTTTATGCATTTTATTTATCATGAAAAAGGGACCTCTTTTCCCTAAATCTCTTGCATTTTAAGTTCCATTATTGAGACTCCTGTTCCATAGCAATTTTCGTTAACAAAGTCATTCATCCGAATTTGCAAAGTAAATATTGGGCTTTTCGGTAATTTCAGTCTTTCTCACCTGAGAGGGAATGGGCCTGACACCTTATCCCTCAACCTGGAACATCAAGCGATTTTGGTTCATCTTTCTGTAGACTGGGTGTCTTTCTAGACTTTTGAGACTAATTTTCACTATTCCCTGTTCTCTCGATGCTCTGGTGACTTCCTGAAATATGGGTGAAACCTGCTTACACATACTGCAAATTGCGTACGAACAAGTCATGACTGCCAACGAAAAAGCTCCTCTAGAATATATGCCACGAAAACAACAGGAAGAGTATAACCAAAGATTCAGAATGAGATTTTCACTCTGCAGCGGAGTGTGCGCTGATATGAAACTTCCTGGCAGATTAAAACTGTGCGCCCGACCGAGACTCGAACTCGGGAACTTTGCCTTTCGCGGGCAAGTGCTCTACCAACTGAGCTACCGAAGCACGACTCACGCCCGGTCTCACAGCTTTACTTCTGCCAGTATCTCGGCACCTACCTACCAAACCTTACAGAAGCTCTCCTGCGAACCTTGCAGAACTAGCACTCCTGAAAGAATGGATATTGAGGAGACATGGCTTAGCCACAGCCTGGGGGATGTTTCCAGAATGAGATTTTCACTCTGCAGCGGAGTGTGCGCTGATATGAAACTTCCTGGCAGATTAAAACTGTGTGCCCGACCGAGACTCGAACTCGGGACCTTTGCCTTTCGCGGGCAAGTGCTCTACCAACTGAGCTACCGAAGCACGACTCACGCCCGGTCTCACAGCTTTACTTCCGCCAGTATCTCGTCTCCTACCTTCCAAACCTTACAGAAGCTCTCCTGCGAACCTTGCAGAACTAGCACTCCTGGAAAAATGGATATTGCAGAGACATGGCTTAGCCACAGCCTGGGGGATGTTTCCAGAATGAGATTTTCACTCTGCAGCGCAGTGTGCGCTGATATGAAACTTTCTGGCAGATTAAAGGAGGTAGGAGACGAGATACTGGCAGAAGTAAAGCTGTGAGACCGGGCGTGAGTCGTGCTTCGGGAAGCTCAGTTGGTAGAGCACTTGCCCGCGAAAGGCAAAGGTCCCGAGTTCGAGTATCGGTCGGGCACACAGTTTTAATCTGCTAGGAAGTTTCATATCAGCGCACACTGAAACGTGGCTACACTGAGCCACAGCGCCGGTGGCTATACTGAGCCACAGCGCCAGGGAGTATTGTTCCGCCGCCTCCACTGGCAGTGATTATTGAGAGGTAGCGGCAGTCAGTTCTTGCCGAGAAATTGTGATGGCCACTGCTTGTCGTGAAGTCGGAGTGGATATGTTGTAGTAAGGAGTGTTTGTTCCATGTTTTATGCAGTTATTTGATGGGAGAGATACCAGATGTTATTCTAATGAAGATATTGTAACGATCAGAGTGCTTTTTGTCAATATATATGAAGGTAAAATATTGCGTGTTTTTTCATTATTTCCATGGTTTAAACAATGCGTCATGACAGGTTCAGTCAACAAAGCATCTGGCTTGTGTTCTTGTATTAGAGTGTAATTCTGGTTTTCTTGCGTAGTTATAGTTTTTCTAATTTTCTTTTATCACGTCAGTATAATTGGTATTTAAAATTCTTGTCTTGTTGAAGAAGAACCGTGCCAGATGTGCGTTGAGTCATACTACCACATACAGAACAGCTACCCTTGTGCTTTGGTATAGTAGGTTTTATAGTTGCTGGGGACTTAGTTAATTAATTGTGTTAACGAAAAATTTCATTTCATTCTTGTTGTTGTTCTTTGCAGTCAGATAGCGTAATAATACAATAATAGTCAGGACCAACCGATTACGAGAATAGCGTAATCGGACTTACAGCTACTAAAAAAAAAACTAAAAATATTTTCAATCTTATTTAATTACGCCCCCATGCACGGAAATTTTTCGTTAACACAATTAATTAATTATGTCCCCAGCAACTATAAAATCTACGAAGCCAACAAAGCATAAGTGTAGCTGTTCTGCATGTGGTAGTATGACTCAACGCACATCTGGCACGGTTCTTCTTCAACAAGACAAGAATTTTAAATACCAATTATACTGACGTGATAAAAGAAAATTAGAAAAACTATAATTACGCAAGAAAACCAGAATTACACTCTAATACAAGAACACAAGCCAGATGCTTTGTTGACTGAACCTGTCATGACGCATTATTTAAAACATGGAAATAATGAAAAAACACGAAATATTTTACCTTCATATATATTGACAAAAAGCACTCTGATCGTTACAATATCTTCATTAGAATAACATCTGGTATCTCTCCCATCAAATAACTGCATAAAACATGGAACAAACACTCGTTACTACAACATATCCACTCCGACTTCACGACAAGCAGTGGCCATCACAACTTCTCGGCAAGAACTGACTGCCGCTACCTCTCAATAATCACTGCAAGTGGAGGCGGCGGAACAATACTCTCTGGCGCTGTGGCTCAGTATAGCCACCGGCGCTGTGGCTCAGTGTAGCCACCTTTCAACACTCCGCTGTAGAGTGAAAATCTCATTCTGGAAACATCCCCCAGGCTGTGGCTAAGCCATGTCTCCGCAATATCCATTCTTTCAGGAGTGCTAGTTCTGCAAGCTTCGCAGGAGAGCTTCTGTAAGGTTTGGAAGGTAGGAGACGAGATACTGGCGGAAGTAAAGCTGTTAGACCGGGCGTGAGTCGTGCTTCGGTAGCTCAGTTGGTAGAGCACTTGCCCGCGAAAGGCAAAGGTCCCGAGTTCGAGTCTCGGTCGGGCACACAGTTTTAATCTACCAGGAAGTTTCATATCAGCGCACACTCCGCTGCAGAGTGAAAATCGCGACTGTGGCTAAGCCATGTCTCCGCAGTATCCATTCTTTCAGGAGTGCTAGTACTGCAAGGTTCGCAGGAGAGCTTCTGTAAGGTTTGGAAGGTAGGAGACGAGATACTGGTAGAAGTAAAGCTGTTAGACCGGGCGTGAGTCGTGCTTCGGTAGCTCAGTTGGTAGAGCACTTGCCCGCGAAAGGCAAAGTTCCCGAGTTCGAGTCTCGGTCGGGTACACAGTTTTAATCTGCCAGGAAGTTTCATAACCAAAGATGCTTAAAGTTTTCACGCAGAAAACAAAATATCTTCCATAAGGGCAGAACGTCCAGAATCCAACTCGATAGAGAGGAATTTCCAATAGGCTTTATTTGCAATTATGTAGGAGTAGAATTTGAAAGCACAGTTAAAGACGACAAGAAATTACAATACGAGTAACTCATGCTAGAATACTGATCTATAGCGTTATTGGAATCCTCTGGTGTATCGAAATAGAGAAGAAATGGAAACTGTGAAACTACAATTAATAGTTCCTTTTTACACGTAGCAGAGACATGGAGAATTACAGAGAGCAAGAAAGAAGAGGAAGCTGGGGCCACCAAAATGGATTTGTTCAGCTGGTCATTGGAAATATCCAGAAAAGAGAAAATATCTAACGAACAGGTTGTTCATTTATAAATTGGCGTTGAAGCGTCACAAACGTCTAACATCGAATGGAAGCCGTTACGTTCAGCAGAGGCATCCGTCCAGTATATCTTAGAAGACTATGCAGTGGATATAATCAAACCGCAAAAATCGTGGAAGACCGAGGAAAACTGGGAAAGAGGGAATTGTAAAAGCAATGAGATCAAGAGATTTTAGGGAAATTCAGTGGCATGTTAGATCATGGAAGGTGGGCATCGGACAGACAAAGATTATAGTTTTTAACAAAACTACAAACATTTTTCTGTAGCACTGGAAGGAGACTTCGAAGAGAACTTCAACGATATAACAAGCATGGAATCTGAGGAAATACTAACCAGATAACAGCACCGCAAACCTCTGCCCGTCATAGGGAGAAGAGGTTCGAGAAACGTCTGCTCTGCTGTCCCAAATGTAAGCAAATGCGTAACTCAGGTACTAGTTCTGTGTTTGTTATTATGACTGTCATATTAACTGGCCTAAACAATAAATTTTGTCCTTGATAGGTGTTATAAAACTAGTCCGGACAGATAATTCTGCACGTGGCATTTCTTTTGATCCTACCGTAATACAGGTCCGTGACCTGCGGCATTTAATGTCTTCGAGAGTTGTCGGTGTTTCCTCGTAGACCCCGTGCTTTCATTTCTCCACAGACAAAATTCTAGAGGCGTTTCGACTGGCGATCGAGCGTACAGGCCGTTTTGCACGTCCAAAAAGAACCGATATTGCAGTAAAAAACTCGATAAAAGCTAGCGAGGTTATCACGGATTCCGAATGTGAATTAATCTGGGTGAAAATGAGTGTCAAACAATGGTCAAAAATGGTGATCGGATGCTTTTATACATCACCTTGGTCAGGATCTGTAGTTGTAGAGCGTTGCAGACAGAGCATGCAGAATATCATTAATAATTTTCCCGATCATGCCGTTGTAATAGGGGGTGACTACAACTTGGCAGGTATGGATTGGAAGTGTTATGCCATTGAAACTAGTGCCAGAGACAGGGAATCGAGTGGCATTGTTCTAGATGTCTTGTCCGAAAATTAGTTTGAGAGATACAGAAACAACTCTTGAGGGTAACGTCTTAGACCTCCTGGCAACAAACAGATCTGAACTTATCGAATCAGTTACCGTAGAGGAATGTATCAGTGATCATAAGGCTGTGACAGCATCTATGACGACGGGTACTACAAGGAACGTTAAGAAAGGTAGGAAGATATATTTGCTCAGCAAGAGTGACACGATACAAATTTCTGAATATCTCAGCAGTGCGCATCAAATATTCGGTGATGAAGACCAAGATGTGGAGAACAAATGGAAAAAAAAATTCAAAGGCATCGTTCAGTATGCTCTAGGCAAGGGTGTTCCGAGTAAGGTTTTAAGGGATTGGAAAGATCCAATATGGTTTAATAGCCATGTTAGAAAAGCGTTACGTAAACAAAGAACACTTCATCTCAGATTCAAGGGAAGTAAAAACCTAGCTGACAAACAAAATCTGAACGAAGCGAAAATGAGCGTAAGGAGAGCAATGAGAGAAGCGATCAATGATTTTGAAAATAAGACGTTGCCAACCGATCTGAGTTAAAACCCTAAGAAATTTTGGTCGTAAGTAAAATCCGTAAGTGGGTCAAAATCATCTATTCATTCTCTCAGCGACCATACCGGCACTGCAACGGAAGATAACAGAGAGAAGGCCGAAATACTGAATTCGGTCTCCCGAACTTGTTTCACCGCAGAAAATTGTAACACTGTCCCTTCTGTCAATCGTCGGACGAACATCGAAATGGCAGATATTGAGATAACCGATCGCGGAATTGAAAAGCAGCTACAATCGCTTAGTAGCGGAAAGGCTTCAAGACCAGATGAGACACCTATAAGATTCTATAAAGATTATGCGAAAGAACTTGCTCCCCTTCTGGCAGTAATTTATCGTAGATTGCTTGAGCAACCAAAGGTACCTAACAACTGTAAAAAGCGCAGGTCATTTCCGTTTTTAAGAAAGACCCTAAGACAGGCCCACACAATTATAAACCTACATCGTTGACGTCAATCCGTCGTAGAATTATGGAACATGTTTTATACTAAAGAATTATGACTTCTTTGGAAAATGAATATGTCCTCTATAAAAATCAACATGGATTCCGCAAACAGAGATCCTCCCACTGTTCCTCCATGAGATCCACAGCGCATTGCACAACGGCGCTCAGTTTGATGCCGTGTTCCTTCATTTCAGTTAGGCATCTGACACCGTCCTGCACTTCCGTTTAATGAAAAAAATACAAGCTTACGGAGTATCGGAGCAGATCTGCGATTGGATTCAAGACTTTCATGCAGATAGAACTCACCACGTCGCTCTTAACGGAACTAAACCGACAGATGTAAATGTAATATCCGGAGTACCACAGAGAAATGCGATAGGACCGTTGCTGTTTACAGTATATATAAATGATATAGTAGAAAACGTGGAATGCTCTTTAAGGCTATTCGCAGATGATGCAGTTGTCGATACCAAATTAGCAACGCGAGAAGATAGTAAGAATTTGCAGAACGACCTCCAGAGAATTGATGAATGGTGCAGACTCTGGCATTTGACCCCGTACTGTACAGCTACACTATTGATGACAAACAGCTGGAGACAGCGTCTGCCGTAAAAATCTAGGCGTAACTGTACATAGCGACCTTAAGTGGCATGACCATATAGAACAGATAGAGCGAAAAGCAGACACCAGACTCAGATTCATCGGAAGAATCTTAAGGAAATGTAATTCATCCACAAAAAAAGTGGCTTATAAGGCGTTTGTTCGCACAATTCTTGAGTATTGTTCATCTATATCTGATCCCTATCAGGTAGAACTGATAGAGGTAATAGAGAAGATCCAACGAAGAGCGGCGCGTTTCGTCACGGGATCATTTGGCTGGCGAGAGAGCGTTACGGAGATGCTAAACAAACTCCATTGGCAGACGTTACAAGAGAGGCGTTGTGCATCACGGAGAGATTTCGAGACAGCACTTTTCAGGAAGAGTCGGACAACGTATTACTCCCCCCCCCCCCCCCCCACATACATCTCGTGTGTTGACCACGAGGAGAAAATATGAGAAATTAGAACCAATATGGAGACTTCCCGACAATCATTCTTCGGAAGCATCAGATAGTTGTACCGAAAGTACCCTCCACCACACACCATTAGGTAGCTTGCGGAGATGTAAATGTAGATCTTACAATCTCCCACATGTTCTGTTACAGAGGTTTGTAGTTATCTGTGTAGAGTGGTGGGATATCAGTCATGTTGGTATGACCTGGATTTCCCTATGCACAGTGCTATGTCTTCCAAGAACTGTGCGGCATATCTTTTGGGATCTCTAAATACCTCAGAACTGATTAGAGGTTCATTAAAATCATTCTGAACAATAATGCGATTCGTGGAAGGCCCACACCACATGCAGATAAATCAGATCTTTCTTTATCCACTTCACACCGCTTATATTCAACTTACCAGTAGGGCATATTAGGAAAATTAATTTTCACGTGACTGGTAAACTATGCTTCATTCACAAATAAAATCTTGAATAGAAACGCCGCATCAGCTAGCAGTATTCGTGAACACAATATGGAAATCAGAAACTGTTTTTGAAAGTCATCGCCATGAAGCTGTAGATGAAGTTCTATAGACAATGATTTGATTCGGAATATAGTTTTCGAAGAACGCTCTTTTGGCTGACGCGACTCGCATATTGCGCCCCCTTCATAGTTATTTGGATTGTGTGTTACCGTTGCTAAAGTGTTAGTTACGTTTCACTTGTCGATTGCTGTTATTATTTGCTTCAGTGTATTCTTGAAACATGTCGCTACAGTAGACACTGCTCTGTTCCATATCGCTGGTAAGCTCGCCTGACATCAGTAATTTTTTTTTTTTTTTTCAAAACATCGTGTGACTCATAGTGTGACGGCACCGTTCGACAGGTCAGTGTGCGTTATCTTTGTGCCGTCTAGCGTGATATGTCTTCTTTCCTTCAGGGATTTTGACCTGTTGGAGCCAGTTAGAGCGCCATTATTCAGTTGAACCAATGTGTTCAGTCACAGGAAGCAGATAGACTTGGTCTGGCGTTCATATGATAGTCATTCTGGCGCTGATTCTCGCATTGTGTGAGATTGAGGTAGGAGTTCTGCTGCCTCACGATACTGCTTGATATAACTGGGTGAAACCGCAACCTGCTGTAGGCTTTATTCATACATTTTGTTCATGTTCCACTTACATTTCCTTTATTTCATGTATACTTTCGAGTCATACTTAGTCAGAATAACATTTTCCGTCTGTCTGTCAGAATAATATTTTCTGTCTGTCTTAGATTTACAGTGGGACTTTAATATTCTTTTGTGATCCGTTTCAACTTACATGCACACATCGGTGGTAGTATCCACTTACTATTAATCCATCCCTCAACAACAATGCCATTCAACATCTCTTTCTTTCTCTCTCTCTCTCTCTCTCTCTCTCTCTCTCTCTCTCTCTCTCTCTCCCTTCTCTCCCTCCATCCCTCCCTCCCTCTGTCTCTCATAAAAGTAGGGACAAATATTCTATAGCGTTCATTTTAAGTCTCCTCACATGATCATATAATATGGGACCTTATACTACTCTGGTACTGAGGAATTGTATCTGTATATGTAGGGTTACCCATTGTGTATGACTGTTTCGAACTTTATAATATTCATTTATCACATCTCATGTGCGCATACTCCTTGCATTAAAGAAATCTCTTTGTCAATGCGAGTAACTAATGGCTTGATTTCCTCATGAGATCTAGTGCTTTTTTCCTGTACTTTTTGTTTCGAATGAAAGGCACCTAATAAATTTTGCAACACATACACCAGCTATTTATCTTAGCATTTTCCATCGAATAGGTAAGGCGGTGAGCTACAGTCCTGCACATGTAATTTGGAGTATTCACCAAATCCAGTTCCACAACAACATATCATTGTTTAATTATTAGGTTTTCAAGTCATAAATAGAACAGATGACAAATACGTTTGTATTGGACAAGTTTGCCCTATAAGGCAAGGCTCATTACATGTCTAGTTACTGGCCAGGCAGTATGTGTGATTGTTATGTTAATCTGCGGCTTTCAGAAGTGTTTTACAGAAGCCTCTTTTGATCTTGCGAAGAGCTCTACCGTCTTCAGCAAAGATTTTTCCAGGGATAAATATTTGAAAATTTGTGCTCTAAATCAGGATAAATTTGTTCAGAACTTCTTATAAACACTGAGCCTAAAATTTTTATGGCGCAGTAGGCTTTGAGTCTTTCGGCATAGAACTGCACCACTAGCGACATATGCCGTAAATCAAACCATATCTGCTTTTTCAACGGCTCTATACACTGTGAGAGTCTGAATATTTTCTAGAGCAAGTTGTTGGACTGCTACAATGTCAGAGCACAGCCTGATAGGCTCCAAGCACAGATTTTCGGGAGAAACTGCTCTCGTGAAAGTTTGACAGTGCTTGTTAACACATGTCTTATTACCATTTGTTGACTTACAAACGTAATATGACGTTTGAGTAGTTGCTTTAAAATGCCGAAAAAATTAATCGGCGAACTTCCCGTCCACTTCCCCAAATCACATTCCTTGTGTGGAGAGTGGGTGAGTGATCATCAAGAGGTTAAGGATAATTAAGGCTAACGCTATAATACCAAAGTGCAGAATGTTAAACGTTTGGATGCTGACAAAATTAAAAGGCTGAGGAGAAATATAAAGAGCAGTTGAGCCAGGGCAGGGTAGTGGATCGAAATGAAAGGAAGTAAATTTAGCGTCACAATTTGCTTTTTCAATAAAAGAGCTTTCTTGTATGTCATACAAAACGTGTGAAAGGTATGTGTGGAAATACAAAATGAGTATGGCATTACACAAGAAAGCAAGACAAGAAATCTAAAGCATTTATTATGCGGTTATGCAGAAGCATTTTTGGAGAGACAAAGTACAAAATAAAATGATAATAGAAAGGAGAGACATTAAATGAAATATCTGGAGAACGCTTAGTAAAAGTATAAACAAATAAGTTGGCCTAAATAGCCTATTGACCATTAAGGATCTGGAAGGACTGCAAATAACGCAGTTTTACTTATTGTGAGTATAGAGTGCTTCCGCTGGCTGTGAAATTCCCGAAGAAATTTATGGATTCTCTCGCTCTCCGAATAGAGCACATTACCAACGCTAGAGACGCTGTTGCGTGGTACAAGCCTGATGTATCCTGGGGTGAAAAAAATTTTTTATCCGATGTGTTTTGCTGTAGCAACAGACGTCTCTGACCCATAAGGAATAAGCGTGCCTCATGCCACAGCCTACCTAGATAGTGGGCGTATTTCCTCACTGTTCGCATGGCATCCGTCGCGTCGGTCAATGCCTCATAGCTTTAACACTGATAGAAGCGTCTGTTAGGCCACGATGTATTTTGCTTACGACATTTTGGGGTATGTGCTCCGTCGCTTCCCATTCGAAGAGCTCTTTCACCGTTAGCAATTTGTAACAGGAAAATTCTCTTCCTCCATGTCTCGAAACAGTACGGGCGTAGTATTTAATAATGGCCTAAGCTAAGATTGCTGCATTAGGACTGAGAAAAGAGTTACACACAAGAAAACACTGAATTCGAAAATGGGTTTATCACAGTAATAAAATGGGGACAAAAAACATTTATAAAGGAATAACATTTGAAGACCATTACCGAATGATAAATACACTCCTGGAAATGGAAAAAAAGAACACATTGACACCGGTGTGTCAGACCCACCATACTTGCTCCGGACACTGCGAGAGGGCTGTACAAGCAATGATCACACGCACGGCACAGCGGACACACCAGGAACCGCGGTGTTGGCCGTCGAATGGCGCCAGCTGCGCAGCATTTGTGACCGCCGCCGTCAGTGTCGGCCAGTTTGCCGTGGCATACGCAGCTCCATCGCAGTCTTTAACACTGGTAGCATGCCGCGACAGCGTGGACGTGAACCGTATGTGCAGTTGACGGACTTTGAGTGAGGGCGTATAGTGGGCATGCGGGAGGCCGGGTGGACGTACCGCCGAATTGCTCAACACGTGGGGCGTGAGGTCTCCACAGTACATCGATGTTGTCGCCAGTGGTCGGCCGAAGGTGCACGTGCCCGTCGACCTGGGACCGGACCGCAGCGACCCACGGATGCACGCCAAGACCGTAGGATCCTACGCAGTGCCGTAGGGGACCGCACCGCCACTTCCCAGCAAATTAGGGACACTGTTGCTCCTGGGGTATCGGCGAGGACCATTCGCAACCGTCTCCATGAAGCTGGGCTACGGTCCCGCACACCGTTAGGCCGTCTTCCGCTCACGCCCCAACATCGTGCAGCCCGCCTCCAGTGGTGTCGCGACAGGCGTGAATGGAGGGACGAATGGAGACGTGTCGTCTTCAGCGATGAGAGTCGCTTCTGCCTTGGTGCCAATGATGGTCGTATGCGTGTTTGGCGCCGTGCAGGTGAGCGCCACAATCAGGACTGCATACGACCGAGGCACACAGGGCCAACACCCGGCATCATGGTGTGGGGAGCGATCTCCTACACTGGCCGTACACCACTGGTGATCGTCGAGGGGACACTGAATAGTGCACGGTACATCCAAACCCTCATCGAACCCATCGTTCTACCATTCCTAGACCGGCAAGGGAACGTGCTGTTCCAACAGGACAATGCACGTCCGCATGTATCCCGTGCCACCCAACGTGCTCTAGAAGGTGTAAGTCAACTACCCTGGCCAGCAAGATCTCCGGATCTGTCCCCCATTGAGCATGTTTGGGACTGGATGAAGCGTCGTCTCACGCGGTCTGCACGTCCAGCACGAACGCTGGTCCAACTGAGTAGCCAGGTGGAAATGGCATGGCAAGCCGTTCCACAGGACTACATCCAGCATCTCTACGATCGTCTCCATGGGAGAATAGCAGCCTGCATTGCTGCGAAAGGTGGATATACACTGTACTAGTGCCGACATTGTGCATGCTCTGTTGCCTGTGTCTATGTGCCTGTGGTTCTGTCAGTGTGATCATGTGATGTATCTGACCCCAGGAATGTGTCAATAAAGTTTCCCCTTCCTGGGACAATGAATTCACGGTGTTCTTATTTCAATTTCCAGGAGTGTACTTGTTGAATCAGACACACGGGGCTGTTTCAGATAAATTATGAGGGCACCCTGAAAAGTAATGGTTAGCCGAGCGGCCTAAGGCGCTGCAGTCATGGACTGTGCGGCTGGTCCCGGTGGAGGTTCGAGTCCTCCCTCGGGCATGGGTGCGTGTGTTTGTCCTTAGGATAATTTAGGTTAAGTAGTGTGTAAGCCTAGGGACTGTTGACCTTAGCAGTTAAGTCCCATATCATTTCACACACATTTGAACATTTGAAAAGTAATGCCTCCACATATTTTATTCGGTTCTCAATATCGGTTGGGATGTTAGATGTTATGCATACTACTCAGTCGACTCATCTGCTTCGTTGATGCAGAGGGTTCTGCCGCTAGAGGGCTCCAGGCCGAAGCATTTACCACGGCGGTGTGTAACGTAACTATGTCCGCAGCCCGTGATCTTGTGGGTACGTTGTGCTACCTCTGGATCACGGGGTCCCGGTTTCGATTCCCGGCCGAGTTAGGGATTTTCTCTGCCCGAGAACTGGGTGTTTGTGTTCTCCTCATCATTTCATCATCATTCGTAAATGTGGCTAGATTTAACTGTGTATATATTGGGAATTTATACGGGCGCTGATGACCGCGCTGTCGAGCGCCCCACAAACCAAACATCATCAAAGTAAATAATTACTATTAAAAACAGTCTTGATCACAATTTATTTTACAAGGTGACCGGTTTCGACCACTACTGTGGTCATCTTCAGACCATTGAGTAGGAACCCCTTTCTGTTGGAGAATCAACAGAAAGGGGTTCCTACTCAATGGTCTGAAGATGACCACAGTAGTGGTCGAAACCGGTCACCTTGTAAAATAAATTGTGATCAAGACTGTTTTTAATAGTAATTATTTACAAGACATTGATCACTGCTGTTCCCATAATGCATTCAAAAGTAATCATCAAAGTAACTACGCCGGTCCGTCAGAAACAGCAGGCTGTAATCGTGTTTGTAACAGCAGGAAACGTACCTCCAATTAAAATAGACTTCGCCTGCCGATAGCATGGTCTTGAACTTTTTTTTTGCATCTGTGATCCTTTGTGGCGAAACGTCTTTACTGCTCTCTTGCTTTCGGGGTCAAAACGGTGAGCCCAACTCCTGTCATTTGTCAAAATGGTGTTAAGGAACCTATCACTCCTACGTTAACAATGCAAAAGAAATTGTTGTGAGATGTCCAGTCTTCTCTTTCTCACGTCAGGAGTGAACTTTTGAAGCTTCCACCGTGCACATCATTTTCTGTGCCGCAATTCCGCAACGATGATCTGTACACGCTCTCGTGATATTCCACAATTAACTCGGAGCTGTGTGTGTGTTAGCCGAAGGTGTTCTCTGATAAATTAATTCACCCGATTCCGGTGAGTCTCGTCGGCTCCCGTACGCGATCGCCCACTCCGAGCTCTGCGCACACGGTGAGTTTAGCACCATAGCAACACGACTATACAGTAAGGTACGACATATAAAAATATCTGCACTTGCACCCCTTGCGCCCTGTATAATCATGTTTATAACATCGAAGAAAGCACCGCTGATCGAAGAATAGCGTCTTTGATTAGTAATAAAAATGTATTTTATTTAATATTTTTAAGTATTAGCCTCAGTTGCGCAACTGTACTGGTCTTTATCAGGTTTCGGCTAAATTAATCTACCCTTCTTCAGAAGCATAAAATTACTATAACATGCCAGAGTAAGGCACCGTCAACTTTAAAATTAAAACCTATAGTCTCTTGGTACCATGTCGAATTAAAACCACTTAACTGAAGTCCAGCCCCGGCATCTCTTCACCACGTGGTTGGTTGGCAGCGGCAACTACGAGTGCCAACGTGGTTGCCGCTGCCAACCAACCACGTGGTGAAGAGATGCCGGGGCTGGACTTCAGTTAAGTGGTTTTAATTCGACATGGTACCACGGTACTATAGGTTTTAGTTTTAATGTTGACTGTGCCTCACTCTGGCATGTTATAGTAGTTTTATGGTTCTGAAGAAGGCTAGGTTAATTTAGCCGAAACCTGGTAAAGACCAGTAAATTTGCGCAGCTGAAGCTGATCCTTCAAAATATTAGTCTTTCACAGTTGCTGACGGTGCTGCAGTATGCTAAAAATTTTTAATAAAAATGTCTTCGATCTCGGATTCTAACCGCGCCACTGCTAAAATCTGTTTAAATAAAAATCAATTGCCGCATGTATGAAAGATAGTCACTTCAGAACGGCTCGACCGATTGGGCTGCATTTTTTGTATAATTGCCCGTACAAGGTTTCCATGAAAGAAAATTTTGGAAAATTCACCGGGATGATCGGGAATTTTGATGGTATTTTTGTATCAAGTCTCAGTGAACGAAACGTGACATTCGGTTTGACAGTTCTGCTCTCACAAGTTCTCATAACAAAAATAAGTAAATAAATAAATGTGACGTTCAGTTTGACAGTTTTGATGTTGCATGTTTTCGTAGCAACAACAAATTTCACACAGAATGTTGATATTTTGCGAAAAAGAATACAAGGAAATGAGATATTTCAGTGTGTTATTGGTGGTGATCATATCTTAGGTGAGTTTCAAAAACTGAATTGACGTCAGTTCGTGGTAATTTGGTGTGTTGCAAACATAGAACTGATTTCAGTTTGTGGTTTATTTCTTTGGAAAAAATGACGCCAGCTCAAAGCAAGCCAACTACGTGACAGTCGAGCCAATGAGACTGACAAAGAGCGTAGACGGCATTTGTAGGCAAATCAAATGAGAACTTATCAAGTGCGGCCATTATGTCTCCGGAACAATGTAAAAAATCGAGTTCGATTCGCTCAGTTGGAGCTTACGCAAAAAATAATTTGGAATTTCGACAAAACAGGCGGCCAACCGTGGTAATTCTGATTAAAATTTGACGTTCAGATACGGTTCAATAGTCAATTACGTCGCGAATGTATCGGTCGACTTTGGAGCAATGAACAATGTTCGTCAACATTGCAATACTTAGATGTTTTGAAACGAACAGCCAGGATTATGTTGTGAGAGCGGAAAAGTCAAATTACCACAACTGGCACCGCCACCAGATCGGCTGGCTTCATTGCTTCCTGGCCAAGAACCTCGACTGAAAACTTTCTTGCAGAATATACAAAAGTAGAAGGGTTCCTTCCAGATGACATCATTTGCGGCGAATATTACCGAAGAACGAGGTGTAACCCAACTTTTAAGGTAAATTCATTCTCCACCACATCACACATCACATAGACAAATACATAACACAAACAAATATAAACGATTCATAAATCGATATTTTTCTTCAATATTACATATTCAAGGATAAACTCACCATAGTACAGGAGCATTGTTGTCTCTCTCATAACCTGTGTACTTATGATTCCAATCGATTTACTCATTCATTTGACTTTTATTCCCAACAAAGGTTCCGTTTACACTAACAATAAATAAAGTTAGAGGGGGGGGGGGGAGGACAGGGAGAGGTAAGGGAGGGAGGAAATGGATGTAAAAAGAAGAAGGAGGGTATGGACGGAGAGATATGGGAGGAGATGGATATGAAGAGTGTGAGATGGAGTGTGTATATGGAGTGGGGGGAAGGGGATGGACAGAGATGGGGGGAGGAGGTGGAAATTAACGAACGGAGTGAGGAGGGGCCGAGGGATAGAGAGAAAGAGGGTAGGACAAGGAAATTGGGACATATATCCAATTTCCATAAACAATTAGCAATTGCAAAGCATTGCAAAGTTCTACAGTTTTGAATAAAAATCACCAGCAATGGTAGCCAAAGACTTCCGGCATAAGGAGTCACCCTCATTCTGCCAACGGCCTTGCCAATGAGGGTGAAAGAGCAGACAGAGGCTCAAGGCATTGTCTTTCCCTTAGAAACTGCCCCTGAAAGGCGGAAGATTCAGCAATAATCAACGATCTGGAACGCACAAGGCAGAAACCACTGCAGTAGAAACACGTAACGTGTATCCACGTGACGTGTGGCCTGTAACTGAAAAAGTGTCGTGACGATCCCTCATCGCCAAAAGATTCCACACTAGTCCCCCATTAGGATCTCCTAAAGGGGAGTGCCAAGGGGGAGGTGACCACGAGAAAAAGACTGAATAACCAACGAAAGGATATCGTTCTAAGAGTCGGAGCGTGGGACGTCAGAAGTTGGAACGTGCTAGGGTATCTGGAATATATGAAGATGGAAATGCTAAAGTTCAATCTAGATATATCTCCTGCCTGTATACCAATAAAGTCGTATGGTGATATGTACTGCTGGGAGTGACACGCGCTGAAGGTGGCTGTTTGCAGCCGAAATCTGGATATGCGAGAATAATAAAAAAAAAAACCACTGGGATTGTGACTGACTGCTGTATTCCTATCCTTCCTTCCTATTTAATACAGTGGCATCAGTGAATGGAAAGAAAAGAAAACAAGCTTTCTGGTCGGACGAGTATAGGGTAACATCAATAGCAGCAGAAAATGGTACATCGGGAGCAGCATACGTTATGAATAGGAAAGCAGGACAGACAGTGAGTTACTGTGATCAATTCGGTGGTAAGGCTGTTATCACCAGAATCGGCAGCAAACCAACACCTATAACATTAGTTCAGTATGCATGCCGACGTCACAAGCCAAAGGTGAAAAGTTAGAGAATGTATATGATTCCAGAATGAGATTTTCACTCTGCAGCGGAGTGAACGCTGATATGAAACTTCCTGGCAGATTAAAACTGTGTGCTGGACCGAGACTCGAACACGGGACCTTTGCCTTTTGCGGACAAGTGCTCTACCGTTTTAGCTACCCAAGAAAGACTCACGACCCGTCCTCATAGCTTCAATTCCGCCAGTACCTCGTCTCCTACCTTCCAAACTTCACAGAAGCAGAACTCTTCGCAATTACTGGTTTAAAATAAATTGTGTGTAACTGTAAAAGGCAACCACGTTCAAGAGCCTAGTCATGGAGAACCAATAAGCAAAGGTGTGGGAAGTACTAAGGAATGAAGAGATACGCTTGAAGTTCTATGAGGCTATAGATACTGTGCTAATGAATAGCTAAGTAGGCATTTCAGTAGAAGAGCAATGGACATCTCAAGAGAGGGCAATCACAGAAGCTGGTACAAAGAAGGTAACTGCGAAGAAACAATGAGTAAAAGAAGAAATACTTCAACTGCTCAACGGAAGGAGGAAACACAAATATGTTCATGGAAACACAGCAATACAGAAATAGCTGTCACTTAGTAATTAAATAAACAGAAGGTGTAGGAAAGCCAAGGCAAAATGGCTACTTGAAAAATGTGAAGAAATCGAAAATGAAATGGTTGTCGACTGATGCAACATAGAGAAGATTGGAAAGAACCTCCGGTAAACTAAAAGAATGGCACTAACGTTAAGAGTGAAATGGGAATTCCACTGTTAAATGCAGAAGAGAGCGGTTGGATAAATAAATGTTGTGTGACTAGGGCCTCCGATCTGGTAGACCGTTCGCCGGGTGCAATTCTTTCGATTTGATGCCACTTGGGCGACTTGCGCGTCGATGGGGATGAAATGATGATGATTAGGAGAACACAACGCCCAGTCCCTCAGCGGAGAAAATCTCCGACCCACTCGGGAATCGCTCCTGGGCCTTTAGGATTGACATTCTGTCACGCTGATCACTTTTTTTTCGTTTTTTGTATCTAATTTTGTTCTATATTGTTGGTTTAATTTATTCTGGGCGGACGTCCGATGCCACCCATTTAGGTTCTTCGTTGATCCATTCACTCAGTTTTTTGTTACAGAGGGTAGCTAAACCTCTGACCAAACACGCTGAGCTACCAGGGCGGCAATCACTCAGTTACCGGGGGCGGACAGCGGTTGGATGGAAAGAGTATATGGAGAGTTTCTTTGAGGGGAGGCCTTCTCTGATGACATGATACAAGAAGAACACAGTAGTAGATGGGT
The DNA here is from genome assembly GCF_023864345.2 of Schistocerca serialis cubense. Classification (NCBI taxonomy): domain Eukaryota; kingdom Metazoa; phylum Arthropoda; class Insecta; order Orthoptera; family Acrididae; genus Schistocerca; species Schistocerca serialis. The sequence continues at coordinate 516,794,805 of NC_064642.1, read as the reverse complement.
TAAAAAAAATGGTTCAAATGGCTCTGAGCACTATGGGACTTAACTTCTATGGTCATCAGTCCCCTAGAACTTAGAACTACTTAAACCTAACTAACCTAAGGACATCACACAACACCCAGCCATCACGAGGCAGAGAAAAATCCCTGACCCCGCCGGGAATCGAACCCGGAACCCGGGCGTGGGAAGCGAGAACGCTACCGCACGACCATGAGACAGTAGACGATGGGGAAGAGACAGGTGATCCCTTAAGAGAATCAGAATTTAGAAGTGCCTTGGAAGTCTTAAAGCCAAATAAGGCAGAAGGGATTGATAACATTCCATCAAAATTTCTAAAATCATTGGGAGAAGTGGAAACAAAACGATTATTCACATTGGTGTGTAAAATGTTCGAGATTGGCGATATGTCATCAGACTATCGTAAAAAAATCATCAACACAATTCCGAAGACTGCAAGAGCCGACAAGACAGAGAATTGTCGCACAATCTGCTTAACAGCTTATGCATCCAAGTTGCTGACAAAGATAATATACAGAAGAATGGAAAGAAACCTGAGTATCTGTTAGATGACGCTCGGTTTGGATTTAGGAAAGGTAAAGACATCAGAGAGGCGGTTCTGAAGTTGCGTTTGCTAAGGGGAGTAAGACGGCAAAAAATCGATAGACGTTTATAGGACTTGTCGACTTGGAAAAAGCTTTCAGCGATGTAAACTAGTGCAAGATGTTCGAAATTCTGAGAAAATTAGAGGTAACATACAGGGAAAGAAAGGTAATATACAGTATGTACAAGAACCAAGAGGGAACATTAATAATGGAGAACCAAGAACGAAGTGCAGATATTAAAAAGGGTGTAAGACTAGGATGTAGTCCTTCGTCCCTGCTCTTCGATCTCTATGTCTAAAAAGCAATGACGAATAAAAAAAGTAAAGCTGTAGAGTGGGAATAAAATTCAAGGTGAATGGATATCAGTGATAAGATTCGCTGATGACATTGCTATCCTCAGCGAAAGTGAAGAAGAATTACAGGATATGTGGAACGGGGTGGTCTAATGAGTACAGAATATAGATTGAGAGTAAATAGAAGAAAGACAGAAATAATGAGAATTGGTAGAAACGGGATTAGCGATAACCTTAATATAAAAAATTTTCAAATGTGTGTGAAATCTTATGGGACTTAACTGCTAAGGTCATCAGTCCCTAAGCTTACACACTACTTAATCTAAATTAGCCTAAGGACAAACACACACACACACCCATGCCCGAGGGAGGACTCGAACCTCCGCTGGGACCAGCCGCGCTTAATATCAAAACTGGTGACGAAGAAGTACATCTACATCTACATGATTACTCTGCTATTCACAATAAAGTGCCTGGCAGAGGGTTCAATGAACCACCTTCAAGCTGTCTCTCTACCGTTCCACTATCGAACGGTACTTTGGAAAAACGAGCACTTAAATTTTTCTGTGCGAGTCCTGATTTCTCTTATTTTGTCGTGATGATCATTTCTCCCTATGTATGTGGGTGCCAACTCAATGTTTTCGCAATCGGAGGAGAAAACTGGTGATTGAAATTTCATGAGAAGATCCCGTCGCAAGGAAAAACGGCTTTGTTTTAATCATTGCCACTTCAATTCAAGTATCATGTCTGTGACACTATCTCCCCTATTTCGCGATAATACAAAACGAGCTGCCCTTCTTTGTACTTTTTCGATGTCATCCGTCAGTCCCACCTGTTCCGGATCCCACACCGCACAGCAATACTCCAGAATAGGGCGGACAAGCGTGGTGTAAGCACCTTCTAACTTCTGCCAATGAATCGCAGTCTTTGGTTTGCTCTATCCACAATATTATCTATGTGATCCTTCCAATTTACGTTATTTGTAATTGTAGTCCCTAAGTATTTAGTTGAATTTGCAGCCTTCAGATTTGTGTGACGTATCGGTTAATCGAAATTTAGCTGATTTCTTTTAGTATTCATGTGAATAACGTCAGACTTTTCCTTATTCATTGTCAATTGTCACTTTTCGCACCATACAGATATCTTATCTAAATCTTTTTGCAAGTCGTTTTGATCATCTGATGACTTTACAAGACAGTAAATGACAGCATCATCTGCAAACAATCTAAGACGGTTACTCAGATTGTCTCTTATGTCGTTAATATAGATCAGGAACAATAGAGGGGCCTATAACACTTTCTTGGGGAACGCCGGATATTACTTCTGTTTTACTCGATGACTTCCCGTCTGTTACTACGGTCTGTTACCTTTCTGACAGGAAATCACGAATCCAGTCGCACAACTGAGGCGATATTCCGTAGCCACGCAGTTTGGTCAGAAGATGCTTGTGAGGAACGATGTCGAAAGCCTCCTGGAAATCTAAAAATATGGAATCAATTTGACATCCCCTGTCGATAGCACTTACTACCTCATGAGTATAAAGAGCTAGTTGTGTTTCACAAATGTGTCAATAAATAGTTTTCTTCTAGGTACTTCATAATGTTCGAATACAGTATATGTTCCAAAACCCTACTGCAAATTGGCATTAGTGATATAGGCCTATAATTTAGCAGATTACTCCTACTTCCCTTTTTGGGTATTGGTGTGACTTGAGCAATTTTCCAATCTTAAGGTACGGATCTTTCTGTGGGCGAGTGGTTGTATATAATCGCTAAATATGGAGCTATTTTATCAGCAAACTGACTGGTATACAATCTGGACCGGAGGCCTTGCCTTTATTAAGTGATTTAAGCTGCTTTTGTTACTCCGAGGATATCTATTTCTATGTTTCTCATCTTGGCAGTTGTTCTTGATTGGAACTCAGGAATATTTACTTCGTCTTCTTTGGTGAAAGAGTTTCGGAAAACCGTGTTTAATAACTCTGCTTTAGTGGCACCGTCGTCAGTGACTTCGCCGTTGTTATGGCGCAGTGAAGGTATTGATTGCGTCTTGCCACTGGTGTGTTTTATGTACGACCAGAATCTCTTTGGATTTTCTGTCAGATTTCGAGACAGAATTTTGTTGTGGAAATTGTTAAAAGCATCTCGCATTGAAATACGCGCCATATTTCGAACTTCTGTAAAACTTTTCCAATCTTGGGGATTTTGCATTCCTTTAAATTTGGCATGCTTTTTTCGTTGCTTCTACAACAACGATCCTACTCCGTGACACTACCAAGCTTATATCTCGTCCACAGGTTGTTTAATAGACACAGTCAATCGTGCATTGAAGAAAATTGGCAGTCGTTTCAACATCTCATTTAATTTAACATGGGGGTCAGTACCATCACTTATAAATTTATGTGGTGTATATCTTTCACTTGCTGTCGATACTATCTCTTTGAAAACATTCCACAACTTTTCTACACTTACATGATCAGATCGGAAGAAGTGAAGACTGTCTCTTAATAAGGTGTTAAGAGCACTTTTATCAGCTTTTTTAAACAGATATTCTTTGCGTTTCTTTTTGATGGTTGTAGGTGTTACGGTATTCAGCCTGGCAGCAACTGCCTTGTGGTCACTGATCCCTGTATTCGTCACAATATTCACTATTTGTCCAGTATTATTTGTTGCTAAAAGATCAACCATTTGCGCTTCGAGTGGGCTCATGAACTAATTGTTCAAAATAATTTTCTGAGAAAGCATTCAGTACAATTTTGGATGACGTTTTATGCCTGCCGCCAGCTTTAAATGTATAATTTTTCCAGCATATCGACGGTAGATTGAAGTCACCACCGACTATAATTGTATGAGTGGGGTACCTCTTTGAAATGAGACTCAAATTTTCTTTGAACTGCTCAGCAACTGTATCTTATGAGTCGGGGGGTCGGTAAAACGATCCAATTAATAGTTTAGTCCGATTGTCAAGTATAACCTCTACCCATACTATTTCATGCGAACTATGTATTTCAATTTCGCTACAAGGTAAACTACCTCTGACAGCAATAAATACTCCACCACCAACTGTATTTAATCTATCCTTTCTGAAGACTGTTAGATCGTTTGAAAAAATTTCGGCTGAACTTATTTCCGGCTTTAGCCAGCTCTCTGTCCCTATAACTATTTGGGCTTCAGTGCTTTCTATTAGGGCTTGGAGCTCTGGTTCATTCCCAACACAGCTACGACAATTTACAACTACAATACCAACCGTTTCTACAACTACCTTACTGTGTTTTACCTACACACTTTTAGACGGACGTCCCTTCTGTGGTTCCCTGAGATCCTCTAACCTAAAAAACCGCCCAGTCCCTTCCACACAGCCCCGGTACCCGTGTAGCCGCCTCCTGTGTGTAGTGGACTCCTGACCTATTAAGCGGATGAAGTGAAGAAATTCTACTACCTAGACAACAATAAGTAATCCATGACGGATGGAGCCAGGAGGACATAAAACGCAGATTAAGCTTGGCAAAAAGGGCATTCCTGGCCAATAGAAGTCAACTACTATTAAACATAGGTCTTAAATCAATGAAGAAATTTCTGAGAATGTACGTTTGGAGCACGATATTGTGTGGCAGTGAGACTTGGACTGTAGTAAAACCGGAACACAAGTGAATAGAAGTATTTGGGATGTGGTGCCACAGACGAATGTTGAAAATTAGATGGACTGATGAGGTAAGGAATGAGAAGGTTCTCCGTAGAATCGGCGCAGAAAGGAATATGTGGAGAACACTAATAAGGAGAAGCGACCGGGTGATAGGACATCTGTACATCTGTTAGGACATTACGTAATAAGTTCCATGGTACTAGGGGATCTGTAGACAGTAACAACTGTAGACGAAGTAAATATTCCAGAATCTGAATCAAGAAAAGCTGCCAACATGAGTACCGTAGAAGTAAATATCCTCGGAGTAGTGAAGCAACTTAAATCACTTAATAAAAGCAAGTCTTCTGGTCCACACTGTATACCAATTAGGTTCCTTTCAGAGTATGCTGATGCATTAGCTTCATACTTAACAATCACATACAACCGTTGGCTCGACGAAAGATCCGTACCCAAAGACTGGAAAGTTGCACAGATCACACCAATATTCGAGAGAGGTAGTAGTAATAATCCACTATATTACAGGCCCATATCATTAACGTCGATATACAGCGGGATTTTGGAACATATATTGTGTTCGAACATTACGAATTACCTCGAAGAAAACGGTCTATTGACACACAGTCAACTCAATTTAGAAAACATCGTTCTTGTGATACACAACTAGCTCTTTATTCGCATGAAGTATTGAGTGCTATTGACAAGAGATTTCAGATTGATTCCGTATTTCTGGATTTCTTTTCACACTGTACCACACAAGCGGCTTGTAGCGAAATTGCGTGCTTATAGAATATCGCCTCAGCTATGTGACTGGATTTTTGATTTCCTGTGAGAGAGGTCACAGTTCGTAGTAACTGACAGAAAGTTATCGAGTAAAATAGAAGTGATTTCTGGCGTTCCCCAAGGTATTGTTGCAGACCCTTTGCTATTCTTTATCTTTAAAAACGATTTGGGAGACCATCTGATCAGCCGTCTTAGGTTGTTTGCAGACGACGCTGTCGTATATCGAGTAATGAAGTCATCAGAAGATCAAACCAAATTGCAAAACGATTTAGAAAAGATATCTGAATGGCGTGAAAATTGGCAGTTGACCGTATATAACGAAAAGTGTGAGGTCATTCACATGAGTGCTAAACTTCGGTTACACGATAAATCAGTCAAATATAAAGGCCGTAAATTCAGCTACGAGTAAATACCTAGAAATTACAATTACGAACAACTTAAATTGAAAGGAGCACATAGAAAATTTGTGGGGAAGGCTAACCAGAGACTGCGTTTTATTGGCAGGACACTTTGAAAATGTCACTGATCTACTAACGAGACTGCCTACACAACGATTGTCCGTCCTCTTTTAGAATACTGCTGAGTGGCATGGGATCCTTACCAGATACGATTGACGGGGTACATCGGAAAATTTCAAAGAAGGGCAGCACGTTTTGTATTATCGCGAAATACGGGAGAGAGTGTCACTAAAATGATACAGGATTTGGACAGGATATCATTAAAACAAAGGCGTTTTTCGTTGCGACGGAATCTTTTCACGAAATTCCAGTCACCAACTTCTTCCTCCGAATGCGAAAATATTTTGTTGACACCGACCTACATAAGGAGAAACTATCACCACGATGAAATAAGGGAAATCAGTGCTCGCTGTATGGGATTGGAATAATAGAGAATTATGAAAATGGCACTTCAATGTGATTTGCAATCCATGTAGATGTAGATGTAGATGTAAAGGTTGGCGCCGGAGTAGAATGAATGGCGGGCTGTGTCAAACGAGTCAGAAGGCGGATGACAAAAAAAATGAGGAATCCCAAAAGATTTCAAAAAACACATCGAGGAAGTATTTCGCCCCGTGACACTAGGAAGCTTATATCTCGTCCACAGGTTGTTTAGTACACACAGTCATTTGTGCATTGAAGAAAATTGGCAACCGTTTGAACATCTCATTTAATTTAACTTTCTGCCACCAGAACACGCGCATGAAGATAGGAGTTAATTTAGAGCTTGTTGCATACGCCCATAAAACTATCATTATTTCTAGCTAACTAACTAAAATTGATGCAGATTTGATTTCAACTGATTTTACACAGTTGGTTCAAATTTATCAGCTAATTTATAAAAACATATTCAATTCATGAAATTATCTCTCGCCGTAACTCTACAGAAAATAACAAAATAAACTTTTCTCATAACTCTGCAGAAATAGTAACGTTTCTTCTGTATACCTGTCTAAATAAATATTCCTTTCACTTATTATTTTGTAAGTTACATAGAAAAACACTTTATCCGAAACACCCCATACATCTGATGGATACAGTCCCAGCTCTAGTTTCCACAACACATTGCAGTATCCTGTCTCCTATGGCAAACCAACGGTTATTTTGTAATTATTATCTGGAAACTCACGAGTCTTCGGAGATTTCAGAATTTTATTCTTTTCCTAAATGTGCCCTTGGGAATACTTTTAAATTTTACTTCCCCCACCTGTCACAGCGTACTAGGGAACTACACGTGTAAGACGTCGTTGTCTCCTGACCTTCATTACTTACGTATTCCGCCCTCACAATCATATTCCGCACATCAAGATGCTTCGTTCGAACCCAAACTCGATAAGATAAAGTCAGTGTTGTATGAATTCCGCTACATTGTGTGGGATTGGCCAGTCTACTCATTCATTACACTGTAACCTCCCAACAAAATAAAATAAATTAATATTATGAATAAGATTCTAATTTAGTGTAACCTCCCCACAAAATTCTTTCTCATTTGACCTCCCACACAAAATTCTTTCTGATTTAGTCTAAGCTCAAAATTCATTCACACTTAGCGTAACCTCACAACAGTCGCTCACTTATGACTTTTCAATAATTCACTGTGAAATTAACCTGGTAAATTTTGGACGACAGCAGTGCAGCGTCATGGCCCTGAAAGATCATTCTGAATAAAAAAAGGAAAAATTCTTACCTCAATGAAGTCGCCGGATATATCTGCTCTTACAATAAATTTTTCCGGCACAGCTCTGTGCAATGCTGGCCGACCTATCTGTCATTTATGAAAGGAAGCAACTGATTTTTCTATGCAATAATCGGGATGATCATGGATGGGAGAAATTAGTAAATTCTTTAAATTGAAATGAATGGTTGTTAAAAGTTACTTTTTATGAGGAAGATTATTACTACGAGAGTTTTAAAACATTTATATGCGACTTGAAATAACATTAATACATATGCGCGAGGCTTCCTTTTTACCTTATACAATAATACTCAGGCTCCGACATCGCTGCACCGCGACCGGTCCAGCAAACACGATACACCATACCAGACCAGAGCAGACTCCAGACTAGCAACAACTTACTGCTACAGCTACAGAGTTCCTACTGCAGTCAACACTGCTCTCTGGTCAGAGATTCTCCTATACCTTGCCTGTTGCAGGCAGCGCATGAGCAATACATCGAAATTACATCTGCTCGGACCTCTTACATAACCCTCCACTGGGGGGGGGGCAAAAATTTGGCAGCGATGTTGAGTCAATTGGACTTGCCATGAGCAACAAATTTTTCTAAAATCTACTTAATTAACTTAGTTTACAGTCGCAGATTATATACATATATATATAAGTACACAACATGAAATGACATAGAGTGCACATGCACTGAGTACAGAACATATCAAGCAATGACAAAATGTATACGCAATGAGTTCAAAACACATTAACAAATGACATAAAGTGCACACGCACTGTATATATTTTTTTACCATTTTACAAGAACTAGGATAGGAAAGGGAAGGATTGCATCATGGTTGTAGCACAGTAGGTTGCACGTAGCTTGCACTGAAAGTCCATATCTTTCTACAGAAGCACAACACCAAGTGAGACAATCTGAAGTTCTCTTCCCTGAAGTATGAATCAGTGTAGCCAAGACAATGAAATGTCGTATTAATATTCAATGTTATCATTTTGTTAGTACATTAGGTACACCAAACAGTGGGACCATAATAAGATCTCCATCGTTCAAGGTGGCGGACAGCATGATGTGTCAACACCACACTCTTGTAAGGTACACCAACGTAGAATTAGTGCAAAAACCAAATATAGTGCTCCATGATCATGAGGATAGACAGGACAAACGGATATTGCAATAATTTCTGGTAATTAGGTCAGAAGATGAAGGACATTAAGTCTTATGCTAGGCATCATAGAGAATTACACTAGTCTATTAACCGATTTGAGTAATTGTTGGCACTCATTGCCTAGTTACTAAACATTTCATTTCTGTACTATGTATGGAGTATTACAGAACATTATTCATAAGTCATCTGATTACAGTAAATATTGGCACTCATTGGCCAGTTACAAACCATATTTATGCATTGTTCAGAAGTCATCATTCAAAACAAGAGTTAATTAATGGCATAGTATTTACATAATTCATCTAATTATGGTAATCATTGGCACTCATTGGCCAGTTACAAACCATTTTTATGCATTATTCAGAAGTCATCATTCAAAACAGGAGTTAATGAATGGCATAGTATTTACATAATTCATCTAATTATAGTAGTCATTGGCATTCATTGGCCAGTTACAAACCATTTTTATGCATTGTTCAGAAGTCATCATTCAAAACAAGAGTTAATGAATGGTGTAATATCTACATAATTCATCTTATTATAGTAATCATTGGCACTCATTGGCCAGTTACTAAACATATAGTAAGTATTGAATATTACAAAACATTTTTCATCATTCAAGTGACATACGACATATTTAAAATAATTATTGGCATTCATTGGCCAGTTACAAAACATTCATATCGTTTTATAAAACATTATTCAGTATTAATCAGAAGTCATCATTCGAAATGAGAGTTAATTATTGGCATAGCATTTATAGAGTATAACAAAAATATTATTTACAGAAATTATTGGCATAGCATTTATGCATTATTACAAAACATCATTCAGTATTACTCAGAACTCATCTTTCATCTGACATAGGACGCATGTAAAATGTAACACACTATAACTATTACTCAAGGTCTGTGGTCCAATAATATATAGATATAATACATCTGAAAAATTTGCGTTATATTTAGTACTATAAATACCTCTTAAACTAGTAGCATTATTTGGGACTGGTAATACATTTTTTTCTTTTTTTTTGTGCTAGCAATGCATTGCGTTGGGATCGATAATTAATTGCTGGGGGATGAAAATATTTGCTTTTGACCTATTGCTGTAAATAACGATTAGTAACGTCATTCGTCTTGAGTCAGCTGTAGCAAGGTTATGAAACAAGTAGAGTATATGTGATCACATTCATGAATGACACACACAAATGGGTAAAAAAATTGCAAGTACTAGAACAGGTTTAATAACTAACTGCTTATAGCACATTAATTTCATGAATAGCTTCTCCTGGAAAAAATACAAAATGGATTATTAAGCTGAAAGAAGAAACGCATATTATGCTGAAAAGTAGTGAACTTCGAATTAACAGGTAGTGAAACGTATACTCAATATGTATGTACTCTAGCTGTCCTTTCCATAACATTTAGTCATTATACCATGCGATATAAGACATACTGTCAAAACGAACTGCAACAAATACTTAAATAGCTACATAGCATCTCTTAACTAATAGTAAATATATAAACATCATTATTCTCATCTGCAAAGAAAAACTTAAAAGTGGTGCGTTAAGTAGCCATATAAAATTCATCACTATCATCACCTGCAAAGAAAAACTTCATTATTCATATTACCATGTTCTTCATATAACTATTCATCATCATTTATTATCATCTGCAAAAAAGACACTTCATTATTCATTATTCATACTACCATTTACTTCATAGAACTATTCATAGTATAGAGTTTCTTATTTCTAGCATATTTCATCACTAAAACTAAGATGTGTAGTTCTGTGTGAAATGGCTCTGAGCACTATGGGGCTTAACATTTATGGTCATCAGTCCCCTAGAACTTAGAACTACTTAAACCTAACTAACCTAAGGACATCACACAACACCCAGCCATCACGAGGCAGAGAAAATCCCTGACCCCACCGGGAATCGAACCCGGGAACCCGGGCGTGGGAAGCGAGAACGCTACCGCACGACCACGAGATCTGGGCAGTTCTGTATGACAGCTTGCATCAATCGCCTCGTATTCTGAAAGAAAAATAATTAGTTAAGACTGCTATGATACGATGTGTATAGTATATTCTTGTTAATGCTTGTTAATTCTGATCCATTTACTCTTCATCACAAGGTATTCCATTTTCTTTCGTTCATTCCGAAGGTGAAATTCTCATTTCATAGTAATCCACTGTTGTTTGTTTAATTTATTTCTTTTACACGTTATTGCTTTCTGAAAATGATGAATAAAGATTAATATCTTGCACTTAAATCATATACCCATAAATAAAAACTGGTTTCTAGTGATATAATTAAGCATACAGCATAGCATGACAGAAAACGTATTATGTCAAAAACATAGAGAGTGTTCAGGTGCAAAAATGTACACACAGTCTCATAATGCAGTAGTCAAGAGTGTAGAATAGTCTAGATATTGAGATATGATAAGGAAAAATGTTACAGTCAACTGGTGTTTGTTACAACTTAAACATTTCACGGTGCATACAGGAAAACAATCATACATACACGAAAAATGGAAAATGTGCACAGTCTGATGTATAACGACAAGAAAAGCGACCTGCTAACCTTACCTTGCGGGGCACTTGCCAAGAAAAAATACGATCATTATCAGTAAGTACTCACATCAATACAATTGCTCAAGTGGTCATAAAATATGTAAGTTAATCTGCAAAAATGTGCACGGTCTGATGTGTAACGACAAGAAAGGCGACCTGCTAACCTTACCTTGCCGGGCACTTGCCAAGAAAAAATACGATAATCATCAGTAAGTGTTCATATAAATATAATTGCATAAGTGGTCATATAAAAATCAGGAAATGGCATTACAGTGTGATAAATCATAAAGTATGTTCATTCAATAAAGGGTTTAACATTGGAAACATGGTGATTGCCTTTCCTTTTCTGGTTCTCAAAGTTTCGGCGTGTACTACATTGGGGTGAGGAATGCTGCGAATTCGATATGGACCTGCGTATAGAAGCTCAAATTTACTACATCTACTCTTTCCTCTGTTGGATAAATAATGTGTGCGTGCTAATATCTTCTGTCCAATGTGAAAGTCACGGCGTGTACAAACTTGTTTTTGCTGTCTTCTCCGGCGCTCTGCGTCACGTTTGATGTCGTTGAGCGCAATGTCAATTATTTCATGGTGTCGTAGTCGACGAGATGTAGGAAAGGACACTAATTCTCTAATTTTGTTGGGTGGTTCAACATTTTTCAGTATAACAGTCGGAGATAGCATAGTAGATTCATTTGGTATCGAGTTAATTACATCCTGGAATGACAGTATGTGTGTGTTCCAATCAATATGTTTTTTATGGCAGTATATTCTACATAGTTTACCAATTTCTTTCATTAGTCGTTCACAAGGGTTCGAAGAAGCGTGGTACCTGGATATATAGATCGGAGAAATGTTTCTTGCTCGTAACATAGGTGTCCATATAGCAGATCGAAACTGTGATCCATTGTCGGAAATTACTTTCAATACATGCCCTACATGGAATAAAAAATGTTTTATAAATGCTTTCGAAACAGATTTAGCAGTAGCTTTGCGTAACGGGGTGAAGGTAACAAATTTCGAAGTGAGTTCAACAGCGACAAAGATGTAGCAAAAACCTCTATTAGTTCTGGGAATCGGACTAAAAATGTATACAGCGGCCATGTGTCTCAATTTAACTGGTACAATGGGATGTAACGGAGGAATATGTCGTGTCTGACTTAGCTTTCTGGCAGATTTTACATGACGCTAAAACTCGTCGAATACGTTTCTCCATGTTGGCAAAATAACAGTTCTGTCTCAGTATAAGAAAACATTTTCTGGCTCCGTAAAGTGCGTGACTTAAATGAGTATACCAAATTAATTTGTTAACAATTTCGTCAGGAATTCATAGTAATCACTTGTTGCTGTCAGGGTGAGAGCGGCGAAACAGAATTTTATTGCGTACAGTGTAATGGTTTCTGATGGTAACATTATTCCTATCTTGCCAAAGGTGTTTAATTTCTTTCCAAACGTTGTCTTTGCTCTGCTCTTGTGCTATGTCTCATAATGATGCCGAAATGAAATTTTCAAATGCAATTTCTTGAATATACATGGCGCTAAAATTTGCTTGGCAGAAGTTGGTTGCGATGTCTTTCTGATTGTTGCTGAGAGAACGGGACAGTGCGTCTGCTACAATATTTTGTGTACCGGGAATGTGAACAATTGTAAAATTAAATTCTTGTAAATAAAGTTTCCATCTGCTTAATCTCTCGTGTGTAAATTTAGCGGAAAGTAAAAACTGGATAGCTCTATGATCTGTGTTAACGGTCGTATGTCTTCCATAAAGAAAATGCCGAAATCTCGTAAATGCCCATACAACACATAATGTTTCAAGTTCCGTAACAGAATAATTGCTTTCAGCAGGTGACAGAATGCGACTCGCAAAGGCGATGTTTTTAATTACTGTAGAACCATCTTCTTCAATTTCCTGAAAAATGTGTACGCCTAAAGCGGTGTTAGAACCGTCGGTGGCAATGGAAAAATTTCTAGTAAGATCTGGATGTGATAAAAGTGGTGCATTCAACAAAGCTTGTTTCAGATTGACAAATTCAGACTGTGCTTGGCTATCCCAGGACCAAATAGTGTTTTTACCCGTCAATTGACATAATCTAAGGGTGTCTAAAGCAGAGTAATGAATAAATTTACGAAAAAAGTTAATTAAACCCAAAAAGCTGCGTAGTTGTTTCTTCGTCGTAGGAACAGTAATGTCACGTAAAGCTTGAAGTTTTTCCGGGTCAGGCGCAATGCCTTCTGCTGAAATTACATGTCCAAGAAATTTTATAGAAGTTTTGCCAAAGTGCGATTTACTGAGATTAACTGTGAGTCCTTGTGCACGAAAAGTTCGTGACAGTTGTTCAAGAATCAAATTGTGTTCAGACCAGTTAGCTTCTACAATAAGAATGTCGTCTACATACGTTGTGATTCTGTCTTTTAATTCTGTCGGAAGTATAGTATTCAATCCGCGAATAAATGCTGCTGAAGAAATAGTTAAACCGAACGGTAATTTACAAAATTGATAACAGTCACCAAAAAAGAGAAAAGCCGTGTACTTTCTGCAGTTCGGATGGAGCTGAATTTGCCAAAATCCCGATTTCAAATCTAACGTGGAATAAATAACACTACCATGAAATTTCTGTAGAAGTTCTTCTAGTGTCTGTGGGCGATCTGTTTCATTAATAATAATGTCATTGATGTGAGGCGAATCAAGTACGAGGCGAAGTGAACCATCCTTTTTCTTAACAATATGGAGCGGGTTTATGTACGGACTAACTGCCGGTTAAATAATTCCTTGGTCAAGCATAGCTTGCAATTCTTTCTTAACTTGTTCTGTGTGAATATAAGGAATGGGATAATGTTTGGCTTTAAATGTGTCGTGCTGTTTAACTTGAAATTCATACATAAAATCGGACATAGTACTAGGGACGTTGTCAAAAGCTGGAGCTTGCTGTAAAAGAATTTTGTGTAGTTGAGTACGTTCGTCGTCTGTATTTGCATTGCTCTGTTTAACTTTATCAGAAATCATCTGTATAACGTCATAATCGCCTTCGTCTGGAGTATTATAGTTGTGTACGTACGTATCTGTGAACAATGTGGAATTACGGTCTATGTTACGTGATGCAGAAATGACCCCTGTCCGATTAATTGTTTGTTCTTCTGCAGATAAATAGTGCTGAAATTCTAATGCCAGTTGTACATTTTCATCCTTTAACATTAAATAGGAATTTTGAAAGCCAATAATTGCGCCGTGTTGTACCAGAAAATTCGTACCTAAAATAACGTCTGTTATCAATAAGGGAACAATCCAAAAATTTGAGTGAAACGTCTGCAATACAAAACGATAAGTGTGTCTGTAATATTACATCTACCTCTTTACCAGATACTGCTCCTTTTACTTTAGTTTTGCCTAATGGTAACGTAGGATAGGTATTCTCTTTGTTACATTCGTTGAAAGTTTCCTCATTTATAACTGACATAGGTGATCCAGAATCGATTACTGCTGAAAATTTGGATGATCCAATCTTTACTTCAATGACAGGGTGTGAAACGGTTTTTTGAACAACTGGTTTTTCCTGCAAAAGAGTGTCTCGGATGTCGTCAAAAGTAATAACATTTTCGTGAACAAGATTCTCTGTGTCAAAAGTATTGCTTGCGTTGTTGGAAGATGCAATCTGTACTGTATCTAGTCAAATTCTTTCTGACGTGCTGTTATTTGCGGGAGGATGCTGTGGCATCTCGACTATTTGTACTGTTCTGTTATTTCGGTCCTGACACATTAGGTTCGGGATGATACCGACTGTCTGGTTCATTCATGATAATCTGTTGTTGCGGATGATTTTGCTGCTGGTAAGACCGACTGTTATTAAACGTACGCTGAAAATTGTGCTCATTACATTTACGTCTGTCACTATAGTCATTTCTATACGGTGCATTACGATATGAGTTAAAATGGTGTGTTTTCTGTACGTACTGATTTCCTTGCTGATATGCGTTACTATTTGTAGGAGCAGACGCTATACGTGTAGGCGGTGAAACATTAAAGCTTGGTTGACCTTGCACATTACATTGCTGGTTAGGTATGCTAACCGGCTGGTTTTCTTGCTGTTGCGGAAAAAAACCTCTATTGTTGCCAAAATGCGTCTGTGATAGCTGAAAATTTTGTACATACTGATGATTACAATTTTGTCTGTTATTAAAATTACGCTGGTAGATCTTGCCATTTCGGGAGTGTCTAATAAAAACTGTCACTTTCGGTAAAACTTGTCATATCAGGTTTTCGTTATTCATTCCTAAGTCTAGATAGATCGATAGTTGAAGAGCTGTTTTGATAGATATAAAGGATAGTAAAAGAGAAAGCAGCAGTGCAGAAAACTAAAGATGAAATAGCACTACTACGGCTCTGGGCCCTGTGCACGCTACGGCACATATTCATCGAAGTGTAATGAATCCCCTGAGGTCACTTACGCGCTGCAAATAAATTTTAGTTTCTGCGTTATAGGCAATGCCGGTGAAAATTCAAAAGCAAGTTGTTGTATCCAATCCAATTCTAGTTTCTGCGTTACAGGCCAAGCTGATGAAAATACAAAAGCAAATTGTCGTATCCAGTCCAAAGCGTGAATCTGTGTTCTGTCATTGTCAAGTACTTTAAATTTCCTAACAGATAGAAAGTGTTTGTAATAAAAATTATCGTCTCTGTATGTCTGAGCAGGTTCAGGATTGCATGATAGTCTATTTGTCTCTGACTGTTCGGAATCTAAGTCACGTGCGCTCTCTAAATTACGTAAGTTACACTGGCTGTGTGAGTGTGACAAATGTTTGGAATGTGGCGTATGCTGTGACGTGTTAGTGACTGAAACATTTTTCATTCCTGTCACTTTAAAACGTTCGTCAATTTGGCTGTTCTATTGGTCAAATTTCTTATCGACTTCCGTATCCAGAGTGCGTGAAACTTCTGCTGACATTAATTTAAACTCGTCGCGTAACTGTGTTGCTTTTTCAGAACATTGTTCAGTGACTGCACTACTTTCATCTCTAAGTAATTTCGTTGTGGCTACACGTGTACTACCTAATTCTTGTGCAACAGATCTAATTTCTTCACTACTGTTACTAGCACAAGCCTCAATTTCCTCACATAATTGTTCTTTAGTATCATGGCGTTGCACGGTAACGGCTATAATCTGTTCACTAAGTTGTTTGTTCTGTTCGTTAAGGTTGTCGTGTTTTTCATTCGACTGTTTGAAACTTTCATTAAGTTGTTTGCACGATTCATTAAGTTGTTTATAACTGTTACCTAGTTTTTCACTCAGTTGTTTGAAATAGCTGCCTTGTTTTTCATTAAATTGTTTGTGCTGATTGTCTATTTTTTCATTAAGTTGTTTGAAATAGTTGTCTAGATTTTTATTGCATTGAAGTAATAATGCCATAACTTCATCCCAGCCAAAATTAGCGGCTCTATTTTCTATGCTGTGTGTTGGTGTATCTGCATTTGCCGCGTTTTGTGTAACCATTTGGTCATTCTGTAATTCTTGAAAAGGTTTGCCAATTGAAAGTGCACTGTTGGTCACTACACCGGAATCAAATAAATCTGACGTACTTTGAGTACATTGTTCATCTTCGTTAGAAACAATTATCTGTTCGTTACGTAAATTTTGCAAATCGGGTGTGTCAAGCTGGGTAGCGTTCGTTGTAACGGGACGTGCCTCGTCATCATTTCCGTTAAATTAAGTGTGGGCGTAAATGAATTTGTTTGTTCATCATTAGGATCAAAATCATTACTAGTAATCGGTAGGAACTGATTATCTGTAATTAGGGGATTATCACTATTACACTGAGTGTCGCAAATATTATCGGTCAAACTATTCGAGTCGGCTATTTCACTCATTGCACATCGCGATGTACTGTTAACAGTTTTTCGCGGCATTTTTCACAAATCAAAATTAAGCACAAAATGAAACAAATACAAAGCGAAATGGAACAAACAATTACAACAAAGAGCAATAAATTGCCGATGATCTGCGAAAGAAAGAGTGACAAATTAGTATATGCGTTGCGCCAGATGCAAACTACATTTAAGTAAATAAGAGCAGATATATGACTACTTCTCAGAGATTCACAAAAAAATACGATCCTGGCCGGTTGTCGCCAAGTGTAACCTCCCCACTAAATAAAATAAATTAATATTATGAATAATATTCTAATTTAGTGTAACCTCCCCACAAAATTCTTTCTCATTTGACCTCCCACACAAAATTCTTTCTGATTTAGTCTAAGCTCAAAATTCATTCACACTTAGCGTAACCTCACAACAGTCGCTCACTTATGACTTTTCAATAATTCACTGTGAAATTAACCTGGTAAATTTTGGACGACAGCAGTGCAGCGTCATGGCCCTGAAAGATCATTCTGAATAAAAAAGGAAAAATTCTTACCTCAGTGAAGTCGCCGGATATATCTGCTCTTACAATAAATTTTTCCGGCACAGCTCTGTGCAATGCTGGCCGACCTATCTGTCATTTATGAAAGGAAGCAACTGATTTTTCTATTGCAATAATCGGGATGATCATGGATGGGAGAAATTAGTAAATTCTTTAAATTGAAATGAATGGTTGTTAAAAGCTACTTTTTATGAGGAAGATTATTACTACGAGAGTTTTAAAACATTTATATGCGACTTGAAATAACATTAATACATATGCGCGAGGCTTCCTTTTTACCTTATACAATAATACTCAGGCTCCGACATCGCTGCACCGCGACCGGTCCAGCAAACACGATACACCATACCAGACCAGAGCAGACTCCAGACTAGCAACAACTTACTGCTACAGCTACACAGTTCCTACTGCAGTCAACACTGCTCTCTGGTCAGAGATTCTCTTATACCTTACCTATTGCAGGCAGCGCATGAGCAATACATCGAAATTACATCTGCTCGGACCTCATACAACACATAGCACGCAGTTTCAGAGATTTTCACAGGGAGACAGAAAACGCCAACGCTGATGCTACAGATTTCCGGATTGCTCTCCTTAAACGAAACGTCATTCTCCCGATTTAGGAGAGCAATGCTGATTGGCAGACAATATTTCTGACGCCTTGAGCTGAAGGAGTAATGGAAGAGACCGAAAGATATCCCCCTTCATGTCTGGCGTGGAGAGAGGCCGTTCAATTGTCACTCTTGGAGCGAGAACACATAACGAGAGCGTGCGCGCTCGTACGTGTACTCAAAGAGCGTGGAACAAGTCTCTCCTCAGTATTTCACTGGGAGAGCACCTCTGTCGAGAGCGAATCGAAGTGCGACTCTATATTGAGTCCTTGTGATAAAGCGTTGTTCACTGTGTTGGCCGCCACACTTAATGTGCGGTTTGAATGGACAGAGTTATAGTTAAACGCCTGCGAGCGAAGTTTTGAGTGGCATCGCGGTGGACTGGTTATCTGACCGGTGTACCACGCCAATAGTTAGACTAGGGGCGAATAGGAGTCCTTGATTTCTTCAAGGCGTAGGGAGAATTTGATTGGTGAAGATCAGTCCAGATAGAACGAGAGTTATCTTATTTGTCAGAGAGGAGTGGCGCTCTTATTTGTCAGAGAGGAGTGGCGCAGACAGCAGTCATCGAAGCTTACAGTATTGTGCGCTACAGCTATTGCGAGCCCCCTATTTCCTCCACAAAAGTACCCTTCACTGCATTTCATATGCGGCACCTTCAACCGTACCTAGCAACATCCTAACGGATAATTATTCAAGTTGAGTAGATGTGGCTCTCAGCCATTCTGTCAAGTCAATAACAATCTTAAACTTTGTATAGAAATTTCATTAGCGAATCCTTTCCTTAAGAGGTAACTTCACATTTTGAAAAGAACCAGGAAATAACGTGTTTGGTTCATAACTAAAAGTGCCATTGTGATTTCTCAGAATTTTTGTAAAATAAATAATAATTTTCGTTAGTTTCATGTTTTTCTTACACTAACTAGCACTAATCCAGTACCCAATTATCCCACTAGTTACATAAGAAATTTTGTGAATTTTTGTTTCATTTCCTTACAGCAGATAACTCCAGAAGATATTTATCGCTGAAAGTTTTTCAGGCATTTCTCTTCAGAACGTTAGGAGCGTCTGCCTGACGTCTGTAGTAGTGTAGGGGTGGAAATTACATCTTGCAGGAGCCACAGGGGAAAGGGTACATCTCAGATTAATCCGTTGCACAGAATAACAGAATAGTAACCCCACACGCTCACGGAAAATGGCGACCCTGTCAGGATAGGTAAAATAGGTAAGCTACCAGGATAGGAAAGTGTCAGGATAGTTAGGTATGGCAGGTCGCAGTAGTTGCACTTTGAAGAACTTTCTTTCATGTATGAAATAGCTATTTGCAAAGATTTGTGTCAGAATAGATACAGGTAGTGAAGAAAGCAGAATTCCAGGGAAAACGGCGTGTGTTATTGTGTTGGAACATTTTGCATTTTTTTACGATTTTTGTGTAGCTGTTAGGGCATAGGATTTTCAAGTGATAGTCCTAACGCCGAGTGACGCAGAGACGCAGTGTGACGCAGCATCATACAAGTTAGAATTAAGAAATAACATTTTTCTCCCTTTGCAAGCGCACAGGAAGAGATTGGAGACTGTAGCAGAGCAGACAGAACATTAGCCGAGAGGTCACGACGTTGTTGTTGTTGGTTCAACCAACTGGTAAGTGGTCGTACACTTTTGTAGATAGGGTTGTAGTGTGTTGAAAGAATTTCCAAGTTAACGATAGCACAAGCCAAAGGTTACGTGAGAGACAGCAAGTAGACAAGATGGTGGAGAATCAACCAGATAGACAGTAAGTAAACGAGCTTATTGAGAATAGGACAGAAGGTGAACCTGAGTATAGGACAGGCGATGAATTAGAGGATAGTACAGTCGGGGAGCTGCAGAATCAGCAGGCTCAATTAAACTGGGATAAAATTGAGACAGATCAGACAGATAGGAATCGAAGGGACGAGAATATCGAATTTCCACAATATGAAATCCCAGGTAGGGAACATTCTGAGCCAGAAATAGACAGCCCACGTAGGAAATGGCAAAGATTAGAAGCGGAACGAGCACAGTAAACGCGTTTGTTTGCCGCATATCAGGGAAAGAATACGCGTCAATACAGTCAATGAACCGGCAGTTAGCTAACGTTCCAAGACAAGTAGACAGTGAGGAAGAGGGGGAACATTTAGAATACGTCGAACCTATCGTACACATTCTAAATATGCCCCAACAGCAGACACAGAATTTTGCGGAGTTACGAGCGCCACGTTCCGTGACAGACGCAACTATACCTGCAAACACAAGACATACACAACAGAGAGGGCAGAATGCGGAGTTGTTTGCACCACGTAATGGTTCAATGACAAACGCAACTAGTCCTCGACAGCACGGGTTATTGCAGTTATTAAACTTAGAAACGCCACAGCATAGCCCAGTAGCTGGCCGGAGTGGTCGTGCGGTTCTAGGCGCTACAGTCTGGAGACGCGCGACCGCTACGGTCGCAGGTTCGAATCCTGCATCGGGCATGGATGTGTGTGATGTCCCTAGCTTAGTTAGGTTTAAGTAGTTCTAAGTTCTAGGGGACTGATGGCCTCAGAAGTTGAGTCCCATGGTGCTCAGAGCCATTTGAACCATAGCACAGTAAACGACGTAACTGACCGAGTAGAAAACAATAGATCGAGAATACATAGTTCAGCAGAAGGCAGCGTCACAGGACAGGACGCGATCATGGAGATGTTACTAAAATGAACGATAGTATAACGAAACAGAATACACAGATGACTGAACAGCATCAGCAATTGAAACAGGATAATCAGGCTATGAAGACACAGATCCAACAGGTTAAAATCCAGATGGCAGAAGGGATCGCCAGGATTGATAGATCACTGAGATAAGCAAAGACGCGAAAGAATCTAGAGAAAGAACTCAGGTACTAACACAAGGTCAGCCCCAATTACGCACTGACGTGGACAAGGTCCAATTGTACATCGTAAACGTTGACAAAAAGGTGGAACGTTTTACAAAAAAAGCCACTAGAACAGCAATACAAATTTCGGAAGAACAAGCAATTAAAAGCAAGGTCGCAAAGGTTGCACAGAAAAAATATGATCGGCGGATCAATAAAATAGAACTTAAAAACAAAGATCAGTTTGCAAAGCTTCGAACAGAGTTGATACAAACTATCGAAGAATAGATCGAGACCGATTACACCTGTAGCGAAACAACTGACAGGACAAGCGTTAATGCAGTACGCGAACACCCGCCGTCTAAGGAAGTTCAAGTAGAACCAAGGCTAGACGTAACACTCGCGCAGAAATCGAAACAGAAAACCAGATTAAAGTAATACATGACATGCCACAGGACCAGGTACAGTATCTAGAAAAACGGAACACATACATTCAGCCGATACCAATCGAAAGACGGGGAACTGAACCAGTAAATCCAATGACACGACATAATAGCAGCACAGGTACTATACCGCGAACGACGAGAGTAGAAACACACGAACAACACTTTTGTTCACCAATGATACGATATGACGCGGATATGAGTCAGGAAATTGGGAATAGGCAGACAGGCAGTAGATTACCAGAGAAAAATGACGACACACAAGCAATGGCAGATTATTTGAGTCCATGAATCAGCCACAAACCGGATTTATGAGTAGATATGATACAGACCACTTCCTTACAGTTAGAAAATTTCACCATTTCAAGGAAGAAGGCGGTAGCTTGCATGCACGCACATTCATCGATCAGTTTCAAGTAGGCTTACCAAACCACTGGAGCGTAGCTCACAAACTTGACTTCAGGGACAGTAGCAGAAGTGATGCGAAAGATCGCGGCTACCTGTACGTCTTACCTACAGTTCAGAACAGAATTTCTCGAAAGATATTGGTCCAAGGAGGCGCAAAACAAAATTAAATACGAGTTACTTCAGATGACACCATATGAAAACTCAGGAGAGAAAAACGTGGTAAAATTCTTTGATACAATGGGCAAAAAGAATTAATGCCTAGACAAACCATACAGTAACGGAGAGCTGATACATCTATGTAGAATGAAATTACGGTAAAGTATCAACAGACGACAGTAAGAAAAAATGAAAATACCCAAGATTTCAAAGAGTGTTTAAGGGAACGTGAATTTATTTTTAAAGAAGACGAGGTGAAAGAAAAAAGAAAGGAAAGGGAACAGCAAAAGGAGAGGATTAGGAACAAATATTCCAATAATAATAATCGTAATCCTAACACCAATAATTTCAGGCAATTTAACAGAGAAGGACAGTGGCACAATGGAGACAGTTGGCTCAGAAACGTTAACCAGAATAATTGGTACCGAAATAGGAACGGTAATGGACACTCATACAGTGGCGGATATGGGTTTAGGAATCAAAATGCCAACGGTCGAGGGTACTTTGAAAGAGGTCACGATGTTAGAAGCAGCAACTGGCGAGACCTGGGCGCGAATAATTACCGAGGAAATTATGACCCACAGAGACAAGAACAACACAGCAAAGAGAAGCCAGATGTAGAAGTTAGGCCACCGAATACTGCAAAACGTAAAGATTGAATTGAAAAATGCGGAAGAGGTTAAGCAAATTAACGTCCACCCTATCTTATACTGCCCACTAAATAAACGTTAAATTAAGAATCAACAAAATAACACATTAATTAAAAGAAAAAGAGATACAATACACACTAACAATATCTTGTAGTATCAAGTACACTACAACATGCACACAAACAATAAATGGTACACAACAATTAAAAGAATGAAGAAGTGGTAGGACATAATTAGAATAAAAAAATATATCGATCTAATAATTTTTGCCACTATCAGAAAATTATTGCATTATATAAAATCAGAGTCTTTTTTATAAACAACAAATATATGTAAAACAAAAATTGTAAATATTTCTACGCGTCAAAGGGACATTGCCACCAGCTCCCTTAACACCAGATGCTTTGAGATAGCGACGGAGAGGGTACAGACATGTTGAGAAAGCACTTAGGGCAATAAGAACAACATGAAGACCAACGCCACACTGGAAATGCAGGCTGCAACCAGGTTGGACTTCAGGAGGACAACGGACAGTATGGACATTTCATATGTCACGACACTGCTACACAACGGAAGAGCGTGGGGAGAATGATAATACGACGAGACGACAATGAAAGTGCAAAAGAATTACTAAGATCTACAAACTCATCAAGTAACATTTGGAAAGGCAGTTAGATCCTACAAATCCTATATCACTCCTACACTAAAATTCACATATTCCTAGCCAAAGAAGAAGAAGAGAAGAATGCAAGAAAGAAGAGAAGAACAGAAGATGCAAGATGAAGAAGGGCAGAAGACAGGAAGATACCTTTCTCTCCTATCCTACGAAGCAAATTGCTACAAACGTCTTTCCATGAACTTTGAGGCATGGCAACTACCACAACCACCTCTTCAAAAATAAACCTTGAATCGTAAAACAAATACAAGCGAATGGCAAACGGAATATTAAGTAGTACCAACCAACATTATCTAGAAATAAATTCAGCAAAATGAACAGTATTCTCCCTATCACATCACCAAATCGCCATACCGAACAATGTGTGAAGTACCAAGACGTCACAGCACAGTATTGGGTGACGATCGTCAGTAGTCAACTACAATCATCTAACTGCCATACCGTCCCAGGTGTGACAGCAAAGGAGAACCAAGACGTCACTGTTCATGCAGTAAACCACAGTCATCATCATCGGTTAAAAGTACCACTCCATGATGACAATGTCAACAAGTAAGACCCAGCATCGCATGCTAGAGTGCTTCTCTCATGATTTGTGACACCCATACAAATGAGTAGACGCCTTCCAGTATTTCAGTGGGGATCGTCGAGCACAGAAACTGACGCAGCCCAAAACGAAAAGACTGAAAAAAGACGAATGTAAACAAAACGATATATTTGTAAAAATATTTTTTTCCTTTTTTGTAAAAGTAATTATTTTTATTATGTGTGTAAAGTCCATTATTTATAGATACCTTAAAACCTTTTGTAAAGAGACTTAGTTAGTATAGTTATATAATCTCACAAACTCATGGAAAGTCTATTTATTTCTTTTATATGCAAAATTAGAAGAGTATTTGAGCATGATTTTACTTCATTAAGTAACATTCAAAAACATTTTTTGTGGTAATAATACTAATACTGAGGATAGAACTAAGAGGAAACGCTTCTTCATTCGTACACCAAAAGAAACAGTGACACATAAAGAAAAAGATAATGCCTAAATAAATAAAACAAAGTAACACAACAGAGGTTTTGTGAACATTTACGCAAAGTCTAACTGAAGAAAAGAGATAACCACACCAAGACATAATACACTGTACACTTATGAGTTTGGAAAACTTAATATTGTAAAAACAATTTTGATGAAAAAGGAAAACAGAGACACGTACTGGCAACGACAAAGAATAACAACCTTTGTAAATGCATTTGCCTAACAACAAAACATAAACTGTAGGATTAAAAAAATAGAAACAATAGCTATAAAGAAATCATTAGAAAAAATTGTTAAGATTGGCTGAGAAAATTTTATTGGAAAATCTAAAAGAACAATTTTTGGCTGACTTTGTCAATGTTTTCCTCGGCACTGACAAACCCCAGACAAAAATTTTGTCAGAAAGAGGGAAGTATGTAAGACGTCGTGGTCTCCTGACCTTCATTGCTTACATATTCCGCCCTCACCATCCTATTTCGCACATCAAGACGCTTCATTCGAACCCAAATTCGATAAGATAAAGTCAATGTTATATGAATTCATGTAAGTGATACGCAATTAACAAGTAAGCGCACCGTGGTTGAAATAATCGAGGCTGGCGTACACACACACACATTCAAGACATGACGCTCACAAAAGCTTTCAGTTCGAGAGAGGTAAACAACACACACCAGGGCGCCAGACGCTTCGGAGCTTTTCACAGGCGGCCGCCCGTGGAGGGGGCAGTGTTTGCCCAAGGGAAAGGAGGAATGACCCCGTGTTCGGCTTAAAAGCAAATTCCGCTACATTGTGTGGGAGCAGCCAGCCTACCCGTTCTTTACACATAGAATGCAGTTTCAGAGATTTTCACAGGGAGACAGAAAACGCCAAACGCTGATGCTACAGATTTCCGGATTGCTCTCCTTAAACGAAACGTCATTCTCTCGTTTTAGGAGAGCAATGCTGATTGGCAGACGATATTTATGATGCCTTGAGCTGAAGGAGCAATGGAAGAGACCGAAAGATATACCCCTTCATGGCTGGCATAGAGATGGGCCGTTCCATTGTTCGCTCTTGGAGCGAGAACACGTAACGCGAGTGTGCGCGCTCGCATGTGTACTCAAAAAGAGTGAGGAACAAGTCTCTCCTCAGTACTTCACTGGGAGCACCTCTGTCGACAGCGAATCGAAGTGCGACTCTATACTGAGTCCTTGCGATTAAGGGTTGTTCACTGTGTTGTCCGCCACACTTTATTGTGTGGTGTGAACGGACAGAGTTATAGTTAAAGGCCTGCGAGTGAATTTTTGAGTGGCATCGTGGTGGACTGGTTATCTGACGGGTGTACCACGCCAATAGTTAGACTAGGGGCGAATAGGAGTCCTTGATTTCTTCAAGGTGTAGGGAGAGTTTGATTGGTGAAGGTCAATCCAGATAGAACGAAAGCTATCGTATTTGTCAGAGGGGAGTGGCGCAGACAGCAGTCATCGCAGCTTACGGTATTATGCACTACAGCTATTGCGAGCCCCATATTTCCTCCACAACAGTACCCTTCACTGCGTTTCACACGCGACAGCCTCGACCGTACCTAGCAACATTCTAACGGATAATTATTCAAGTTGAGTAGATGTGGCTCTCAGCCATTCTGCCAAGTGAATAACAATCTTAAACTTTGTGTAGAAATTTCATCAGCTAATCCTTTCCGTAAGAGGTAACTTCACATTCCGAAAAAAAAAAAAAAAAACCAGGTAATAACGTGTTCCGTTCATAACTAAAAGTGCCATTGTAATTTCTCAGAATTTTTGCAAAATACATAATAATTTTCTTTAGTTTCATGTTTTTCTTACACTAACTAGCACTAATCCAGTACCCAAGTATCCCACTAGTTACGTAAGAAATGTTGTGAATTTTTGTGTCATTTCCTTACAGCGGACGATTCCAGAAGATATTTATTGCTGAAAGTTTTTCATTTCTCTTTAGAACGTTAGGAGCGTCTGTCTGACATCTGTAGTAGTGTGGGGGTGGAAATTGCATCTTGCAGGAGCCACAGGGTAAAGGGTACATCTCAGATTAATCCGTCGTGCAGAATATCAGAATAGCAACCCCACGCACACACACTGTCCAGTCAAATTAATGTGACCACCTCCTGTGTTCAACATCAACTTGCAATAGCCACTCACAGACGAGAAGTGGCAGCACTAGTAGTGGAGTGTATATAAAGCATGTAGAGGGGACATGGAAAGCAGTGCAACCATTGTCGTAATGGAGAAAGAGGGCGGTTTATATGACGTCTGAAAAAGCATGATGTTTGTCTTTTGGGATAAGGATAGAAGCACTTCCAAAGCGTCCAAGTATGTAAACTACTGGTACGCCGTTGTCGTCAAAAAATACCGCGAATGGCAAAATGGCGCTTTCAAAACTGCCACAAAGGCAGCTGTAGCGCACCAGAGGCCATATATGACAGGGGCAAACGATGGCTGCGGAGATGTGTATGGGCAAAGAGACGTGCAATTCTTGAGCAGCTGACCACCCACATGATCCCAGAGGCTACCAACAGTATCTCCTCAACGACCGTTCTGTGAATGTTGCATTTTATAAGCCGTCGTCGAAGGTGTCCATGCACCCATGCTGACTGCTGTCCATCGATGACGAAGACTAAAATTTGCACGCCAGTTCCGCAACTAGATGTTGACTGAGTGCCGACAAGTGGCCTTTTCAGATGAATGACGTTTTATACAACATCCGACCAAGTGCCATTAGCATTAATGGTGTGAAAGCCCACCCGGTTGGGCGTACTGTCTAACGCACGGCTTTCCGGGCGGGAAGGAGCGCTGGTCCGCGGCACGAATCCACCCGGCGGATTTGTGTCAAGGTCTGGTGTGCCGGCCAGTCTGTGGATGGTTTTAGGCGGTTTTCCATCTGCCTTGGCGAATGCGGACTGGTTCCCCTTATTCTGCCTCAGCTACGCAATGTCGGCGATTGCTGCGCAAACAAGTTCTCTACATATGCGTACACCACCATTACTCTACCACGTCAACATAGGGGTTACACTCGTCTGGTCTGAGACGTTCTCTGGGGGGGGGGGGGGGGGGAGGGGGGGGTCCACCAGGGGCCGAACCGCACAATAACCCTGGGTTCGGTGTGGGGCGGCGGAGAGGTGAAGTGGACTGCGGTAGTGGCCGTGGGGTTGCGGACCACTGCGGCTGCAGCGGGGACAGAGCCTCTCCGTCCCCGGTTAACATAACATAACATGGTGTGGAACCTCTAAAAGCAGACATCCTGCAACAATCATCGGAAGGGTCCAGGCATTACATGGCAATGCGAAAGGTACAATTGATCAACACAAGTGTACATCTATCCTTGGAGACCATGCCCAGCCTAACAGGCAATTTACATGCAATTTGGTTTTCCTCGGCACAGTGGCATCTACCAGCAGAACAAAGCAACATTTCACCCAACTCGCGCTGTGCGTGGGTGGTTGGAAGAGGATGAGAATGAGTTCACCGTGCTCCCCTGGCCACAGGACTCCCCAGATTAAAACTCAATCGAGAATCGGCGGTACCACCTCGATCGGGCTCATCGGGCCATGTCCCCCCAACCGGCACTTGGGTCGGCACTGGAGTCAGCATGGCTTGACACCGCTGGCGGCACCTTCCAGAACCCAACTAACACTCTTCTTGGGCGTCTCGCAGAGGTCCGCGCTGCAAAAGGTGGTTGTTCACGTTGTTGACAGGTGGTCACATTAATGTAACTGGACACTGTATTCTCCACATACAGTCGAAATTTTCTGCGAGCAGTTGATCTCCCAAAACGCAATGTTTATACGACTCGCTTTTATGCCTCCACAGCCAAAGTAACCCCCCGTATAGTTCCACAAATCGCACTTGCTGCGTCTTTCTTTCCACTTTTTTCAGCATTGGTGATTAAATAAATATACGCTGAAAACTAAAGGACCATAGCAGCAATTATTCCACGAAGACTAGGTCAAAACGCCGGTTTCCAGAAATACAGCCAGCAGCGAGTAGTCAAATGGCGTTTTTCGTTGGTGGGAGAAGCACAACCGAATTTAACTTTTAGTAGCATGAAATAATGTGGCACTTCCACAATGATGCCTCTGAAAACTAGGCGCTCACACTTGCCGTCTCGGTGCCAGTGCACTACGCCACGAGCTGTAGTGTCACTTTAGCGAACGGGCCATAAAGCGCTGGACTGGCATACAAGAGGACGGTGGTTCAATTGCTCGTCCGACCATCCAGATTTAGGCGTCCTGTTACATTCCCAAATCACTAAATGCAAATGCCGGGAAGATTGTTTCGAAAGGGCACGAGCATTTTCCTTCTTCGTCTTTCCCAAATCCGAGAGTATGCTCCGTCTCTAATGAATGATTTCGCCGTCGACGGGACTTAAATCCCAGCTTCCTTCCCCTCTGCCTCCAAAAACTTAACATAAACTTTTCTCCTGCGCCACCATTCGCATTACCCATCTCCCTTCTTTTTACGCTTGTGAACAATATGTGTCAGTTTTTAGTAACTTTTGAATAGCTGGAACCTTTTTCTCCCTCCTTTCACGGTGTTTCACAGAATCAGTTTCCATCCAAGTACAACCAAAATCCCTGACTTTCACAGTTCTCTTCTTGTCACTATTTGTTTTTATTTCACATGATATAACACGACTAACTCCATCGAAATCTACTGCACACGAGGCTTCATTTTCTATAGCCAGAGATAGCCACAATGACACAAAGGATCACCAAGAGAACATGGCAATTGCCATCATCCGAATTCCCACGAACTTCACTCAGTGGAAGAGGAGTGAAAGTAAGCAGACACATGTCTCGACTTATCCATAGACACTCGACCTTGAAGTACTTTATATCACTTTGACCGCCCTATGTTCACCATTCAAATAATGGCTCAGTGATAACCATCGTGGCATTTTAATTTTGTGCCCCGTGTTCGAAGCCAGATTTTTGCTTTTTTTAATTTTTTAATTTTTTTTCCTACCCACGTCCGTAGAAGATTGCTACGCCAACGTTTCTTATCAAATTAGGGGATACAAGGGCGTTATACTAATTGTAAAATTACAATATATTTCACAGTAAGTGTCTCCTACTTATTATTATGTAACATATGTGCACAAAAAGCAATTTACAATTTGTACAGAAATCAGATTACAATTATAAGAGTCGAGGGACATGAAAGGGAAGCATTGCTTGGGAAGGGAGTAAGACGGGGTTGTAGTCTCTCCCCGATGTTATTCAATCTGTATATTGAGCAAGTAGTAAGGCAAACAAAAGAAAAATTCGGAGTAGGTATTAAAATCCATGGAGAAGAAATAAAAACTTTGAGGTTCGCCGATGACATTGTAATTCTGTCAGAGACAGCAGAGGACTTGGAAGAGCAGTTGAACGGAATGGATAGTGTCTTGAAAGGAGGATATAAGATGAACAGCAACAAAAGCAAAACGAGGATCATGGAATGTAGTCGAATTACGTCGGGTGATGCTGAGGGAATTAGATTAGGAAACGAGACACTTGAAGTAGTAAAGGAATTTTGCTATTTGGGGAGCAAAATAACTGATGATGGTCGAAGTAGAGAGGATATAAAATGTAGACTGGCAATGGCAAGTAAAGCGTTTCTGAAGAAGAGAAATTTGTTAACATCCTTCTGTATCTGCTTAGTGTATTCATCTCTTGGTCTCCCTTTACGATTTTTACCCTCAACGCTGCCCTCCAATGCTAAATTTGTGGACCCTTGATGCCTCAGGACATGTCCT
The DNA here is from genome assembly GCF_023864345.2 of Schistocerca serialis cubense. Taxonomy (NCBI): domain Eukaryota; kingdom Metazoa; phylum Arthropoda; class Insecta; order Orthoptera; family Acrididae; genus Schistocerca; species Schistocerca serialis. Next base: position 516,764,544 of record NC_064642.1, on the reverse strand, counting down.
ACCAACCGATCCTTTCTTCTAGTCAAGTTGTGCCACAAACTTCTCTTCTCCCCAATCCTATTCAATACCTCCTCATTAGTTATGTGATCTACCCACCTAATCTTCAACATTCTTCTGTAGCTCCACATTTCGAAAGCTTCTATTCTCTTCTTGTCCAAACTATTTATTATCCATGTTTCACTTCCATACATGGCTACACTCCATACAAATACTTTCAGAAACGACTTTCTGACACTTAAATCTATACTCGATGTTAACAAATTTCTCTTCTTCAGAAACTCTTTCCATCCTATTGCCAGTCTACATTTTATATCCTCTCTACTTCGACCATCATCAGTTATTTTGGTCCCCATATAGCAAAATTCCTTTACTACTTTAAGTGTTTCATTTCCTAATCTAATTCCCTCAGCATCAACCGACTTAATTCGAATACATTCCATTATCCTCGTTTTGCTTTTGTTGATGTTCATCTTATATCCTCCTTTCAAGACACTGTCCATTCCGTTCAACTGTTGTTCCAAGTCCTTTGCTGTCTCTGACAGAATTACAATGTCATCGGCGAACCTCAAAGTTTTTATTTCTTCTCCATGGCTTTTAATACCTACTCCGAATTTTTCTTTTGTTTCCTTTACCCCTTGTTCCATATACAGATTGAATAACATCTGGGAGAGGCTACAACCCTGTCTCACTCCCTTCCCAACCACTGCCTCCCTTTCATGATCCTCGACTCTTATAACTACCATCTGGTTTCTGTACAAATGTAAATAGCCTTTCGCTCCCGGTATTTTACCCCTGCCACCTTCAGAATTTGAAAGAGAGTATTCCAGTCAACATTGTCAAAAGCTTTCTCTAAGTCTACAAATGCTAGAAACGTAGGTTTGCCTCTCCTTAATCTTTCTTCTAAGATAAGTCGTAAGGTCAGTATTGCCTCACGTGTTCAAACATTTCTACGGAATCCAAACTGATCATCCCCGCGGTCGGCTTCTACCAGTTTTTCCATTCGTCTGTAAATAATACGCGTTATTATTTTGCAGCTGTGACTTATTAAACTGATAGTTCGGTAATTTTCACATCTGTCAACACCTGCTTTCTTTGGGATTGGAATTATTATATTCTTCTTGAAGTCTGAGGGTATTTCGCCTGTCTCGTACATCTTGCTCACCAGATGGTAGATTTTTGTCAGGACTGGCTCTCCCAAGGCCGTCAGTAGCTCTAATGGAATGTTCTCTACTCCCGGGGCCTTGTTTTGACTCAGGTCTTTCAGTGATATGTCAAACTCTTCACGCAATATCGTATACCCCATTTCATCTTCATCTACATCCTCTTTCATTTCCATAATATTGTCCTGAAGTTAATCGCCCTTGTATAGACCCTCTATATACTCCTTCCACCTTTCTGCTTTCCCCTCTTTGCTTAGAACTGGGTTCCCATCTGAGCTCTTGATATTCATACAAGTGGCTCTCTTTTCTCCAAAGGTCTCCTTCATTTTCCTGTTGGCTGTCTCTATCCTACCCCTAGTGAGATAAGCCTCTACATCCTTACATTTGTCCTCTAGCCATCCCTGCTTAGCCATTTTGCACTTTCTGTCGATCTGGTATTTGAGACGGTTTTATTCCTTTTTGCCTGCTTCATTTACTGCATTTTTATATTTTCCCCTTTCATCAATTAAATTCGATATTTCTTCTGTTACCCAAGGATTTCTACTAGCCCTCGTCTTTTTACCTACTTGATCCTCTGCTGCCTTCACTACTTCATCCCTCAAAGCTACCCATTCTTCTTCTACTGTATGTCTTCCCCCCATTCCTGTCAATTGTTCCCTTATGCTCTCCCTGAAACTCTGCACAACCTCTGGTTCTTTCAGTTTATCCAGGTCCCATCTCCTTAAATTCCCATCTTTTTGCAGTTTCTTCAGTTTTAATCTACAGGTCATAACCAATATATTGTGGTCAGATTCCACATCTGCCCCTGGAAATGTCTTACAATTCAAAACCTGGTTCCTAAATCTCTGTCTTACCATTATATAATCTATCTGATACCTTTTAGTATCTCCAGGATTCTTCCATGTATACAGCCTTCTTTTATGATTCTTGAACCATGTGTTAGCTATGATTAAGTTATGCTCTGTGCAAAATTCTACCAGACGGCTTCCTCTTTCATTTCTTAGCCCCAATACATATTCACCTACTACGTTTCCTTCTCTCCATTTTCCTACTGTCGAATTCCAGTCACCCATGACTATTAAATTTTCGTCTCCCTTCACTACCCGAATAATTTCTTTTATCTCATCATACATTTCTTCAATTTAATCGTCATCTGCAGAGCTAGTTGGCATATAAACTTGTACTACTGTAGTAGGCATAGGCTTCGGGTCTATCTTGGCCACTATAATACGTTCACTATGCTGTTTGTAGTAGCTTACCTGCACTCCTATTTTTTTATTCATTATTAAACCAACTCCTGCATTACCCCTATTTGATTTTGTATTTATAACCCTGTATTCACCTGACCAAATGTCTTGTTCCTCCTATCACCGAACTTCACTAATTCCACTATATCTAACTTTAACCTCTCCATTTCCCTTTTAAAATTTTCTAACCTACCTGCCCGATTAAGGGACCTGACATTCCACGTTCCAATCCATAGAATGCCAGTTTTCTTTGTCCTGATAACGACGTCCTCTTGAGTAGTCCCCGCCCGGAGATCCGAATGGGGGACTATTTTACCTCCGGAATATTGTACCCAAGAGGACGCCATCAACATTTAACCATACAGTAAAACTGCATGCCCTCGGGAAAAATTACGGCTGTAGTTTCCCCTTGCTTTCAGCCGTTCGCAGTACCAGCATAGCATGGCCGTTTTGGTTAGTGTTGCAAGGCCAGACTGTTGCCCCTGCAACTACTGAAAAGGCTGCTGCCCCTCTTCAGGAACCACACGTTTGTCTGGCCTCTCAACAGATACCCCTCCGTTGTGGTTGCACTTACAGTATGGCTATCTGTATCGTTGAGACACGCAAGCCTCCCCACCAACGGCAAGGTCCATGCTTCATGGGGAGGGGGGGATAACTATGTAAGAAATGCATTTTCAGTGACATGTGGCAACCAAGCTTTTCATAAGATGGCAACATGTTATACAAATTGTTACAAAAAGGTAGGGCCAAACTTTCAGGAAACATTCCTCACACACAAATAAAGAAAAGATTTTATGTGGACATGTGTCCGGAAACGCTTAATTTCCATGTTAGAGCTCATTTTAATTTCGTCAGTATGTACTGTACTTCCTCGATTCACCGTCAGTTGGCTAAATTGAAGGAAGGTAATGTTGACCTCGGTGCTTGTTTTGACATGCGACTCATTGTTCTACAGTACTAGCATCAAGCACATCAGTACGTGGCATCAACAGGTTAGTGTTCATCACGAACGTGATTTTGCAGTCAGTGCAATGTTTACAAATGCGGAGTTGGCACATGCCCATTTGATGTATGGATTAGCACGGGGCAATAGCCGTGGCGCGGTACGTTTGTATCCAGACAGATTTCCAGAACGAAGGTGTCCCGACAGGAAGACGTTCGAAGCAATTGATCGGCGTCTTAGGGAGCACGGAACATTCCAGCCTATGACTCGCGACTGGGGAAGACCTAGAACGACGAGGACACCTGCAATGGACGAGGCAATTCTTCGTGCAGTTGACGATAACCTTAATGTCAGCGTCAGAGAAGTTGCTGCTGTACAAGGTAACGTTGACCACGTCACTGTATGGAGAGTGCTACGGGAGAACCAGTTGTTTCCGTACCATGTACAGCGTGTGCAGGCACTATCAGCAGCTGATTGGCCTCCACGGGTACACTTCTGATAATGGTTCATCCAACAGTGTGTCAATCCACATTTCAGTGCAAATGTTCTCTTTGCTGATGAGGCTTCATTCCAACGTGATCAAATTGTAATTTTCACAATCAACATGTGTGGGCTGATGAGAATCCGCACGCAGTTGTGCAATCACGTCATCAACACAGATTTTCTGTGAACATTTGGGCAGGCATTGTTGGTGATGTATTGATTGGGCCCCATGTTCTTCCACCTATGCTCAATGGAGCACGTTATCATGATTTCATACGGGATACTCTACCTGTGCTGCTAGAACATGTACCTTTACAAGTACGACACAACATGTGGTTCATGCACGATGGAGCTCCCGCACATTTCAGTCGAAGTGTTCGTGCGCTTCTCAACAACATATTCGGTGATCGATGGATTGGTAGAGGCGGACCAGTTCCATGGCCTCCACGTTCTCCTAATCTCAACCCTCTTGACTTTCATTCATTGGGGCATTTGAAAGCTCTTGTCTACACAACCCCGGTACCAAATGTAGAGACTCTTCGTGCTCGTATTGTGGACGGCTGTGATTCAATACGCCATTCTCCAGAGCTGCATTAGCGCATCAGGGATTCCATGCGACGGAGGGTGGATGCATGTATCCTCGCTAACGGAGGACATTTTGAACATTTCCTGTAACAAAGTGTTTGAAGTCACGCTGGTACGTTCTGTTGCTGTGTGTTTCCATTCTACGATTAATGTGATTTGAAAAGAGTAATAAAATGAGCTCTAACATGGAAAGTAAGCGTTTCCGGACAAATGTCCACATAACATATTTTCTTTCTTTGTGTGTGAGGAATGTTTCGTGAAAGTTTGGCCGTACCTTTTTGTAACACCCTGTATACAGTCTCCTTGTAATTTATTGGTCGTTTGTTTCCTAAGAACTGTAAAGAGACTTCTTAAAACATTCCCATGCATACTTCTGATCATCTTGTATGATTCCATCAAGAGTATGGTCTTCAAAAAGCTCTCGAATCTGTGGACATACAAAGATGTCCTCCTTTACGTTGGCATCACTTAAGTAAGGGAATTTTTACTTTAAGTACTTTAACTTATCACCATCTTCGTTCATTCCCTTAACAAAGTTTTTCATGGGACCCAACTTGATGTGCAAGGGCGTGAGCAGAATCCTTTTGCTGTCTACTAGAGGTTCACTCTTAATGTTCTTTATAGATGATTGAAGAGATTTTCTCGTGGGCGATTCACATTTACTGCAAGGAGATGCACGAGCTCGGTCATCCCATTCAGAGAGGAAGTAGCAATATTTAGTATACCCTAACTACATACCTAATAGCAATGCAACCGCTTTCAAGTCCCCACAAATCTGCCATTGAGAGTCATTATACTTGATGGCTTCTTGAAAAATTTTCATGTTTTGGTATGACTCTTTCATATGCACAGTATGCCCAACTGGTCTAGAAGGAAGCTCATTACCAATATGTAAAAGCAGTGCTTTTAAGCTCAACTTTGACGAATCAATAAAGAGTCTCCACTCATCAGGGTTGTAATTAATTCTGAGAGCTTTCATTAGACCATTTATGACTATAGATGCCACAAGACTATCTTGCATGTTAAAAAAAAAGAGTGAATTGTTGCTCTCTTCTGCGGTAAAATGAATCATTTACATTACTTTCCAGAAAATTGCGCTGCTGCAGTTTTGTTACTAAAATCTCAGCCTTAACTTTAGAGAACTCCAAATCTCTTATGAGATCACTTACCTCATTTTGAGACAATTTTTGTGGATCATCAGTTGATAATATATTTGGAAGAAACTCTGGATCTTGTGATGTACATGGTTCAGGATATTCAGAATCCCCATCAGAAGTAATCTCGTACTCTGTCGGTGGTTCAGGTATTGACACTCATTACCCATGTAGAACTGGACGTATGGCAGATGGAATGTTAGGATAGATCACTGTCCACTGCTTCTTCTTAGATATTCCCTTCTTGATAGGAGGAACCACACGAAAGTAGTAGTCAATGACATGATTGGCTGGTTCACGCTATTTCATGGGCACTGCAAAGGGCATTTAGCATCCTTTCCCATGCATCCAGTTCCTGAGGTTGCTGGCACAAGTGTTGCAGATTACATGTGGAGCCCAGGATTTATCCTGATCACCTATTTTGCACCCAAAATAACAACTGTAATCTTTTTTTAATCACTGGAATTATTTACTGTTTTTGTGAAGCAAATGGTACTTCTCCACACACACACAGCAAAATGTGTCAGCACTATTAACTCAAACTCGTGGAATTTTTGTTCACTTCTGTAGCTGTCAACTTGAACTACCGGTAGTTAATCTGGTAACAAATGTGTAAAACTTATTACATGCATTAATAAAGTCACTGAAGTTGAAGAGGAGGGAGACAAAAAGATCACTGAAACTGGTATCAAAATGGTTACATCCAAAATATTGCACACAAGTAAGACCAGGGACAATAATATAATCGATTGTTACTAGTTATTATGACTCTGACAAACCATTATAATATTTGATTTTAAACTTAACTTACAAATCCGTATATAATTATCTCACCGTTAAAACAGTGTAAAATGAAAACTAGACCTAATTTTGAATTGTCTTTGTGATATTGGAGGTCAGCACATTAGAATTTATAGGAATTGACTATTTTTATTTAGTTTACATTTTCATTGTTGCACAGTGTTATTTATGATTCCTGCTATTGGTTGAAGGTACGCGACGAACTCTACCAGTGGGCGACTGGTGAGTCTGATGCCGCACTGGTCGCGGATTCGTCTCGGCGCATGCGCAGTTTCACGCGTCTCTGCGCTCGCGCTGCGCTGGTGGCCTCTCTGTGCTGGTTGTGTGTTCCGCCGCTCCTTCACGGGGCCTCGTCGAAGGGCCTGCCCTTCATACTGGAGCTGCCCTTCAGCGTAGAGGGCCGGCCGTGGACCTTCCTCGCTGCCTGGACCTATTGCGCACTCGGCACATTCCACGTGGCCGTTGTCAGCGTCATCGCCGACACTCTCAACGTCAGTATCATAGTACAGCTCTGCACACAGCTGCGTATTCTGCGCAGGCACCTCGACGACTTATGTGAGCTAGGTGCGACTTCCCTTCTACTTGGGCATAATTACTGCCTTACGAAACAAGTGTTGGAAGCTTTATAATTCATCCAGATTTCGACCTGTGTCATTCGTCCAAAATATCTTTCTAGTCTGCCAGTCTCTTCGACTCTGTGTGCCAACAACCCAACAAATTGTATTAGATATTACAGTTATTTCGCCGGCCGCTGTGGCCGAGCTGTTCTTGGCGCTTCAGTCCGGAACTGCACTGCTGCTACGGTCGCGGATTTGAATCCTGTCTCGGGGGCGGATGTGTGTGATGGCCTTAGGTTAATTAGGTTTAAGTAGTTCTAAGTCTCGGAAACTGATGACCTCAGATGTTAAGTCCCATAGTGCTTGGAACCATTTGATTTTTTGAACAGTTATTTCGTCTTCCCCTGCCGTTTTCTCCCTTCATTGCTCTGTCTGTAGCTAAGGAAGTAAAAAGCGGATCACAATCCCTAAGATCTGGGATTGAAACCTCAGGTATTTCGCTTGTTTCACATCTATTCTTTAATTTGTAAAGGTAGCTGTATGTCCCCCATAAGTGGCTGGATAAGTCAGTTCATTCGTCAGTCGGAGGCTGGGCCAACAGTCTCTTCTCTGGTTTGTTACGGCCCGCCGGGAACTCCTCCCTTGTGGCAACCTTTTGCCACTTGCACCCAACGTCTTCAATTATTTGTTGAATATAGTCCAACACCTATCTGCCCGCACAGTTTTTACCATCTTCAGTTCCCTAACGTACCTTGGAAGCTGTTCCTTGATGATACAACACGCGGCCTATCAAAGTGTCCCTTATAGTTGTCAGTGTTTTCCACATATTCCTTTCTTCAGCTATTCTGCGGATCACTTCCTCTTTCTCATCTTATCAGTCCATCTAATTTTCAACGTCTTTCTGCACCACATCTCGAACGTTTCGATTCTCTTTTCCAACGGTTTTCCAACAATCCTTTCGTACAATACTGTTCTGAAAGGGTGCATGCTCAGGAATTTCTTTCTCAAACTAGCACCGATGTTTGTTGCTAGTAGACTTATTTTGTCCAGGAATTCTGTCTTTGTCTGTGGTAGTCTATTTTTTATGTCCTCCTTCGTTCGTCTGTGATTTTCTGTTTTCTTTCCAAGGAACAAGAATTCGTTAACCTCGTCTACTTTATTGTCATTTTTATGCCATGTTTATTGCTAATATTATTTCTGCTGGTCTTCATTACTTTCGCATTTTTTCCGTTTTTTATCAATCCATAATGTGTGCTCATAAGAATGTTCGTTCCATTCAACCTCTCCTGCATGTCTTCTTCGTGTTCACTGGGCATAGCAATGTCATCAGCGAATCTTATCGGTGATATTTTTTCACCTTGAATTTTAATCCTATTTCTGAAGTCATGTTTATTTCAATCATAACTTCTTCGATGTGTAGATCTACAACATCCTTGTCTTATACCATTTCCAATTTGAATATTTTGTTGATGGTCTTCCAATCTTAGTTTCCCTTCTCGGTTCCTGTACATACTGTACGTTACTCCCTGCCCCTATATCATACACCTATTTTCCTGAGAAATTCCATCGTCTTGGACCATTTTACATTATCGAACGTTCGTTTTAGGTCAACAAATCCTATCAATGTCTTTATCTTTCCTAGGCCATACTTCCGTTACCAAGTGAAACGTCTGAACTGTATCTCTGGTACCATCAAACTTTCATAAAGCAAAGGAATTGGAAGAGCAGTTGGACGCGATAGGTATTTTCTTGAAAAGACGTAATCAATATCAACAAAAGTAAAACAGGTGTAATGAATTGTAGTCGAATTAATTCTGGCAGTGCAGAGAGAGTTACATTACAAAATGAGACACGAAGTGTAATATATAAATTTGTCTATTCGGATTAAAAAACTGACGATTGTCACAGTACAGAGGACATAAAATGCAGATGTACAATAGCAAGGAATGTGTCTGCGAGGAATAGGAGTTTGTTAATATTTACCTAAAATTAAATTTCCGGAAATCTTTTCACAAGATATGTCTATGGAACGTAACCTTGTACGAAAATGCGACGTGGACGATAAGCAGTTTGGACGAGTTTAGACAAAAAAAGAATAGAATCTTTTGAAACATGATGCTACTGAAGAATGTTGATAATTAGTAGGTAGATCAGACAACTAATGAGGAGGTACTGATTCGAAATTGAGTAAAAGGTAATTTGTGACACAATTTGACTGAAAGAAGGGATCGGTTAATAGGACTCATCCTCAAGCATCAAGGAATCATCATATTTGGAAGGGAAGGACGTGGGTAGTAGTAATTATGCATGGATGAAGAGGCTTGCGGATGATAGACTAGTATGAAGAGTTGCATCAAACCAGTCTTCAGTCTGAAGTCCATAAGAACAGCAACAGTAATTTCTAACTCTCATGAGAGGAATTAAGTGAAAGAACAGCAACAGTAATTTCTAAATTTTATGAGATGTATTAAGTGTAACCTGTAACAGGTTTATCGGTTTGTCATACTAGAAGTCGTATATATAGAATGCGTGGTTAGTTGTAAGACAGTGTGTGATAACCCTAATCATGCCAGCATAAATAAATAAATAACTCGCCATCGGCAATATAATCTTTTCTGTGAACTGAAGGTAAGGTATATAATAAAAGTAGTCATCCCGTTGATTGAGTGGTAAGTGGACCAATGTTGCAAAATCAGGCCGTAGCGACTAAGTCACTGTCATGCCTACAATCTCTTGTGACTTCTACAAGTCCATATAGTGGTTAATTAGCTGTACATCTCTATCTCTATGCCATTTACGATCAGGACCATAGCACTTTCTTCCTCCTTAGTGTTCTGATCGGTCGCTTTTTTAATTGTGATCCACAAAACTACTTGTGAGTAAGATAAGATCTCTGATAACTTCAGGTGCTTCGGTTGGCGACGGCACTGAGGTAGCGAGACGTCGGTTACAGTCCTGCGTGCGCCACCATAACAACATCATTAGGTGAGCTTGACATCGTTGCAGTCTTGGGAAGGATATGCAAAGACAATTGTAGCAAATAGTTCTATTTAGTCTGTTTTCAGTGGATCTTCAGTGTTTTCCATGGAGCAAAAGATTATCAAAAATCCGATCAAAAATAATGTTTAAGTTTGACCATTGAACCAGCACCTGGTGTGGTAACTAACAGACCTGTGTCCATAGGCGTCCACAAGGGGAAGGCAGGAACTACACTGACCCCCTGGAATCTGGATTACAGAGTTTTTGTCCATTACAGAATTCTTACTCACGTCTAGAAGTGAGTAGATAACCAACAGGTCTCTGGGATATAAAAAGATTTTTCTGTCTCCTATAAAAAGAAGAAAGAAAATGGCGTTCTACGGATCGGAGCGTGGAATGTCAGATCCCTTAATCGGGCAAGTAGGTTAGAAAATTTAAAAAGGGAAATATATAGGTTAAAGTTAGATATAGTGGGAATTAGTGAAGTTCGGTGGCAGGAAGAACAAGACTTTTGGTCAGGTGAATACAGGGTCATAAATACAAAATCAAATAGTGGTGGAATGTCAGATCCCTTAATCGGGCTGGTAGGTTAGAAAATTTTAAAAGGGAAATGGATAGGTTAAAGTTAGATATAGTGGGAATTAGTGAACTTCGGTGATAGAGGGAACAACACTTTTGGTCAGGTGAATACAGGGTTATAAATACAAAATCAAATAGGGGTAAGGCAGGAGTAGGTTTAATAATGAATAAAAAAATAGGAGAGTAGGTAAGCTACTACAAACAGCATAGTGAACGCATTATTGTGCCAAAGATAGACACGAAGCCCATGCCTACTACAGTAGTACAAGTTTATACGCCAACAAGCTCTGCAGATGATGAGGAAATTGATAAAATGTATGATGAGATAAAAGAAATTATTCAGGTAGTGAAGGGAGAAGAAACCACAAAAAGGTGGGAATTTAAGTAGATGGGACCTGGATAAACTGAAAGAACCAGAGGTTGTACAGAGTTTCAGAGAGAGTATAAGGGAACAATTGACAGGAATGGGGGAAAGAAATACAGTAGAAGAAGAATGGGTAGCTTCAAGGATTGAAACAGTGAAGGCAGCAGAGGATCAAGTAGATAAAAAGACGAGGGCTAGTAGAAATCCTTGGGTAACAGAAGAGATACTGAATTAAATTGATGAAAGGAGAAAATACAAAAATGTAGTAAGTGAAGCAGGGAAAAAGGAATACAAACGTCTCAAAAATGAGATCGACAGGAAGTGCAAAATGGCTAAGCAGGGATGGCTAGAGGACAGATGTAAGGATGTCGAGGATTATCTCGTGAGGGGTAAGATAGATACTGCGTACAGGAAAATTAAAGATACCTTTGGAGAAAAGAGAACCACTTGTATGAATATAAAGAGCTCAGATGTAAACGCTCTAAACAAAGAAGGGAAAGCAGAAAGGTGGATGGAGTATACAGAGGGTCTATACAAGGGCAATGTGCTTGAGGACAATATTACGGAAATGGAAGAGCATGTAGATGAAAATGAAATGGGAGTTATGATACTGCTTGAAGAGTTTGACAGAGCACTCAAAGATCTAAGTCGGAACAAGGCCCCGGCAGTAGACAACATTACATTAGAACTACTGATAGCCTTGGGAGAGCCAGCCACGACAAAACTCTGCCATCTGGTGAGCAGCCTGTATGAGACTGTTGGAATACACTCAGACCTCAAGTAGAATATAAAATTCCAATCCTAAAGAAAGCAGGTGTTGACAGAAGTGAAAAATACCCGAACTATCAGTTTCATAAGTCACGGCTGCAAAATAATAACGGGAATTATTTACAGACGAATGGAAAAACTAGTAGATGCCAACCGCGGGGAAGATCAGTTTGGATTCCGTAGAAATGTTGGAACACTTGAGGCAATACTGACCCTACGACTTACCTTATAAGATAGATTAAGGAAAGGCAATCATACGTTTCTAGCATTTGTAGATTTAGAGAAAGCTTTTGACAATAATGACTGGAATACTCTCTTCCAATTTCTGAAGGCGGCAGGGGTCAAATACAGGGAGCGAAAGGCTATTTACAATTTGTACAGAAACCAGATGGCAGTTATAAGAGTCGAGGGACATGAAAGGAAAGAAGTGGTTGGGAAGGGAGTGAGACTGGGTTGTAGCCTCTCCCTGATGCTATTCAATCTGTGTATCGAGCAAGCAATAAAGGAAACAAAAGAAAAATTCGGGGTAGGTATTAAAATCCATGGAGAAGAAATAAAAACTTTGACGTTCGCCGATGACATTGTAATTCTGTCAGAGACAGTAAAGGACTTGGAAGAGCAGTTGAATGGAATGGACAGTGTCTTGAAAGGAGGGTATAAGATGAACATCAACACAAGCAAAACGAGGATAATGGAATGTAGTCGAATTAAGGCAGGTGATGCTGAGGGAATTAGAGTAGGAAATGAGACACTTAAAGTAGTAAAGGTGTTTTGCTATTTGGGGAGCAAAATAACTGATGATGGTCGAAGTAGAGAGGATATAAAATGTAGACAGGCAATGGCAAGGAAAGCGTTTCTGAAGAAGAGAAATTTGTTAACATCGAGTATTAATTTAAGTGTCAGGAAGTCGTTTCTGAAAGTATTTGTAAGGAGTGTAGCCATGTATGGTAGTGAAACATGGACGATAAATAGTTTAGACAAGAAGAGAATAGAAGCTTTCGAAATGTGGTGCTACAGAATAATGCTAAAGATTAGATGGGTAGATCACATAACTAACGTGGAGGTACTGAATAGAATTGGGGAGAAGAGGAGTTTGTGGCACAACTTGACAAGAAGAAGGGACCGGTTGGTACGACATGTTCTGAGGCATCAGGGGATCACAAATTTAGTACTGGAGGGCAGGGTGGAGGGTAAAAATCGTTGACGGAGACCAAGAGATGAATACATTAAGCAGATTCGGAAGGATGTAGGCCGCAATAGGTATTGGGAGATGATGAGGCTTGCACAGGATAGAGTAGCATGGAGAGCTGCATCAAACCAGTCTCAAGACTGAAGACCACAACAACAACATAAAAGTGCCCAACTCATTTAAATCAAAATTGGCAGTTTAAAAGTCTTGTGTTCTTCCCCGGCCCACGGATACAATTCTGGGGACGCTCTTGGGGTGAATACATTCCTTATTTTTCATAAGAGTGCTCTCTTTCGAAAGGATACTGGCAATAATCTGACGGAAAACGTAACTGCAGAGTAAGATTAGTTACTGAAGAATGCATGTTTACAGTGCTTCACATCTTGCAGAGTACGATCAGACAAGTGCGGTGAAATAAAACACTTTTGGTCGCAAACCTTGGGAAATACCTTAAAATTGGCCCTGCAGTTTCGAGACCAGTGACTTTTTAGCTCAGTCAGCTAATCAAAAGTGGCCCTTGTTGTCTATCCAGTGGTTGCTTCGATCTTAGCAGTTATTCCGGAGTTACTGCAGTTCATAAACATCCATTTGTGTATGGAATTCACCATAAAATTAACACCACATTAGCAGATAAAAACATAAAGTAGACTTAATTTAATACGAAATACCTTGACACCATCATAAGTTTATGCAACAGTTTGGTCGGAATATCTAACAATCACAGTTCATGATCCATACTAATATTATAAATGCGAAGGTACCTCCGTCTGTTCTCACGACTAAATTATTGAACCCAATTCATTGATATCTGGTAGGGAGAGAGTCTGAACCCTGAGGAACAACATACACCTTCCGAAAGCGTGTAGTACAAGACTTTAACTGATTTGAAGAATGTAAGGTGAATTGGTGTAAAATAATGACCCTTTGAAAAAGATATTTACTCTTTGACATTCGAACTTTATCACACTTGTGACAGTACTTTTAGTGGTTGGTATATCCTACGTAACACGATTCAACGTACAGAATAGAATGCTTATAAAACCTCAACGTGTTTCATCCATATTTCCATACTAAAAATACAAATATGTTTTCACGACTAAATCGCTAAACTGTTTTCTGAGAAACTAGCTGTCCAGCATACTCGAGCCCTGTGGAAGAACATAGTCTAGAAAGTGAAAATAAAAGAAAAAAAACATATTCTAGAAAGTGAAAATAAAAGGAAAAGAAAAAAAATAGACTGCTAAGAGGATAAAGTTAGGAATGGAGCATCTTTTCTTTTACATTGGTGGACATAAACCATATTAAAAATTACTAAATTTGTTGCATAATGTACACACTGTGTAATGTATAGATACTCCAATAGCACAATGAATAGATACAAGCTCTTGCCCACACCCCTGTCCATCTATTGCTCAGTTCCGGCACCGCACGTGTCACAAAATCGTGCATTGTAGCAGTTGGTGAGGAGGTGGTAGTGAACCCACAACGGGAACTATGCTTCCCAAAACTGCCGTTATTGCTTACTTACTCACTAAAAATCATCACAATAAAACTACTAGCACAAGCATAGTAGAGGGTAACAGCTGGTATAAAATAAATCTGTTTTTATTGTTAAACAAATTTTTATTTAATCTGGAATGGACAGTCACCCTTTAATAATAAAGATTTAAACTACAGCGTGACATTGCACCATTGGCTTGAATGCATGTATTACTTTTTCTAATTACTGTATGCACACTTTGGAAAACACAATCACAGCTTGGATGTCTCTTGCAGCTGTATCAGGTTGAGCAACCAGAGCCATTTCAGAGCTAATGCGGTTGCTGTAAATAAGTTATTTTGCTTAGAAGAAAACAAAAAATCTGATTTTATGCCACTTCCGTGCATAGTAACCAGATAAGTGGTCCCCCATGAAATTTCCCACTGACAGAATATTGTGCAGATACACAGTTATGTTCAATTGTACTTGGAGGGGAACTGAACTGCTATGCCACATTCTGCAGGCATGGAAAACTATAGTCACCACGTTGAAAATATGTTAATTAGAGGTTAACATACCTTTGAGGCTAGCAAAGGTATTAATTAATTTTGAACTTAATTTAACCAATAATTTTATGTTTGATCTCAGGGCGAACGCAACATAATAAATAGACAGTAACGATGCACTGGTATACAGGTGTAGTCCATATTTTCTTTTCTCATTATAGTTGGAATTAATTCATAAATTGGAAGTTCTCGCTGGGATTGCGTTTTCCACTGCGAGGGAGATCTTTGAGCGAAATGTGGACGGTCATACGCCCAATAATACACCAGAGACACTCCAGAGAAGAATTTCTGGTCGTTGGAAGAAGACAGCATCTGGCAACCTAACGCAGCTAAGCAGCCTGCCCAAAACTGTGTAAATGAGCGCAGTTAGGGTGGCTGTGGAAAGCAGTGTCCTTTGCGCCGTGCTCCATTTCTTCGAAACGCAAGCTTTTAAATAGCACTCACAGCAAGAGCTGCCTCACTGGGACCTGAGTCTTTCTGCAGTCAATCCGCGTTTCTGTGGCTGATGTAGTCAGTTTTCAGACGAAATGCTCATAATGTTCAGCCCCAATATTGAAACAGTTTAATCTCGCTATATTGTTCCCTTTTACTACACAAATATATTATTTGGATCAACATTACCTGACATTAAAATACCAGAAAAAACTTCTGCCAACAAACCTTTTTCGTACAGCCGGCCGCGGTGGTCTCGCGGTTCTAGGCGCGCAGTCCGGAACCGCGCGACTGCTACGGTCGCAGGTTCGAATCCAGCCTCGGACATGGATGTGTGTGATGTCATTAGGTTAGTTAGGTTTAAGTAGTTCTAAGTTCTAGGGGACTGATGACCACAGCTGTTAAGTCCCATAGTGCTCAGAGCCATTTGAACCATTTTTTTTTTTCGTACAGTTGTTGACATCGTTATATATCAATATGTTGGTGAACAGTATAGTCTTGCCTTATTGTTCACTTGGGTCAACATGATCAAACATTAAAATACCAGAAAAAGCTTCTGCCAACAAACCTTTTTCGTACAATTGTTGACATTGTTATACATCAATATGTTGGTGAGAATAATAATAATAATAATAATAATAGCAGAAGTAATAATAATAATGATCAAAACTTTATTTTAAATATTTCTTTTACTAATAACAATAATGTACACAACTTTATTTAAGAAAATTTCTTATTTTAAAATTGACATATGATAAATTTGGAACAACAGACAGTTTTCAGTAAGGCATCTTTCTTAGAAAGCATTGCACTATTTTTCTTTTCTTACAATTTTTGGTTACTTTACTCATTGCAGTTTGGACACAAATAACCACATAAATATCGACAGAATCGTAAATATGAAACAATAGTTTTCAACACAGGCAATTATTAGGCCTTAACTTTTTTCTAAATTTTATTCTTGCTCATTGCGATTTGGTCACAAGTAGGTGAGACGTTTTCTGCAAACATGTTTATTACATAATCCTCATAACACACTAATTTGAATGTCATTGATATCTGGACACAGCTTACAGTATGCACGTTTAGAAGATTTCCTTGCTGTCAATGATTTTGCCACATCTGCCGGAGCTTCAGGGTTAAGAATGCACATGACAATTCTCAGAGAATCTTCTGTTCTTGTAAAGAACTATCGTGATACAGTGTGTTCTGCTACCAATGACTTTCGAAGCTACTCCACGAATATTTGACATCTCTATTACTTCATTTTGGAAATGTGCACAAAATACTTTTTACGTTATTTATTGTGCTGGTTGCATACCTAGTTCCTTCCATTTGCTCCTGTTTCTGTTATTTTTTCGTTTAGGTTATATATTACTATACCTCTCCTTATATCTTGATTTCGTTTTCTAACTTCCCTTGTCTTTTCTTCCACTCTTCTCATTTTTCGAGCCCGTATTCTACTTGCTTGGTGTTTTGCTGTCGCCCATGCTTCACTTTGGCAGGTAAGGATTGGTACTGCTGTTGTTTTATAAAACTTCAGCTGTGGTTCTTTCCTTGTTTTATTCTGCAAACTTTTTACGATAACTTAACATATGGAAGCAAATGTATTTAATTTTTGGTTCACATCATGGTCATGGACAAAAGTAGAATACAAGCTAGTGAAATGAAGTTCCAGAGGAGCAGGTTGAGTGTAACAAGACGAGACAGATTGCGAAATGTGTATGTGAGGGAAAGACTAAAGGAGGAACCAGTACAGGACAGGATAGAAAAATCAAGACTGCAGTGGTATGGACACATGAAGGGAATGGATGAGGGAAGAATTCCAAAGAGGATGTTTGATCTGCAACTGGAGGGGAAGAGGCCCAGGGGAAGACCAAGAGATAGATGGGTGAAGGGAGTGAAGGAATGTGTGACGAGAAGAGGAGAGAACTGGACGAAGGTGGAAGAGGGGGAATGGTGGAAAGACAGAACACGATGGAGAGGCTTGTGTTCCCGACAGACCCAGCCAGTGGCTGGAAACTGTCCAAGATGATGATGATGATCATGGTCATATTCATAAGTGATGTCTCATCCGAGATATTTAAAATGTTTTACTCGTTCCAAGATTTCATTAGCCAAGACTATTATAGTTCTCTCTGTTGTCCGCCCTGAAATGCCATCACTTTCGTTTTATCCACCTACAATGTTAGATTGTAATCTGAGGCTGTCTGTTCCAACATATAAACTCTCATATGAAGGTCATCTTCTTTCTCTGTAATCACAGTTAGGTCATCCGAACGTAAAATTGCACTACTAGCCATTAACACTGCTACACCACGAAGATGACGTGCTACAGACGCGAAATTTAACCGACAGGAAGAAGATGCTGTGTTATGCAAATGATTAGCTTTTCAGAGCATTCACACAAGGTTGGCGCCGGTGGCGACACCTACGACGCCCTGACGTGAGGAAAGTTTACAACCGATTTCTCATACTCGAACAGCAGTTGACCGGCGTTGCCTGGTGAAACGTTGTTATGATGCCTCGTGTAAGGAGGAGAAATGCGTAGCATCACGTTTCTCGTTTCCGACTTTGCTAAGGTGGGTTGTTGTAAAACAACAAGGCCCATCGCGATTGCGGTTTATCGTATCGCGACATTGCTGCTCGCGTTGGTCGATATCCAAGGACTGTTAGCATAATATGGAATCGGCGCTTCAGGAGGGTAATACGGAACGCCGTGCTGGATCCCAACGGCCTCGTATCACTAGCAGTCGAGATGACAGGCATCTTACCCGCATGGCTATAACGGATCGTGCGCCCACGTCTCGACCCCTGAGTCAACAGATGTGGACGTTTTGCAAGACAACAACCATCTGTACGAACAGCTCGACGAAGTTTGCAGCAGGAAGGACTATCAGCTCGGAGATCTTGGCTGCGGTTACCCTTGACGCTGCATCACAGACAGGAGCGCCTGCAATGGTATACTCAACGACGAACCTGGGTGCACGAATGGCAAAACGTCATTTTTTAGGATTAATCCAGGTTCTGTTTACAGCATCATGATGGTCACATCCGTGTTTGGCGACATCGCGGTGAACGCACACTGGAAGCGTGTATTCGTCATCGCCATACTGGCGTATCACCCGGCGTGATGGTATCGGGTTACACGTCTCGATCACCTCTTGTTCGCATTGACGGCACTTTGAACAGTGGACGTTACATTTCAGATGTGTTACGACCCGTGGCTCTACCTTTCAATCTATCCCTGCGAAACCCTACATTTCAGTAGGATAATGCATGACCGCATGTTGCAGGTCCTGTACGGGTCTTTCTGGATACAGAAAATGTTCGACTGCTGCCCTGGCCAGCACATTCTCCAGATCTCTCACCTATTGAAAACGCCTGGTCAATGGTGGTCGCGCAATTGACTCGTCACAGTACGCCAGTCACTACTCTTGATGAACTGTGGTATCGTGTTGAAGCTGCATGGGCAGCTGTACATGTACACGCCATCCAAGCTCTGTTTGACTCAATGCCCAGGCGTATCAAGGCCGTTATTACGGCGAGAGGTGGTTGTTCTGGGTACTGATTTCTCAGGATCTATGCACCCAAATTGTGTGAAATGTAATCACATGTCAGTTCTAGTATAATATATTTGTCCAATGAATACCCGTTTATCATCTGCATTTCTTCTTGGTGTAGCAATTTTAATGGCCAATAGTGTACATTCAATCTAGTTTTATGATTATAAGAATTCCATTTATTATCAGCATTTTCCATTTGCTGATAGCCTCACCTGTCTCCACGGTGAGTCACGTAAGACTTTTACCCCAAATAGTGCGGAAATGGAAAGTTCTGTACACAGAATGCATTGGCAGTCAGTGGTTTGTAATGTTAGCCAACATACTGATTGTACAGATTGTAATAATACTCAGAAAGTGTATTTTTGTACAGACGTACACTGCCTTAAATGGAACAATGCACATTGACATTAACAAACTAAAAGTGGAGTAAATTAGAGTGTCAGGATGTTTATTGCAGGATTCTAGTGAGAGTCGTTCACGAGATGGTGTATTGTTCCGTTGAACCTGCGTGGTTGCTAGGTACAATGTTGTTATGTTTGCTGGCAGTGAGCTTGTGTATCCCTTCAGGTCACTGCAACTTCCTTGTCGGATAATGTGTGACAGTCCAAGCAGTAGTTTGTGAATGGACGGTGGACTCGCACGAGAAAGTGGCATGAGTTAGGCAAAAGTGTCCTTCGCATTCTCCATCGACATAGGTTACAGCCCTATCGCACCTCTTTACCAAGAGCCGCACGGAAACGATTATGATAATCGTGTTATCTTCCGTATACGTGCATTACTACAGCGTACTCCAGGTGTATCATGTATCTTGTTTTGCGATGAAGCCATATTTACCAATAAGAGCTGAAACATGCGCTATTCGTCTGTTGAAAATCGCCTTTGGCTTCCTCAGGTGGAACATCAGCGTTCGCGCCGTGTAAATGTGTGGTGTGGGATAGTGAAGCATCAGCCCGTAGGCCGTTTTTCATAGACGGAACACTGAACGCGCACAAATATCGCAGCCTCCTACCAGACCTTCTTCCACGAATGCTAGAAGACGTTCTTCTGCAGACTATGAGGAACCTGTGGTACCAACATGACGGTTATCCAGCCCATAGTGCACGAATTACTACAGTTTGTCTTCAAGAATTAGTTCCAAATTGTTGGACTGGACGCAAAGGATCTGTACCTTGCCGGTCCGCTCCTCGGATTTGACTACCAATCCATTCTGTGAAAACCGCACATCAATGGCACTTTTATTTCCACAATATTTGCGGTGAAGTTCTAGGTGATTCACCCTGTATACAGGGTGGTCCATTGATCGTGACCTGGCCAAATATCTCACGAAATAAGCGTCAAACGAAAAAACTACAAACAAGGAAACTTGTCTAGTTTGAAGGGGGAAACCAGACGGCGCTTTGGTTGGCCCCCTAGATGGCGCTGCCATAGGTCAAACGGATATCTACTGCATTTTTTTAAATAGGAATCCCGATTTTTATTACATATTCGTGTATTACGTAAAGAAATATGAATGTTTTAGTTGGACCACTTTTTCGCTTTGTGATAGATTGTGCTGTAATAGTCACAAACATATGGCTCACAATTTCAGACGAACAGTTGGTAACAGGTAGGTTTTCTAAATTAAAATACAGAACGTAGGTACGTTTGAACATTTTATTTCGCTTGTTCTAATGTGATACATGTACGTTTGTAAACTTATCATTTCTGAGAACACATGCAGTTACAGCATGATCACCTGTAAATACTACATTAATGCAATAAATTGTCAAAATGATGTCCGTCAACCTCAATGCATTTGGCAATACGTGTAACGCCATGGTATGTGTTTCGACGACCAATCCACCTGTCATGAAATATGCTCTTCAATACCACTTCAACCCCACGCGAGCTATGTGCCGGACATCCATCATGTTGGAAGTACATCGACATTCTGTCATGCAGTGAAACATCTTGTAGTAACAACGGTAGAACATTACGTAGGAAATCAGCATACACTGCACCATTTGGATTGCCATCGATAAAATGAGGGCCAATTATCCTTCTTCCCATAATGCCGCACCATACATTAACCCGCCAAGGTCGCTGATGCTCCACTTGTCGCAGCCATTGTGGATTTTCTGCTGTCCAATAGTGCATATTATGCCGATTTACGTTAACGCTGTTGTTGAATGACGCTTCGTCGCTAAATAGAACGCGAGCAAAACAAAAAAACAAAAAAAAAAAACAAAAAAAAAAGTCCTCCATACAATTCCTGGTGCATACAAATATGGTACGGGCGCAATCGATGTTGATGTAGCATTCTCGACACCGACGTTTTTTAGATTCCCGATTCTCGCGCAGTTTGTCTGCTACTGATGTGCAGATTAGCCGCGACAGCAGCTAAAACACCTACTTGGGCATGATCATTTGTTGCAGGTCGTGGTCGACGCTCACATATGGCTGAATACTTCCTGTTTCCTTAAATAACGTAACTATCTGGTGAACGGTCCGGACACTTGGATGATGTCGTCCAGGATACCGAGCAGCGTACATAGCATACGGCCGTTGGGCATTTTGATCACATTAGCCCTACAGCAACACGATATCGACCAGTTCCGCAATTGGTGAACGGTCCATTTTAACACGGGTAATGTATCACGAAGTAAATACCGTCCGCACTGGCGGAATTATACGTGATACCACGTACTTATACGTCTGTGACTATTACAGCGCCATCTATCACAAAGCGAAAAAAATGGTCCATCTAAAACATTCATATTTCTTTACGTACTACACTAGTATGTAATACAAAATGGGGGTTCCTATTTATAAAAAAACGCAATTGATATCCGTTTGACCTATGGCAGCGCCATCTAGCGGGCCAACCATAGCGCCATCTGGTTTCCCCCTTCAGGGCAGACGAGTTTCGTTCTTTCTAGTTTTTTCGTTTGATGCTTATTTCGTGAGATATTTGGCCTGGTCACTATCAATGGACCACCTTGTATATTGAGGAGTGTTGAAGGAATACATCGTCCTGGTCGTATCGCATTGTTCGTGTACATCGGCTGCGTTGTTGTATTTCCCATATCTACAACAATTTCGTTTACCGTGAAGTATAACAGGAAACTGCCGGCCGTTGTGGCCGTGCGGTTCTAGGCGCTTCAGTCCGGAAGCGCGTGACCGCTACGGTCGCAGGTTCGAATCCTACCTAGTGCATGGATGTGTGTGATGTCTTTAGGTTAGTTAGGTTTAAGTAGTTCTAAGTTCTATGGGATTGATGACCACAGATGTTAAGTCCCATAGTGCTCAGAGGCATTTGAACCATAACAGGAAACTGAAAAATATTTGACAGCAGAGCAGTGATATTTCTGTCGAGTCATTAAGATCCGAAAGTTACTCGTACATTTGTAATTATTAATGTTTATAACAAAACTGCTAAAAGTAATTTAATATATTTTTAAACGCGTAATGCTTACACGTTTTCACAGAAATTCACTAAATTTCATAATGTTATCTTGGTCTTTAAATAACGAAAAACAAAATTTACAACCATTTCGGATCATATAGACCCACTAATGAGTGATGCAGGAACCAGAAAGGTCGATAATATATCGGTAATTGCAACAATCAGATCATCGTGATTCACGATGACAACTCGCATCCCGACGACTGCTGCCTCCACTACAGCAGTGTGCCACGTTCTACTACCACGTGCCACATTTAGACAGTATCTCTCTCTCTCTCTCTCTGTCCCTCAATTACGTGTCTTATTTATTTTGTGTTCTCTGACTACTTACGTATTTGGTTTTCTTGACTGAGCGAGCGTCGTCCACCGGTTGAAGAAAAACGTTCTTGTACGCAGCACTTCTTCCACCAATTCAAATGCCCTTTTACCTTACGCAAACTGTGAGCTTCATTTTTAATATGTATATATACGTGTTAAATTAGATTGAAGTCGACTCTGGTTTAAATAAAGTTGTGCTATCTCTTCCGTCCTGAATGTATCCGCTGTGATTGCGAAGACAAGATCTAATCACAATTGCAGCAGGAAATGAATTCGTTTCTTTAGGCACAGTCAGGGCAAGGAGAAAGGCGTTGGGTGCCCGTTTCCAAACCACACAGCCGAGAATGCCGTTTCACCTTCACACGGAATGCTCTGAAGTATTTCTGAAAGGACTTCCCCCAAAAAGTTCAGTTAATCGTGGCCTTTTAAACTGTTTGGTAAAAAATACGTGCTATAACACAGTCAACAAAAACGTCCTCCTACACAATAACTCTCAAATTAATTCGGCACACTTGTGTGCAGGTAGCACGTACTTTCATCGAGGCTCAATGGATTTGCTTGTTTTTGTAAAAAATACATTCTTCAGTGAAAGTTATCTCGTCACAAATCAACGAAGAAAAATGAAGTTCATAATTGTACTTGACCTCCGTCGAGACATATACACTTCAACAAGCACCGTCATCTAGATCTATACTGTGTTCATAACACTGCGACAATACCCTACGTGTTCGCAGACTCAAATATATAATGTATGATTCAACAAGATTATCATTCTACCAGCAAGTACTGCAGAAACGTGTTGTTTACTTATCTACACACTAATGGTGTCTAGAAGCCGTCAGTAAACGATGCGAAAGAAAAACTGCATTTTAAAAATGCGGGAGGAAATTTTTCTCCACAGGACCACGTTACTTGAAGTACATTACAATTAGATAGATCGTTACACAGATGCATGTCCGCCAATTCATGAAATGTACGCTGATTTGTTCTACTAAAGGAAATTCGCCTTACTACTCAGTGTGTACAATCGTAAAGCTACAGCTGTATGAAAGAAACAAGTTACATGGCTAAAGACAAAACCGCTGTGTGTTGAACCACTTTTAAGACTTTTGCGACGTTGTTTTCAAAGCTGAGTGTATTCTACAAATAATTTGACTCCCCGTAATGGATTCAATTACAATTATTAAATCTGAATGATTATTTGTCACAATCGCTATCGTGGTGTTTTAGTGTTAAGGAATCACGACGACATTATTACTAGTGTTTATCTGTTTAATAAGTATGATCACGTCACTTATGGGAGTGTTATTTATAGCCAAATAAACACTAGTGCATATAATGCAGGATTTGTACTTTCAGTGGCACACTCGACGAAATTAATGCTGAGGGTGTACACAGACGATTGATCATAATCAGTAGTGCCTGCAATTTCAAAAAAATAACATCTATGATCTGAGCATTTGTAAACTAACATTCACATACAACATATTACATATGAAATATCATTAGAATATACTCGCAGTAAAAATAACAATCACTTTACCAAACAGTGTAGGTTAATTGATTAGTGACTGATGATTGGCAAATCATACGTGATCAATATTCAATAATTTGTAAGAAAACTTAGCATTTTTAATCAGTCATTATCTTTAAGTATAAAGTTATTTAAAAGTTAACATAGCCAACAAACGCAGCACGGAATTTATAAGTAAACTAATAATTACTGAAACAACTACTTGAACAGTTACGTTGAAGTATCTGCTTCTCAACAGTCACTTCAGTACGAATTCAGAATACCTATCTGATCTGCATCACGTAGGAGCAACATTTACCCGCTGATGGCTAGTACTATATATCAATCAGAACAGAAGGTGAATATATATTGGCATCTCTTACAATATTTTGTCTCAGCTCGCGCTAGTATTTCAAAATACATAAGGACTCTTTATTTATAGTACAAACCGACACACTTTCTTAATTACTAAATAAATGCTAGTAATTAACAGCAGTTAACATAAACCTGGCGTACTGAGAGCTACCATATTCCAATAAACGCAATGAGCAGTCGGCAAACTGCAGAATAATTTAGCATCCTCGCTGCACACATGAACTACATGTCATTATAGCGAAAGGCTATCGAAAAACAAATCTGTCGTCCAGTTCGTGTCAACAGCAGAGGTGGTTCGATCAAAGTTCGCAGTTGCTCTCACACCTCGTTACAAAAAAAAATGTTTGCCTTTGGTTATTGTCAGACTGCATATTGCGCTGACGAATCTTTTTGCCAATAAATACGGTTTGTTATACAATATTTGTTTCTGATAAGTCAGCTATACATTCTGTTTGCAGTTCCCACAGTAATGTTGTTATTAAAAACATGGGACATTTACAGAACTGTAGGCATAGGCTCTGCATGAAGTAATTTAGTTAGTACAGTACTGATATTTACTTTGGCCGCTGTCAGATGACATTTCTTACGATATAAACTTACGCAACATGTTAATATTAATGTTTACTACTTCACATGAAAGGAAAGAAAACTCTACGATCAGGCCCTGAAGACCAGGTGATAGTCGACCGACCACCGTGTCATCCTCAGCATTCATCATCGTATGCGGAATGGAGGGGCATTAGGTCAGAACAGCCTGCTCCCGAGTTCCGGCCGTTGTCGGCGTTCCGACCTCCATCACCTCTCAATCAGGTAGTTCCTCAATTGGCGCTACGGGGCTGAGTGCAGTTTGGTGCAGTCCTTCTACCAAAGAAAAATCTCCGGTAGTACCAGGAATCGAACTCAGGTCCCCTGGAAGAAGATCTCTCGCGTTGACCACTTGGCTACAGAGGCAGAGACAGCTCATCATCAGACCGATGACCTCGCAGTTTGGTCTCTTCCCCCAAACAACCCACCCCAACAGCTCATCATCAAGTCCAGTTTAGGCATTCTTGCCTGTTCCAATCTCGAGTAGACTGCAGCTTATCTTTCCACCTTTTCTTAGGACGCCAAGGATTCCTTTTCCCGTGAGGTGTATACTAATTTAGGTGTTCGTTCTACTGAGATCCTTTGAATGTGTTCCTGCCATTTTTTCTGTACTTTTCTGTTTTTTGATGTATGCTTTTGACACCCAATTCATTCCGTAGTTCACTATTTTTATTCGATCTATGAGTTTGTAATCAGCTAGAGGTCTTAGGAGTCTCATCTCTGCTACATCAATTCTCCTGCTTTGACTGGCGGTTAGAGTCCAAGTGTCTGATCCATACATTGGAACTGGTGCTGCCATCACATTTAAAATTTTAGTGCTGTCTCTTTCATAACTGTTTTGAGTAGAGTGCGGTTTACAGTACCTACCAACCCCTGGAGCGTTGCAGTTTGTATGCTTGAGCACTAGGCATAATACACTGATAAGCCAAAACTTTATGATCACTGCCCACCGCGACGTTGGTTGCGCGCGCGACGCGTTAACAAAAGTATAAAGCGGAGCAGACACGGTCGGGGGATCAGTCTAATGAACACATGGGCCGCAAATGGGGATATCCATCGAGAAAAGCGAGTTTGACACAGCGCAGATTATTATTACGCAGAGCCTGTCAACGAGCATCTCGATAACGTCGAAGATGGTCAAATGTTCACGAGCTGCTGTCGTGAGCATCTACAGATAGAGGTAGAAGGACAGGGAAGCTACCAGTAGTTGAGTAGTTGCTAAGGTAGTTGGACGTCCACGACTCTTCACATAACGCGGGGTTCGGAGACTTGGTGCTCTGTAAAGTAGGATAGGTGGTGATACGTGGCTTCTTTGACGAAAGTGCACAATACTGGTCACGCACAAGTATTTCAGAGCACACCGTTGATCGTACATTGTTGAACATGGAGTTCTGCAGCAGACCATCCCTAAGTGTTCAAATTATAACGTACAATATATGCAACACGTACGTGTCTGTTCATCTGTGAAACTGGACTGGATAAGCAACCTGAGCAATCAGTAAATGGAATCTAACCTGCATAAAAAAAACTATGTGCATGTTGTATGAGTGTGAGTTTCACTGTCATTTAAGCCCTCAACAAATCGTTACATGAAAAACTTAAAACTGACAAATCGATGAGCTGTCTGATGGCGTATTTGAATATGAAAATCTACAGGAACAAATGAACGTCTAACAATGAACGCCTAAACTATCTGACTGCGTTTTCGAACAAGAATTTACAAGTGATACAGAGTCTGACTTGTGCAACGGAATTTACTGGATTACATGAGATTTGTGGTGTGTCAGTGTCTCTGATTTGGCCCTAAATTTTGCAGTCACCTCTTTAGATGACTGCCTTTTTCCATGTGGTTTACAGCAATTCGCAGCAGCATGCAGCAGCAGCGGCTAAAGCTTTTTGTTACTAAGAATGAATTTAATAGAAAGGAGTTTGCTTGGGTCCTGATAACTACTAAATAACTTGTGAGAAGGCATTTCATAATTTAAGTCTATTAAAACTTCAGAAACTAATAATAGACAAGGACAATAATAATGGCTGAAAGCCAGATTAAGAAATTATTTCAATTTCAAAGTTAAATTAACATTTAATAACCACAACATACTTAGTAATTACATGTAGAGAACAATTATTATTATTTGGAGGATAAGGAGACTTCTGTAACTGACAATCAAAACATGGTATTATTGCGAACTCGGACTAACAACTACGAGCCTAACCCTGCAATTGCATTGTACGCTGTGCTTACGAATATTGCCTTGAATTCCATCTACAAGCGTAGTTAAGCCATCTAAATCTCTCCTGGCTATATAAATGAAATCAGACCTTGAGTTTGGTAAGATCTGCCATCGCCCATGTGAGAGAACGTGACACGACTTCTGTCTCCCAGCTCTCGATCGACACTACTACTTTCACTCTCACAGACAGACCTCGTCTCACAACAATGCTTAGAATCGCGCTCCCATGTTTCGCCCTCACATTGTTATTATCGATATCTGAGTGCTTACACGATGCAAAGAATAGCGTTGACTATATTGTTTTCAATGTAATGGAGAGTTCTGACACACAATATGCGGAAAGCACAATTACAATCGCAAGATGACACCACTCCCAGAAAATGATTAGTGCTAACTAATACAAGAGGGCTCAAAGGAATTCCTCTATATTGAAGTAAGTAAATGAGCGTAAGATGCCTTGAGGGCCCACCGTGGACGCCTCCAACACTAAACATTTTGTAAGAAGGTCTGTGGAACACGCTTCGATTATTATATTATTAATAAGTCGTCATTGTTACGATTATTCTAGGCTAAGCAAACTTTTACTAATGAGTCAATGGAATCTCACAGAAATAGTTCAGGGCATAGCTAGAGAAGAAAAAAACGGAAATGTTGACAATGAAAATTATGAAGAAAGGTAAAACTAAAACCGTGGAACAAGGTAACATTTGGGTTTGTCTCGCATAGTTTTCCACTGTCACTAATAAACGTAGGCAAATACAGCGTTGTAGAATTTATAATGCATATATGTATGCCACTAATGAAATCTTTTCAGATAATAATAGAAATCAAACACAAACGGAAAGGACCAGAGATGGAAGTAAATCATAATAAAGTGAAAGCAAGCGAACCACAAAGGGTTAATTAAAAAACATGAAAATAATACCTGTACTAATAATCCTTTTGCAGGTGTCAGACGAAACTGAACTTGGCAGTCATTCAACAAAGAAGAAAACTTATTACTTGTTAGCTTAGACACTAATGAATTTCTTCCTTTAGAAACCAAAATGAGTACAATAAATGTTCCAGCACCCACTGAAACGTAAACCTTGAATGTGAAAATAGGAAGTAATAATAGTTTCTCGAAATAACAGGAGCTGATGATCTCCATGAGAAGAAAGAATTTTATGTAACTTTTATACTACTGCTAGTATAAGGTCTAATCAAATTTTTTCAGATAAAATGACAAGAGAGATCTTATATTGAACAGAATTCCATAGTGAATACAACAATGAAAAAACTAACTATCCCAGTCCCCTTTACTACATCCATATCCTGTAGAAAGGTGGCTCCGATTTATGTGTAATGTAGACACCGGTATGTTTTGTGGTAGTTGTGGTGATGGTAGAATAGTACTTCCATTCCCCAACAAAAGTACACTTCTGACTACACAAATAACTATTGAATAGTACTATATTATTCAATATATGATTATTAAGACATTAAGGTTACTTATGTAAAACACTGATGTATGTCACAGTTAAGATTTTTAATCAGTATGTGCCAAGTACTGACTGTGCTGACCAATATTTTTTAGCGTTCTTGCATATAGCTGCCTCACGCAGCATATCTTACGTCCATATATATACAAAGCATTTATTATGCAGTATAATATTTTTGTGTCATTTTGTGTATGACGCTGAAATATGCAAAGCTTTTCTTATGCGGTAAGTTTTTTTGTCATTTTTTTTTGTAACGCTGTACAATGCAGCACATTTTGTTTAATGTTTATGTTATAAGGAAATACTGCCTGTGCAGAATTACTTAATATTCAATTTATACTTCATGAGCAGGTAACTTAATTAGTAATGAAACACTTCTCATAATGCCACACATTTGAGTTTCATGTACAATAATCTTAGATTCATGTTAATATATTTGTTTCTCATATGAAACAATTTACAAACTTTCATTCATAATAACTGCATGTGCAGTTACTTGCTTGACTATTTTCACTTATGTTTACAGGAATATGTATACAAGTTTTGTAAAATTGTTACAATAAGTATGTTCTGTTTGTATATTTCCAAGTAACTGGGACCTGCCAGGCCACAAACATATGCACATGCACATGTGATGTCTGCAACAACGTTTCACTTCCAATGATGGC
Organism: Schistocerca serialis cubense; assembly: GCF_023864345.2. NCBI lineage: Eukaryota > Metazoa > Arthropoda > Insecta > Orthoptera > Acrididae > Schistocerca > Schistocerca serialis. The sequence goes on along the minus strand of NC_064642.1, from coordinate 516,735,072 downwards.
AGCAACAAAGGAGATCTGTCATAATGAAGGATGTCTGCAATAAATATCTGTTCTTGAGTGTCAATCAGCGACCAAGGCTGAGCTTTACCTTCGAGAGCCACAATTACACAGTGCTGTCTCAGTGAAAGGACACTGATAATATAAGCCACTGTGTCACCAAAAGTGCAATTTCCCCCAGTAAAGGTGCCAGTGAACTAGACACTGTACACACCACTGCATGATTCTGCTACACTCTACGTTGAGGTGTTAGTGATAGAGACACTAAACACACTTCCACACACAGTTAGCAACATTGCATCTCCTCTCATATTTCTACAAGTGTGCAAAGTGCATAACAATACAAAACTCCCTGTGCAGTGAATATTCCCTTTTTTTAAACAATAACACTCTACGTGTATTTCTTGTTATTTTTCTAAACTTTACAGGTTGAAATTTTTCATGTATTAAAATGTGCGTATATACTTTTTTTTAAAAGGATCCCAAACTGGTCACAAGATAATTGAATCAATAATGAACAATCTGTTTAACATTAATAGAACTTCTACATCTTTATGTATTTTGCTTAAATATTTCACCACTTTTAGTAAGCAGGAAATGGTTCACTATATTCTTTGTAAGAACAACATTTACTTTCTAATATATATATATATATATATATATATAATTTGAAAGGGACTTATGTACAAATACGACAAAAATCCTTAATTATCATATATATATATATATATATATAAGTCCCATTCAAATTCTTAAAGATTCGACAGGGAGGCTGTTAAGGAGTGTGCCAGAACTCTCCATCACAATAAAACAATACAGTCAACTTAGCGCTATTCTTTGCACTGTGTAAGCACTCAGATACCGAAGCGACAATCTGGGGACGAAACATAGGAGGGACTGCGAGAGTGGAAGTAGTAGTGTCGGTCGAGAGCTGGGGGACAGAAGACGTGTCACGTTGCCCTCACGCCTGATTTCATTTATATAGCCAGGAGAGATTTAGATGGCTTAACTAAGCTTGAAGATGGAATTCAAGGTAAAATTCGCAACCATATCGCAAAAGCAATTGCAAGGTTAGGCTTGTGATTGTTAGTCCGAGTTTGCAATAATCGTATGTTTTGCTTGTCAGTTAAAGAAGCCGCGTTATCCTCCAAATAATAACAATTATCCTCCATATCTCATTAATAAACAAATTCTGCGGTTATTGAATGTTAGTGTAACTTTGAAATTGAAATAATTTGTTAATCTGTCACTCAGCCATTACTGATACCTATGTCATTGTCTATTATTGACCATGGGTTACGATGATTCTGAAGTTTTAAACAGACTGAATGTATGAAATCCCTTCTCACGAGTTATTTAGTTGTTAACAGGACACAAGAAAACTCCTTTTTATTAAATTCATTCTTAGTAACATAAGCATTAGCCGCTGCTGCAGCATGCTGCTGAGAACTGCTGTAAACCACATGGGAAAAGGCAGTCATCTAAATATGCGAGTGTAAAACTTAGGACCAAAACGGAGACACTGACACACCACAAAATCTCATGAACTCTAATCCAGTAAATGTCGTTGCACAAGCCAGTTTATGTATCACTTGTACATTCTTGTTCAAAAACGCAGTCAAGGTAGCTTAGGTATTCATTGTTAGAGGCTCATTTGTCCCTGTGGTTTTACATATTCAAATACGCAGTCATATACCTTATCCAAATGTAAGTTTAAGTTTTTCATGTAACACTCTGTTGAGGGCTTAAATGACAGTGAAACTGACACTCATACAACACGCACACATGGAGATTTCGATTACTGATAGCTCAGGTTGCTTTTAGAGTCCAGTTTCACAGATGAACACAGTCACATATGAGTTGCATATACAACATATTGACCCAATGACATCGTCAGTTACGACTGCAGCGGGTTCGGGACCGTAGGGATGCGGCCGCCGATCAATGGAAATGTGTTGGCTCTTTGCGTGAATTACACTTTTACTGCACTAGGTCGATGGTCCTCTTCACAAACGCCGTCACGTGGTGAACGGTGACTCGAAACGTGCAGCGTACCACGGACGCAGGCTGGTGGGAGCAGTATTATGCTTTGAGAGACATTGTCCTGCGCCGGCATTGGACCTGTGACAGGAACCGAAGACACGCTGACAACTCCGAACCACATGCATCCCTTCATGCTTGATGTCCTCCCCGACGACATAGTCATCTCTCAGCGAGATAATTGTCCGTGTCTCGGAGCCAGATCCATGCTACAGCTGTTTGACGAGCATTATAATGAACTCACGTTGATGTCTTGGCGACCAGATTCACCTTATATAATTAATATAGAACCTAACTGTGTCAATTGCAAATCGGCCGGCCGGTGTGGCCGTGCGGCTCTAGGCGCCTCAGTCTGGAACCGCGCGACCGCTAAGGTCGCAGGTTCGAACCTGCCTTGGGCATGGATGTGTGTGCTGCCCTTTGGTTAGTTAGGTTTAAAGTAGTTCTAAGTTCTAGGGACTGATAACCTCAGATGTTAAGTCCCATAGTGCTCAGAGCCATTTGAACCATTTGAACTTGCAAATCAGCGGCCCATTATTTACGCGAATTACATGACCTATGCGCAAACATCTAATGCCACATATCCTCAAAAACCTACCTACAAACTGTCCCTGATACGCACAATTAGTGATGTGTTTCGTTCCAAAGACGCACAGACAAGTTATTAAGCAGGTGGTCATAATGTTTTGACTCATCAGTTTATCTGAGACCACACATCACAGGTAATTTAAAATGCTCCTTGTCATGGAATGTCATTATCTTAGTTTTAGCTTTAGCTGTTGTCGAGCTATGATGGAGGGAATGCCAGATCCTGGTAGGGCCACCCAGCTAGACAGGTCGTTTGGACAGGAGTCAGACGAAGAGCAGTCCACAACATAGGGGGACAGAATTGGGTGGGGGGGGTGGGGGGGGAGAGGGGGGAGGGTGCGTAGTGAGGCCGACCCTCCTAAAGGAGTTCAAAAATGGCTCTGAGCACTATGGGACTTAACATCTGTGGTCATCAGTCCCCTAGAACTTAGAACTACTTCAACCAAACTAACCTAAGGACATCACACACATCCATGCCCGAGGCAGGATTCGAACCTGCAACCGTAGCAGTCGCGCGGTTCCGGACTGAGCGCCTAGAACCGCTAGACCACCGCGGCCGGCCCTAGAGGAGTCAACCTTGATTAAAAACAGGGAAGGTCAGTCTAAAAATCTAACTTGACGGATAGATAACCGTAGTGAAGGTAACCACGTAAGGGGAGACAACCTCTAAAGAAAACAGATGTGCTGGGACACTCGGAGGTGGCAGCCTTACCTCCTAGCTGCCCTGACTACAAGTCGGTGTCTTGTAACGGAGGAATTACAACATAACTCACAAAAATTAAGTTGAAAAACGGGCTGATCTTTTGACGATGACCAAATAGATGTGTGAAGGTGGACACTGCTTACCATATTAACTAAAAATGCAAAAATAGACTATAAGAAACCAATTACTGGTAACATGCTCTGCCGTTAGAAAACCTAGTATGTAAGAAAGAGCAATATTATCTACGCGCCACATATTTGTGGCAATAAGTCGTTATCGCCAAATGTCTGATCGAAATACATCTTTGTTGTACCTCATACAATAGTTCTATTTTTCTTGATACAGATTACAAATATATTTCACTACGCCTATACCTTTTAGTCGCTTCAGCTGGCACGGTTTTGATGTACACGTTCCTCCTTTAAGAAATGTCCGCCACATTCCAGAGGATCAACCACTTGTGGTGTTTCAGGAACGCCCGGCTACTACAGGACGTGGTGAGCGGTATGCTGCTGGCACAGAGTTTCTCCATTGGCGTGTCCCTCTGCTTCCAGCTGTACCAAGTGGTGACGGTAAAAAATAACTCTTACAACACTTTAGTAGGCTTCTAGCTTACCATGTACTTTTGGTTCAAATTGACTGTTAACTACACGATCATCAGTGGAACAAAATAATTATAGAAATTCTTTAGTTCTTTCATAAAATTGTTCAGGTAATGTTGTTTTTGCCGTTTTCTTCGAGCCGAAGACTGGTTTGCTGAAGTACTCCACACTTCTCTGTCTTGCGCGAGCTTCTTCGCCTCTGAGTAGCTAGAACAGCCTGCATCCATTTGAACTTGTTTACTACGCTCCAGCCCTAAAATTTTTAGTCCCCACACTTCCCTCCATTGCCAAATCGACGATTCATACATGCCTCACGTTGTGTCCCCATCAACCTATCCCCCTTTTTCCCATTTCGGTTCTGTGTCTCCTCACTGGTTACCCGATCTTCCCATCTAATCTTCAGCACTCTTCTGTAGCATTTCAACAGCTTCCTTTCTCTTCTAGTGTGAATCAGTTATTGTGCACATTAAGTTACACTACAGACAAAAGTATTTAGATTGGACTTCCTAATACACACATTTTTATTCGATATTACCACATTTCTCTTTTCCAGAAACACTTTTGCTCTCTCTACTTTGGCCAACCTCAATTATTTTGGTGTTCAAACCTACCTACTACTTTTAGTGCCTCAAATCTACTCTAATTCCATTACCATCACTTGTTTTAAATCGACTACATCATTTTACCCATGTTTTAATTCTGTTCATATTTATCTTTTAAGATCTTCTTTCCTTTCAGTTAGTCTTTGAAGCCCTTTTTTAACAGACTTACAGCCCCATATTTTATACGTATTTCTCTTTTCTAAACCTTAACTGCCTTTCCAAATTCCTCCGCGGTTTCCTTTATATCTACATCTACTCTCCACAAGCCACCTTACGGTGTATGGTGGAGAGTATTTTGCGTACCAGTGTCACTTCCCACTTTTCCTGTTCCAGTCGCGGATGGTTCGTAGGAAGAAAGATTGCTGGTAAGCCTCTGTATGGGCTCGAATCTCTTTAATTTTGCCTTCAAGGTCATTTCCTGAGATATACGTAGGAGGAAGCAACATATTGGTTGACTCTTCCAGGAACGCACGCTCTCGGAACTTTAACAGTAGATCATAACGTGACGCAGAACGCGTCTCTTGCCGCATTTGCGATTGGAGTCTGCTGAGCACTCTTCCGTGTTCATTAAATGAACCTGTAACGAAACGCGCTGCTCTTCATTGGATCTTCCATATTTTCCTATCAAGTCAGTATAACACGAATCACAGAACGAGGAGCAGTACTCAAATATTGGCAGAACGAGGATTTTGTGATCTGCCTTCTTTGTAGGAGGACTGCACTTCCTGAGGATTCGTCCAGTGAATCTGAATCTGAGATCTGCCTTACCTGCGAATTGTTTTTTGTGATCGTTCAACTTTAAATGCCTCCGTACACATACTCCCAGACGTTTAAGAAGGGATGTAACCGAAAATACAAACATTTGTTTAAAACATCATTACAGCCATAGTTGTTAATGTATAGATCTAAAATTTTGCACATGTAAAGAAAAAGGGCTTTATTTTAAAGGAAAAATATAATAAAAGACACAATATTAATATTTTGCCAGAAATTTGAATTTTTAAAAGTTTTATTGTCTTTTTTTTAATAAAAAGCCGTAACTCAAATTGTAATCATACAAATAGTGTTATTTTAGTGTCCCAAGAAGGTTATAAGACCACTGAACTACAATCATTAATTTATGGTACAAATTGAATTAACAGAATTTTGCGTACCCAAAATTAAGCTTTTTTCTATGTACAAACCTATAAATATCAGAATGTAATAGCAAGATCTCGTATTTATTTAGGCCAAATCCGACAGCAATATGATTTGAACAACTCCTGACAATTTCATAACATTAAAACATATGCTTTTCGAGAAAAGGCTTTTAATGACGGGAAAATTTAAAACCGAAAAAATTCGGTTCAGAAATTTAAAATGGAGAAAATGGGGTTCAAAGGTTTTCTTCTCGAACATCTACGTTTAATAAGCTTTCTTTAAAATCCTTCATACTGATACTCCTCATACTCGAGGTTTCTCTTCTCCCCCCCCTCCACCCCCACCCCCCCTCGACTCTGCCTGCCCTGTATTTGCAGGTGAGACACTGATCTGCTGTAAGCTATCTGGACCCTCACCTCACTGACGGTGTAAAATACTTTTGTCGTAAATACATCTCTCTTCAGCACCTCAATTCTGCCATTATTTCCGTCACTAAAACATAAAACTGATTCATAGACACCTATTTTGAGTACTTCAGGTCCACAGAATGTCCTCTTTGAGCATGTAATCGAAATTAAATTACTGAGGCTTCCATTTGCACTCTGTATCTTCCCGTGAAGACACTTACTCAGTAAACCATGGTTTGCAAGAAACCTGAATGAAGGTTTAACTGTATTCATGAGGGCTTCTGGTTAAGAATGTTTACGTGAATAGGTGTTATTTTATATCTTCTGTTTTACTTATACCAATCGCCTTTCGGACACAAATTATGTATTCGTGTTTGGTCAGAAACAGTTTGCGGAAAAAAACTGTCCACACAGCTCGCCTGATTGCCTCTAAATTGTTTGTATTTTTTCTGATAGCTCTCCCATAAAATAACTGAAGAGAATCAATTTCTTTCAGTGTAAGCCTGCCCTTTCCTCCTAATGGGTTTCCATTCTCAAGTACTTCATCTTCTTCTCCTTCAGCAAGTGATGATGTCTACCATTAAACCCCTTTTGGATGTGGTCAGCACATTCCAGCTTTTCTATTGTAGTGTTGTAGAGTTTTTTTTTATCTGTTACAGCACGTGTTGAAGGAAGCAGTTTCATAAATGTCGGGAAAGCTGGGAGTGGCTATCAGTGCAGACTTAAACAGTTTCATATTTTAAAAGCATTTCTAAAGTTTCTGTCACGATAAAATTCACACATAATTTGGATTGAACTCTGTGGATTAAGAAAATGTTTTTGAAAAATCGATTTTTTGGACCCAAATCCATTACAACCCTCCTCAATGGATATGACTAATTCCAGCGATTGTTCTGCTATCGTGTAATTGTACAATATCAGCTTTTTCTTCCTATTTATTAGCAGTATTTTACATTCGCCTATGTTGAACGTCAACTGCCAGTCCCTCCACCAAACTTCGAATTCTGCAGGTCCTCTTCCATTCGCTACAATTTTCTAGTGTTCTACTTCTCTTTATACAACAGCACCATCCGCGAAAATCCACGGGCAATTTCCAGCTTTATACACTGGGTCATAAGAGTTGCGAAAAGTAATGGTCCTGTCACACTTCACTGAGGTACGCTCCAAAGTAGTTTCACGTCTGACGATTTCCCTCCGTTAATGATGACATGCTGTGTTGTGTTTGCTACGAACTCTTCGCTCCACACAGCTGATCAGGTATTGAACATGCTCGCATTTTGTTCATTAGGTGGTAGTGCGGAACTATATGGAACGCATTCTGGGAGTCAAGGAGCACGGCACAGGTTCACTCGGGCGCCTGTATCTGCTGCTTTCTGGGTCTCATGGACCATCAGAGCGAGCTGGGTTTCAAGCGATCGTCGGTTTCGAAACCCATATTCATTCCCACAGAGGAGCGTACAGTCTCCAGAAATTTCATATAACGCGAGCGTAAGACATTTTCCAGAATTCTAGAACAGACCGACGTTAAAGTTATAGGCCTATAGCTTTGTGCGTCTGTTCGATAACTCTCATTGAAAACTGGAATGACCTGTGCTTTTTCCAATCAGCAGGAACTCTTAGCTCCTCCAGAGACCTACGGTACATTGCTGCTAGAAGAGGGGAAAATTCTTTCGGATATGCCACGTAGAATCCTACTGGTATCCCATCAGGTCCAGTAGCCTTCCCTCTGTTGAGCAATTCCAGTTGCTTTTCTATCCTGTGGTCACTTATTTCGATATCAGCCATTTTGTCTTTCGTGGGACGATTTAAGGGAAGTACTACATTGCTATCATCCTCTGCAAAACAGTTTTGCAAAAAGAGGCTTACTACTTATGGTGTTTCCATGTTGTCCACCGTATCAGTGCCATTATGGTCACAGAATGTCTGGACAGAGAGCTTAGATCCGTATACTGATTTAACATAGAACCAAATAATTTAGGATTTTCTGTCAAGTCAGAATTTTGCTTTCGAATTCGTTGAACGCTTCACATACGGCTCTCCTTAAGCTAATTTTGAGTTCCTTTAATTGTTGTTTGTCTTTGGTGGCTTTGGGTGCCTCTAAATTTGCAGTGAACTCTCCTTGTTTTCCTATCAGCTTTCTAACACTGCTGTACAACCACGCTTGGTCTTCGTCATCCCTCACGGCTTTATTGGGCACATACATGTCTAAAGCGTATTCTACACTGCTCTTGCACTTTGCACAGTGGTACTCAATAATGTTAGTGCTGGAGATGAATTTCTCATGCTGACCATTCAGGTAATGTGGAATCTGTTTCTTGGCCGGCCGGTGTGGCCGTGCGGTTCTAGGCGCTTCAGTCTGGAACCGCCTGACCGCTACGGTCGCAGGTTCGAATGCTGCCTCGGGCATGGATGTGTGTGATGTCCTTAGGTTAGTTAGGTTTAAGTAGTTCTGAGTTCTAGGGGACTGATGACCACAGATGTTAAGTCCCATAGTGCTCAGAGCCCTTTGAACCATTTCTGTTTCTTGTCGCCCGTGCTAAACAGAACGTCTTCCCACATTTCTTTGTATTCCTAGTTACAGCGGTATTCACTGATGCTACTTGATGTACCACTGAACTACTGCTTTCCTTTCATGTCATTCGTTTCTTATCACTGCAGCATGGTTTCAGTACAAGCTGTAGACAACGTATCAGTCTCTCTATTTTATCCACGCTTCTCTCAGAATTTCAGTGCGAATGCTGCAGTCAACTCAGTCAAAAGCACTACTGAAGCTACAAATGTGCTGTGAAGCCATAGTACAGGTGTAAGACAATATCAGTACGAGATTGTCAGGCATCAGTTGTCCAATCGTGTAGGTCATCTAATTTAAAAACACAACATATTTCTAAGAGACGTGATGTCAGTATGTGAAATAATGATCTGTGTTTTCTTTGTTTGCAGAACCTAATAATGAAGTCATGTCACCCCTAAATATGAATTGTTATTAAATTAAATAAATCACAGATTTCGATAACTGGTGCGTCATAATATCCGTATTGATTTCAGATTGTTCTTATATCGAACTATTACTTTTCCATGCACTTGGTGACTCTTAAGATCCAAATAGGGTTAACTCAACAGTATGCGTTAAATGAGAGGTCAGGTCCCGGAGGAGGCTTGATGGGGAAGCTTGTGAAGAAATTGTCGACCTACATGCACTGGATGAGGGGGACAGTAATGACACAAATCGTACCGTCAATGCAGTATGGTCATGGTGAAATCTGGGAGGAGCAGTTATAAACCTCTAGTGTTATTCACAGCCGGCCGAAGTGGCCGTGCGGTTCTAGGCGCTTCAGTCTGGAACCGCCTGACCGCTACGGTCGCAGGTTCGAATGCTGCCTCGGGCATGGATGTGTGTGATGTCTTTAGGTTAGTTAGGTTTAAGTAGTTCTGAGTTCTAGGGGACTGATGACCACAGATGTTAAGTCCCATAGTGCTCAGAGCCCTTTGAACCATTTCTGTTTCTTGTCGCCCGTGCTAAACAGAACGTCTTCCCACATTTCTTTGTATTCCTAGTTACAGCGGTATTCACTGATGCTACTTGATGTACCACTGAACTACTGCTTTCCTTTCATGTCATTCGTTTCTTATCACTGCAGCATGGTTTCAGTACAAGCTGTAGACAACGTATCAGTCTCTCTATTTTATCCACGCTTCTCTCAGAATTTCAGTGCGGATGCTGCAGTCAACTCAGTCAAAAGCACTACAGAAGCTACAAATGTGCTGTGAAGCCATAGTACAGGTGTAAGACAATATCAGTACGAGATTGTCAGGCATCAGTTGTCCAATCGTGTAGGTCATCTAATTTAAAAACACAACATATTTCTAAGAGACGTGATGTCAGTATGTGAAATAATGATCTGTGTTTTCTTTGTTTGCAGAACCTAATAATGAAGTCATGTCACCCCTAAATATGAATTGTTATTAAATTAAATAAATCACAGATTTCGATAACTGGTGCGTCATAATATCCGTATTGATTTCAGATTGTTCTTATATCGAACTATTACTTTTCCATGCACTTGGTGACTCTTAAGATCCAAATAGGGTTAACTCAACAGTATGCGTTAAATGAGAGGTCAGGTTCCGGAGGAGGCTTGATGGGGAAGCTTGTGAAGAAATTGTCGACCTACATGCACTGGATGAGGGGGACAGTAATGACACAAATCGTACCGTCAATGCAGTATGGTCATGGTGAAATCTGGGAGGAGCAGTTATAAACCTCTAGTGTTATTCACAGCCGGCCGAAGTGGCCGTGCGGTTAAAGGCGCTTCAGTCTGGAACCGCAAGACCGCTACGGTCGCAGGTTCGAATGCTGCCTCGGGCATGGATGTTTGTGATGTCCTTAGGATTAACTAGTTCTAAGTTCTAGGGGACTAATAACCTCAGCAGTTGAGTCCCATAGTGCTCAGAGCCATTTTTTTTGTTATTCACGGCAAGGCGCATAAAAAATTCTCACTGGCTGCTGGCGGATAGTGCAGATCCATGAGCATGAGTATCCAGTCATCTCACATAATTATCCATCCTGATCCTGCGCCAGTGCGAGACAAGGGAAGATGAAGAAGTTTTTAGGTAGAATGCTTTGATAGCAAAAACCCTGTTGCTTTAGTGTAAGCTACACTGTGTGATCAAAAGTATCCTGACAACCCAGAAACATACGTTTTTCGTATTAGGTGCATTGTGCTGCCACCTACTGCCAGGTACTCAATATCAGTGACCTCAGTAGTCATTAGACATCGTTAGAGAGAAGAATAGGGCGCTCCGCGGAACTCACGCACTTCGAACGTGGTCAGATGATTGTGTCATACGTCTGTACGCGAGATTTCCACACTTCAAAACATCATTAGGTCAACTGTTTGCGATGTTATAGTGAAGTAGAAACGAGAAGAGACACGTACAGCACAAAAGTGTACAGGTCGACCTCGTCTGTTGACTGACAGAGACCGCCGACAGATGAAGAGGGTCATATCGTGTAGTAGGCAGGCATCTATCCAGATCATCACACAGGAATTACAAACTTCATCAGGACCCATTGCAACTACTATGACAGTTAGGCGAAAGATACGAAAACTTGGATTTCATGGTCGAGCGGATGCTCATAAGCCACACATCATGCCGGTAAACGTCAAACGACGCCTCACTTGGTGTAAAGAGCGTAAACATTAGACGATTGAACAGTGGAAAATAGTTGTGTGGAGTGACTAATCGAGGTACAGAATGTGGCGATCCGATGGAAGGGTGTGGGTATCGCGACTGCCCGGTGAACGTCATCTGCCAGCGTATCTAGCACCAAAAGTAAAACTCGGAGATGGTAGTGTTCCAGTGTGGTCGAGTTCTCATGGAGGGGCCTTGCACCCCATGTTGTTTCCTGGGGCACTATTACAGCACAGGCCTACATGGCAACTCGGGGATGGCAGTTGTATCTTTCAACACGATCGTCCACCTGTTTATCTTTTTTTGGCATCAGTCTTCTGACTGGTTTGATGCGGCCCGCCACGAATTCACGTCCAATGCTAACTTCTTCATCTCAGAGTAGCACTTCCAACCTACGTCCTCAATTATTTGCTGGATGTATTCCAATCTCTGTCTTCCTCTACAATTTTTGCCCTCTACAGCTCCCTCTAGTACCATGGTAGTCATTCCCTCATGTCTTAACAGATGTCCTATTATCCTGTCCCTTCTCCTTATCAGTGTTTTCCACATATTCTTTTCCTCTCCGATTCTGCGCAGAACCTCCTCTTTCCTTACCTTTTCAAGTTCACCAAATTTTCAACATTCGTCTGTAGCACCACATCTCAGTTGCTTCGATTCTTTTCTGTTCCTGTTTTCCCACCGTCCATGTTTCACTACCATACAATGCCGCACTCCACATATACATTCTCAGAAATTTCTTCATGAAATTAAGGCCGATATTTGATATTAGTAGACTTCTCTTGGCCAGGAATACCCTTCTCGCCATTGTTAGTCCTCCTTGCTCCGTACGTCACTGGTTATTTTACTGACTAGGTTGCAGAATTCCTTAGCTTCATCTACTTCGTTACCATTAATCCTGATTTTAAGTTTCTCGCTGTTCTCATTTCTACCACTCCTCATTACCTTCGTCTGTCTTCGATTTACTCTCAATTCATACTCTCCACTCATTAGACTGTTCATTCCGTTCAACAGATCATGTAATTCTTCTTCACTTTCACTTAGGATTGCAATGTCATCAACGAATCGTATCCTTGATATCCTTTAAACTTGAATTTTAATACCGCTGTTGAACCTTTCTTTTATTTCCATCATTGCTTCCTCTATGTACAGATTGAACAGTAGGGTTGAAAGGCTACATCCTTGTCTTACACCCTTTTTAATACGAACGCTTCGTTCTTGGTCGTCCACTCTTATTATTCCCTTTTGGCTGTTGTACATATTTTATATGACCCGTCTCTCCCTATAGCTTAACCCTAGTTTTCTCAGAATTTCGAACATTTTCCACCATTTTACATTGTCGAAGGCTTTCTCCAGGTCGACAAATCCTGTGAACCTGTCTTTATTTTTCTTTAGTCTTGCTTTCATTCTTAACCGCAATGTCAGAATTGCCTCTCTCGTGCCTTTTCCTTTCCTAAAACCAAACTGATCGTCATCTAGCGCATCCTCAGTTTACGTTTCCATTCTTCTGTATATTATTCTTGTAATCAACTTGGATACATGAGCTGTTAAGCTGATGATTCTCGCACTTGTCAACTCTTGCCGTCTTCGGAATTGTGTGGATGATACTTTTCCGGAAGTCAGATGGTATGTCGACAGACTCATACATTCTACACACCTACGTGAATACTAGTTTTGTTGCCACTTCCCCCAGTGATTTTAGAAATTCGGATGGAATGTTATCTATCCCTTCTGTCTTAATTGATCTTAAGCCCCCAAAGCTCTTTTAAATACTGATTCTAATACTGGATCCTATGAATTTTCTAAATCGACTCCTGTTTCTTGTTCTATCATATCATACATATCTTCCACCTCATAGAGGCTTTGAATCTATTATTTCCACCTATCTACTCTCTCCTCTGCATTTAACAGTGGAATTCCCGTTGCACTCTTAATGTTTTCACCCTTGCTTTTAATGTCGGCGAAGGTTGTTTTGACTCTTATTATGCTGAGTCTGTCCTTCCGAAAATCATTTCTTTTTCGATGTCTTCACATTTTTCCTGCTGCCATTTAGTCTTAGCTTCCCTGCACTTCCTATTTAATTCATTCCTCAGCGACTTGTATTTCTATATTCCTGAGTTTCCCGGAACATTTTTGTACTTTTTCCTTTCCTCGACCAATTGAAGTATTTCTTCTGTTACCCATCATTTCTTCGCAGTTACCTTCTTTGTATCTGGTTTCCTTCCCAACTTCTGTGATGGCCCTTTCTAGAGACGTCCATTCCTTTTCAACTGTACTGCGTACTGATCTATTCCTTATTGCTGTATCTATAGCCTTGGAGAACTTCAACCCTATCTCGTCATTCCTTAGTGCTTCCGTATCCCACTTCTTTGTGTGTTGATTCTTGCTGACTAATGTCTTAATCTTCAGCCTACTCTTCATCACTACTACATATATTGTGATCTGAGTCTAGGTCTGCTCCTGGGTAGACCTTACAATCCAGTATCTGATTTCGAAATCTCTGTCTGACCATGATGTAATCTAACTGAAATCTTCTCGTATAACCCGGTCTTTTCCAAGTATACCTTCTCCTCTTGAGATTCTTGAACAGAGTATTCGGTATTACTATCTGAAACTTGTTATAGAACTCCATTAGTCTTTTTCCTCTCTCATTCCTTGTCCCAAGCCCATATTCAGCCTTTTCTTCCACTCTTTCCCCTACAACTGCGTTCCAGTCCTCCATGACTATTAGATTTTCACCCCCCTTTACATACTCTATTACCCTTTCAGTATCCTCATACACTTTCTCTCTCTCTTCAACTTCAGATTGCGACGTCTACATGTATACCTGAACTATCGTTATCGGTATTGGTTTGCTGTCGATTCTGATAAGAACAACCCTATCACTGAACCCTTGACAGTAACGCACTATCTGCCCTACCTTCCTATTCATAACTAATCCCGTTGTACCATTTTCTGCTGCTGTTGATATTACCTCATCTGACCAAAAATTATTGTCTTTTTTTTCACTTCACTTCACTGACCCCTACTATACGAATATTGAGCCTCTGCATTTCCCTTTTCAGATTTTCTAGTTTCCCTACGTCGTTCAAGCTACTGACGTTCCACGCCCCGACTCGTAGTACGTTACCCTTTCGTTGATTATTCAATCTTTTTCTCGTGGGAACCTCTCCCTTGGCAGTCCCTCCCGGAGATTCGAATGGGGGACTAGTCTGGAATCTTTTGTCAATGGAGAGGTCATCATGATACTTCTTCAATTACATGCCACATGTCCTGTGGATACACGTTAGCCGGTCGAAGTGGCCATGCGGTTCTAGGCGCTTCAGTTTGGAACCGCGTGACCGCTACGGTCGCAGGTTCGAATCCTGTCTCGGGCATGGATGTGTGTGATGTTCTTAGGTTAGTTAGGTTTAAGTAGTTCTAAGCTCTAGGGAACTGATGACCTCAGATGTTAAGTCCCATGGTTCTTAGAGCCATTTGAACCATTTGATTTGATACACGTTACGTGTCTTTAATGCAGTGGTTTCTATTGCCATCTGCATGCTCATGCCGTTGATCATTGGTGATTCTTCCGCCTTTAGGCGCGGTTTCCCACCCCTACGACTTTTTTTACAATTTGTTCGTTAATCTTCGTTGTATTTAGTCGTAGCGGACGTCACATGACATCCGTTGAAGTTCGTTGTTGATCACTTCACTCAGTTATTTTATTACAGAGGCCTAAACCACGGATGGTTATACGACAACAACATCCCTGTAATGGAGTGACTTGCATAGAGACCTGGCCTGCATCCTATAGACCACCTTTGGGACCCTGTGGAACGCCGACTTCGTGCCAGGCCTCACCGATCGACATCGATATGTATCCTCAATGGGCTGCCATTCCCCAAGAAACTGTGATTGAACGTATGCCTGCGATTGTGGAAGCTGTCATCAAGGTTAAGGGTGGGCCAACACCGTACTGAATTCCAGCATTAGCGATGGAGGGCGCCACGAAATTGTAAGTCATTTTCAGCCAGGTGTGCGGATACTTTTGATCACATAATGTAAGTATGTAACTCTGTGTTATTGATGTGAATATGAAAGCCACCATTCTGATTTAAATATATGACACTACATTAATTTTATGATTAATTTCAGGGTGTTGAACGAGCATCCATAAGAAATATGTTTAATTTGCATATTCATACTTTCATGATGCAATGATTGTTCCATAAAGTTTCGGATGCGCAGACGCATAAATTTCACTTCTTCTTGCGATACTGCTGCTGCATACCGTCCAGCCATCTTCAGAGTGAGCCGAGGTGATTGACGCTCCAGAACATGCTCCGTCCTTTTAAAAACACGGACCGCGCCACTCCGCATGCGGCCACAGGTATACAAGGCGTCAGAGACGTTGATCGGTGGCACAGAGGTATAGCTTATGCATGAAATTAGATCTAGGGGTGCGCAGTCGATCCACGTGGTGATACCGAGGTATCACTGCGAGCTTTAACGTTGCGACGTCTTTGTGAGTTTATTACAGAAAGTGCCGGATTCCAAGATTTGTCCAGACTGAAGCCTCTATCCCTATTATTTAAATTCGTCGCCAACCGAATTCCAATTGCTTCTTTCGCAAGTGAAACCCACAACTCTGAAGTCGAGGCTAAAATTTCGACGTTGTCATACATCATGGAGTGCCGAATGTCGATTCAGTGCTCTGCCACCGCCACTTTATTAGGCTGTAAGAGCCGAGTGTACCTGCGGTGCTCAGTGGATCTCTCATGGACTTTACGTGTCGCCTGTCCGATGTAGCTGGCCGGGATGGCCGAGTTGTTCTAGGCGCTACAGTCTGGAACCGCCCGACCGCTACAGCCGCAGGTTCGAATCCTGCCTCTGGCATGAATGTGTGTGATGTCCTTAGGCTAGTTAGGTTTAATTAGTTCTAAGTTCTAGGGGACTGACGACCTCAGAAGTTAAGTCCCATAGTGCTCAGAGCCATTTTTTTTGTCTGATGTATGAAGGTAGATACCCAGAGGGTATCTTGTAAACTCCAGACTTCCCATGTTCCAAATCATCTTTAACGAAACCCAGGACCGCTGCTGTCTTTGGTGGTAGGCGAAACATCATTTTCACTTTATGTTTGCTGAGGGTCTGTCCTGTTTGTGACGACAGGCAGAGATGCCGTGGATTTAAAGTTTTTGTATCTTCTTCTGCATTCCTTATGCCCACAGTCCGTTTCATTCGTAGCGCCTTACGTGTCTGCCGTGGAGAATACACGTTGGCTTCCAAAACTCTTCTCGAGTGTGAAGATCTTTCTCCAGACTGCCCTCGTCAGTGACGTAGTTTGGTCTTTGTACCTACCAAAGTCTGTGAAGGATCGTGCCAGCTATTTGCACATAAATACAAATATGGGTCGGTTTCCCATAAGCAGCATGTCCCAAAGTGCCATCATCTTTGCGCCGTACCAAAACATCCAAAAATGGAAGCCATCCATCTTTTTTCCACCAGAAGTTGTGCAAAGGTTGAATCCAATTGGTGCAGTTCCTCCGAAGCTGCATGGACTTCCAGACATCCATAAGAAAGATGTTCCTCTGCGACCGATAGTGAGTAACATTGGCTGTCCAACCTACGGCTGTGCCAAACATTTTGCGTCGTTATTAAGGACTCTTGTAGGAAACTGCGTTCATCACATACGTAACACTGTGCACTTAATTGGAAAACTAAAACCACCTAAATGGAACAGTTCCGATTTATTTGTCAGTTTCAGTGTAGTATAATTGTTCACAAAGGTTTCTCTTTCAGAATCATAATTTCTCATTGGCAACACCCCTGATAAAGAGATATCAGCTTTGTTTGAACATGTCTTGACCTTGACATATCTTTTCATTCAGAACAGACTGGTGGTGTCACCATTGGTAGTCCTCTTTCGCCCTTGGCGGCCATCTTCTACGAGGAAAAGGCGCTGGAATCTGTAAACTTGAAGCCCGCAGAATTTTGAAGCTATCCTGACGCCGCGTTTGTATTGTGGCCGCATGGTAAAGATAAAAGACTTTTTAAATCATCTGAATTCCATCCATAGACAACTTCAGTTCACAATGGAAACTGAAAAAATGGATGCCTTCGTTTTTGGATGCTTTGGTACGACTCAAAGATGATGACATTTTGCCGGCCGAAGTGGCCGTGCGGTTCTAGGCGCTGCAGTCTGTAACCGCGAGACCACTACGGTCGCAGGTTCGAATCCTGCCTCGGGCATGGATGTGTGTGATGTCCTTAGGTTAGTTAGGTTTAACTAGTTCTGAGTTCTAGGGGACTAATGACCTCAGAAGTTGAGTCACATAGTGCTCAGAGCCATTTGAACGATTTTTGATGACATTTTGGGTCATGCAGTATATTTGAAACCCCCCCATACGGATTTATATTTACGTGCAAATAGCTGGCACCATCCTTCACAGACGATGAGTGTTCTCAGAACTCTGGTGCGCAGAGCAAACGTCGTTGCTGACGAGAGCAGTCTGGAGGATGAACTTCTACGCCTCAGAAGATGTTTGGATGCCAACGGATGTAAGTAGCCTGTTTGTATGTAGGCAGCGCTATAGACTGTGTTAATATCGCTGACAGCTCTCTGTGCCCTCGTTAAGAGATTCTGTGGTTGGATGGACTAGCAGTTAGCGAGTGGATTGAGAAGTGTATGGGTATATTTTTCTTAGTGGAGACTGTTTTGGCAAGAGATGCATTGTAAAGCGAGACGCAAGAAAATGTAAAATGAGGAAGGAGGTTGTTGCTCATGTTTGCGTTGTGGAATTATTGGCAACTATATAATTTTTGGAACTGGATGTCACATGAATAAGGTAAAATTTTCTATATACATTGTTTCCTCTTCAACAAAATCTTTCTTCTGCTTACCATATGCCTCCTAGTAATTAGAGTCTATGGTAGTTAGAATATTTTTATTTAGGTGGATGTAGTTGCTGCTTGCTGTAATTTCTGTAGTTCCTGTTATGAAGATTTTCAGTGAGGTAAGTGACTTATAAAAAAAAAATGGGGTTCGTGATTGAAATGAGTTCAGGCAATTAACAGAGCTGGAGGTAGTTTTTTATTACTTTAATTTCATATTTTTGGACTTTTATTATTGTTAGGATTTCTTGCAATTCAGGGCCATTCGTTTGTGTAAAATTATTGGAAGTCATGTTGTCACTGAATAGTAGTCAGATTTTGCTGAGCTTGTATATTCTGGGAAATAAATGAATCGGTTAACTTCGATTTGTCTCTGTTAGGGAAATTCTGTAGGTCAGTGTTTAAATAATAAAAATAATTAAAGTCGTAGTTTCTTGAGTATTCTCCAAAACAGACACGTAAGGCGCCAGCTGTTGGCATAAGGAATGCAGAAGAAGACACGGAAAGCTTTAAATCCATGGCATCCCTGCCATACGTGGGAAGTCTATCGTCAGAAATAGGACGGATCCTCAACACACACCAAGTGAAAGTGATTTTTCGCCCTCCACCAAAGGCAGCAGCATCCCTGTGTTGCCGGCCGTTGTGGCCGAGGGGTTCTAGGCGCTTCAGTCCGGAACCGCGCTGCTGCTGCTGCGGTCGCAGGTTCGAATCCTGCCTCGGGCATGGATGTGTGTGATGTCCTTAGGTTAATCAGGTGTAAGTAGTTCTAAGTCCAGGGGACTGATGACCTAAGATGTTAAGTCAGATAGTGCTTTGAGCCATTTGAACCATCTGAACTCCTGCGTTCCGTTAAAGATGACTTGGTGCTTCAGAAGCCTGGGCTTTACAAGATCCCCTGTGAGTGTGCTCGTTCATACTTCAGACAGACGACCCGTACAGTTCATGAGAGACCCACAAAGCACCGCAGGTGCACCCGGCTCTTACAACCTAACAAATAGGCGGTGGGAGAGCACTGTATTGACACTGGGCACTCTTTGGTCGAAATTTTAGCCTCGACTTTATCGTTGTGGGACTCAGTATTGAAAGAAGCAATTGATATTCGCTTGGCGACGAATTTAATTAATAGAGACGGAGGCTTCCGATTAGACGAATCTTGGAATCCGGTGCTTTCTGTAATAAACTCACAAAGACGTCGTAATCGTGCAACTTGCAGTGATATATTGATATCACCGTGTGGATCGACCGTGCATCAACAATGCTACTTTCAAGAAAATGTTGTACCCCTTTGCCACCGATCAACATTTCTGGCGCCTTATATACCTGGGGCCGCATACGGCTCTCTCTGAAGAGGGCTGGACGGTATACAGCCGAACTATCAGAAGCAGAGGTTAAATTAATGCAGCTGCATGCCTGAAATTTTATGGAACAGTTTTTTTATTAATAGACCAATAATGTTAACTTATTACTAAAAATAAAAAATCTGAAATAGAAGGAAAATCAGAATGATGGGAAAAATCCTGTTACAATGCAACAAAAGTAGTCAGGAAAAATTCTTCCCCAACTGGAGAGACAGATACAACCTTAGAAAGAAACTGAATTTCCCATCGTGTCAGTGCTAAAAGTGCCGTTTAGTAGGACTGTACTCTACCGTTCCTAGTACTGCGAGAGAATATTCCAATACATACAAAGGTTCCCGCAGGTAGCATGTAGCAGGTAGCATGTGCGCCGTTCTTGCCTCACGTTGCGAGTGCATCTGGCTCCCTTACGTAAACCGACGGCTGTGGCGACAGGAAGAAAAGCGGGCCACAAAATGAAAAATAGAAAAATACAGATTTCTCAAACGAAGTAAACAGCTGGTCGCGTACAACGGGACATTCACTAGGAGAGGAACGTTTGCACTCTGTAGAATACGTCTTTTATTGTGCTCAAGAATCTGGCTCCAGATGTGCTGCGGATCTCGTGTCTGATACATTATCCGTCACCGGCTCACTGCGATATTTGTTGTCCACCGTACATATCTTTACAACATTGACTCCAAACTGCAGGTAGCATGGAAAGACTCAACTGAATACAGCCGAACTATCAGAAGCAGAAGTTAAATTAATGCGGCTGCATGCCTGAAATTTTATGGAACAATTTTTTTATTAATAGACCAAGACTTAAGTTCTCTTCCTTTCTACTGCTGGTTTCATCTGTATAGTTTCGTAAACTGAACGAGTTTCTGATATAGACGTCAATGCAGCCGGTGAAGCTATTTGGAGAAATGCTGGAATATTGACGAATGAGGCACTCACTGTAGCAGTGAGTGAGTTTTGCATTGCATCTAATTTTGCAGTATCAACCAACGCAGTATTATGTACTAACTGCCCGACTGTGGATTCCCTATTTCCTGGTATATACTGATATAAACTTTGTTCCTTATCATGCCAGAAACAACTTCCCAGTTTATGTCCCTATAGAGTTCTAACGATTATTAGGTACACTAGGACGTTAACTTCATCACAATCTAAAAAAATCTCCTCCTCTCCTCGAAACTCGTGCCGCTTCCATTTCCTGACAATAACGTTGGCAGACTACAGAAAGTTCTTTTGCTACGATACAGGATCAGGAAGCTCAGCATTTACTGCTTGTTTAATCCCATAACCAGGAGCTACACAAATGCATCGCGGTGAAAAGCGAACTTAAGACGGCCGTGAAGCTGAATTTACAGACGTGATTACTACAGGGATCACTCAAGTTTGTATGTTTAGTTCAGAGGACTCCACTTGCATGCTTTCTACAGGGTACGTTACTTTTCATGATTTTATGTACAGCGCAGAGAGGAGCATACGATCATAAATCCATTCGGCATGGCAACATAACAGCGCTGTTTCTCATTTCAGGCAAGAGGAAGCCTCGGCGACGTTCTCAAGTACGCTGCCTACATGAGCGTTATGGTCACCGAGCTCGGCGTCTACTGCTGGTTCGGCAATGAACTCATTACAGAGGTACGCGACATTACCGTCATTCTATGATAGTACACTGAACCATAATTCTTCATTTTGTCCTCAGTATTTTACGAGGTGCATTCAGTAAGTAATGGCACACGTTTTTTCCTGAAAGCAGATTGATTTTATTCAGGATTCCAATACACCATACTATTCCACGGTCTTTTGGCTAAGAAACCCTTCTTGTCAACATAATCTCCGTTCAACGCGACGGCCTCACGACACCTTACTGGGAGGGTATGCATGCTCGCGTGGTACCACTCTATACTGGCCGACGTCGGAGCCAACCTCTTGCTGCATCAGCAGCCTCCCCATCATCCAAGTATTGCTTGTCGCCTAGTGCATCCTTCATTGGACCTAACAGATGTAATTCGGTAGGTGTGATAGCAGGGCTGTAGGGTGATGAGGAAGAAGAGTGCAATGAAGACTTGTGAGTTCCTCTCGCGTGCATATGCTTGTGTGAGGGCTTGCGTTGTCATGGAGAAGGAGAAGTTTGTACGCATTTTTTGTGGCAACGAACACGGTGAAATCGTTTCTTCAATTTCTGAGGGTAGCACCATGCACTTCAGAGTTATCGTTGGACAATGAGGGAGGACGTTAACTAGGCAGAATAACCACTTTATAGTCCCAGAAGACCGCAGCCATGACTTTAGCGGCTGAGGGTGAGACTTTGAAATTTTTTCGGGGGATAGATGGTGTGGCGCCACTGCATGGATTGCTGTTTTGTTTTAGATTCGAAGGGATCAGCCCATGTTTCAACACCTGTGACTTCGTTCGACTAAAAATTGTGACTATCAGCTTCGTAACGTGCAAGCAATTCCGCACACACGGTCCCTCATTCCTCTTAATGGTTATGTTGCGCAGCGATAAACTCATCCCTTTGAATACCCCAACTGGCGGACGAATGTGTCAGCACTTCCAAAAGTGACGTCCAGTTGTGCAGCGAGGTGACTGATTGTGATCTATCGATCTCATAGAATGAGAGAGTCCGCATGTTCCAACATGGCGGAAGCGACAGCAAGACAGCAAGAAACAGTCACGATCGCAAGATACGATGGTAAGTCAAATGGAAACCTTAAATTTGTAATAACGAATCGAAATTTCGCGCCGTTATCCTGTGAGTTGGTAAGAGTGCTACAAACAGCTTGCAGAATGGCCTTTAGGTGGCAGCATAGTGCAGATACCGTCGCAGTATCGGTATAAAGATGGCCGCCCCACTTGCGACTTGCACAAGGGAAGAACAGCATTCTGTTATTCGGTTTTTGCGTAGTGAAGGTGTGAAACCTATTGAAATTCATCGACGAATGAAGGTTCAGTACGGTGATGCATGTTTGTCACAGCACCAAGTCTACGAATGGAGTAGGAAGTTCGCAAATGGTGTGACTTCAGTGGAAGATGCTCCTCGTCCAGGTCAGGTACAACGAGTTGTGACTCCACAGAACATTGCAGCAGTTGAAGCCATAGTGAAGGAAAACCGCAGAGTGACACTGAATGACATTGCGGCATGTTTACAGATTAGTCATGCGTCAGCACACCACATTGTGCATGATGTGCTCCAGTTTCACAAAGTGTCTGCAAGATGGGTGCGACGGCAGCTGACTCCTGAAATGAGAGAACGACGTGTTGATGCTTGTGAAGAACTTCTTCGGCGCTTTGAACGGAAAGGTGATGGCTTCCTTGGAAGAATAGTTACTGGGGATGAAACCTGGGTTCACTTCCACCAACCGGAAACGAAGAGAGCGAGCAAGGAATGGCGCCATTCCTCATCACCAAAGCCAAAGAAGTTTCGAACAGAATCATCAGCAGGGAAGGTTATGCTGACTCTCTTTTGGGACGAAAAAGGCGTCATTTTGGAGCAATATATGCCTAGAGGGACCATCTTCACCAGTGCATCATACACAGATCTCCTAAAAAATCATCTGCGGCCTGCAATCAAATCAAAGCGACTTGGATTGCCGTCAGCAGGTGTCCTTTTGGAGCATGACAATGCAGGGCCTCACACTGCCCGTACAACAGTTGCAACAATCACAGACCTGCATTTTGAGTGTCTTCCTCATCCACCATACTCACCAGACCTTGCCTCAAGTGATTTCCATATGTTTGGACCACTCATAGACGCAATGGGAGGAAAGAAGTTCCGTCCTGATGAAGAGGTACGCCGCGCGGTGGACTAGTGGTTACATGGACAGCCAAAACAATTTTTTTATAAAGTAATTTATGCACTTTGTAAGCGCTGGTGATACAGCTTTGTACCACTTCTGCACAATAAATAATATTTAAAATAATAGTTAAGGTTTTCATTTGACTCACCCTCGTATCATTTAAAATGACCGGGTTCGGCACCTACAGTAGGCCACACTGATTGCAGCATTTGCTGGAGCTGGTGTAGTTCTGAGCAGCTGTGTGTTACCAAGACGATAACAGATGGTGCGGCCTGCCGGCACGTTGGATATCGAACTGATTTGCAATACTTTGCTGCGATGGTTGTAACGCCGGAAATGCATATCCTCCTATTTCCATCTATTGTACTATTATTTTTTTTCCTTGTTTTGTTACCTCAAGATATGACATTTCTGTCTCTTTATATATTGTAATTGCTTTACTGTTTGGATATACTCGTATATATATTTATGCACTTATGTCGATGTATAATTGGTTTGTTTCGTAAATATTATTTGTATTTTTACGCTGGGTCTTGCCTAGGGAAAACTGCTATCGAACGATTACGTCGATAGGTCGTGTGAAGAATCAAAGTGTGTAGGATCTTTGGCAGTGTTAACTCTGCCGCGTGGAGCGCGGGCAGGGCAGTCGGAGTCTGGCGGGAGTAACGAGTGGAGCAGGTGTTGTGTGACGCTCCCGCGAGTTGCCGCGCTTTCGGGGTTTGGCAGCATGTAATTGCGCTCGACTCGCGATGATAGTTTCTGACATGGTGTCGCGGACGGGAAGCATTAGCTGGCGCACATCAAGAGCCCGTTTCGCCTGGTGACCGTGTCGAGAAGAAGGCGCGCCAACATCCAGCTTCTGCAACAGCGACGGCCGACAATGAGTGACTGTCGCCACCTCCTCGATCGACGGCTTCAAACCTTCAATCAACCAACAAGGAAGACTAAAAGCACGTAAAGTTTCAGAACTGTATGGCAGACCTCAGCTTTTCAAATTGTTCCATTTGCCTCGCAAAATTACAGCAACTTAGCATGAACCTTTGTTGCTCATTGTCCCAATTGCATTGCCAAGCAGGGTCCCTTCCTTTTCCGAAATGAACCCGAGTGTCGTTGAAATTCAAACGCCAGCATTAAAATAATATAATTAGATTTCACTGCTTTAATTTCAAAGTTCAGTAGCTGGCTACAATATTTAGGTTACACGAGCACAAATTTAGAGTGCGAGTTTTGTTAGCATATTTTAGCTTACCTGTGACTGCAGCTCAGCTTGGTACGTACTAAATTTTACTATTGTTAATAGTTCAGAATCATTTAATTCAAGTTCAAAGTAAAATCTCTTGTTTCTAAATTGCGCAGAGTCAAGTTGCTTTTGAAATGGTTGTTGAGGTAGTCCAAGACTAACCGTATTTTACTGGATTTCGATGTGCTTCAGAAAGAAAGCTCACTATTAACTTCAGTCACTAAATTAACTTTCGATTTTCCGGTTTTATTAATTCTTTTGCTAAATTAAGTCAGAGTGTAGCGAAATTTATTACTTCTGACAAACTTTCAGTTTTCACACTACACGTGTCAACCTTCAGTTGCCACGCTTCTAGTGTTAATTATATGTGTAATAACCTTTCTTTTTCAGTTACTATAGTAATTGTCCTTAGGACTGGCGACCGTGATTTCCCCCAAATCTCAAATATCTAATTACCGCTAGTTAATTGTTAACGTAACGGCCGCACATTTACTTTCTTTATTAACTTTACCCCTTTTCAAAATTAATTTCCACCAGTTTCATTTGCATTTTTCCTTTCATTTAGATGTAACCCTTTCCTCCCTCTTTACCGACAGGTTAACTTCGGTGACGATTGCTTTTCCAAAATTCCCATTAGGTACACGCGGTTTCATTTTTCACTGTCATTAAGGTCGATAAGTGAGGGGGGGAGGTTACACGTGGCGACCTGGTGACAGGACAATCTTCAGTTTTGAGGTTGTTCTGGACACGAATTTTGTGTGGTGCAAATCTCGTAACAAAGTATTGGTTACGAACAGGTCGTTACGTCAGCGACATTAAGTAGTGGGAGTAAATCTAATTATATTTGAGATTTGGCAGTTATATTGAAAATTATTAAAATGAGTGAAGGCAACAATTGCCAAAATTTGGTAGACTTGGATACGGAACAATCGGTCGAACAGTGGGAAACGCGCGCCGCGGTACCCATTGTTCAGGGGCAGGCGGCTAGCATGAAAGACGCGACCGCCGAAACGCAACAAAGAGCAGAAATGGAATTCCAAAGTTTAGAAAATGTTTCGGAATCGGAAGTGAAAATCAAATCTGAATCCCTTGATGACGAATACGGGGGGACAATTAAAGAGGAAGCCGCTACGGAAGTAAAACCGGTAGTTTCCGGGAATTTAACTGATTTATTGAACGTTTTGATTAACGAAATCAAGAGTCAATCGGTCAAGCAAGAAGATCAGGCTGCCAAGCAAGAAGCTCGGGCTGCCAAGCAAGAAGCTCAGTCTGAAAAATTTGAACGGATGCTAGACAATCAGAACAAAGCTATTAACGTTGTTATCAACAATGTTGGAGTTGTTAACACAAAAGTTGGTAAAATCAAAGAAGATATTGTTGTAATTAATACCGAAATCGGTAATCTTAAACAGGAAATGATAGGCGTTCAGGCGGAAATTGCGAGCATAAATACTCGTTTTAATTCCGAAATTAGCAGAATCGAAAAAAGTGTAGGAGAAGCAGTTGCTCCGATCATCGAGAATAAGGTGACGGAACAAATTCAATTAGTGAAAAAAGAGGATCAAAAGAAGGTGGAAACTTTAAAGGCTTTAGTATCCGAAGTAGATACCAAAGTGACGAAGCAGGCTAATACCTGCGAAGAGAAAAAGAGGGAAGTAGAAACGCTCTGCGACAACCACTTGCCAAGTAATTACGAGAGTGTTGGAATTAGAAAAGAAACTTGACGAAAAACAGAGCTATGTGCTAATCTATGCACATAGTTCGGAATTGTTGACGAAAGAGGAGCGGTTCGACCCCTTGAAAAAAGGCGGTATACACCCGACGGATTTCATTAAAAATTGTGAAAGAGTTTTACCCAGATCATGGACTAATGAGAGAAAAATTAATGCGGTTATTCATGTGTTGGCTGGTGATGCCAAGCGTTGGGGTTTAAACCTCAACATTACGAACATGACTTTTGACGAGTTTAAAAATTTGTTTCTGGCTGAATACTGGTCAGAGCAAAAACAGCAAAGTGTCTGGCGCGAATTTGTCGTATCGAGGCCTTTCGATGCGAATTCGCGCGGCTCGATGAGGGAGTTTTGTGAGGGCTGGATCCGCAAGTTGGAATATTTGCGTGATCGCCGCACGGAATCCGAAATAGTCTGGGAACTCTACAAAAAGCTTCCAGATGATACAAAACGCTACGTAGGAAGCAATTACAGGACAATAAATGATTTCCTGGAAAGAGTGGAGGACGAGGACAATTGGCGCAATAATCGCGACAGTGGTAGAGGCCGTGGTAACAACGACGGGTACCACAGCAACCACAACAACGATAACCATGGGAATAATGCATACCGCAACCATGGCAGCAATAACAATAATGGTTCGGACCGTAATAACAATCGGTACAATGCAAATAATAACTGGAATAACGGAAACCAGTATCATACTAGCGTGATACGGGCTTCGCGCAATAGTAATAACGTCAGAGGGTGTGATAAGCCGCCTCAGCAGCATCCGGGGAGCGTATCTGCTGGGACGAGACAGGGAAACCGTTAGCCGCGCCGGTGAGGGGCCGACCGGGCGTGGAGAAGTTTTGGCGGCCCAATAACAGCAGAAAACCGAGTTGTCGTCGTTATGAAAATTCCGTATGGAATAATCAACGGCGGGAGAGTGTGCCAGTATTAGGAGAAAGTAGTGCGCCCACAAGTAGTAGATCAGCTGTAGACACGGCAGTAGAAAATACATTCACTGTCAGTGAGAACAATTTAAGTAGTGTTCCGGAAATCGACTATAAAGTGGCAGCTGTAATACCCACAGTGGAACTGGAGATTGAGTTTAAGAATGATTCGCAAGTGTTGAAAGAAGATCAGATGTCGGATAAAACGTCCGTCATCGAGCGAGGGGATGCAGAGAGGGATGAGGTCTGGTTAAGGCAGTTCGGTCGCTTATACGACGAACTAAGAGATTATAGGGGCCTGTACGGGAGAAGTGTTTATGGGGAGCGCGGGCAGGATTTGCCGCGTCTCGTCCCGCAGGAAGATAGTGATTGTGAAGTGATGGAAAGTTCTGGCCCTAACCGGCAGACTTTACTAGAAATAGTTGATGTTAAGGGGGAGCACGAGCAAGATGCGTCGTGCTTCGTCCCGCAGGAGTTGAATGTTGAAGTAGTAACGGAAAGTTCTGGCCCTAACCGGCAGACTTTACCGAAAGTTATAGTGATAGAAGTAGCCGACACATCCGACGCAAACCTCCAGTTTAAACGTTGCGAGAGTATTAAGGAGAAATATTACGAAAATTTTAGTGATAGCCGGACACGAGTGGTAGAAAAGCACGTAGATTACAGCGTGTATGAGGTTAGAGCTGACGTTATGCGGTCAGACGGTAGCAGTGTGGGTTGCGCAGATCCAGAGGAAGTAATAGCAGATACTACTGGGTACATTCCTCCAGGTAGATTGGCAGGTGAGATCGATCTGGCCAAAGAGGAATCAACGAAGGTGACAATTAGTGAATTGATAGCAAAGCAACACTCACTAGTTGACGAGTTACAGGAAAAGGGTTCGGTATTGGAGGCGAAGCTACAGACTAAGCCTCAGAACAAACGTGTTGAAATTAAAACTGTATGTGAACAGAGGCTGAAAAAGCCGCCAGATAAACCGGATTTAGGATCAAAGCCGGATGGTTTATTCTGGAATGACCTGGATATAGACAAGGATTTACTGTGGGAAAGTAAAGAAACAGTCGAGGACAAGTGTAGACAGATAGTAGTGTCTGCTAATATGCACGGCCTACAACTAAACGTGTTGATTGACACCGGTGCAGAATTGAGTGCTGTATCTGGAAAAATATTTCAGTTACTGAAAGACAGACCTGGCATCGTAGTTATGCCAGTAACAGGGGTGAAAATTATCAGTGCTACTGGGAAGGCCAGTAAACCGGTCACAAAACAGACTTTTGTCAACTTCGAGATATGTGGGGCACGATTTGAACAAGAGTTTGTCGTCGTGCCAGACTTAACTACGGAAGTAATTATCGGGTTAGATTGGCTATTAAAGTACCGTGCAGTGATTAACTGCGAAAGCAAAACTTTGACATGTATGTCACTAGATAAAACAATGATAGTTAGTTTTGACGAGGCAGGAGACGGTGTGCATAGGCAATACCAGCCTATACACATTGTTAACTGGCCGGATGACATTGACGTAGGAATGAGTTTGAACTGCCGTAATGTGAGGAAGTTCGGCATTGACAAAAGTGTAGAAAGTGAATTGGAAGAGATAATCAAATTCCCTCCACGGATTGACATTAGTATTGGTGTGAAAAACGATCGTTTGCGAGAAGTAATGAAGCTAAAAGCCGATGCTCGCATACGTCGTAATGACGCTAAAGTGCGTTTTGCTAAGTTTGCAATCGGAGACTTAGTACTTGTAAAAGCTCATGAGAAATCGAGCGAGATAGACAATGAAATCTCTAAATTTAAGTTTGTTTATAATGGACCACTGTAGACCTGAAATTGTACCAACCAAGGATTGATTAGTACCACAGATAGGGTAATTTGTACAGTATGTAGATATAGAGTGTAAGATTTAAGGATGTGCCATGTGGCGATGCTTTTGCCTGACCTAGAGGTCATTAAAGAAGTTGTAATTAATAAGTAATTTATGTTGATTAAATGATTTAAAAGTTACTGAATATTAATCAATTTAAAAATCCAAGCTGCTAGTTTAAGTTTTCAGCTGAGTCACAGTAGATTAAGGAATGTAAATATGATTTTGTAAATAGCTGTAAGATTCCGTAAATATGTGATTTACTAGTCATTGCCGATGTACTTAGACGCTGTTTTAAGTTTCAGGCTAGTACATGCGTGTGATGATGGACAGTGTTGAGTTATCCACTGTGATAGTATCAAGGGACTCCTTGAGATTACTCGGGAGTGAGTTTTTCCGAAAGAATTCAGTGAAACGGACGTTCTGGAAACGCCGTCACAAGGGCGAGTGAGATCAAGCGTGCCGCACACGCGGGCGCAACAATACTGGCGAGGCGAGCCGCTGTCGGCTCTTGTGCCGCTGTTGGCTCTTGGGCCGCTGTCGGCATTCTTTGTACTTGCAAGTACGGAAGGCGGAATTGTTTTTCTTCCTGGACAGCTGAAAGAATTCTACTGTCAATATTTATGTTTTTTTTTTCGATCTGATGTCTGTTATTTTCTTGTTTAGCGTTTAATGGACTCCCATGACGAGAATATTAATTATGAAAGGGTTATGTAAAAATGTGTATTCTATGTAATTAATTATTAATTTGCGTATTTTGATCTACCTGTTATTATGACCATGTACTCTGATTAATTTTGTAAATAGTATTCCATTTCTTGCTACTGTTGGGAATTTTGACAATTTTAGAATAGCTAAACCATTTTCTATGTTTTCTATGAATTTTAATATGTTGTCAACCTGTTTTATTTAGTGCAAGATGACAGAGTGGAATAAGATTAGGAGTGTCTCCACTCAATTATTATGGTCTAAAAATTGATTTATGCTTAATTAGGCGAATGCTAAATTTTGTTGATGTTTTGAGCATATGCATTTCCGCTGTTTCTTTTTTGGGACATTTTCTGAGTCTGTTTACGTTACACGAACATCCTCAGACAATGTGGGGCACGTGTAACGCCGGAAATGCATATCCTCCTATTTCCATCTATTGTACTATTATTTTTTTTTCCTTGTTTTGTTACCTCAAGATATGACATTTCTGTCTCTTTATATATTGTAATTGCTTTACTGTTTGGATATACTCGTATATATATTTATGCACTTATGTCGATGTATAATTGGTTTGTTTCGTAAATATTATTTGTATTTTTACGCTGGGTCTTGCCTAGGGAAAACTGCTATCGAACGATTACGTCGATAGGTCGTGTGAAGAATCAAAGTGTGTAGGATCTTTGGTAGTGTTAACTCTGCCGCGTGGAGCGCGGGCAGGGCAGTCGGAGTCTGGCGGGAGTAACGAGTGGAGCAGGTGTTGTGTGACGCTCCCGCGAGTTGCCGCGCTTTCGGGGTTTGGCAGCATGTAATTGCGCTCGACTCGCGATGATAGTTTCTGACATGGTGTCGCGGACGGGAAGTATTAGCTGGCGCACATCAAGAGCCCGTTTCGCCTGGTGACCGTGTCGAGAAGAAGGCGCGCCAACATCCAGCTTCTGCAACAGCGACGGCCGACAATGAGTGACTGTCGCCACCTCCTCGATCGACGGCTTCAAACCTTCAATCAACCAACAAGGAAGACTAAAAGCACGTAAAGTTTCAGAACTGTATGGCAGACCTCAGCTTTTCAAATTGTTCCATTTGCCTCGCAAAATTACAGCAACTTAGCATGAACCTTTGTTGCTCATTGTCCCAATTGCATTGCCAAGCAGGGTCCCTTCCTTTTCCGAAATGAACCCGAGTGTCGTTGAAATTCAAACGCCAGCATTAAAATAATATAATTAGATTTCACTGCTTTAATTTCAAAGTTCAGTAGCTGGCTACAATATTTAGGTTACACGAGCACAAATTTAGAGTGCGAGTTTTGTTAGCATATTTTAGCTTACCTGTGACTGCAGCTCAGCTTGGTACGTACTAAATTTTACTATTGTTAATAGTTCAGAATCATTTAATTCAAGTTCAAAGTAAAATCTCTTGTTTCTAAATTGCGCAGAGTCAAGTTGCTTTTGAAATGGTTGTTGAGGTAGTCCAAGACTAACCGTATTTTACTGGATTTCGATGTGCTTCAGAAAGAAAGCTCACTATTAACTTCAGTCACTAAATTAACTTTCGATTTTCCGGTTTTATTAATTCTTTTGCTAAATTAAGTCAGAGTGTAGCGAAATTTATTACTTCTGACAAACTTTCAGTTTTCACACTACACGTGTCAACCTTCAGTTGCCACGCTTCTAGTGTTAATTATATGTGTAATAACCTTTCTTTTTCAGTTACTATAGTAATTGTCCTTAGAACTGGCGACCGTGATTTCCCCCAAATCTCAAATATCTAATTACCGCTAGTTAATTGTTAACGTAACGGCCGCACATTTACTTTCTTTATTAACTTTACCCCTTTTCAAAATTAATTTCCACCAGTTTCATTTGCATTTTTCCTTTCATTTAGATGTAACCCTTTCCTCCCTCTTTACCGATAGATTAACTTCGATGACGATTGCTTTTCCCAAATTTCCATTAGGTACACGCGGTTTAATTTTTCACTGTCATTAAGGTCGATAAGTGAGGGGGAGGTTACATGGTGACAGACGACTAACCCAATGACTCACCGTGCTTTTGTTTACTATCAGAACTTCGTAGACATTCTGCAAGCTCCTACAAACATCTGCGATGCTCTAGTTATTAGGTCAAAAGAAAGTGACCGCTCTCTGCCTGGAACGCACCTCTTATTACAGACGCCGTTTTGAAGGCTATAGCTCCTTCACCTATCGGAAATTCATGAAATTATAGGGGCTGACACGAGAATCTTCCGCGATGTTCCATAGCAAATTCCACATTTTTTCAACTGAAACTGGCCGAGACAAGTAGATGTTGCATTACTTATGGAACGACTTTCGAACGTATTAGATGCTTGTCTTCAAAAGGAACTTGTTCGTGTTTATTTGATGATTTAGGGCGCCCAACAGTGGGTTTATCAGCACCATTCCTAAAACAATCTGAAACGAATCTGTTTCAAACTCATAAAGGAACAATAACGTACGTAATGAGAATACCAGATGGAAAAACGACAATAATTACGCCACATTAAGGTTTTCCTTAGCACAAAAAGTGTTGTACAATGCTGCAAAATTGTTGATCAGTTATCTAGTGAAATAAAATCTCTGACATATGGCAAAATAGAATTTGATAACAAACTAAAAAAGTCTCTTCTTGATAACTCATTCGATCCGTAGATGGATTTGTATTATCGTGATGAGTAAAATTTGGGAGGAGAAGGGGATGGGCGGAGGGGAGTAAGAATTATTAACTCAAGCCCTTATATTAAATAATAATGATAATAAAGAAAAAGAAAAAAGAAAAACTTATAAATGTTCAGCCTGTAGAAATATTTACTAATTAATTTGCGATGTGAATGCGAAATGATTCGTTCCACATCATTACGATTTCTCATGCAAATGGTCCATAGAACAAAAAAAAAAAAATCTCCAATATTTGTTTACCTAACCGTGTCAGTTCTTCATATGACCAGTTACGATGGTTATGGCCAGATAATTTACGTGACAACCTTCTTCATCGGCTACTCAGTGCACATCCACACCTATACCTCGCAGTAGAGATTAAATAACTCTTATTTATCTCACAGTGTCTCACATATGTAGCCCTATTTGGTATGGGTCTCACACACTTGAGCAGCATTCTAGAATGGATTGCACGAGAGATTTGTATGGAATTTCCTTTGTAGGCTGACTGCACTTCCCCAGTAATCTACCAATAGACCGAAGTGTCTAGATATACCGGGTGATCAAAAAGTTAGTACAAATTTGAAAAGTGAATAAATCACGGAATAATGTAGATAGAGAGGTATGAATTGACACACATGCTTGGAATGACATAGGGTTTTATTAGAACCAAAAAAATACAAAGTTCAAAAAATGTCAGACAGATGGCGCTTCATCTGATCAGTATAGCAATAATTAGCATAACAAAGTAAGACAAAGCAAAGATGATGTTCTTTACAGGAAATGCTCAATATGTCCACCGTCATTCCTCAGCAATAGCTGTAGCCGAGGAATAATGTTGTGAACAGCGCTGTAAAGCATGTCCGGAGTTATGGTGAGGCATTGACGTCGGATGTTGTCTTTCAGCATCCCTAGGGATGTCGGTCGATCACGATACACTTGCGTCTTCAGGTAACCACAAAACCAATAGTCGCACGGACTGAGGTCTGGGGACCTGGGAGGCCAAGCATGACCAAAGTGGCGGCTGAGCACACGATCATCACCAAACGACGCGCGCAAGAGATCTTTCACGCGTCTAGCAATATGGGGTGGAGTACCATGCTGCATAAACATCGTACGTTCCAGCAGGTGTTTATCAGCCAGGCTGGGGATAATGCGATTCTGTAACATATCGGCGTACCTCTCACCCGTCACGGTAGCAGTTACAAAACCAGAATCACGCATTTCCTCGAAGAAAAAAGGCCCGATAACGGTAGATGTGGTAATCCAACCCATACCGTGACTTTGTCGTCGTGCGATGGAATTTGATCACCCGGTACATAAGTAAGACCGTACGGAACCCTCAGTGCGCGAGTCCTACTCTCGACCTGGCCAATTTTTTCCAATCAGTAAGAACGCTTTGCAGTACACCGCTGCTGTAACAGGTGCAAGTACTGCCAAGGTTGTACAGTGAACCAGAAGAACAGATTACTTCATAAGCAGCAGTGTATTGTTGGCCTTATGACTATAAAGTTAGCAGTGTTTGAGGTTGCAATAACTTTTAATGGTGGGAACTATGAAAGACTTAAGGTTCTGTGGAAGTTAGGGGTAAGATTTGGACAGAACACAGCTAAAGGACTGCGGGAACTGGATGAGCTTCGTGTACGTGAAGCAGAGTAAACTGCTCAGCAAATGACACAAGAAACAAGAAAGAAAAGGAGGAGACAAG
Organism: Schistocerca serialis cubense; assembly: GCF_023864345.2. Lineage (NCBI taxonomy): Eukaryota > Metazoa > Arthropoda > Insecta > Orthoptera > Acrididae > Schistocerca > Schistocerca serialis. The sequence continues at coordinate 516,700,919 of NC_064642.1, read as the reverse complement.
CACTGGGCTGTTGTGACACTGAAGAAGACACAGACTATGGACCAGGGCCATTCTAGTGCATAAAAGATGCAGAAATGTAAGTCTGTATAAGAATTTGTAATAAAAAAAGCTTTAAACCTCAATATCCCTGAACTACATTTTTTGCAATAAATGATACATTTTCTAAAAAAGTACTGATGGTAGGGACGAAATTTTCGCAGCATGCCAACACATATGGAACTAGAATAATTAAAATATCAAGAGTTTTTGGTTTTATGTTCATTTAATTACAAAATTCTGTCAAAAAAATTGAGTGTTTGAAAAAAAAAGAAAGAAAAATAAAAAGAAAACATGCCCCACAATACAATTTTAATAATAATTCTAGTTCAATGTGTCTAGAAAGGTGAATTCAATAATTCAATAATTATGGAAAATAAGTAAGTTTCCAAGATAATGGGTCACAAAATTCAATAATTTGACATTGGTTGCATAGGACATACAATGTCCCCTTAAAGCAGGTTTTTGAAACTGTGTTAGTAGACTTTCTCGGGGTAGTTTACATCTATCTTCAAGAGTTTGCCAGTTCAGCTCTTTCAACATCTCGGCGACACTCTCCCATGGGTCAACCAAAACTGAGACCATTTGTGCTGTCCTTCTCCGTATTTGTTCAATATTCGCTGTTAGTACTATCTGATACAGGTCCTTCATAATTGAGCAATGTTCTTGAAGTAGTTGCATGAGTGCATGAGTCCATGAGTGATTGATTGCACTTCTCCAGTATTTCAACAATAAATCCGCCTACCACCTGCTTTACCCACAAGTGGACCTATGTGATCATTTCATTACTGATTTTCTTAGTGTATCTTTTCATTTGTCTTCCCAAGCACAGCCTTCAGTTACTCTGAGTACCTGTATCTGTCAGACACCTTACGTTCGCACTTGCCTGTGATTTGCAGAGCGAGACGGTGGCTGAGAGCGCGTGCTACTGTGCGCACGGGGCGCGGCCGGTGGCCTTGAGGAGGGGCCTGCTACTGGTGGCTGTGCGTGCAGGCCGGCCGCTCAGCATCAGCGCCGGGCCCCTCTACGTCTTCTGCAGGGAGGCCTTCGTCTCGGTCAGTAGTAACGACACTCTCTAAGATGCCCAGCAACATTGTCTTCGTCAGTGAAAGCCAAGGTTTCCCAATGTAAATCACGCTTGTCCGCCCCATTCTGGAGTATTTCTGTGCGGTGTGGGGTGCGCATCAGGTGGGACTGCCAGATGACATCGAAAAAGTACAAAGAAGGGAAACTCGTTTTGTATTATCGCGAAATAGGGTAGATAGTGCCACAGATATGATACGTGAATTGGAGAGTGTGGTGTCCGTACTGTAAGACCTTTGGTACACACACCATCAGATTATTTGACTTGTCGTTCTAACGAAGTAGGCGAGTGTCAGCAATATGTTTCGTGGTCTTATCATAGCGTGTTTATCTTCTGCCGTTAGGTCAGACGATAGAAATGCCACTTGCACGCTTAGAGTAGCAGATTTACGTTGACCAACTTTAAACAGAACTTGATTAAGTTTCACACACATTTATTAAAATAATAAAAATCATAGACCTTACTTAACTTGATTCTGGATGCTATTTACAATTGACAATCTGAAGTTCCTTTGGTCTTGGTAGGTTAATCTTATTCTCACATATCTCTGATACTTGACAAAGTGTCTATACATTTCTCTTGATGGCTATGAACAGGAATATCATAATCTTATTAGGCGCAGACCGAAACTTGACTATAGACTAACGCAGACTGACTAATTGGAGGTCTGTACACTCGTTATAATACCTCGCGCGTTCAGGTAACACTGCGCGAGTGTGATCCGCAAGGAGAAAAGGTTCTACGTTAGCAGCAATCTCATTGGCTGCGTTACATATTAATACGCAGATCGGCGGAAGCAGAATTTGGTCCGTCTCTAAGACAGCGCCATCTCGTAGTGCGGAGACGGACGAGCGCTGCGCCTGCGCTGTTGTGCTTAGCGGGGCGCGCTCTAGTGGGAAAGTTGTGTACGCGCTGACTACGCGGAACTATGTACACAACAGAGTGGCAATCATTAAAGCAAAGGCGTTTACCGATGCGACGGGATCTTCTCATAAAATTGCGATCACCAGTTTTCTCCTCCGATTGCGAAAACATTCTCTGGGAACCCACCTACATAGGGAGAAATGGTCATCACGATAAAATAAGAGAAATCAGGGCTCACACAGAAAAATTTAAGTGCTCGTTTTCCCCGCGCGCCGTTCGAGAGTGGAAGGGTAGAGAGACAGCTTGAAGGTGGTTCTTTGAACACTATGCCAGGCACTTTATTGTGAATAGCAGAGTAATCAGTAGATGTCGATGTAGATCTCTTTGCATGGCCATGGATGTAGTACATACACTGAAATGATTGCTGGGTCAGTCTTCCGGGTTATATGACTGTGTCCAAAGAAACTTTCCGGTTCCTGACGTTTCGTCCAGAGCTGCGCTGGTCTCCATCAACATCTAAATCTCATTCCATACTCCACAAGCCACCTGACGGTGTGTGGCGGAGGGAACTTTGAGTACCTCTATCGGTTCTCCCTCGTGTTCCAGTCTCGTATTGTTTGTGGAAAGAAACATTGTCGGTATGCCTCTGTGTGGGCTCTAATCTCTCTGATTTTATCATCATGATCTCTTCGCGATATATACGTTGGATGGAGGAATATACTGCTTGACTCCTCGGTGAAGGCACGTTTTCGAAACTTTAACAAAAGCCTGTACCGAGCTACTCAGCGTTTCTCCTGCAAAGTCTTCCACTGGAGTTTGTCTATCATCTCCGTAACGCTTTCGCGATTACTAAATGATCCTGTAACGAAGCGCGCTGCTGTCCGTTGGATTTTCTCTCTCTCTTCTATCGAACCTATCTGGTACGAATCCCACACTGCTGAGCAGTATTCAAGCAGTGGGCGAACAAGTGTACTGCAACTTACTTCCTTTGTTTTCGGATTGCATTTCCTTAGGATTATTCCAATGAATCTCAGTCTGGCATCTGCTTTACCGACGATCAACTTAAAATGATCATTCCATTTTAAAACACTCCTGTTCGGAGGTGCTCTTGTGACGCTGAGCCTTGCCGACTCACCAATCGGACATGAGAGCGGCATAAATACTGTGTAAAGTGAGCGTGGTCGAGTTTACACGTGATTAGAAGAGATAAACTTCCTCAGAGATAAAACTTAACTATCTACTTCCGCCTGTGAAGGATAAGGACTTATCTATCGATTCTCCAGTCACTGTCCATAAATCATTGAGTTTCACAGCTTCTCATTCTCTGTTAAAACTATCACTATCCTTATTCGCCGAAGCGCCAAAGAAACTGGTATGGGCATGCGTATTCCAATGAAAACAAGTACAATACGGCGCTGCGGTCGGTAACGTCTACATAAGACAACAAGTATCTGGCGCTGTTGTTGGATCGGTTAATGCTGCTACAATAGCAAGCTACCAAAATTTAAGTGTGAGTGTGGTGTTACAGTCGGCGCACGAGCGATGGGACACAGCATCTCCGAGGTAGCCATGAAATGAGTATTTTCTGGAAAAAATGGTTCAAATGGCTCTAAGCACTATGGGACTTAACATCTGAGGTCATCAGTCCCCTAGACTTATAACTACTTAAACCTAACTAACCTAAGGATATCATACACCTCCATGCCCGAGGAAAGATTCGAACCAGCGACCGTAGCAGCAGCGCGGTACCGGACTGAAGTGCCTAGAACGGCTCGGCCACAACGGCCGGCTGGATTTTCTCGTACAACCACTTTATGAGTGTACCGTGAATATCAGGAACCCTTTAAAACAGCAAATCTCCGACATCGCTGTGACCGGAAAAAGATCCTTCAAGAACAGGACTAACGACGAATGAAGAGAACTGTTCAACGGGACGGAAGTGCAGCCCTTCCGCAAACTGCTAAAGATTTCAATGCTGGGAATCAACAACTGTCAGCGTGCAAACCATTCAGCGAAACATCATCGGTATTGGTTTTCGGAGCCGAAGGCCCAGTCGTGTACCCATGATGAATGCACGACACAAAGCTTTAAGCTTACCTGGGCCCATCAACACCGACATTGGACTGTTTATGACTGGAAACATGTTGCCTGATCGGAAGAGTCTTCTTTCAAATTGTAGCGACGGGATGGACGTGTACGGGTATGGAAACAACCTCATGAATCTGTGGACCCTGCATGTCGGTAGGGAACTGTTCAATCTAGTGGAGGCTCTGTAGTGGTGTGGGGCGTGTGCAGTTGGAGTGATATGGGACCCATGGTACATCTATATACGACTCTGACTTATGAAACATACGTAAGCAACCTGTCTGATCACCTGTATGCGTTCATGTCCATTGTGAATTCCGACGGACTAGGGCGATTCCAGCAGGACAATCCGACACCCCACACGCACACAATTGCTACAGCATGGCTCCAGGAACACTATTCTGAGTTTATACACTTCCACTGGCCACCAAACTCCCCAGATATGGACATTATTGAGCGTATCTGGGATGCCTTGCAACGTGCTCTTCAGAAGAGATCTCCACCTCTCGTACTCTTACAGATTTACCGACAGCCCTGCAGCATTCAGGGTGTCAATTCTCTCCAGCACTACTTTAGACATTAGTCGAATCCATGCCACGTCGTATTGCGGCACCTCTGCTTGCTCACAGGAGTCCTACACGATATGAGGTAGGTGTACCAGTTTCCTTGGCTCTTCAGTATGTCATCGTCCATGCTTCTGTATCTGCACAGTGAGTGTATCAATGTGTGCAAACTTAGCTTACCACTTAGCGTGCAAATGGACAAAACATCCGAACTGTCTTCTCAAGCCCAGGGTGTCAAACAGACATTATAAATAAATATGAACCTGGCCCTGTAAGGCAACTAATATCAAGTGCGGATCGTAACAAAAATCATTACAAATGCTGCTGTCACGTAACTAGAATGCATAAATTAATAAAAGTGAATGTTTGGGGTCTATTCCAGAAATACAAAACAGCTATTCCCTTTTTTATTCTACACATAATTGATCAACTGTGGTTTCAGGGGTCAAGTGATACACAACAATCGTATTCAATTACTTTTGACACTCAATAACAAAACATTTAACTCTTGGACATATTGAACTGACGATTATTAAAATCGTTATCTCTACGTATGAAAAAGCTTTTATCACAGGAACGAATGATTAGAAATCTTCATCAGCTCATTTAAATGCCGTGCTAGGTAGTAGCCATGGTCGAGGTGTAGGCCCTCAGTTACAGGAAAGTTTAGGGGCAGCGTACAAGGCCACCAGTATATTCAAGCTAAATGCAGGGCAAAGTCATGTGACAGAGGACCTAGGGTCTTTATGTAAGGACTTTACGAAAGAGGACCATGTAGTGATAGTGGGCGGGGCGGGAAACAGTTTGGACAGGGATGGGGCATATGACATAGGTGGTGAACTGTACAAGATAGCTTCCCTGACTCATGGCACCAACGTACACTTTTGTTGAGCTGTTGCGGCGTCATGATTGACCACACCTTGATGGAGCTGTGAGGCGAATCAATGTGGGGTTAGGGATGGTTCTGAGGACAGCCAACTTTGCTCATGTTTCTCTGGTGCCCGTCGGGATTATCAACAGATGGGGTTTCACTAGGCATAACCTACACCTAAACAGGACTGGGAAGGGAAGATTGGTACAGCTGATTCATGCAAGTATAGGGGGTGGATCTCGGGCACACGTGGTCAAATACCTGTTTTCATAGGTAGGAAAAGTAGGTTGTTTTTAGGAAAAAGCCAGACAACAGGTTCCCCTACCTAAAGAGTATCTCTAGCACTGTAATAAATACTGAAACAATCACTCACAAGACAGATTTTAACACCTCAAATATCACATATACCAGATGTCACAAAGAAAAACAAACCATTGGAAAGAGTAACATGGGGCATTTCACAGACTTAACAATCCTCCATCAAAACATGCAATCAATAAAAAATAAAATACAACAAGTAGAAGTTGAGCTCCAATCTTTGAACTGCACAGTAGTTTGTGTTACTGAGCAGTGGTGTAGAGACACAGAAATCCAACATGTAGTATTATCATTGTATGAAAAGGCAAATTCTTACTGCAGAACTATTTCAAGGACTGGAGGATCATGCATTTATATCAGAAAAGGAACACAGTTCAAATCAAGACATAACCTCAGTACTGTAGTTGAAGAGAAACACTTTGAAATATCAGCTATTGAACTAACAGGGCTTGATATCACCAAGAAATTAATCATTTTATGTGTGTATAGATCTTCCAGTGGTAGCGTGGACACTTTTTTCAATAAGTTAATAGAATTTGTGGATAAAGTCTAAAATACAAAGGTCAACATAATTCTGTGTGGGGACATTAACATCAACACTAACATCATAAATGAATCCAACAGCACCTTCATAAACATCCTTCAAAGTTTTTGCATGTCCCTATTGGACAATAGTGCAACAAGGGTTACCACAACGACTTCATCAGTAATTGACCATATGGCCACAAATACGGACAGGGAAAAATGTGATGTAGCTGTAAAAGATCTCGGACTATCAGACCATCTCCGTCAAGTAACAACAGTAAAGTCAGGCATCAAATCATTCCCTAAACTACAAGCCTACAAACATCATCTAGCAGAAATCAAAATAAAAGATTTTTCAAAAGAACTAGGAAAACAAAGCTGGGATGAAGTGTATAAGACAACCAATGTGAATATGAAATTCTCTAAATTCTCCACATTGTTTAAATTGAACTTTGAAAAGGCATTTCCAAAAGTATGCATGTCTGTATCAACATCTCACAAAAACAGATGGATAACAGCAGGTATTAAGAAGTCCTACCAAACTCTTAAACACCTCCGTTCCATGAAAAAGATTCACAATGATCCAGAATTCTTAAATTTCCATCATATATAAAAAAGATCTATAGGAAGGTGCTGATTGCTGCAAGAAAGTCATTTAATGACAAACTAATACATAATGCAGAGAATAAAAGCAAAGCAGTCTGAGATGTTATAAGTAAGGAAACGGGGAGGGTCAAACAAACGCACAATAACATACTGATAAGGGAGGAGGATAAAGTAATAAATGACCCAAAGCATTTAGTAAACTATGTAAACGAGCATTTTTAAAGTATTGCAAAGAAGTTACAGCAAAAATTCCCCCAAACAAATATAACACCTGTGAATAATGTTGCACTAAATACAATGATGTTACTTCCAACCACAGAGAATGAAATCAGTAAAACAATCCAAAAAAATAAAAAATAAAAAGTCAATAGGCTTAGATGAAGTACCAATGTGTGTACTGAAACAATGCATAGGGATTATACAAGTCCCCTTAACAAATATAACAAATGAATCCTTCATACCAGGGACATTTCCAGAACAGTTAAAACAGGCAAGAGTTGTGCGTTTGCTTAAGAAAGACAATGCAGACATTGAAAATTACCGGCCCGTTTCCCTGCTGTCAGCATTCTCAAAAATAATAGAAGCAATTATGAAAGACAGATTAATGAATTACCTGAATAAATACGCAAATCACAGTTTGGTTTCCGAAGTTTCAAAAATACCGAGTCAGCCATAGTAGAATTCACAGAAGTTGTGCTATATACTCTTGATAAAGATGAGTGTGTCACAGGCGTATTTTTGGATCTTTCTAAGGCGTTTGATACAGTCGACCACAAGATTCTATTAAATAAATGTAAATCTATTAAATAATATTGTACCTGTTAATTCGGCGCACCCGCTAGCGCTTAAAATGGCATTTTTTCATTCTAGTTTACATAGAGCGATGTCGGTTCCTTTATCCGCGGAAGCCTTGGAACATGAACTGGTAACTCTTGAAACAATAGCCCGAAATAACGGATATTGTGAGACGGTTCTATAACAAGAAAGTAAACAATAACAGAACGATGACAGCTTCTACGTTAGGCACCGCGCCATATGTTACTCCGTCTGCCATAGTACCTATTCCTTTTATAGGCAAAGTTGCGTATAAAATCGTGCGTCTTTTGAAAAACCAGGGATTTAAGACCGTTTTTTACACTAATAATAGTCTTCAGAAGAATTTGATTCATATTTTAAAAAAGCCAAAAGATTAATTGTCATTATCCGGAGTATACAAGACCACGTGTGACGAATGTTCGTAGTTTTATATTGGGCAATCAGGAAGAGCCTTATTAACAAAGTAAAAGGAGCATATACCGACTAAAACTGGAGACTGCACATATGGTTCTACATTGCTGAACATTTAGTGCAATGGGCTCCCCCCTCCCCCCCCCCCTCCTCCACAATACTCAGCTCTTGCATAGTGAAGTAAAAGGTGCAAGGTTAGACGTTTTAGAGGAAATGCAAATTTTTAAACATTTACTACATGACAAAAACAACCTTCTTAACGACCAACTGCAGCTGCGAAATAGAAGCTTCTTTGAAGGTTTACAACCATTATTTCATCCACCGTAATGTTAATGCTGGCTATGCTTTACCCTTGCCAACATATGTCTGTACTCCCGTAGGCTGAATAGCTAGGTATATTAGTTTGACACCGTAAAAAATCTTTGGATCCATCTATGAAGGTGTCTATTAGTTATATAGAAATATTCAGTTACCTAATTAATATTTCAGTATTACATAGGGTAGCAGCGTAAATGGTTAATATTTGGCGTATTGAACACGTTGAACATGCACACAGATGGACAACCGATATTCGGTATGCACGTTCTAGAGTTAAGAACGGTCTCAACACTTGATTTAATTAGCGGACAATAACTTCGTCAGTCAATAGCTTTTACGTATAGTAACCGGAATGACGATCACCAAGTCACTACCCCATTACAGAATATAGGTACTACCACATAATCCTTCAACATGACCGATTGTGGTCAATACTACATCTATATGATAGCATTGATGCCAACACCTATTCATACACAACTTTTTATTAACATAATTAATGGCAGTCATATCGATATAAGTATCACAAGAGGGTAACGTCACCTTGCCACAATGTACTGGATACGAAGTTTTGGTTCAGACTAGCCGGATCAGTTTGAATTGATCTTACTCAATGACGTTTAAAAGTGTCCTTGGAGCGTTGCTCGGCAAATCACATCATAATTTAACCATTTTCCCGTCATCCTCCCATAGTTTAGACTAGTTCTTCAAGTAAATTTTGACCTATGTCGGTAAATTATTTTAAGTATGTTGACCGGAGCGATGTTTGCCAAGTCACACTTTAGCTTTTAGCATAATTCCGCTGTCATTCGCTAAATTCTATGGCAGTGGTCACCAGGCCAGTTTTTACAGCATGTGTGTGGATCACCTCCATGAAGGCAAATTAAATACCACATTGCCGCCACATTATCCCCTACTTTAGTGTTTTCTGTAACTCATAACCATAACTTCGTCAAGAAGTTCAATCAGGCACGTGCATTAGTTTTTGATTAGATTAGATTAGACTAGATTAGATTAGTACTTGTTCCATAGATCATGAATACGACACTTCGTAATGATGTGGGACGTGTCAGGTTAATAAAAGGTGTCCATACAAGATATTACATTAGAGAAAATATTACATGACACTCAATTTTTCTTTTCTTTTTTGTGGAGGTTGGAAAATTACGCACTTACTATATCCACAAATTCATCTAATGAGTAGAAGGAGTTGCCATAAAGAAATTCTTTTAATTTCCTTTTAAATGCTGTCAGACTTTTTATGTTATTAGGTAAGTGACCAAAGACTTTTGTGGCAGCATAATTTACCCCCTTCTGAGCCAAAGTTAGATTTAACCTTGCGTAGTGAAGATCATTCTTTCTCCTAGTGTTGTAGCCATATACACCGCTGTTATTTTTGAATTCGTTCGGATTATTAATAACAAATTTCATAAGTGAATATATATATTGTGAAGCTACAGTGAAGATTTATAGCTCTTTAAATAAGTGTCTGCAGGATGATCTTGGATGAGCTCCAGCAATTATTCTGATTACACGCTTTTGTACAATGAACACTCTTTTACTCAATGATGAGTTACCCCAGAATAGGATGCCATACGAAAGCAGAGAATGAAAATAGGCGTGGTAAGCTAATTTACTCAGATGTATATCTCCAAAATTTGCAATGACCCTAATAGCATAAGTAGCTGAACTCAAACGTTTCAGCAGATCCTCAGTGTGTTTTTTCCAGTCCAACCCCTCACCAAAGCATACACCTAGAAATTTGGAATATTCTACCTTACTAACGATTTCTGATCGAAGTCTATATTTATTAATGGGGTCATTCCATTTACTGTGTGGAACTGTATATACAGGGTGATTCAAAAAGAATACCACAACTTTAGGAATTTAAAACTCTGTAACGACAAAAGGCAGAGCTAAGCACTATCTGTCGGCGAATTAAGGGAGCTATAAAGTTTCATTTAGTTGTACATTTGTTCGCTTGAGGCGCTGTTGACTAGGCGTCAGCGTCAGTTGATGCTAAGATGGCGACCGCTCAACAGAAAGCTATTTGTGTTATTGAGTACGGCAGAAGTGAATCGACGACAGTTGTTCAGCGTGCATTTCGAAAGAAGTATGGTGTTAAACCTCCTGATAGGTGGTGTATTAAACGTTGGTATAAACAGTTTACAGAGAATGGGTGTTTGTGCAAAGGGAAAAGTTCTGGACGGCCGAGAACGAGTGATGAAAATGTAGCACGCATCCAGCAAGCATTTGTTCGCAGCCCAGGAAAATCGACTCGCAGAGCTAGCAGAGAGCTGCAAATTCCACAATCAACTGTATGGAGAGTCCTACGAAAAAGGTTAGTTATGAAACCTGAACGTCAACTACCCGAGGCGATGAATCGGCCGCCAGGTAGCCTGTGACAGAGCACTTCATCACTGGCCTCCAAGAAGCCCTGATCTTACCCCCTGCGATTTTTTCTTATGGGGGTATGTTAAGGATATGGTGTTTCGGCCACCTCTCCCAGCCACCATTGATGATTTGAAACGAGAAATAACAGCAGCTATCCAAACTGTTACGCCTGATATGCTACAGAGAGTGTGGAACGAGTTGGAGTATCGGGTTGATATTGCTCGTGTGTCTGGAGGGGGCCATATTGAACATCTCTGAACTTGTTTTTGAGTGAAAACAAACCTTTTTAAATACTCTTTGTAATGATGTATAACAGAAGGTTATATTATGTTTCTTTCATTAAATACACATTTTTAAAGTTGTGGTATTCTTTTTGAATCACCCCGTACTGTGTTTTGTCAAAGTTTAGTGAGAGCCCATTTGCAGAGAACCACTTAATGATTTTCTGAAAAACATCGTTTACAATTTTGCCAGTTAATTCTTGACTGTCGGGTGTGATAGCTATACTTGTATCATCGGCAAAAAGTACCAGCTTTGCATCTTCGTGAATATAGAATGGCAAGTCATTAATATATATTAAGAACTGCAGAGGACCCAAGACCGAACCTTGCGGCACCGCATTCTTGATTGTTCCCCAGTTTGAAGAATCATCAGTTTTTTGCATATTATGTGAACTGTTTATTTTAACTTTCTGCACTCTTCCAGTTAGGTATGATTTAAACCATTTGAGCACTGTCCCATTCATACCACAGTACTTGAGCTTATCTAGAAGTATTCCATGATTTACACAATCAAAAGCCTTTGATAGATCACAAAAAATCCCAACAGGTGACTTCCGGTTACTCAGAGCATTTAATATTTCATTAGTGAAAGTATATATAGCATTTTCCGTTGAAAACCCCTTCTGGAAACCAAACTGACATTTTGATTCAAGACCATTTCAGGTCAAATATACTGATCTTGAATAATCACCATCTATTTCATATGGCCCATATTGCCAGGTGTTACAGATTAGATATAGATTGTTCATAAGTTCAGTCACGACCATTTGGGCAAGTGCTTAACATTTACGTCTCAAAAGTTTCTAGATCTAGTCATAATAGTGACGATGTTGGCTTTATATTATTGTTCTAAGTTCTTTTTTATGATTAAACTTCCTGCTTAAGCACAACATTTTCCTAGACAGGCCACACCTTGTAAGCACATGTCTTCCTCATGTCATGACCAATTAATACTTCATAAATGTTAAGATAGTCAATCTAAGTACCTTCTGCACAGGATAACATATACGCCCTTTTCCTCAGCTATACCTTTCATTTGACTTCACTAGTACATTCAAGGGCAGGAGTTAGGTTCGCGTCTTGTCCCAACAAGTAACTATCAGATAGTTTATGCGCAGGCGCAAGGTATTGTGTATGCCTAGGCGGGCCTCATGACGCTACACTCAGTTCCAGTACAGCACTCGTGGCTGCCCGATCTCGGTCCCGAAGTGGGGCCGAGGCAGTTCCTGATAAGTTTTTACAGTCTGACGATAATTTATGGACTTGTAGTTGTAGCTTGACGATGTCCACTATGGACAAACGGTAGTTACTTTTATTCTGAAGAAGGTTGGGTTATCCCGTCTGAAACCTAGGTAAATCTAGGTAAACGTTGGAACTGAGGCCGTTGGTTATTAAAATTAACATTTATACAGTTGCTGACAGGATCGTGAAATGTTGAAAATATTTAATACCCACGTAGTCCACAGCTGGCAGAGTGTTTTCTGTTACTACCACAGGTCCCATGGAACTCCAGATGCAGAGACCCCACAGCAGAATAGAGCCCGCTGCAGCCAGCAGTCCTGGCGCGGTGCGTGTTTCGAGTTGCAGTTCGTCTGGAGCATCGAGAGATGGCCATCAATCTGACGTAAAAACACAGTTCATCCGACGAGGCGACACGTTTCCTTTGATACGGTCTAATTTCGATGATTCGCAATCGTATTCGACGATGATCTTAGGTCAGCTTGGGAAAATCCCGGTATTGTCTCCTACGGAGCCCCATATTCAGCAATTTATGCTGAACGGTGTACTCCGAAACACTTGCTTCTGCACCAACACTGTACTCGGTCGCCAGGTCTGCTACAGCTTGTTGCCTTTCCTACTTAGAGCAAATAAGACGTCGATCGTGAAGTCCATAGTGCGGTATGGACGTTGAGCACCTTGCCGCCTAATCTGTGGTTCACATTCCTACCACTTTCCACGGATGCTTACGACAGTAGGAAGCGAATGGTCGACCACTTTGGCTGCTTCCGAGATGTCCATTGCCAAGCGCCGTGTCGGAATAATTTGTTCTTTCCCGAAGTTGCTCATGTTAGCGGATTTCTCCATTTCAGGGCTGTGTCGTCGCTAGAATTATTCCCGATTCGCCTCTAGTGCACTTATGTAATTTCCTTACAGGCAACGGTGCAACGCCACAGATAGCATTCAATGCCGCAATTGAGTGGTGAGGCTCATCAATATAACTACCCCTAGTTCCAAACTTGCACCTCCACCTAATGGCATGCCAGCAAGAGATCTGCAGACTGGTGCTGGCATTTGTTTAGCTGCCAAACAATCCTCTCTGTTGACGTCGTTAGGCTGCTTTCACATTTCGGTTGTCCCTCTTGTTTTTCTCCTCTTTCCGCGACAAACAGAATTAAAATACGGCCCAAACAGCTTGACTTTCCGCGCTGGGCTATCACTTTACAGTGAGCCGTGTAACTCACAAGCAGCCCGCGAAATGTCACCTTTCTCTCTTCTACCACGTACCATTGGTAGTTTAGGACCAACAACGTTTTAGAAATTGACGTTGCTTTTCTTATGGCATCATTATAACAGAATATATTAAACAGCTCTGACGTCCATCCTTCCCGACCCTCCACCTAACTTACGCCCTGGGTGAGGCCGCTGCAACACTGCTGAAACTTAAATTATTTCAGTTTTCTCCTATGTTAAGTATTTATAAGCTGACGTGCCAGTACATTCATAAGAATTTTACTGAGACTGACTGCCTCCACGGGGGCCTGTGTATGTATTTCAGAACCAAAACAACTCAAGTGTTTTAATCTGCCATCCGGCCGGTGTAGCCAAGCGGTTCCAGGCGCTTCAGTCTGGAACCACGCGACTGCTACGGTCGCAGGTTCGAATCCTGCATCAGGCATGGATGTGTGTGATGTCCTTAGGTTAGTTAGGTTTAAGTAGTTCTAATTTCTAGGGGACTGATGACCTCAGATGTTAACTCCCATAGTGCTCAGAGCCATTCTTTTAATCTGCCAGGCATTTCTTACATTAACGCACACTCCGCCGCAGAGGGAAAATTTCATTCTGGAAATATCCACCAGGCTGTGGCTAGGCCATGTCTCCGCAATATTCTTTCTTCCAGGAGTGACAGTTCTGCAAGATCTGCAGGAGAGCTTCTGTGAAGTTTCGAAGGTAGGAGACGAGGTACTGCCGGAACTAAAAGTGTGAGGGCGGGTCGTGAGTCATGCTTGGGCAGCTCAGATGGTTGAGCACTTGACTGCGACAGGCAAAGGTCCCGAGTTCGAGTCTTGGTCCGGCAAACAGATTTAATCTGCCAGGAAGTTTCATACCAGCGCATACTCCTTTGCAGAGTGAAAATTTCATACTGAACACAAGAGTTTACTGCGTTGTACGGTTTGCATTGGAGTCCCAAAGGAAATTTGTACAGTGTGTCAACCGTAAGTTGGCCAATCTGCTGCCAATTCTTGAATCAGTAGATGTCCGTAGGAGTTAGAAGGGTTCAGCAGATGTTCGTTTGTTTTTAGGTCGCAGACAACATTACCTAGTTGACAGTACTGCTTGAGGTAGCCATTGCTGTTTGCTGTGTTCCTGTGTCGTACTGCATGCTATTTCGTTCTATTTCCTTTCCTCGTGGTAAGTGTGCACAGCTGTTGCAGTTAGGATCTTTATCATATACACTAATATATAATATCACTACAGTTTTGATTACGAACAACATTTAAGCGATTTTTACTTCCGTACGTGATTTCTGCTTTCGCTGAAGCATGAAGCAGAGGTTGAGATGGCTGCACTGAGGGAGGTAGGTGTGGCTTGTTCCCCATGGCGGTTGATGTGGGGACTGGGCTCGTTTGCTCCGTTCCCATCAATCCTTTCTGTACAATTTGCCAACTTACAGCTAACACATTGTAGTTATCCTGAACTTAATTGTAACGATTTTAGGGGTGGTAGTACTGGGATCTAGGGGTGTGCATAACAGTTTGATCATAATCTAACATTTATTTACTTCTTAAAACAATCGTAGACACAAGTTCTCTATCAGGAGGGGCGATCTCCAGATTAGCTCTGTACTTTATTATTAATTAAGAAACAACAAGCGATAATCGTTAAAATAGTATCAAGTTGGCCAAATATGATATAGAAATTTAAACCACTTTCTAATAATAAACAGAACAGTTTTACATCAACAATTATTATTAAAATTAACTTCAGCCAGAACTATGCCTGTAGAATACTATCTGAACAGAGCTGAACAAGAAATGAACTCGGAAGCAATGTCCCTGAGCTTGTGAGAGACCAGATGTTACTCCAAATCACCAACAGATCCTTTAGACAGCAGATAAAGCTCTTTCAGACTAAGCACTAGATATCGGCCACTACCACCAGCCTCAGCAGTTGGATTACAAGATATTCTAACTTCACTTGCTCATAAATCACAAAACACAGAAAATAGTACACATACCTTTTCACTCAGTACAGCGTCCATAGTTTAGGATGGTACAGTGAAACATCTTTCAAGCAGGCAAGAGCAACTTCCTCTCAATACACGGTCCCGTTGCTTCTCAATAACATGTGCACAGTAGACTCAACACACTGGCCCACTATTGAATAGTACCAACGCAGAGTCAGATGTGCTCACACCGTCTTCCTCGTTCGAGCGATCTGTCCAGGCTGGCCGGCCGCGGTGGCCGAGCGGTTCTAGGCGCTGCAGTCCTGAACCGCGCGATTGCTATGGTCGCATGTTCGAATCCTGCCTCGGCCATGGATGTGTGTGATGTCCTTAGGTTTAAGTAGTTCTACGTTCTAGGGGACCATTTTGACCAGGCTGATCGCTCCACAGGATTTTTTGGCGCAGCAGTGCTGCTCCTCCAGTCTACGATGTTCCCTGTCAGGGCTTGCGGCCACCATGTGCATTACTCCAACAGCATAGCACACTCTACGCTGGACTCGCTCAGCGGGAATTCAAGTCCGCTGTTACTTGTGAGGGAAATGAACCGTCAGATTTAATCTCCATGGGCATTGGAGGTTGATGGAAAATTTCAAATACATTCGAAGAGAACAGTCACCATGATCTGATGAGATAATACGGAGGAACTACAAGGAGGGACCTTAAATCAAGAGGGTCGAATGGCTGGTTCAAATGGCTCTGAGCACTATGAGACTTAACTTCTGAGGTCATCAATCCCCTAGAACTTAGAACTACTTAAACCTAACTAACCTAAGGACATCACACCCATCCATACCCGAGGCAGGATTCGAACCTGCGAGAGTAGCGGCCAGGCGGTTCCAGACTGTAGCGCCTAGAACTGCCCGGCCACCCCGGCCGGCCAACAGGGTCGCAGACTTCTGCACCACATCTTCTGATTTGTTAATGAAAGTTTGCTGCGTTTTCGTATGGACTCTATGTTCCCCTCGCCATGGGTCAACGAGTTGAGCACTCAACTACCCAGCATGTGCATGTGGGCAGCAGAACAGTGTCAGAACGTAAAACAATAACGAGAAATGTAGACATGCCAATAATTTATTAACTGTGGCTGACAATTAGGATTGTACATACTGCTCTGGTAATAGTCATCGGAATGGTTTAATAAAATGATTACGGACTAGAAAAATACGGGGAATTTCAAAGGAATTCGTGAAATGTCTAAAGATTATGCTTTCAGTGCTAATGAAGATAGAAATGTTGCGCCGAAACCCCTCTTAGCAGCCTTCTCAATCCGTGGCCAGGCATTTCGTTGCCAGGGTGGAAATAATGCAGACTTTCCATGGTGCAAGACGCCAGCCCATAGCAGTGGCGAGCGCAGCTGCCTCATGCTGCAGCCTGACGCTAAACCGCTTCAGCCCCCTATGTGACCAAAGGCGTGACCGGTCACATAATGAAACTGGGCAATTCCTCCACAAATCTCACCACCCGGTAGAAGCGGTCTCTGCCTTCGACTCTTGCCTTTGCCGAGAACTACTCCATGCCAGCTGTTAGTCCCGCGTGGCTCACTCTGTCTTACCCATAACTAGAAGCCACCTCTGCTAGCTCCTGGTCTATGGCCTGCTTCTTGACCTAATGCTGGCAGTGTCTGAATGGGCGCCATCCAGCTGCGGTCTTCTCCAGGATGTCATGTGTCAGCTCCAAGGGCATCTGCAAGGGGTCCTGGGTTTGCCAGTCCATGCCTGGGCACGTCTTTCTGTTGTGATTGTTCAGACCACATACAGTGAGAGTGCTGTCAGCCAGTGTAGGAAATGTGAGAGAGTAGGTCATCACAAACGAGACTGTAGACAGAAGAAAGGGTATGATGGAAAAGCACAGAACGGGAACGGTGACGCACTATTAAGCTGCAATGGGTGCACCAAGGCCATCAAAAGGTGCTCCCCTTAAATTCTGGCACAACTAAAACGTGCACAAAGGAGAAATATTGGTTAATTGGTTTAATGGGTGGAAAGGAACACAAGTTTTCATTGGACACAGGTGTGTATACGTCTTGGCAAGTTTGGACCTCATGGGAAAGAGGCAGTTATAACCTCCACTTTGTAAGTTATCGGGAGTGGGAAGTAAAGATGTGTATTCATTGGATTCAGCCATACTGAGCTTTCCGTTGGGGGCAAAACATTTCCAGGAATATATGGAAGTTTTGCTTCGTATAGGCGATCTTTACTTGCTGATCCTAGGGTGTGATTTCCAATATAAGCATCTCACTGAAACTGACCTGGTCAGAATATAGCAGAATTTGGTGGAATATAATCTCATCTGGGGAAAATTGTTGTCAGTGCTACTCTGCTACAAGCTTCATCTCTCATTACAATAAAATAAACCGTATATGAAAGCACTATGGATCAATACGCACAATAAAGTGCCACAAGTACCGGGAAACTTCTGTGGGCGACAGTAGGAACGTATTTGCCAGTACTTGTTAGGTGTGCTTTATCCATTGGGAGAAAACGATGAATTAGATAAAGCACAGTGTATTGCATGCGTATGGAAAATTGATGGTGTGCAGGTAGGGCACGGCGGTGTACATAATTTTGGGAGCGAAGACATGGGTTTGTGTCAGGGGTTGTTGGTTCTAAGTTTTGATATTTTATCTGAAGGTGATGTGAATGGGATGAATCTGAACCCTAGTTATAAGCAAGTCATCAGTGTAACTGCATTATGGGAGAAAGTGAAACATTTAGAAGGAATGGAGAAATTATCAATAGAGGAATTATTATTAGAACCAGACCGCCAGTGACGTAAGACAGAATTCCGACGTAACGAATCCTCTGTATACGTAAACTGTATTGTGTACCTGATCGCCTACAACCAGAGATGAACGAGTTCATTAATCAACAATTATTGGACGGTATAACTGAGGGAAGTACCAGTCCATGTGGTCCAGCAGTTCTGATTGTACCAAAGAAATGTACAGGGCGAGTAAAAAACGACTTTACAACTTTGGAATTGTATAGAAATTCATTGACATGACTTAAAAGAGTTGGTGGGTGTGTCATTTTGTAACAAATAACAAGTTTGATTCACGAAGTGCATCAGTGTCCCATTCCGCCATCAGCAGAGCCAACATACCGTACAGTCAAAATGGCTACTTTCACTGGCACGAAGCGTGCTCGCTGTGTGTTTTGGTTTCGTGAAACGATCTCTGCAACAACCGTTAGGCGTAAATTTCGCGCTGAATGCGCTAAAGAATGTCCAAGCAGGCCTACAATGTACTCATGGCAATTTACTTTGTTGAGACGGATTGTTCACAGTGACACGATAAACTACCTGGTCGCCAGTGTGTTGATGATTATGTCGAACAGATTAGGGAGAGCTTTCCCCACAGTCAACGAAAACCAATTCGACGTGCGTTTCGTCAGACTGACATTCCACAAAAGAGTCTTTGGGGAGTACTGCGTAGACGTTTACACTTGAAACCATACAGATTCACAATGTCACAGCACAGTAGTAATGCAGGTAAGGCTGGCCGCTAATGGGAATTCTGTACGGAGATATTGTATTGCATAGAAGCAATGAGACATTCCTGAACATAATAATCTTCAGTGGTGAGTCAACATTTCGTATCAGTGGCATGGTGAACACCTATAACTGCAGAATATGGGGCAGCGAAAATCCATGTGAAACTCTGGAACACGTTCGTGGCAGCCCCAAAGTTAATATGTTTTGTGCCCTTAGCAAATTGAAAGTATACGTCCCTTTCTTCTTCATGGAGAAAACTGTCACTGGTGTTGTGTATATGGATATGCATGGAATTTTTTAATTACACAGGTCGATGAAGGTGACAGAGATGGGATGGTTTACTGCCAGCGAGACGGTGCACCACCTCATTTCCTCAACGAAGTTCGAGGTTTCCTCGTTAATCGCTTCACATGTCGGTGGATTGGCCATGAAGGGCCAGTCGCATGGCCATCTCGCTCCCCAGACTTGTCACCACGGGACTTCTTTCACTGGGTTTTCATTAAAGATCGTGTCCGCCCCGGTAGCTGAGTGGTCAGCGCGACAGAATGTCAGTCCAAAAGGCCGGGGTTCGATTGCCGGTTGGGTTGGAGATTTTCTTCGCTCAGGGACTGGGTGCTGTGTTGTTCTACTCATCATCATTTCATCCCCATCGACGCGCAAGTCGCCGAAGTGGCGTCAAATCGAAAGACTTGCACCCGGCGAACGGTCTACCCGACGGGAGGCCCTAATCACACGACATTAAAGACCCTGTGTACATTCCTCCCCTAGCAAACAATGTAGCAGGCCTGTAAAACCGAATCTAATCTGTCGTTGCACAAGTCACGCCCGATTTGCTGCAACGTTTGTAGGAAGAAACTGATTTCTGACGGCATGTTTGTCGCATCAGAAATGGTAGTCACATTGAACCGAAATTACATTTCAAACTCGAGATTGCTTGCTACAAAGTAACACATCCGCCGAGTCTGTAAGTTATCTCAATAAACTGCGATATCATTCCAAAATTGTAATGTCCTCTTTGATTCACCCTGTGTTGATGGAACGAAGGCATATCAGCTTTACTGAAACGATAGGTATCTCAATAGTTGTTCGGATATTGCCGCATCTCTAATCGGAAACACAACGAAAACCTTGGACAATATGAGGTAGTGTAGATATTTTTCCACCACCGATCTGCAGTGACTATCACCAGCTAAATATAATAATGGCCAGAAACACCATTTGTGGTTCCTTGGGGAAATTACCAGTATTGACACATGCAGTTTGCATTAAAGAATGCGCCAGACAAATTTCAGCGTTTGTTCGTTGGAGTTATGAGAGGGCTGAAACCGAGGCAATGTGTGGGTATTTGGGCGATACAATTGTTTTTGCAGAACATATGGAAATAGATGTGTAACGATTAAGGAAAATGTTTGAGAGGTTATGAGCAGCACACTTGACTCTCAATATAGAGACATGTCACTGCATTACAGGAGATGCGTTACTTAGGATGTGTAAATAGTCATAATGGGGTATGGAAAGATTCTACAATCAAGTAGGCCATATTGAGTTTTCCAGTGTATTAGACTTGAAAGCAGTTCCAATCAATTAAAGGGGGGGGGGGGGGGGTTAAGAAATTATCATAGGAAATTCTTTCTCGTAAATCTGTAAGGAATAATCCACACAGTTATCAGAGATGACGACAAGGCCTTGGTAAAGGAAAGTGAGTTGAGTGCCACATAAATTTTATGTATAGGTAGCTGTAACATAAGAGGAGGTTTTAATATTAAGGAATTATAGCTTACACAAAATATGAAACAAATAAATATAAATTTTTCCTTACTAAAAGAGCAAAGAACAAAGTAAGAGGGCAGAAAGATGTACATAATTACACATTAATTTACAGTGAAATTGAACAAATAATTTCAGAAGAACAATCAGGCTTCATAATTGGACATTTGTGTATAGATAATATATTGTATAGATAATACACCTGCAATAAAACGAATTATTAAAAAAATCAGGAATTTGGCTTAGCAAAGTATTTAGCATTTAGAAATTAAAATAAAGTCTTTGATAAGGTGAAACGACACCTTTTTTGGAAAAAACTAGAAAAAAAACGTTTTCTCCAAACACCATCTTAATAGCATAAAGATTTGAGTAAATACAAGAAGTTCAGACTTGAAAATATTTGGAGAAATTTTAATAAACTGCGCTGTTTGACAAAGATGTACTCTGTCACCCACTTTATTTAATTGTATATTGACAACCTGCTTATGAAGTAAAAAGGTGCAATACAGATGGGAATTAAAATAGTGTCTAGCATACCATTAAGTTATCTATTATGTGCCGATTATCAGATAATTCTACAGGAAATAGAAGCTAATTTTCAAAGAGCAGTATATTGAATGAGCCAAAATTTAATATACGGCAATTTAATTACATCCATGAATAAGACTAAGATAACGGCTTTCAAAGGGAAGAATCAATCAAGTATATTACCTATGGTGATATTAGTTTTAATTGTGACAAAGACATTGAGAAGAATGTTAACAAATTCCAAGCTATCTATAGAGGAATTGGAAGAATTTTGGGAAGAAAAAAAAGACAAGAAAGTAAAAACAAATAAATTTCTATAAATTTATGGCTGTATCTATTCTAATAAGGACCTATGGTTCCAATTTATTGACAATAATAAGAAAAAGAAAAATTATGTATACAGGCAGCGGAGATAATGTACGTGAGATATGGAAAGGGCTGTAATAAAATGGATAACACAAGAAATAAAACAGTGGGATCAGATACAAGAATCTTTTCAGTTCATGACAAGACGCAAGACAGCAGAATGAAATGGAGGGATCATGTTGATAAAACGATAGACAATGTATCGGCAAAATAATAACGAATTATTGGCCAACTGGAAAGAGGGATCTAGGAAAACCTCATAAGAGATGTAAGAGGTGGCTGGATGATAGAGACTGGAACATGTGACTGTAACGCCTAATCCTTGGAAGAAGATGATGTTGATGGCGGTGATGACGATGATAATAAAATTTATCATGAAGTTTGCCGAAGTAGCATGACTCCTCACACATTTTCTGAAAGAAATATAAAGTTCCGCAGGCCGTCAGAATGTGAAGGTGTGTTTGAAGAAGTGAACGAGTTGTTGACAACTAGTCTAGTACTGGTCTTTCAGAATTGGCAAAATGGGTTCACGCTATCTCGTAACGCAAGTAATCATGCCTCGACTACGGGTTAACCCAGGATGCAGATGTGAGAGAATATCCAGTCACCTATGCATCGTTTCAATTAAATTACACAGAGAGAAACTGATCTATCACGGAGAAGAAAATGCTGAGCTCATATGTGACATGGCATACTTCTTATGGTACTTTGTATATACGTACATTGATGAACAAAACATTATGACCACCTGCTTAATAGCTTGTTTGTCTGTCTTTGGAGCGAAATACATCGCTGATTCTTCCTATCAGGGATCTGACAGTTTGTTGGTAGGTTTGTGGAGGTACATGTCAATACGTGCTTACGCACAGGTCATGTAATTTGCATAAATAATGACCTGCTGATATGCTTACGCGGTGATGGCGTTCGACAGCGACCCGCATGGCTTCCATAGGATTTACATTAGGCAAATCTGGTCGCCGAGGCATCCACCTGAGTTCTCTGTAATTCTCCTCAAACCACTGTGGCATGGTTCTGGCTCCTAGACACGAACAACTACACTGCTGAAAGATGATATCGCCGTCGCGGAAGAAGTCAAAGTGTGCAGGTGGTTTGCAGCTGCCAGCGTGTCTTCGATTATTACCACAGTTCCCAAGCAAGCGCAGGAGATTGTCTCTCACAGCATTACGGCTCCCACCAGCAGACATCTACGGCACACTGCACGGTTCGAGCCGCCATTCACCTCGATGACAGCGTTTGTGGAGACGACCATTGACCTACCATAGCAAACATGTGATTCACCTGAAGAGCCGACACGTTTCCATTGATCGACCGTCGGATAAAAGTGGTCCCGTGTCCACAGCAATCGTAATTGACGATGTCGGTGGGTGTACATGTGAGCACATATAGGTGGTCTGCTGCCGAGCTCCATGTTCAACAATGTACGATGAACAGTGTGCTGTGAAACACTTGTGTGTATATCAGCGTTGTGTTTTTCGGCAGAGATGACACAGATCACAATCTGTCCTACTATACACATCAAAATGTTTTTCATCACCTCGGTTATGAGAGTTCCGGAACCTGTACAGAAAATTGGAATAGAGATCAACAGGCACATAAGTTCCACCCTTTTTATTGCTCACGAAAACCACACATTGCATGTTGTACCACCATACAGCGAGACCTTCAGAGGTGGTGGTCTAGATCGCTGTACACACTGGTACCTCTAATACCCAGTAGCACGTCCTCTTGCATTGATGCATACCTGTTTTCGTCGTGGAATACTATCCACAAGTTCATCATGGCACTGTTGGTCTAGATTGTCCCACTCCTCAACGGCTATTCGGCGTAGATCCCTCAGATTGGTTGGTGGATCACAAACAGCCCTTTTCAAACTTTCTCAGTCGTTCCATAGGGTTCATGTCTGAAGAACGTCCTCACCACTCTAGAGTGATGTCGTTATCCTGAAGGAAGCCATTCACAAGCTGTGCACGATGGGGGCGCGAATTGTCGTCCATGAAGACGAATCCCTCACCAATACGCTGCGCCATCAGTCAGAGGATGGCATTCACTTATCGTACAGCCGTTACGGCGCCTTCCATGACGACCAGCGACATACGTTGGCCCACATAATGCTACCCCAAAACAGTGGGGAACCTCCACCTTGCAGCGCTCGCTGGACAGTGTGTCTAAGACATTAGCCTGACCGGGTTGCCTCCAAACGCGTCTCCGACGATTGTCTGGTTAAAGGCATACGCAACACTCATTGGTGGAGAGAACGTGATGCCAATCCAGAGCGGTCCATTCGGCATGTTGTCGGACACATCTATACCACACTGCATGGTGTTGCGGTTGCAAAGATGGACCTCGCCGTGGATGTCAGGAGTCTAGTTGCGCGTCATGCAGCCTATTGCGCACAGTTTGAGTCATAACACAATGTCCTGTGGCTGCACAAAAAGCATTATTCAACATGTTGGTGTTGCTGTCAGGGTTCCTCCGAGCCATAATCCATAGGTAGCGGTCATCCACTGCGGTAGTAGCCCTTGAGCGGCCTAAGCGAGGCATGTCATCGGCAGTTCCTGTCTCTCTGTATCTCCTCTATGTCTGAACAACATCGCTTTGGTTCACTCCGAGCTGCTTGGACACCTCCCTTATTGAGAGCCCTTCCTGGCACAAAGTAACAGTGCGGACGCGATCGAACTGTGGTATTTACCGTCTAGGCATGGTTGAACTACAGACAACATGAGCCTTGTACCAGCTTCCTGGTGGAATGACTGGAACTGATCGGCTGTCGTACCCCCTCCATCTAATAGGAGCTGCTCATGCTTGATTGTTTACATCTTTGAGCGGGTTTAGTGACATCTCTGAACAGTCAAAGTGACTGTCTCTATGATACAATATCCACAGTTAACGTCTGTCTTCAGGAGTTCTGGGAACCAGGGTGATGTAAAAAAATTTTTGATGTGTGTATATATAGACAAGACAATTCTCCAAAACGCACGTCCTATGAATAGTGGTGGACGGCCAACTATTTAGCACCTTGTAGTAGTTTCACTGTCCTTCTACCTCTTTTTGTAGATGCTCACGACAATAGCATTTGAACATTCATTCAGCTTCGCCATTTACGAGATACTCATTCCCAGGCTCTGCACAATAATAATCAGACCTGTATCACTGTAGCTAAACTCAACGTTTTTCCCCATTTGCATCCAGTATCTTCTCTATGGTGATCCCCTGCCCATGTCTGGTCTGCTTACAAACTTCTGTTACCGCATCAGGTATCCACAATACCACCAGGTGGCACAAAATGTTGCAGTTGGCAGTGTCATAATGTTTTGTCTTATCAGTGTATATGGTAAGAATTTTAAGGTCTTAACACGTGAAGCTGCACTGAAATGGGTATTAGGGTTAAAGGATCCATGTATTAGACCGATGTGGTGGGCACTGAATCTAAGTGAATTCGATTTTGAAGTACTCCATAGACCTGCAGATGCCCTCAGTAGGATGGTTGGTGTATTACAATGTGTTGTACCACTGCAGAGTGGCAATAAGCATAAGGTACTTGTGTAAGCTACTTGCAATGCAGCCACAGTTCATTGTGTGCTGTATGCAAGGTGACAGAGCTCTGACTGTAGTTGTAGTTCCAGCAATACTAGGGGAGGAAGTGTTAAATCAGATGCATCATCATATGTTAGCTGGTCATGGAGTCAAAGAGCCACAGTTCATTTTGTGCTATATGCAAGACGACAGAGCTCTGATCGCAGTTGTAGTTCAAGCAGTGTTATGGGAGGAAGTGTTAAATCAAGTGCATCATCCTATGTTAGCTGGTCATGGGGTCAAAGAGCCACAGTTCATACAGTTCATTGTGTGCTGTATGCAAGACGACAGAGCTCTGACTGCAGTTGTAATTCCAGCAATGTTAAGGGAGGAAGTGTTAAATCAGGTGCATCATCATATATTAACTGGTCATGGGGTCAAAGAGCCACTGAATACTACAGTGACATATGTATAAACATAATATGGAGCAATATGTGAAATACTATGTGCAGAACTTGTTAAGCCGTCAACATATTGCACTGAAAAGGTTACCAAAAGCTAGTAAGCCTCTTTAAATGATTGATATGGACGTTTTAGGACTTTTTTGGGTACTACTTTATTTTGACAATAATAAATCTTTCTCGCGCTCTGTAGGAATGGCAGCTATTCTGAATCAGCGGGCCAACACAGTGGCACAGACAATGGTGAATACTTGATTGTTGAAGTTTAGTGTTCCGGAAATGTACATTACAGATAGGGGCATCCACTTTATGTCAGAATTAATGTAAAAGTTGTGTTGTCTACAGTGTATTCATAAGTTAAGGCTGAATGTGTTGCATCTGCAGGTAAAAGGAAGAACAGAGAGGATGGATCAGACAATACGAAAAATGCAAGCCAATATGTGAATAGTTATCATGATGATTTGGATACTCTGTTGGCATACATTGTTACACCTTATAATTATAAGATCCATGAAGGTACAGGCCTATCACCATAGGAGGTAGTACATCGCCGAAAAATGCTGTCACCTTCTGAGATAATCAAACCTATAGTGGGAAAGAATGGAGAGCATGTGCGAAATTGAGCAAGAACGTTACCAGAGGTGTGGATACAGGTACAGAAAGTCCATACGAAAGCCCTTGAACGTCAGTTAGGAGTAGGGCAGCACAATGCGAAGGTAGCTGAGTACTGTGGAGGGCAGTGGGTAATATTAGTAGTAGAGAAACCAAGAAATTCGTCGCCCAGTGTCAAGGTCCTTACCATGTAATCGAAATGACCTCACCAGTGCTGGTTAAACTCAATTTCTAACTCTTGCAACAGTCATACATGCTGTGCATGTCTGTACTTTGCATGGTTGCATGGTAAAACAGACTCGTTACCAGCACAGGCCCCAAAAAAGGGGGGCTGGGGGGGGGGGAGGGGAGGTAGTAAGAGAGGAACAGGTCACAACCACACAGACTATTTAAACGTTACTATATGCACTAAGACTGAGGCTTAGGCCGATGCAACGATAGTTTTTATCACATGTATTCTTTCATGCTGGTTTTCTGTTTGATTTATATCTACATATCCAGAATAAATTTTCACTCTGCAGTGGAGGATGTGCTAATATGAAACTTCCTGTCAGATCAAAACTGGTTGCCAGACTGGGACTCGAAACTGTGACCTTTGCCTTTCATAGGCAAGTGCTCTACCAACTGAACTAACTGAGCGCAACTCATGACCAATCCTCACAGCAGAATTCCGCCAGTACCTATCTCTTACTACTGATCTACCAGCAACTTTAATTTCAGCACACATTCCGCTACAGAGCGAAAATTCATTCTGGAAACAATTCCCCAGGCTGTGGCTAAGCCACATCTTGCATTATGCTTTCTTCCAGGAGTGCTAGTTCCTTAAGTTTCGCAGGAGAACTCCTGTGATGTTTCGAAGGAAGAAGATAAGATCGTGAAAGGCAAAGGTCACAAGTTCGAGTTCTGGTCTAGTGGACAGTTTTGATCTGGCAGGTCCACACCGGGTATACTATTGTATTATTCAGTGGTATTTACAGCAAATGCTGTGAGCAGGGATGATATAAAGGCATGGAACATTTATAGCTGTGGAGCACCAGACTACTGACAAATGGTGCGAAGTGTGACATATTTTTGACGCCAACTTTTGAGCTTACAAAGGCAACAGTTCTGAACCTAACGTATCCACTACTGTGCTTGCCAACTTGGATCCCAACTTACTCATTTCTCTAAGCGAGTTTATAGGAGCACAGAACGGAAC
This sequence comes from Schistocerca serialis cubense, assembly GCF_023864345.2. Classification (NCBI taxonomy): domain Eukaryota; kingdom Metazoa; phylum Arthropoda; class Insecta; order Orthoptera; family Acrididae; genus Schistocerca; species Schistocerca serialis. Next base: position 516,673,345 of record NC_064642.1, on the reverse strand, counting down.
ATTAGCACAGAAAAAATATTCTAACACATTAAACAGTAATACAGTACGTACCAGCCCTAAATCATGGTGATAGGAATCTTATCGAGGAGTACCGCATTGAGTCTGTTTATCGGCTGTATTGCTTATACCAATGGCAGAGAACTGTCCACTAACACGAACTCTCCATTCTCCACATACCAACGGAGTAGATCTCTCATAGAATCTAAGTAGTCATAGGTATTCCCATCATCATACATTGTGACTAGGAAAGGACTGATAAAAACCCAGTTAGTTTGAAAAGTGTAAATAGGCAGGTAGAAAGAAAAGTATAAAATGTATGGCATAATGTTTAAGTAATTCACAGATTCAGGAGCAGCCAGAGAATTGGTTGGCCTTATCTTCCAAAGTGGGAGGAGTACTGCGCCATCACCCTTCTAGCAGACCTCAAGACGGGCTTGCATGCTGCCTGTGAAATCATGCTGTCAGGACTGAATGGTGCCGATGTGGCATGGTGTAAGATACCAGTTAATTGCAGGGGCCAGTAGAGTTACCTCGTGGACCCCCTAACACTGCACCAGCTCAGTCCTGCATGGGACCAGAGTTGTGGCCTAGTCATAATAAAACTTGGCAAATCTGCCATAAGTACTCATTCCACCGACATAGCAGTATGTGTTTTTTACTGTTGCCTCCCCCGAGAACTACTCCATGCCAGCTGTCGGCCAAATGTGAGTTACCCAGCCCCATCTACAACTAGCCACCACTGTCTCTAGCTGGTAGTCTATGGACCGTTCCTAAACATGATACTGCCCGTGTCCAAATGTGCGCCATGTGGTTGCGGTCTCTACCACACTGTCATCAGTCAGCTGTTGGGCGTTTCCAAGGGGTCACGGAGTCGCAGTCCACACCTGGGCACGTCTTGCACCTGCATTCCATTAGAACTGCTGCCTGTCTGGCGAATAAATGCCTTGCTGCTGAAGGAACACCTGATGCAGCCACACACTGCAAGACCACTCATGCTGCAACTCTGCCAAGGCTGACTTCCTGCGCAGCGTTCTCATGCTGAACATCGCGAAACACGCCACCTTGTGTTTTGCTGAGATGGTTTCTGCTGCCTGTACCAATAACTGCTAAATTATGATGTTCACATCAACACATTACTGGTTCAACCACTGCTGAGAAACAGGTTATACACATCATTCTGAGTCGGCATTCTAGCAGTGTGTCAATGGTTAATGGACTATGATTGCAGCGTAACAGAAACTGAAGTGAATTTTATCTTACGCACAGATCTACAAAGTTTTCATTTTCAAAAGAACCATCAGATTTTACAGGACCACCAGCATATCTTTGACATACATGTGCATACAACTCCCAGGTAGTTTTCATAATTACATACAGGATCAAAGTTTTCATTTACCTTTCACGAATATTCAATGAACCTACCACCACATACACACAACAAACATCCAGGAGGCAGTTAACTCATCTCAAACTTTCGAGTACACCTGGAGTTACTGCATTCTTCACTGTTGGTATGCAGCGTCTTAGCTCACTCAAAATTGTTGGAATAGGATGATCGGAAATGGAATCCTCCACAAATCTCAAGAAAAAAACACATACATTGAAACGAGTCACACGAGAAAAACTGGTTGTGGTCCGTATGTTATAGCATGTGACAATGCACATTCCGTCCACAGTGTGGAGCGAGAAAGCCGGCCAGTGTGGCCGTGCGGTTCTAGGCGCTTAAGTCTGGAACTGCGCGACCGCTACGGTCGCAGGTTCGAATCCTGCCTCTGGCATGGATGTGTGTGATGTCCTTAGGTTAGTTAGGTTTGAGTAGTTCTACGTTCTAGGGGACTGATGACCTCAGATGTTAAGTCCCATAGTGCTCAGAACCATTTGAAACATTTTGTGAGGCGAGGAACCGATTCACACCAGCATTTAAATGCATGCAAGCTCGCGATAGCATACGGTAAAATTAAGACCTTTAGTGTGTACCTTTTCATTGGAATATTGATTTCCAGTGGGCCCTGCGCGGGGCTCCATTGCGGGGCCCGTATTTCTCGTGGGCACGCGAGATCAGTATGGGACTTAGCCGTAGCTGTTGCAAATGAGTTGTAGCTGTAGAAATGGAGAAATAAAACAGCTTTTGTTGCGGTGTTGTCCCATTTCAAATCAACCCACACAGTGTGATAAACGAGCGAGCGAGATGCATCAAGCTGACTCTCTCCAGCAACCACGTGAACATGCCATTCCCAAAGGCCCCAAGATAAACTACTAATTCTGATGCATGAGACAAAAATTCTCTTCAACTGTGTATCTTCTTTTATTTATTGTATGAATCTTTTCCGAAACACGCTGTGTTGTTTGGAGGATGGAAAGCAAGCGTACAGCGTAACAACAGTGAAGAATTCTACTTGACTTCTGTGTAAATGCGTTCTTCCAACATCGAACTGTAACTAGTTTACCTTCCAACACATTCAGAAATGTTTCACTTGCTGATAAAAAAAATGCGTTACATTAGTACAACAGCGCATAAAAAAGTGAGAGGCACGCCGAGACGGAATTAGTGCTTTTGGTACCACCAGCTCGCAGATTTTTGACAGATGATCAAAGCACAAGAGTTGAAGTGTTGTGAGCAGCACTTTATGATCTAATGTGAAGTTTTTCGTGGGAAATCAGTAAGTGGTGCGGAAGTGAGAGAGATTCGAACGGATTTGAAAGAGCAGATGCCGGATAAGACTGTGGATGTATCTGATCAAGCCATGGCGGTAGATGCTGCGGGGCGATGACTATCAGTGCATGCCTGGGGCTGCTTATACAGGGTGGTCCATTGATCGTGACCGGGCCAAATATCTCACGAAGTAGTTGTCAAACGAAAAAACTGTAAAGAACGAAACGTGTCTAGCTTAAAGGGGGAAACCATATGGCGCTATGGTTAGCCCGCTAGATGCCGCTGCCATAGGTCAAACGGATATCAACTGCGTTTTTTAAAAATAGGAACCCCAATTTTTTATTACATATTCGTGTAGCACGTAAAGAGATATGAATGTTTTAGTTGGACCACTTTTTTCTCTTTGTGATAGATGGCGCTGTAATAGTCACAAACATATGGCTCACAATTTTAAACGAACAGTCTGTAACAGGTAGGTTTTTTAAATTAAAATACAGAACGTAGGTACGTTTGAACATTTTTTTTCGGTTGTTCCAATGTGATACATGTACCTTTGTGAACTTATCATTTCTGAAAACGCATGCTGTTACAGCGTGATTACCTGTAAATAACACATTAATGCAATAAATGCTCAAAATTATGTCCGTCAACTTCATTGCATTTGGCAACACGTGTAACAACATTCCTGTCAACAGTGAGTAGTTCGCCTTCCGTAATGTTCGCATATGCGTTGACAATGCGCTGACGCATGTTGTCAGGCGTTGTCGGTGGATCACGATAGCAAATGTCCTTCAACTTTCCCCACACAAAGAAATCCGGAGACGTCAGATCCGGTGAACGTGCGGGCCATGGTATGGTACTTCGACGACCAATCCACCTGTCATGAAATATGCTGTTCAATACCGCTTCAACCACACGAGAGCTATGTGCCGGACATCCATCATGTTGGAAGTACATCGCCATTCTGTCATGCAGAAAACCATCTTGTAGTAACATCGGTAGAATATTACGTAGGAAATCAGCATACATTGCACCATTTAGATTGCCATCGATAAAATGAGGGCCAATTATCCTTCTTCCCATAATGCCGCACCATACATTAACCCTCCAAGGTCGCTGATGTTCCACTTTTCGCAGCCATCGTGGATTTTCCGTTGCCAATAGTGCATATTATGCTGGTTTACGTTACCGCTGTTGGTGAATGACGCTTCGTCGCTAAATAGAACGCGCGCAAAAAATCTGTCATCGCCCCGTAATTTCTCTTGTGCCCACTGGCAGAACTGTACACGACGTTCAAAGTCGTCACCATGCAATTCCTGGTGCATAGAAATATGGTACAGGTGCAATCGATGTTGATGAAGCATTCGCAACACCGACGTTTTTGAGATTCCACATTTTCGCGCAATTTGTCTGCTACTGATGTGCGGATTGGCGTGACAGCAGCTAAAACACCTACTTGGACATCATGATTTGTTTCAGATCGCGGTTGACGTTTTACATGTGGCTGAAGACTTCCTGTTTCCTTAAATAACGTAACTTGGACGATGTCGTCCAGGATACTGAGCAGCATACGTAGCACACGCCCGTTGGGCATTTTGATCACAATAGCCATACATGAACTCGATATCGATCTTTTCCACAATTGGTCCATTTTAACACGGGTAATGTATCATGAAGCAAATACCGTCCGCACTAGCGGAGTGTTACGTGATACCTCGTACTTATACGTTTATGACTATTACAGCGCCATCTATCACAAAGCGAAGAAGGTGGTCCAACTAAAACATTCATATTTCTTTACGTACTACACGAATATGTAATAAAAAATGGGGGTTCCTATTTTAAAAAACGCAGTTGATATCCGTTTGACCTATGGCAGTGCCATTTAGCGGGCCAACCATAGCGCCATCTGGTTTCCCTTTCAAGCTAGACGAGTTTCGTGATCTCTTTATATTCGATGAATTATTCAGATACAATTCTACCCTTGAATGACGTTTACTAATTTTCTATCTTCATACTCGCAGAATCCATGCGAAAAGTAGTTCATACAACAGCTATGCCACGAGCGCATATGTATTCTTTGTAGTACTCTCTCTGGTGGTTGTTAAAAAAAAAGAAAGAGAGCTTCCGAGATTGTCTTCGTGCCGATTAGCCTGAGCTTGGTTTGGAAGAACTGTAATCTGATTATTGAGATTTATCACAGAAGATAACTGATACGAACTGTACGATTAAGAGGAAATATGTATAGATTGCTCCTTCAAATAAAAGGTGTGTATTGGAAATATGCGAATTAATGATATTTATCGATATATTGCGTAGTTGTTAATCAGAAGGGAACTTCCGAAAGACTGGATACGAACCTGCATTTAATAATCCAATAGCTCCATTACTTCTTCGGAAGGTTAAACTTCATCAAAGCCAAATATCCGCTTGATATGAGGTTTCCCGACTGATTATACAACGCTCACAAAATTACGAGGCATTTTGTTTGTACAGATTAGCAGACTGCCGCAAAGCACGAGCCTGCAGAGAAGAAGAATCATCGCCTGATTTCATTCTAACAAGTAAAATTTCAGAATCATTTTGAGTGACTGAGCTATGACTGTATTTCCTATCATGAATGATTGATTGCTCGAACGAATTGAGAGCTACAGAATTACGTAGAAAAGAAAAGATAGGAGAGGAAAAATTACAGTGGCGCCAGTGTGACAGGACTCTCTTGGATTGTTATATAATATATGTATTTTTTTGTTTCATGAAAACCAACGAGAACGAGAGGTAACTAATCTGAAGTGAGATTCGGTGCCCATAGTAAGAGATTGCTGATACCAAGAAACGATTTCAACTATTGGACAACACCGAGACTACAGAACAAGGCCAGAGAAATCTAATTTTTTTTCATCCTGTAGTTAAAATAGTTTGAAATCAATTTAGAAAGAACTTTTTTCCAAATAGTAGTTAGATTGTAGAACTGTATATTGTGTGATTTTCGTATCTGAGCAGTGAACTTTATACCATCTGTGAAGTAATTAGAAAATTAAGTGTGTCTACGACAGTAAATTTGAAACTGTATTTAGTGACTGGAACCTGATATTGACAGTTATTTAATGGTATTGACTAGAGCGGCATTTAAAATGTCATTGAATCAGCAACGAGACGTGCAACAGCCTTCAGCTGTTTGCACAGAAGCAGAGGCCACGGATAGTAATTCGGAGACTGTTGTGGCTAGCGGTAGCAATATAAATAATCCCGCTGGTTCAGAAAACATTCATACAACAGCTGATCAGGCTGTTGTTGACACATTAGTTGTTATTATGCAACAGTTGTCTCTATTAGCCGAAGGCCAAGCAGAGGTATCCGTTATACAAAATGAACTCCAAAATCAACTAGCCGAAAATCAAACAAAATTACAAAATCAGTTAAGAGCAACCTTTACCGAATTAGATCAGAGATTAAATACCCAGACACAGGAAATAAAGGAACAGGCAGAAAGGACCGAACAGAATCTTATTGCTCGAATTGAGCAGGTCCGCCAACAATGCCAAGAAAACAATAGTAAATTAAAAGCGGAACTAACCGAATATGTATCCGTCAAAATTGACACGATACAAAAACAAGTAGAACTGTTTCCTCAAGTAATACAAGCTCAAGAGGACATACAGTGTTCCGTAGCTATGATACCAGAAATAACGGAATCCCAAGATAATCTAAAGAAGCAATTTGACGAAGTGAAGGAAAAACAGGAGACAGTGGAACATAGAATGAATGTACTTGCGGGAAAGTTTTCAGAAATGACATTAGAGCGGCAAAATTCTCCTTCGGAAACGATAGAAGAAACTGTGAAAGTAGCTTTACAGTCAATTTCAGAGAGTTCCGAGGACAATTTTTTTTAACAAAGGGTTAAAGGAAGTTCGAGAACAACTTGGCGAAGATTTCTCGCTTTGGAAAGAAAATATCGAAAGATCACTAAATCTCTCGCAGGAGGATTTAGAAACAGCGAGAAGTAGGAAACAACATTCTCAATGTGCGCGTGAAATACCGTCCACGTCAAGATCCGATGTAGACAGAACTGGTACGTCACACGTTAGATTCGATATAACGGATAGCCACAGGGAAGAGTACGAACAGGATGATTTTTGGAATCGTAGTACCGTTGAGGAAAAGATGATTAAACAGAGACAATTTCAAATCTTTAACCCTGACAAAAAGAATGTTCATCCTGTAGTCTTTATTCGAAGTTTCAGAGGTCTATTTCCACGATCTTGGACAGAATGGCAAAAGATTAGTTTTGTATCTGGATATATACAAGGAACAGGAGCATTGTGGGCATCCGAACAAACATCTTCTTGTAAATGTTACAAAGAATTTGAGCAGGCTTTTCTAGCAAAATATTGGTCTGCTGGAATACAAGAAAGACTTAGGCAGGAAGTATCATATCATGAGCCTTTCTCATTTTCTAGAGGATCTCTAAAGAGATATTTTGAGAAATACATTAATAAATCTTTGTATTGGGATGTACCGATTCCTTTGTCGGATATACTTAGAATACTCAAGTCCAGACTACCCACCAGTAGAAGGAATCAGCTGTTATATGTAAATGATAAGGATATAGACTCATTTATGACTACGCTTGATCGTATTGATATAATTGAGGAGGACAATAAAAGGGCAAGAGAAATGTCATATCAAAGAGGAGTAACAGAAGCGAATCCGAGCTGCAACTCGAATGGGAATGGTAATGGTAGCAGTAACAATAATCATAACCAACTACACTCTCCGAGGAGACTTAGCAATGGACAAAATGCAAACAATAATAATTACCATAATGTAAACTTTAGTAATGGTGCAGCGAGGGGCTATTTTAGGAACAATAGGAATTTTAATCGATATAATCCAATGTATGGCAACACAGGACAGTTCTACCAACACCAGCAGAACAACAACAATAATTACACGAATCAAGCAAGACAACATAGACAGAATTCACCACAACAACCGATAATCACTGAAGTAGCTGAAGAGACAAATACCAATCGGACCAATAATCAGTCAAACTAAACATGACCGCATCGTGCCCCGGAGGAGCGGTCAGGGGATCTGTTAGGGGCGAAACAGTAAAATTACAATTGTTAAGATATAATGATGGTGAGCTGTTGACTCAAGAGTTAACAAAGAATTTAATAACGTGTCATAATGACAGATCGAGTGTTCCGGTATCGGAAGTATTTGTTGAAATAGAGGAAGTTCCAACGAATGTGGTATTAGACACTGCCGCTTCCGCCAATGTCATCTCAGGCGCTCTTTTTCGAAGAATTATTAGGAAGAAGAAGGTACCAATTTTGCCAGTACAGAACTGAAAAATCACCGGAGCTGTTAGAGCACGCTCTCCCAATGTCAAAATACAAACACAATTAGAGATGAAAATGGGAAATGTAGCAATAAAATGGACGTTCCTTGTAGTGGAGAAGTTATTAGTGGACTGTATTCTTGGTATTGGGAGTATGCAGGAGTACGATTGTCAGATTGATTTTTTTGGAACGAATAGTTAAATTTAGATTAAATGGAGAAGAGATAGCACTGGATTTAAATAGAAAGGAAACTGTGCATGAGAAATATTGTCGCGGTGCCATAATTCAATTAATTGACACTACAAACGGTCGTTGGAAGGAGCTTTCAAAGGATTTGATACAACAAGAGGACTTTAACCAAACAACAATGATAAAAGCTAGTGAATCAAATCAGCTTACCGGAGAACAAAGGCAGCAGCTTCATTATTTGTTAGAGGCATATGAAGAGATTTTTGATGAGAAACCAGGAATTATTAAAGGGTATATTTGTCACCTACAAGTGAAGCCACATCAGACTTACTGTTACACGCACTATCCGATCCCCTGGCGTTTAAAACAATCCGTTCAAAGGGAGATAAATAGAATGTTAGAATGGAACTTGATTGAGCCATCAACTAGTCCATATTGTTCTCCGCTCTAAGTCGTTCCAAAACCTGGAGGCAACGTAAGAAAAGTATGAAGACCAGAATTTAAAATGGGAGGAAAAGATTCGACTCGCACTTGTCAATTTAACTAAAAAGGCAATACAACGGAAATTGACATATGATAAACGGATTTACCAGATTCAGATGTTTCATCTTGGAGAAAAGGTTTTATTGAGGCAACACATCCATTCCTCGAAACTGATGAAGAACATAAAGAAATGGAATCTTATTTATACCGGACCATATGTTATTGTAAATATACCAAATCCTGGATCATACTTGTTGGCATATCCCGAATCGAAAAGAATAAAGGGATTATTCCCGCATAATGATATTAAGAAATTTAGTGAAGGATCGTAGATCTGTGATACCAAATATGGAGTAGAATTTAGAGTGGAATTTGACTATGAGTCAAATGTGTATATAAATATCAAGAAGTTTATGTTGTCTAGAGGTTAAGAGACAGTGAGATTACTCTTGTGGTAGGTTAAGAGACTCTTGTGGTAGGTTAAGAGACAGTGAGATTACTCCTGTGATAGGTTAAGAGACAGTGAGATTACTCCTGTGATAGTTTAGCACAAAATTTTTAAGATAGGTAGAAGAATTTGTTAATTACTAGTGTTTGTAAGTGTGGACTATGAGCAGAAGCCACAGTGATATACAATGAAAGTTCATCTACATTTCCTCAAGACACGGCACTTATGTGAGAATTGCGTGTGAAACTTGAACAGTGTGGGATATGTAGGTAAATACGCTGTGTGTATGATGTGCGCTGTTCGCGCAAGAAAACAAATGAACTGTGAAATGAAGCAACAGTCGATAATGTCACTGTTGCAAACAATTGAAGAAACTCTCTGGTTGCGCGAGAGAAAATTATTATAATTTTTAGATTTTTTAATTATGCCTTCTTTACCAGGAGAATTAATTTAAGAATTTTAACTAACATTTTAAGAATAGCAGTTTGTGTGTTTCATGTTATGGACATAATTGTTGAAATATATTTCCATAAATGTTCATGAGAGGATGAAGAAGATTCTGCGATTGGATGATTTGTTAAATGAACATACGTCATCATTAATAATATTTATTTGCAAGTGGATCTATAAATCAATTAATTATAAGAATAATGAAAATTTTTCAAATTATTCCTTTTGTGGAGTCAGTGTCATATACCTATGTTTAAAATTTTTCATCAGGTGTAAACTTAAATTTTATGCTTAATTTCGTAATTGAAAGCAAACCTCGGACAGATTCAGTGCTCTACTTCCACCTGCACTATAACAAAACGAAGATTAGATAAAAATTTTTTTGAGAGGAATACATTCGATGTGAGCTACAACAAAATTTAAATGCCCACAGTCTATTTGGCAATGTTGTGGACAATCAACAGTTGTAATGCAAAACAACTTTGGTATTGAGGACTAAAAAAAAAAAAAAAAATTCGCGATTGTCAGGACTGATGGATGTTCCAGTCTAGTACAGATGGAAGAATATAAGAACCCACTCCGATTTTGAGTTCAACGATGAAATATGGACTTCATTGCCTTAATCCACTCTCTTCCAGGGATTTATTCAGTCAGAACCTTTTCTTATTCCGCTTTAAACCTGTTTCATGTTCACGTCCCTGACCATCTGTTCCTGAGATCATCTTCCTGTTTCTACGGCACATTACCAGCTTCTATCCTGTACCATCGCCTGTCCTCTGTGCCGCCTCCACCAAACGCTGTACGTCGCCTACCCGGTGTCCGTACCCAGTGTTCCTGTTCCATCGACTTCACAACGAGATCGCCGGCTACATCGTCGAAAGAAGAATTTTGAAAATTTTTTTTTGAGCTATATTGTAAAATTTTTTTTGGCTATGAGGCACTTTTCCTTCGATCTAATCTATAGAGCTTCTATATATTTCAAAATTACTGGATTTAGGCTTTCCTATCTTCTTTAATACCTGAGCTGGGGTCTATTCTTCCGGGTTTTCCAGGGTTTCCCTGTGAAGGCCAGTTCCCAAATGGGTAGACCTTTTTCGTAATTACACCAATCTACATCTTCCCTGGTTATGTACTCGGGATGCGGGTATACCCCGGTACATGTAAAAGCTACAGCTTAGGTATTCTCGTAACTTATTGTCTTAACATGTTACCCATACTCTCTATAGTAAAATTCTACTAATTCAAAATATTCCTCGTTTGAATAAACAACCCAACAAATTTTTTCTGTTAGCTCGCAAAGTGTATTAGCATTAACTTTGCTCGCTGCGAGGGGCAGTTGTAATATCTCTTTATATTCGATGAATTATTCAGATACAATTCTACCCTTGAATGACGTTTACTAATTTTCTATCTTCATACTCGCAGAATCCATGCGAAAAGTAGTTCATACAATAGCTATGCCACGGGCGCATATGTATTCTTTGTAGTACTCTCTCTGGTGGTTGTTAAAAAAAAAGAAAGAGAGCTTCCGAGATTGTCTTCGTGCCGATTAGCCTGAGCTTGGTTTGGAAGAACTGTAATCTGATTATTGAGATTTATCACAGAAGATAACTGATACGAACTGTACGATTAAGAGGAAATATGTATAGATTGCTCCTTCAAATAAAAGGTGTGTATTGGAAATATGAGAATTAATGATATTTATCGATATATTGCGTAGTTGTTAATCAGAAGGGAACTTCCGAAAGACTGGATACGAACCTGCATTTAATAATCCAAGATCTCCATTACTTCTTCGGAAGGTTAAACTTCATCAAAGCCAAATATCCGCTTGATATGAGGTTTCCCGACTGATTATACAACGCTCACAAAATTACGAGGCATTTTATTTGTACAGATTAGCAGACTGCCGCAAAGCACGAGCCTGCAGTGAAGAAGAATCATCGCCTGATTTCATTCTAACAAGTAAAATTTCAGAATCATTTTGAGTGACTGAGCTATGACTGTATTTCCTATCATGAATGATTGATTGCTCGAACGAATTGAGAGCTACAGAATTTCGTAGAAAAGAAAAGATAGAAGGAAAAAAAAATTACATCCTTTCAAGCTAGACGAGTTTCGTGCTTTGTAGTTTTTTCTTTTGATGCATATTTCGGGACATATTTGGCCCGGTCACTATCAATGGACCACCCTGTATAAACGCGTTGACGTTCCGGCTCATATGAGTAATCAGTAAATAAATCTTCCGCGAGTGCGTTCTGAATGAGACGTGGTCCGAATACGTTGCAACCGGCTGTTAAGTAATATGGCGGCAGGCCATGAAATCTGTGAGAGTCATTGAGTCAGGTAGAACGATCGATCTAGGCTGCATATAGCGGATCCGTAGAATACTTCTTGAAAAGACGTCTACACTCGCAACAGACTGCATACCATGGCCTCATTTGTGGGAAGCTCTTTCTCCTGTCAACGTCTCCCTGTTGGACCAGACTATTTCAAAGACAGTTGCAGTTCCGAGATTGTCCCCACTGGTTTCTAGCCGACTGTTAAAGCTTCTACTTTCGCCGGCTATCTCTGCTATAAACGAACCAGAATTATTTTCTCTCCATAGTAGAGTATCGTAAAGAATTCTAGAAATTATTAGAGCGCGCAGAGAATTGTATCCATTCTGCCTCGTTGCTTCCTTTCTTCCGATGTGTGCGGGGTGGACGGTTTCCACACAGCCTCGTCAAGTAAAATGAGAAACTGCTTCATAAAATAAGCTGCAAAGTTCATATTCAAGTTGCTGAAGCGGAATCATATAAGGGGCGTTCAATGAGCGAAGCAACACATTTTTCCTCGGTCACTTTTGGTTGAAAGAGTTCGAGTATTCCCGCTTCAGCCATTATACACTGAAGCGTCGAAGAAACTGATATAGGCAAGCGTATTCAAATACAGATATATGTGAACCGGCAGAATACGGCGATGGGATCGGGAACGCCTATATAAGAAAACAAGTGTCTGGGGCAGTTGTTGCATCGGTTATTGCTGCTACAATGGCAGGTTATCAGGATTTAAGTGACTTTCAACGTGGTGTTACAGTCAGCGCACCAGCGATGGAGCACAGCGTCTCCGAGGTAGCCACGGTAAGGATTTTGCTGCACGATCATTTCACGAACGTACAGTGAATATCAGGAATCCGATAAAACATCAGATCTGCGACATCGCTGCTGCTAGAGAGAGATCCTGCAACAACAGGACCAACGACGACTGAAGAGAATCATTCAACGTGACAGAAGTGCTACCCTTCCGAAAATTGCAGCAGATTACAATGCTGGGCCATCAACAAGTGTCAGTGTGCGAATCATTCAACGAAACATCATCGATATGGGCCTTCAGAGGTGAAGGTACACTCGTGTACCCTTGATTACAGCACGACGCAAAGCTTTAAACCTCGCCTGGGCCCGTCAGCACCGACACTGGAAACATGTTCCTGGTCGGACGAGTCTCGAAAGCATTCTGTCTGATCACCTGTGTTCATTCATGTCTTGTGCATTCCTATGGACCTGGTCAATTCCAGCAGGGAAATGCGACACCCCACACGTCCAGAATTGCTGCAGAGTTGCTCCAGGATTTTTTTTTCCTTTATTGTATTTCAATTCCCCATCGGGGCAGGCTGGCAACAGCATATGCACTGTTCCTCAGCTGAAACACATAGAACACACAACAGAAGATATTTAAAAATACAAAAAGGAGAAAATATGGTGAAAATAGATATAAAAAAGGGGGAACATCTTGGAAGACAATAGACAAAAAAGTGGCGACTGTAAAATGGAGATAAAAACCGTAAAAAAGTAGTGCACACAAAAAACCACACACTGAGACAATTAAAAGAACACAAGGCACAGTATGACCGGAGCATAAAAGTATTGACGGATGGTGTAGCACGTAACAAACACTGACAGTGACACTAAGTACAAGGCCAGCAAACAATTAAAATCACACCTCTCGACACACAGGAGATACAGCACTAAACACAACACTGACATGGCACACTGAAGATGATCAAAACGGAGGATCTGTCAGGCGCAAGGAGATGAGGGAGACCGGAAGAAGGGAGGGAGGGATGGGAAGAGAGGGAGAGATGGGCAGGGGGCGCGCCGAAGAGGGCCAGGTATGGAGAGATGTGGGAAGTAAAGAGGCAAGGATGGGGTGCAGGGTCTCGGGGGGGGGGGGGGGGGGAGGAGGAAAATCCGCTCTGGGAGAAGGAGGGGAGAGGAAAAAGGGGGACTTGGGGAGGGGAACAAGTCCAGGTTATAGTTGGAAGAAAGGGTAGATGTCACGGCGAAGTTCATCATCCGGGAGGGGGAGGCACTGGAAATTGCCCTGTTGCAGGAGATGGAGGGTGTGGAGGTGGAGAGAGGGAGGGATACAGTGATAGTGGTGTGGCAACAGGCAGGGGGTGGAGAGGGAGGAGGAACCCAGAGGGTGGGCGGGAGGGGGGGGATCAAGCCTGCGCACAATGTAAAGGATGCAGTGATGTTGGAGGAACAGGAGGAGGTGGGGGAAGGGGTTGAGTTCAGACAGGAGCCGTGTGGGGGAAGGAAGGCGTATGCGGAAGGCAAGGCAGAGCACATGGCGTTCGAGGATTTGGAGGGCCTTGTAAAAGCGGTTGGGTGTGGAAATCCCAGAAACGCTGGCATAACAGAGGCTAGGACGGATGAGGGATTTGTAGATGTGGAGGATGGTAGAAGGATGCAATCCCCGTGTCCAGCCAGACAGGAGTTTCAGAAAGTGGAGGCAGGAATGGGCTTTCTGCTGGATGCTCTGGAGGTGAGGGGTCCAGGTGAGGTGACGGTCGAGAGTGAGGCCAAGGTATCTCAGGATGGGGGTGAGCTGGATGAGACAAACATAAAGGGTGAGGTAGAAATCACGGAGACGAAAGGAGCGGGTGGTGCAGCCTATGATGATTGCCTGATTTTGGGAGGGGTTGAGACAGAGGAACCACTAGTTACACCAAGTGGTGAACTAGTTAAGGTGGGTTTGGAGGGTACGTTGGGACCGTTGAAGGGTAGGATAGAGAGCCAGGAAGGCGGTGTCATCAGCATACTGGAGAAGGTGGACAGGTGGGGGTGGCTTGCGCATATCAGCCGTATACAAGAGATAAAGGAGAGGGGAGAGGACAGAGCCCTGGGGGACGCCAGCAGTGGAATAAAAGATAAGGGAGTTGGTGTTGTGGAGGGTGACATAGGAAGGACGGTGCGAGAGGAAGGAAGCGATTAGACAGACAGCTCCAGGAACTCTCTCATGAGTTTCAACACTTACACTGGCCACCAAACTCCCCAGACATGAACATTATTGAGCATATCTGATGTGCCTTCAACGTGCTTTTCAGATGAGGTGTCCACCCTCTCGCACTCTTACGGATTTCTGGACAGCCTTGCAGGATTCATGGTGTCAATTCCCTCCAGCACTATTTCAGACATTAGACGAGCATGCCACGTCGTGATCCGGCACTTCTGAGTGTTCTCAGGGACCCTGGCAGGTGTACCAATTTCTTTGGCTCTTCGGTGTAGTTTCATGAAGTTCATAGGTGGCGGCTGTGTTGTCAAATCATCTTTTTAAGAGCTAACTCAGGCTTCGTTTTAATACCATTTACCTTGGAACTGAGTGATTTAGCTGGGGTCCGGAAGTGTGGCATTTTTCACAACCATTTCGCTTTCTTTCTAGTTTTTGCCTTGATAACAGGAGACGATTAACATCCATGTTAATTGTTCTAATGTGTGTGAAATCTTATGGGACTTAACTGCTAAGGTCATCAGTCCCTAAGCTTACACACTACTTAACCTAAATTATCCTAAGGACCAACACACACACCCATGCCCGAGGGAGGACTCGAACCTCCGCCAGGACCAGCCGCACAGTCCATGACTGCTGCGCCTTAGACCGCTCGTCCGTGTTAATTAAAATAAATTTATTTATATTAAACGCTTCATTATTCCATGGAAATGTATTATTAGATTGAATTAAAAAAGTACAAGAAAACAAACTAAAGCTTTATTGGAGTGTGTTCTGGGCTCGTCAGCATACACATATCCCAAGCAAAAAATATAACTACGAAATATAAGCAAGTGAGGGCCTTATTGGAAACGCTGCTGCAGCATAGCATAATATCATAACTTCGCAATAATGAAGGAAACTGTTCTTAGCAACGCAGCTTCTGATTTTTGAAGCATGAGTCAGGAATTCATCCGGTTTATAGTTACCATAAACACTGTGCCAATAAACGTACAAGAGGAAGGGCGAACTTCTGTTGAATGCAGTAGTTTACTAAGTGTAAGAGAGGTAATATTACATTGCAAATATTGTGAAGTTTCCCTGTACGTAGTTAGCATAAACATTATTCATATTCTTTACACGACAAAAAGAGAGTTATTCGAAATAAACTAACATGAAAAGTTTATTTAAGCACTTTTTTTAGGCCAAAATATCGAAGTATTCTAAAAGATATGATTTTTATATGCTTTCCACGGAAATGATGTATCAGATTGTAATATCTGTATTCGAACCCTACTACATTTAGAAATAATTTTTCTAGTCAGATGCACAAGACACGCACCTAAATTTTTATTCGTTTTAATGTGTGTCAGGGCGCAAGCATCACACAAGCCTGTGCACCCAAGAGGAGCTCAGAAAACATCATTCGACTGTTCTTCCTCATCCACCCTATAGCTCAGATCTCTCACCTTCGGACTTCCCGTCTTATAATGCTATACGCTCACCTCATTTTGTATTTTCTTGCAATTTCTTTCGTGTTTTCCACGTATCTTCTTTGGTGACAACAAAACAATACACAACGTTTAACGAACTTAAACAGTCCGTTGTTTGTAATAATCTAGTGGTGTCCGGAAACATGTGGGCACTCAAACTTGCGAACACCAGAGATTTGTGGACACGTTACCTAACAATATGCAAGCGTTAGTGCCTGCAAGTAATTCTGTTTGAGTTACACATAGCTGTAGTTGACGTACGTGTGCGCTGCTGAAATGATTTGAGAGGTTGCATATCTGATAATATATATGTTACAGGTCTGAAGGGAACCTCCTCATCAGGTCTGGGCGCGGGCGCCGGTCAGACTCGGGTTAGGTAACAACTGGCATCGGTTAATATCCTAACTATCAAACACTTTTATTTATTCCTTACCCAGCACAACAAACTTTCACACATATTTAAAACAAATAAAACTTGGACCATTTTCTATCATATGAACTAACTGCAGTGGCCTCTATCATCTCATTTTAAACATCATTCTACACTTGGCCAGCTCACACGCACGTATTCGTATTAATGGCACGATAGCGAGCGCGCAAGTCAGTGCTATGTGTAACTCAAACAATACTACTTGCAGCCGCTGCCACGTGGCATACTTTTACGTAACCTTACCCCCCACCTCCGCCACCACCCCTCGAGCACTAGTTGAAGCACAAGTCACGAATACCTGTATTTACTTTGCTTCCAAAGTTTCTAGTGTGAGTATCAGTATGGAACTGTTACAACGGCTAAGGGCAGGCCTTCTGCGATTACGCGTATTGTAAATTTAGGAAGTCTGAAGAAGGTTTTCTTACATGCGTGTGCTTCTGCCAAAAGTCCGATGATTTCAAGGGGGAGATGCGTTCGAAGCATGGAGAAGCGTTATATGTAATTAACTTTTCGTAACTGGGATTCACAGTCATGTGAAATGTTTTGAGAGACGTCATGTTTACGCCAGTTACTGTTAAACTTCTTATTTCCAGTATTGCAATTTCGGTTTTTTGGCCATTATCAGGTGCAGATGTTCTGGCTTTAAGCCACACCAACTTTATACAGGCTGACACGTTTATATGTCATTATCATTTGCTGTTGTATACACTCCTGGAAATGGAAAAAAGAACACATTGACACCGGTGTGTCAGACCCACCATACTTGCTCCGGACACTGCGAGAGGGCTGTACAAGCAATGATCACACGCACGGCACAGCGGACACACCAGGAACCGCGGTGTTGGCCGTCGAATGGCGCTAGCTGCGCAGCATTTGTGCACCGCCGCCGTCAGTGTCAGCCAGTTTGCCGTGTCATACGGAGCTCCATCGCAGTCTTTAACACTGGTAGCATGCCGCGACAGCGTGGACGTGAACCGTATGTGCAGTTGACGGACTTTGAGCGAGGGTATATAGTGGGCATGCGGGAGGCCGGTTGGACGTACCGCCGAATTGCTCAACACGTGGGGCGTGAGGTCTCCACAGTACATCGATGTTGTCGCCAGTGGTCGGCGGAAGGTGCACGTGCCCGTCGACCTGGGACCGGACCGCAGCGACGCACGGATGCACGCCAAGACCGTAGGATCCTACGCAGTGCCGTAGGGGACCGCACCGCCACTTCCCAGCATATTAGGGACACTGTTGCTCCTGGGGTATCGGCGAGGACCATTCGCAACCGTCTCCATGAAGCTGGGCTACGGTCCCGCACACCGTTAGGCCGTCTTCCGCTCATGCCCCAACATCGTGCAGCCCGCCTCCAGTGGTGTCGCGACAGGCGTGAATGGAGGGACGAATGGAGACGTGTCGTCTTCAGCGATGAGAGTCGCTTCTGCCTTGGTGCCAATGATGGTCGTATGCGTGTTTGGCGCCGTGCAGGTGAGCGCCACAATCAGGACTGCATACGACCGAGGCACACAGGGCCAACACCCAGCATCATGGTGTGGGGAGCGATCTCCTACACTGGCCGTACACCACTGGTGATCGTCGAGGGGACACTGAATAGTGCACGGTACATCCAAACCGTCATCGAACCCATCGTTCTACCATTCCTAGACCGGCAAGGGAACTTGCTGTTCCAACAGGACAATGCACGTCCGCATGTATCCCGTGCCACCCAACGTGCTCTAGAAGGTGTAAGTCAACTACCCTGGCCAGCAAGATCTCCGGATCTGTCCCCCATTGAGCATGTTTGGGACTGGATGAAGCGTCGTCTCACGCGGTCTGCACGTCCAGCACGAACGCTGGTCCAACTGAGGCGCCAGGTGGAAATGGCATGGCAAGCCGTTCCACAGGACTACATCCAGCATCTCTACGATCGTCTCCATGGGAGAATAGCAGCCTGCATTGCTGCGAAAGGTGGATATACACTGTACTAGTGCCGACATTGTGCATGCTCTGTTGCCTGTGTCTATGTGCCTGTGGTTCTGTCAGTGTGATCATGTGATGTATCTGACCCCAGGAATGTGTCAATAAAGTTTCCCCTTCCTGGGACAATGAATTCACGGTGTTCTTATTTCAATTTCCAGGAGTGTACATTCGTAACGCTGCTAAGTAGTGCGAGCACACATGTCCATACATCGTAAAACAGCATATATGGACATGTGTGCTCGCACTACTTAGCAGCGTTACGAATGTATCTAACAGCAAATGACAACGACATATAATTGTGTCAGCCTGTGTAAAGTTGACATGGCTTAAAGCCAAAACATCTGCACTTGATAAAGGCCTAAGGCGGAAATTGCAATAGTGGAAATAAAAAGTTTAACATACACTGGCGTAAACATGATGTCTTTCATGAAAAAAGTGTTATATGTGTCCGAACATTTCTATGGACCATCTGACGAAGCAGATCTAGGAGCGAATAAGCAAATGGAGACGGCGAAGAAGAGGGCTCGAGTAGAAACTACCCATTCATCAAAGATATACGTGGTTGAAATGCGGAATGTTCATAATAATTGTTATGGTTTTATTACGGTAATGCCTCACTCAGTAAATATGAAGAGTTCACGTGGTAAGAGCCAAAGAACTCTATTGAAATAGGTCTTCATGAAGGTTCTTAAAAATGGGTGACGGCAGTAGTTTTTTTGTAGATGACGATAGATTAGAGGAGATGGTTCAAAATGGTTCAAATGGCTCTGAGCACTATGGGACTTAACAGCTATGGTCATCAGTCCCGTAGAACTTAGAACCACTTAAACCTAACTAACCTAAGGACATCACACAACACCCAGTCATCACGAGGCAGAGAAAATCCCTGAACCCGCCGGGAATCGAACCCGGGAACCCGGGCGCGGGAAGCGAGAACGCTACCGCGATTAGAGGAGAAGTCAATCATCTAAAGTTAAAGCAAATGAAAAGTAAGCTTGTCAACGTCTTCAAATGTTTTTATGGTTGAAACACAGAGCTGCAGCAAGCAAGCAATTTGCGCAGATCTACACCTACGTGCAGACTTACGTGGTCCGAGTGACGAAAGAAACATACTTCCTGTTTATTTGCCCTGCTCCCTAATAAGAAGAAACGCACTTATGTTAGCCTGTTTGTCTGATTAAACAAGTAGTCTATCAGTATAGTCCAAGAAAAGTGAATGTTGATTTTGAGGCATCTCCGAAATCGGCCGTTAGTCGTGTTTTCCTCTCAAGTGAAATAAATGAATGTTATTTGCTTGTGAAGACTCGTTTATGGTGAAAAGTTCAAGATCTCGAACTGACGAGTACCGTCAGAACGAAGACTTCACGTCAGCATGGTGTGCAGCGCTGGTATTTGTAAAATCGGAGGACGTAAGTAATGCCTGGCTTGATATTCATGCGCAAGCTTCGTATAACGAAAGAATTTTTTGACTACTCTGTGGATAGCTGGCTACAGAATGAGGATACTTCCGTCGCAAAGTGGAATTGCTACGGAATAAGGCAGCGAGCAACAAATGCTGTTGAAGAGTGGCACAACAAAATAAATAAAATTACACTAGCTAACAAAATTTTACTTTTTTTCTGTAACTGGCATGAAAACGGCTAATCTCGATGTTTTCGCGTGTGCTGATAACGGAAACGCTAGTGAAAATGCAACATTAGCTCTCCTTTTGAAGTTAGGCTAACTTTACTTTCTTGCCTGTATTATCTTACGCATGTATTCGCCTCGGTGTTATCCCTCGAAGCCACAGGTTCCCACCAGATCACCGAAACTAGGCGCTGTCGGGCTTGGCTGGCACTTGAATGGATGACCTTTCAAGTCTGCCGAGCGCTGTTGGCAAGTGGTGTGCTCTCAGTCTTTGTGCAGCCGACTGAGGAGCGACTTGATTGATAAGTAGTGGTTCCGGTCACGAATGCTGTCAACGGCCGGGGGAACAGTGTGCTGACTACATGCACCTCCATATCCGCATCCAGCGACGCCTACAGGCTGAAGATGACACGGCGACTTGTTGGTATCGGTGGGCCTTCCGAGACCTGTTCGGATGAAGTATCCTTCGGAGTGGGGTTACTGAAAGCGCAACCGTTTTGCCTGGCGCTTGTAGTTTTCCGCTGGTGAAGACCTTATTAGTGTCCTGTAGTAATCGGCTAACGCTGATACACTCCACTTTCCCTGGAATGTCATTTCAATGTCCGAACTTTTCTGATAGAACCTTTCTCCATATCTATCGATTACAGCAACACAGCTGTCAGGAAAGAGGTCCAAGTAGGAACCTAGGGCATGTAACTTCAAGGACATGTTGTATCCCAGTCTACTTCAGGCGTAGCGCCGTATAACGATCCTGCCTTGGAGGCGGTTAAGTGGGAGATGGGTCTCAGAGCTGGATGGTGACAGATGGTGACGCGAGACTGGACGCGCACGTAGTCTATGTATCAGCCGATAGAGGACAATAATGGATAGGGCACTGATTTAGTTTAGATTGTGCCCACTAGAGTGCACTAAAGTAATAGAATGTTTTTCATAAACTGTTCTAGTACTTTCATAAAGTGTTATTATGTCTTTTTGTGTATGTAAAATGTTATAAATGTGTTTTAGCAGTATGAATGATACGTGAGTGTGGTTTAAGGTTAATATGAAGATAATTGTTTAACGAGTTATGTAGTGGGATTTAGTGTGGGAACATTGCGAAGAAGTATGGATATGGACAAAGGGGATTTTTGTAGAATAGATTTGTAAAGTAAGTTTATGGTAAAGGGAAAGTTAATTCAGGTATAAATAACAATAGTAAATAAATTTATGTATAAGCAAAACTTCAGCATATTAGATAATTACGTCTGTAAAAAGTGAAGTCGTTAGGTTTACTATTTTGCAATTGGTTATTGGTGAAAACTGACGCGGGAGAGTGTTGTTGTGCTATTGGCTGTTGAGTAAAGTGACCAATGGTGAAGCAGTATTCTTCGCACGCCTTTCTCTGCTGTAGAGAAGACTTAGAGTATTCTAGAGAAGAGTGGGAGCCTAGCCATGAAACAGTTCGGACGTGTGTAGTAGTAGTTCCGATGGAAACGATAAGTTGCCGGATCTGGCAGTGTTTCATACATCAAAAGTGTGGTAAAGTGACGGCATAATTATTCCGATGGGCGTGTAAAAATTTCGGAAATTTTAAGTGAATTTTGTGACGAAGAAAGACACATATTCTGCGTGGCGTATTGAGCAGGTCAGTGGCTAAAAACTGTGACTGCATTTGGTACCGACAGACTTAATATTTGGCGAGCATTAGCAATCAAAAACAATCAGTATTTTGTAGCTGTTACTTTTTCTGGAAATGCAACATCATAAACCTGCTAACGTGAGTGAAAGGGATTATGAGTGACTGTGTTAAGACTAGCAAGGGCTTGGCAGTGATACTTGTTCACCTAAGTTTCAGAATATATTAACTGAGGACCAAATTTCCAACCTTTCATTTGTGTTAAAACTTTCTCCCGAAACGTAGATTAGTGACCTAAATTGCAGCCTGGTTCACGTCGAAGTACAGTAGTTCATTCAGCTTTCCTACTGATAATCTGCTGAGACAATGTTCACAGGTAGGTGCAGGTCCGTCGTAAAGGGACGGAAGGAACAGCACCGCCGCATACTGTAGCAGTAACCAAGATTTTTCACAAGATTTTCATAGTTTTCTGCCCTAGTATTGTCTAGGTAGTTTTTTGATACTTGGACAAAGATATTCCAGGACAAGATTTCCTCACTTGTCAGGATGCTGTTGAACTGCCCATCTTTTCGCCTCAGTAAGACGTGGACACTTCGATCGCAAGTAGAGAAATGCATCCTCAGTTTTTTTCATGGCCTTAACGAAGTTTTTCATTAGGCCTAATTTTATAGGAAGAGAATGGAGAATTGTGTTCTTGGATTCGACAAGTGCTTCGTGCATAACATTGTGAGATCCTAGTTCCAGCGACTGAAACTTAGGCCAATCTTTCTTTTTATAATGAAGTGCTTTGGCACAGATATTCCCAGAGGCACAGGAAGCAACAGAGTTTGGTGTAGCCGTGTTGTAGCCGAAGTAATACGCCTATGACTTTCAGATTTCCAGAAATCTGCCATTTAAACGTGTACTAAGAATTGTTTCATGTTATACGTTTCTTTCATTTCAGGTTTATACTCATTCGAAATCGATGTCAGCGTTCCCATTATGCAGCAGCACACACTTGAGACTTACTTTGGAGGAGTCGATGAACAATATCCACTGATCACTTTTATAATCAATGCCCACAGTTGCCATTAATCCTTATACATCTTTACAAAATACCAGGCTCTTTTCACATTCGAAAAATTAAAGGAATGGCATACAGCGGTTACGAAACTCAGTTACATTTACCGTCTTATCAAGATATTTCCACTGTTGTAGTCTTAACTCTAACAGTTCAGCTTCACTTTTCGTCAATTCCAGATCTCTCACTCGGTCATTAAGTTCACTCTATTACTTTGTGAAGGTTTTCGTTGATTTACCTAAATCGGTCCTGGAAAATACTGGGATGATTCCTTTGAAAGATGTGGCGCTGTTCTCTCTATCAGCTCGATGGTAATGGGTGTCCCGGTCGAGATGACGTGGAACGGCGTCCGTCGATCACGACAACGCCAATCTTTAACTATTAGAAAAAAATCTCCTCGCGTGGTTTGGTTATTTTCGGATACTGTATCTTGAAAATTATATCACTGTCTCGATGGAGCAGCATGCCGGAGTGTGTGCGCCGCCCTTGCTTGTAATGAAAGCAGTTTTGTTCGTTGTCTGTCGATCTTCTTCACTTATAAATGTAGCGACTTCCCCACTCGATAACGCGATGCCTTCATTGACCTGAAATAACCAAAAGTCCTTTGCGTGTTCGCGACAGACACTTTAGTTTACACGAACTTGCTGACTATAGTTCTTATGCCCGGTTTGCAAATGGTTATTCAAACAAACAAATAGTGTCTTGAATCATCATTCGATCACCCAAACCGAGGCCACATTATGAATTTTGCTACGATATTGTTGATAGTTATTATTGCGTCGTCAAGGCGTCGCTACGTCGCGTATTCAACAATTGCACGACGTAACTCCAGAGATAACATACCGTCGAGCAATGTTCAGTATGCGTCGTAATTTTGGTGTAAAGTTATTGCTGCTCACATTTAAACTATCACTAATTCACTTGGCACTTTCATGTTATCCGAAGATTCAGTCTATTCCACAAATGCGCTTTAAATGTTCATTAAAAAATGTAGACGACACGGAGAATTAAAGTTGAATTCAGATTTGTTGTTCTTCGTAATTATTGTCTGTCCCTACGCTGAGCACACACACCGATAGGTCATTTAGGGAATTATGTCCGTTGACATCAGTAATCCTGACTTTGACGATAGCTTCTGACAATACGGTGAAATTGTGATCTCTTCGTGATTGCGTTTAGTTGGGGCCTACTCAAGTCTAATAATAGAGTTTATGTCGTCGATTAGTGTCTTTCTGTGTCCTTTGACGTTCGTGACTATTAAGTATCACGAAGGCTAAGTCCCATCACAAATCGGTAATCATACGATTCACTTTTCTGTCACATATATCAAAATCCCGTTATCTGTCCAGACGGTAAAGAAGATTCTACTTTAGTCCGACTTCTGACTGATACTTCCAGTCTGTATCGTGAAACTTTAAACTTCAGATCGGTTTTAAAATAATCTAGTAGCGCTTAACCTGGTTATTAATGTTACAGAATACAAGAGAGAAGTGGAGTTAACATCTCCATTGCCGAGTTACATTGTAGTCACAGCGAACTTACAGCTCGCTGCGGCTACAACTCTCTTCTAGGATAAATGTTGTCTTTGGTCGAGTAATGGTCTGGGCTTTAACCTTCGTAAATAGTAATTTTTGAACTCTTTCTTTAAAGTTTCGGTTTTGTATCACATGGTATTCTTTCAATCAGTCCTTTCTTTCTGATAATCATTAGTATTTATATAACAGCCGTCCGGGGTGGCCGAGCGGTTCTAGGCGCTACAGTCTGGAACCACGTGACCGCTACGGTCGCAGGTTCAAATCCTGCCTCGGGCATGGATGTGTGTGGTGTCCTTAGGCTAGTTAGGTTTAAGTAGTTCTAAGTTCTAGGGGCCTGATGACCTCAGCAGTTAAGTCCCATAGTGCTCAGAGCCATTTGAACCATTTATATAACATCCCTGTTAATCAAACTGACAAGAGTGCCGGCCAGTGTGGTCGAGCGGTTCTAGGCGCTTCAGTCTGGAACCGCGAGACCGCTACTGTCGCAGGTTCGAATCCTGCCTCGGGAATGGATGTGTGTGATGTCCTTAGGTTTAAGTACTAAGTTCTAGGGGACTGATGACCTCAGATGTTAAGTCCCATAGTGCTCAGAGCCATTTGAACCATTTATATAACATCCCTGTTAATCAAACTGACAAGAGTGCCGGCCAGTGTGGTCGAGCGGTTCTAGGCGCTTCAGTCTGGAACCGCGAGACCGCTACTGTCGCAGGTTCGAATCCTGCCTCGGGAATGGATGTGTGTGATGTCCTTAGGTTTAAGTAGTTCTAAGTTCTAGGGGACTGATGACCTCAGATGTTAAGTCCCATAGTGCTCAGAGCCATTTGAACCATTTGACAAGAGTGTAAATTTTGTTGTCAGTAGCTGCCGTCACTGTCTGGATGACTAACTTTGCTATTTCTTTTCCAACAAAAAGGTTGGTTATTATGGGTTCTATATCTGGGGTGTTACAAACAGCAAGGCCGATTTCCTTCCCCATCCTTGATACAATCCGAGCTTGTGCTCCGTCTCTGATGACCTCGATGTCGACGGGGCGTCAAATCCAATCTTCCTTCCTTCCATTCCTTTTACTTTGTGAACCTCCGTACACTCGTCGTTGAATACAAAATAAGGATCTTTCGAAGACCTGGGTTTTGAAGGTGGCGATACAGCACTAGTTCTACTACCGCCCTCGTCACTACCACAGTCAGTTGGGACAGGAACAAGCAGCCCGTCTGGTCGCACAGTCGATGGTATGTTTGGATATGCCAAGAGAGACTTTTTCTTCTTGGAAACACCGAGTGCTAATGGAGTTGTCACACAAAAGTAACAATCATTTACTTGGTTTGGTAGTTCTTTCCAGATCATACGTGTAGCAAAGTCCACGGAAGATCTTTTACGATTCAGCCATGAACCGAAGACTCGAAATGAAAGATATACAACGTACGAGTATATGAGAAGCCCAGGTCTTGTCCCTGTCCTCGATTTCACAGCCAAAGTGCAGTCTGTACGTCTTCGTAATATATGGCGTTATTGGCCTCGTTTCCGATTTTGATGTAGCACGAAAAGAATACAGCTGTAGTGTCGCGGAATAGTAAAGAGTTGGAAACGTGGAATATTGTCAAAGTTTCGTTGCCTGGATTTGTGTTAGACGGAGACTTTTGTAGAGTGTAAGGCAGAGGTATAGCGTCAGCTGTACTGCATTTCACAACTTCGTGTAAGTCTGCCGTAACAACACGTAACTCTGTCACAAGAACACCTAAGGTGCGAGTACGACAGATAAATCAGCAGTATAAGTGGAACGAATGTGTTCATTACGAACGAGCATGACGTCAGGACGTCGCTCGTGCTTCCTTTAAATACGCCAGCTTTGATAGCAACAAAACACTCGCAGTTAGACTTGCAGTTAGATGTGTACTGGGTCGCTGCGTAGCGCTCAGCTCAGTGATCGACATGTTAATCTTCATTAAGGAGATGTTGCAGTAAGGGCGGCCCATCCAGCAGCAGACGTGAGGGGACAGTACCAGCTCTGGTCCACTCTGCTGCCACTGTCAATCATAAACCCAGGATTAGCAGACATCGCGGCAGACTCGCTCGCCGCCAATGCTGACCACATCAGTGAGCCGTTGTCGAGATCGTGCAGGGCCTAGGCCTGTTCATCCGCCGTCACAACCGGGTGAGCCGACGAGGCTGGGGGACTGCAGTCCGTTCCGCCCGTCTACTGCGGACGAGCCACCAGGAGGATCAGGGAAGAAGATGGGGTGGGATAGAGTACACTCCGCACTACGAGAACGCCTCCCATGCCGACAGCGCCGGGACTCCAACCCGGAGCCTCCACGCGCAGCGGCCAGCCGGGCGCCGCCAGCAAGCGGCCGAAGTAAGGGCATTCCACGCTACGTCACAGCACGCGGCGCTGCGCTAGCAAGACTGGTGCGGCCCGGAGCTGGTGTCATCGCTACGAGTCAGCGAGGACTCGGGGAAGGTCGTTGATATCACCAAGCTCAGCCAGCTAGCCTGTGTTAATGCAGGCCACATTGAACTCGGCAGGAATAAAGGTGTCATGAATTATTAATGTTTCTTTGGCGTTTCTGACGCGTCCACAGTCATTTCCTAGCATCCTGACAACTGGAGAGGTCACCGCTCGGCCCCCAATCCACCGTAGGCGACCAGGACCACTGGGGCGCCTACAGCTTGTGCACCATCTCTGATGACCTCGATGTCGACGGGGCGTTAAATCCAATCACCCTTCCTTCCATTCCTTTTACTTTGCGAACCTTCGTACACTCGACGTTGAATACAAAATAAGTATCTTTCGAAGAACTGGGTTTTGAAGGTGGTGATACAGCACTAGTTCTGCTACCGCCCTCGTCACTACCACAGTCAGTTGGGACAGGTCGCAGAGTCGATGGTATGTTTGGATATGCCAAGAGAGACTTTTTCTTCTTGGAAACACCGAGTGCTAATGGAGTAGTCACACAAAAGTAACAATCATTTACTTGGTTTGGTGGTTCTTGCCAGATCATAGGTATAGCAAAGCCCATGGAAGATCTTTTACGATTCAGCCATGAACTGAAGACTCGAAATGAAAGATATACAACGTACATGAGGAGCCCAGGGCTTATCCCTGTCCACGATTTCACAGCCAAAGTACAGTCTGTACGTCTTCCTAATATATGGCGTTATTGGCCTCGTTTGTGATTTCGATGTAGCCTGTCCGCGAATGAAGCAAAAATTGTCAGGACTGTTTACGCATTTGCGAAGCATATTGAATCACAAGAATTAAAACGACCACACGCACTAACTAAATTTCAGTCCACGTTGTTCTAGCACACGAACAAAATACAGCTTACAACAGACTGAAACTACACTTAAATGAAACCTGCTCCCCTCCACCTTACCTCTTCCCGTTCCCATTGTTGCTACGAGCCCAGGCTAAAGAAAGTGACGAAATACACACAGCTGTTGTTGCCCGAAACATCTTCATAACATCTGCGGATTTAGAAACCTATATGGGCAGGTATTGACAAGGAATGCTAATAAAATGTGATTATAATTAAATACACCCTCCTTTCACTTGGGATCGAGAGCTAATTCGAGTTTTTCATCGTCGTTTGCGTTATTAGCGTGGTCGAAACAGTTAACAAATATATATTTCATTCCAGTTACATTTCCACGTTGGCTAGTGTTACTGGAAACCGTCACCCTGGAATCAACTATTTGCTGGAATGCCTGAAGTAAGCAGCGGAGTTCACAAACTGCATGAACATGAAGTTGGAAATGAATCTTGAAGGAAGGAAGAAGAAGAAGAAATTCTTGAAGCTAGGCGACAGGAGAGAAAAAAAATGTAAAAAATTCTGAAGGCACTGGCGACTTCAGATCCAGCTAGAAAGCCATTGTCCACA
Source organism: Schistocerca serialis cubense (assembly GCF_023864345.2). NCBI lineage: Eukaryota > Metazoa > Arthropoda > Insecta > Orthoptera > Acrididae > Schistocerca > Schistocerca serialis. The sequence goes on along the minus strand of NC_064642.1, from coordinate 516,644,919 downwards.
TTCAAAAACTAAGATCTATTCACAAGTAATTTATTAAAAAACCAATGAAAGCCACTGAGTCCACGCAGATTATTTGGTTAAAATTATTTATTATACTGAAGAAACGTTGCCAGCATTAATTTTAAATTATATTAATAAATAAACTGTAATTTAGTTCTTTTATAAAAATGATGAAGCCTGCATAAAAAAGTTCGAATTACTCGTCGCTGATATCGGTAATTTACCAGAGTAACTAAAGAGTTTTAAAAATAAATTAAATACCAAAAACGATCAGCAGATCGCATTTATGCAATAACTGGGAATCTTAATATCCAGCCGGCCGGAGTGGCCGAACGGTTCTAGGCGCTACAGTCTGGAACCGCGCGACTGCTACGGTCGCAGGTTCGAATCCTGCATCGGGCATGGATGTGTGTAATGTCCTTAGGTTGGTTAGGTTTAAGTAGTTCTAACTTCTAGGGGACTGATGACCTCAGAAGTTTAGTCCCATAGTGCTCAGAGACATTTGAACCATTTTTTTGTAAAATCCACGTCAGTCTCACGAAATTATCGCAAATGATTAAGGAATTTTGACATCATACTGTAACAATACTTAGTTATGCGCTGAGCAAAATCGAAATCTGTATACGGGGTGATTAAAACAAAACAGATTTACATTGTTTATTACAGACAAACCATAAAAGACCGAAACACACTGCTCATGTCACTGGATAGAGGAAGGTTCAAAGTTTTGACACAGCTGGGCTGTTTTTGTTCGTAGCGACATGGTAACTACACCACAAGAGGAATCATTTCGCGAGTTGGAATCTGCGCCAAGTCAAAACATTGTGCGAGCGCAGCATGCATTCGGCCATCAATTTAGAAAGAAGTAGTCTCGGCTCAAGCAAAATTATGACTGCCATCCAAAGTTCTTGGAAACTGCTTGCATATGCAAAGGTAAGGCCACTGGTCTGCCACGCAAATCTCACGAGAATGTCGAGCCTATCCGTGATGCGTTCACACGGAGCCCCCGGCAGTCGACAAGACGGGCACCTACAAGACGGGCCAGGACCTAAGACTTGCTCTAACAACAGTGTGGCGTGTTCTTAAATGACACCTGTATAAGAGGCCTTACTACCTGCAGTTACGGCAGCAATTGCGTGTCGGTGACCATATTAGAACGTACGAATTTTGCATTTCAGTTCTCCGGGATATGGCAGAGGGCACTTTTTCCGAACGACTTATTTTTTCTGACGAATCGACGTTTCATCTATAGCCTAAATAGCCATAATGTAGGAATCTGGATGTCACAAAATGAGATTCATGGAAACTGAATGTGTTTTGTGCTGTTTCTGTTCACAAACTTTGTGGACCTTTCTTTTTTACGGAAAAACTTGTGACAGGAATGTCATACTTGATCAGGCTGCAAAATTGGTTGTTTACTCAACTACATGAAGTTTCCAACGATTTCCTTTTTATGCATGACGTCGCCCCGCCTCACTTAGACTTTGAGTACAGCGTTATCTTAACACTACGTGGCTCGAAGGAAGTGGACAAGAGGATCTTGTTAAATATATTTACCTCCCCCCCTGCCCAGGTCAACAGACCTCACAACTTTCGATTTGTGTCTGTGGTGTTCATAAATGAGAGAGCCTGTATCCCACCTATGGCTGCCACTCTTCAAGAGCTGAGAAGTAGAATTTTTGAAGCTGTCGATTCAATAAACGAGGACCTGCTGATTCGTGTGTGAAGTGAAATGGACCACCGTTTCTATGTTTCTTGAGCAACGCATGCTACTCATGTTGAGTGTATGGTACTGTATATACACTCCTGGAAATGGAAAAAAGAACACATTGACACCGGTGTGTCAGACCCACCATACTTGCTCCGGACACTGCGAGAGGGCTGTACAAGCAATGATCACACGCACGGCACAGCGGACACACCAGGAACCGCGGTGTTGGCCGTCGAATGGCGCTAGCTGCGCAGCATTTGTGCACCGCCGCCGTCAGTGTCAGCCAGTTTGCCGTGGCATACGGAGCTCCATCGCAGTCTTTAACACTGGTAGCATGCCGCGACAGCGTGGACGTGAACCGTATGTGCAGTTGACGGACTTTGAGCGAGGGCGTATAGTGGGCAAGCGGGAGGCCGGGCGGACGTACCGCCGAATTGCTCAACACGTGGGGCGTGAGGTCTTCACAGTACATCGATGTTGTCGCCAGTGGTCGGCGGAAGGTGCACGTGCCCGTCGACCTGGGACCGGACCGCAGCGACGCACGGATGCACGCCTAGACCGTAGGATCCTACGCAGTGCCGTAGGGGACCGCACCGCCACTTCCCAGGAAATTAGGGACACTGTTGCTCCTGGGGTATCGGCGAGGACCATTCGCAACCGTCTCCATGAAGCTGGGCTACGGTCCCGCACACCGTTAGGCCGTCTTCCGCTCACGCCCCAACATCGTGCAGCCCGCCTCCAGTGGTGTCGCGACAGGCGTGAATGGAGGGACGAATGGAGACGTGTCGTCTTCAGCGATGAGAGTCGCTTCTGCCTTGGTGCCAATGATGGTCGTATGCGTGTTTGGCGCCGTGCAGGTGAGCGCCACAATCAGGACTGCATACGACCGAGGCACACAGGGCCAACACCCAGCATCATGGTGTGGGGAGCGATCTCCTACACTGGCCGTACACCACTGGTGATCGTCGAGGGGACACTGAATAGTGCACGGTACATCCAAACCCTCATCGAACCCATCGTTCTACCATTCCTAGACCGGCAAGGGAACTTGCTGTTCCAACAGGACAATGCACGTCCGCATGTATCCCGTGCCACCCAACGTGCTCTAGAAGGTGTAAGTCAACTACCCTGGCCAGCAAGATCTCCGGATCTGTCCCCCATTGAGCATGTTTGGGACTGGATGAAGCGTCGTCTCACGCGGTCTGCACGTCCAGCACGAACGCTGGTCCAACTGAGGCGCCAGGTGGAAATGGCATGGCAAGCCGTTCCACAGGACTACATCCAGCATCTCTACGATCGTCTCCATGGGAGAATAGCAGCCTGCATTGCTGCGAAAGGTGGATATACACTGTACTAGTGCCGACATTGTGCATGCTCTGTTGCCTGTGTCTATGTGCCTGTGGTTCTGTCAGTGTGATCATGTGATGTATCTGACCTCAGGAATGTGTCAATAAAGTTTCCCCTTCCTGGGACAATGAATTCACGGTGTTCTTATTTCAATTTCCAGGAGTGTAATTTGTGCGAACGCAAAACGTTAAACTTTCCTGTATCCAGTAACATGCGCATGTGCTTCTATCTTTCATAGTGTGTCTGTAATGAGTTCTTTCTTTTTGAATGACCCTGTTTATTTAAATGCCTTTTATTCTTCTTTGTTTATACAGGAGGCGGCGGAAACATTGACCTGTTGTAAACCACTTTTCTGATTCTCTTTACCTCGGAATCTGGCAGAAAGCCCAGAGAGATTCTGGTCATACACAAAGCACACCAGTGGCACGACGCAAGCACTACCTTCACTGAGCGGTAACAACGGTGAAGTCACTGATGACAGTACCACAGAAACAACGTTATTAAACACGGTTTTCCAAAGTCCCTCACCAAAGAAGACGAAGTAAATACTTCTGAATTCCAATCATGAACAACTGCCAAGATGAGAAACATAGAAGTATGTATCTTCGATATAGCAAAGCACCTTAATAAAGGCAGGGCCTCCGGTCCAGATTTTACACCAGTCAGGTTCCTTTCAGAGTATGCTGATACAATAGCTCCATACTTAGCAATTATATACAACCGCTCGCTCACAGAAAAATCTGTACCTTAAGACCGGAAAATTGCTCCAGTCACACCAATACCCACAAAGGGAAGTAGGAGTAATCCGCTGAATTACTAACGTCGATTTGTAGTACGATTTTGGAACATATACTGTATTCGAACATTATGAAGTACCTCGAAGAAAACGATTTATTGACACATAGCACGGATTCAGAAAATATCGTTCTTGTGAAACACAACTAGTTCTTTATACCCATGAAGTAATGAGTGCTATCGACAGGGGATGTCAAATTGAGTCCATGTTTTTAGATTTCCAGAAGGCTTTCGACACTGCTCCTCACAAACGTCTTCTAACCAAACTGCGTGCCTACGGAATATCGCCTCAGTTATGCGACTGGATTCGTGATTTCCTGATAGAAATGCCACAGTTCGTAGTAATAGACGGAAAGTCAACGAGTAAAACAGTATTAACAACCGGCGATTCCCAAGGCAGTGTTGTAGGTCCTCTATTGTTCCTGATCTATATTAACGACGTAAGAGACAATCTGGGTAGCCCTCTTAGACTGTTTGCAGAGGATGCTGTCGTTTACCGTCTTGTAAAGTCATCAGATGACCAAAACGAATTACAAAATGACTTAGATTCGATATATGTATGGTGTGAAAAGTGGCGATTGACCCTGAATAAAGAAAACTGTGAAGTTATTCACATGAGTACTAGAAGAAATCCGCTAAATTGCGATTACGCGATAACTCACACAAACCTGAGGGCTTTAGATTCAGCTAAATACTTAGGAATTACAAAGAACCTAAACTGGCACCATCACATAGATATTGTTGTGGGTAGAACAAACCAAAGACTACGATTCATTGGCAGAACACTTAGAAGGTGCAACAGGTCTACTAAAGAGACTGCTTACACCACGTTTGTCCGCCCTATTCTGAAACTTCTGTGCGGTGTGGGATTCGCATCAGCTGGGACTAACATCGAAAAAGTTGAAAGAAGAGCAGCTCGTTTTGTATTATCCGGAAATAGGGGAGATATTGCTACAGATATGATACATAAATTGGAGTGGCAATTATTAAAACAAAGGCGGTTTTCGTTGCGACGGGATCTTCTCATGAAATTTCAATCGCCAGTTTTCTCCTCCTATTGCGAAAACATTCTGTTCAAAATGGTTCAAATGGCTCTGAGCATTATGGGACTTAACATCTGTCGTCATCAGTCCCCTAGAACTTAGAACTACTTAAACCTAAGTAACCTAAGGACATCACACACATCCATGGCCGAGGCAGGATTCGAACCTGCGACCGCAGCGGTCCCTCGGTTCCGGACTGAGCGCCTAGAACCGCTAGACTACCGCGGCCGGCAAAACATTCTGTAGGCACCCACCTACGTAGGGAGAAATGATCATCACGATTAAATAAGAGAAATTAGAGCTCGCACAGAAAAATTTAAGTGCTCGTTTTTCCCGCGTGGCGTTCGGGAGTAGAACTGTAGAGAGGCAGCTTGAAGGTGATTCATTGAACCCTGTGTTACGTACTTTACTGTGAATAGCAGTACAATCACGTAGATGCAAATGCGAGTGAATCTTCCTAAAACTGTCTACCAAAATTTCTCAAAAACGGTCACCAAATAAATCAACACCTTGCTCAAACTCGTGTACTGAGCAAAATTCTGGCTCTATTGAATTTTTTAATGACTTAGTATCATATACTCCACACTGTCTACAAATTGAAGGTAACTGTTTCTATAAAGATGCAATTTTACCCTGAATGTAATCTGACTTCTGAAATAAATGCGCGACTGAACTCGCAAAGAAATTCCGACCTACGACCGAGCCTGTTATTATCATTCCATTTCACTTCTGTACAAATTGTTACATCGCGGTATTTGTATGCATTCACTGATTCAAATTGTTACTCACAGATTTTGTAGTCATACGGCCTAGATTTTTTCCTTTTGTGAATATTTTACCCTTTCAATACTAATATATACTCAACTTTTCAAAATATTGTAAAATTGCGTTTCTCAAAATTTTAAAATTCTGAAAAAATATCAAATTTTTAGTTAATTCTTCAACAAGATTCCGTAAATGTTATAAATTTTTCAATTAAACTTGACCCATATATTTAAATCTTAGTAGCAGATGTCTCTTTCCACAATGAATGACATATTCAATATTTTCAGGTTCTGGATCTTACTCACACATCGATACCACTTCAAAAAGTATCTTATGAGTAAAGGTGAAGAATAGTTGTCGACGACTGCATTTTTTTTTTTGTGGTGGTCTTAAAGCACACTGCTAAGATTATTCTAATAGATATTTTCAGTTTCTGGACCCTTCTTACACATCAGTACTTCTTTAAAAAGTTCGTTTTTCATTTAACTCAACAATAATTAACGATTTTTTCTTTTTTTTAAGTATTTGTTATGATGGGCGTAAAGTGCTCTCCCCCCCACCCCCACCCCCCACCCCCCACCCCCGGCCCCCGCATTTTGATAACACATGTTATAGAAAATGCGTTGGTATTGCTATGGTTAATTATTAATATATATTAATTGCTAAAGTTAAAGCAAGATGCCAACCTATGCAACACTTAAATCTTATTGAAATCTAACTCAATATTTGTGCCGATTCTATCGAACATTACATCGTTGCACGTAGCTGCATCGTCTGCCAGAGGTCTAAAGTTACTATTAACAATTTTCGTAAGGTCATTAACATACAACATGAGCAACAAGGGTCCCAACACACTTCCCTGGAGCACACCTGAAGTTACTACCACCTATGCCGAGAATTCTCCATCCAAGACATTTTACGTCCTCCTACCAAGAAATCCTAAATCCAGACACAAATTGTACTTGATGCATCATACGATCGCAGTTTCGATAGTAAATGTAGGTGTGGTTCTGAGTCAAATGCCTTTCGGAAGCCAAGAAGTACTGCATCCACCTGGTTGCCTTCATCCATGACTTTCATTACGTCGTGTGCTAAAATCGTAAACTGGGTTTTGCGGGACCATTGTTTTTAGAAACAATGCAGTTGAAAGTGGAAAGAGTCATTCTGTTAGAGACACGTCATTATATTTGAGCTCAGATTATATTCTACAATGGTACAATAGATGGACGCCAAGGATACTGAATGATAGTTCTGTAGGCGAATGTGACCTACAGTTTCTTCCAACTAGCGGGCACGACATTTTTATTCGAGAGATCTTCGGTGTATTATAGTTGAAATAGGGGCTGCTTTATTCGCAAATTCTGTACAGAACCAGGTGGGTATTCCACTTCCCAGTTCTCATGGTTTGCTAAACCTTTACCTTGGCAAAGATGTTCAACTTTTCTCCAATATAAACAACTAGTCCTAGATACATTGAAGCGCCAAAGAAACTTGTATAGACACGCGTATTCAAATACAGTGATATGTAAACAGGCGCTGGGGTGGGCAACGCCTACCTAAAACAATAATTGTCTGGTGCAGTTGTTAGATCGGCTGCTGCTGCTACAATGGCAAGTGATTATCAACGTGGTGTTATAGTCGGCACACGAGCATCTCCGAGGTAGCGATGAAGTGGGAATTTTCCGGTACTACGACTTCACGAGTGTACCGTGAATATGAGGAATCCGGTAAAACATCAAATTTCCAACATCCCTGCGGCCGGAAAAGGATCCTGCATAAATGGGACCAACGACGACTGAAGAGAATCGTTCAACGAGACAGAAGTGCAACCCTTCCGCAAATTTCTGCAAATTTCAATGTTCGGCCACCAACAAGTATCAGCTTGTGAATCATTCAATGAAACGTTATCGATACGGGCTTTCGGAGCCGGAGGCACACTCTTGTACCCTTGATGACCACATGGCACATAGCTTTACGCCTCGTCTGGCCCGTCAACACCGACATTGGACTATTGATGACTGGAAACATGTTTCCTGTCGCACGAGTCTCGTTTCAAATTGTATCGAGCGGATGGATGTGTACGGATTGGAGACACTCACGAATCCATGGACACCGCATGTCGGCAAGGGACTGTTCAAGGTAGTGGAGGCTGTGCAGTGGTGTGGGGTGGGTGCAGTTGGAGCGATATAGGATCCCTGATACGTAAGCATCCTGTCTGATCACCTGCACCCAAGCATGTTCATTGTGCATTCCAACGGTCAATTCCAGCAGGACAGTGCAACACCCCACACGTCCAGAATAGCTACAGAGTCGCTCCAGGAACACTCTTCTGAGTTTAAACACTTCCGCTGGTCACCAAACTCCCCAGACATGAACATTTTTGAGCGTACCTGGGATGCCTTGCAACGTGCTGCTCAGAAGAGATCTCCACCCGCTCGTACTCTTACAGATTTATGAAAGCCCAGCAGGATTCGTTGTATTAATTCCCTCCAGCACTACTTTAGACATTATTCGAGTCCATGCCATGTCGTGTTCCGGCACTTCTGCGTGGTCGCAGGGGCCCTACACGATATTAGGCAGGTGTACCTGTTTCTTTGACTCTTCAGTGTATATAAGTGTCCTTTTACTGCAGTAACATTAACACTACCATTTTTCAAAAATGGTTCAAATGGCTCTCAGCACTTTGGGACTTAACTTCTGAGGTCATCAGTCTCCTAGAACTTAGAACTACTTAAACCTAACTAACCTAAGGACATCACACACATCCATGCCCGAGGCAGGATTCGAAACTGCGACCGTAGCGGTCGCGTGGTTCCAGACTGAAGCGCCTAGAACCGCTCGGCCAATCCGGCCAGCTACCATTTTTCACTTATAATGGTAAGTATATCAATGGAAAGAACGGATATAAATACATCTTTAGTAATTAATCTCGAACTACATGAGAAGACCAAAACTCTCCAATCATCTACACAGGCAGGTACCATCTGTCAGAAGCCTCCGTCTGCAGCTACCTCGAAAAGTTACCTCAACGAAATATTGTCTGATTTCTCTAAACTGATCTATCGGCACAACCGAAAACTGTAGATTCTGCTCTTTTACTGTTAACCCGTCGCAAGTTCCTTTCAGCAGCTGTTAGATGTAAATGCCGGAATGATTTTTTCATTGTATTCGTTGCTAGATGGTTAATACGAGTCACAGCCCGAGTCGTTCCATACTCGACTGACTTCACGGTCACTGAATGAGATGCTTAGGACGAGCTGGAACGGCGACATGTTTGACCCAGGCGCCCTCGCCTCAGTGCGTTCATTAGAATCCGCGTAAGGCGAGTACCGCGCGTTCGCCAGGCGGGAAACAGGACGGTTACGCAGAGTCAAAGGCTTGCCTCGCAGGTGCTCGTCTGAGAGCTCTCGTTTGGCGCAACCCAGTGAGAAAGGATGTCCCTGCCTAGCTGAATGCGGATCTCTGCTGCTCGTGTAAAAGGACATTGACAGAATGGTGTTCGTTAATTAACACTCAAAAGCAGAGCTTAGCAATCACGCTTTGAAATATCAGGGTCAATTAGAAAGATTGGTAATAACATTTACTTTAATTAAGTACTGTCAACAAAACTGGGTATTTTCATTGTGGTTCCTGCCACTGTGTTCGAATACGGCACTGATTGGAAATTTGTACACGTGGAGCTCACTACGCATTTCCCTTGAATTCGTTAAGTCAACGACCGATGTAAAAAATAATAATAAAAAACTTCGTACCTCACGTATATTTTGTGGAAAATCGCATAAATCCATCCACGTAGCTTCGCATTCGTAAAACTAGTATCTTTTTCCCGCGTTTCCCTTCACACCTCTTAAACATTAACCCTACACCAAAAAAGCTAATCTTATGAACTTAATATCTGATATGTCTTGCATTTCAGGTCACTGAAGAAGTCACCGGTAGCTCGCACCAGCCAGGCGCTGCAGTCGGACGGCCTTACGTCTGCCTTCTGTGCTCACAGTCCTTTCTCGTGAATCAGTTATCAGTTAGTGAAAACCGTATCAAAATCCGTAGAGTAGTTCTTGAGATTAGCCTTTACATTTAAACAGAATAACACGGTGGACAACTTTAAACTAAAATACATATTGATGATTCCAAGGAGATCTGTCATTCACCACTAGATGGCAATGGCATCGGTTTCACAGAGACAGAAGGCGGAGGGAGGCCGATATCGATGAGAACACGGATTTACGTCAAACTTTGTTCAAAAAAATGTTCAAATGCGTGTGAAATCTTAACACATCCATCCTCGACGGAGGACTCGAATCTCCGCCGGGACCAGCCGCACAATCCGTGACCGCAGCGCCTTAGACCTTTTTTTTTTCAACTAATCCCGCGCGACAAACTTTGTTCACCTTTAATGGTTGGCTCTGAGCAGTATGGGACTTAACATCTGAGGTCATCAGTCCCCTAGAACTTAGAACTACTTAAACCTAACTAACCTAAGGACATCACACATATCCATGCCCGAGGCAGGATTCGAACCTGCGACCGTAGCAGTCGCGCAAATCCGGACGAAAGCGCCTAGAACCGCTCGGGCACCGAGGCCGCCTGTTCACCTTTAGTAGCGCATTTAAACAACATAACGTGCAGTTTCGGGAAAATCGCAGGAGAAGTTTTACGCGTCTTTTATGTAACTGATGTATTAGTGCGTAGATGACGTACGTTTTATTTCATGATAGTTAGCCGGCACGGTAGCTCAGTGTGTTCGGTCAGAAAGGTGGCTGGTCTATGTAAAAAAAAAAACTGAGTGAAGGTATTAACAACGAACCTTAACGGATGTGCGTCTTCCGCTACAACCAAATACAACGAGCAATGAAACCGGAATTTGGTTGCAATAATTATTTGAAACTGATAAAAAATATTTTATTCAAAATAATCTCCAATGCCGTTTATTCATTTGTCCCACCTCTCCATCAGACTATGAATGCCACTCCCAAAAAAAAAAAAAAAAAAAAAAAAAAAAAAAGATCTTCTTTTGAAGCGAACCATTTCCGTACATTTTCATTACTTCTCAAATGTCATATAAATTAAATAATATGACCAGAAATGAAAAACATATAGAATAAGAATTAGGTATGGACGGGAATAGAACCGTCAATTCATATATTTTCGGCTTCCTTCGCTCGAACGGCAATGAGTTGACCATCATGAACGTTAACATTCAGTCCTTACGCACAGATACAACCGTAACATAATGGACACGTGAAATTTCTCTTGCTATTTCTTCGGAATTGCCAGAGTACTGCACCTTAATGCTTGCACATTTTGTTTTAATGGCCTACTAAAGGTGTACAAAGTTTGCAGTAAATCAGTGATCCCAACGTCGTGGTCTTCCCTTGTTAATTAGCACGAAATATTTTCTAAATTAGATACACCAACCAGCCTCATGGATCTGTCTAACTCTATCAGCGAAAACCATATCACAATCCCTACAGCTATTCCTGAAATTAGCCTGAACATATCGACAGAAACGGCAGTGGGGACTTTAATAGACGTGCAATGTACTAGCGACCCGGCGCGGCTTGGCACAGTTGTCGTTGAGGGGAACCATCAGTGTAACGGCCTAAAAAAGCTTTTTCTTGGTAGCTTTTTCGGGCGAAAGGACAGAGAAATAATACTTGGCCTAGTTACTGAGCGTATATGGAAGTTTATTACAAAAGAACTGTCGATAAATATTATGAAATGGCGACACTACAGCAATTCTCCCAAGGCACGATAAATTTGAAGCGATCTGCGGCACCCAATATAACTGCTACCAATATGAAATTAGAAAACAGAACAAAAAGTTTATGTAATCTGTAAGATTTCAGAAATATTGATTTTTGTGTTATTGGCGAGTTTTTTAATAAAGTCGTTCAATTCTCACCAAGAAAGGACAGTCATTTGTTAATAAATATTGTTTAAATTAACTAACCGAAAACCCCCTACGGGGTTCACTTTTAAAAGTTGTTGTTAAATTTTCAAATACAAAGACAAAATTGTTACGAGTTATGCTGCGCGCCATTTTGGAAAGTTATATTCCGAGAAAAATGCCTAGAATTTTTGAAATATTCACGTGAACAAATGAAAAGATTCTACTTTTAGAAAACTCTTACCGTTAATCTGCTTTCCTAGGACTGACCTGTCATACTGTTGCATTACAGTCGAAATTATATACACCAGTTTATCATAGAACGATTAAACTATCGGTCGCGGCAATTCCGTGACCGCACCCAACTTTACAATTCCAGTTAGTCCTACCTCAGGCAAGCACAGAGCTAGGATGATTCAATAGTGGGTTTCATATGCGTTCCGTACAAATTTACTACGTGTGATGATACAGCTTTTGGACAGCGCGGGCAAGCAATAATTATTGCGAAGACTAAGCCTCGAGGGCGTTGTTATTGCAACGTGATGCCTGCATTGCATGTTTCAAATTTCGCGTGTTGAGAAATAATAGGGAAAACGGCAAGAATCTTTACGCTACTATAGGCCAATCCGTAATTCACATTGAAATCCTGGTCACTGTCTTTCAGTTTCTTAGCAAAGCACTGACTCTTCAGAAGTGCTCTCAGTCTCATATCTATTCTTTTATTACTTCATTACTTTACTTTATTACTAGATCTGCGTCGTTTATCCGTCATGACTGGACAGACCACGTCAAGTTTATGTACATGCATATTAGTTATTTACAATTTTTATATTATATTATATTCACAGTATGTATAAAAGATGAACCAATATTTTTTTGTCTGTTGACTTTGGTCACTATTAAAGAATTCTCCAATGGAGTATGATGGGTATTCTTTCAGGTCCTGTGCAGTCCTTTTGAATGGCCCTCGTGGCAGGGATTGCACTTCTCGAGACAATTGAAAATTTTTAAAGCAGCCATTCCGAACACTGTCTTGTGTTCCAGACAGGCGACAGCTTGGTATATTAATGTTCCTGTTGTTGCGGATGTCACGGGTATGTGTGTTTTGGCTCATACTGAAAACTCCTTGGTCTTCCTTTACAATGATGAGGCATAAAAAACGTGTGTCATGATTATGTATGTTTTGCTTCATGCTCAAAACTTTTTCCTTTACAATGATGAGGCATAAAAACACATACTGGCTGAAGATTGTTATTATTCCTGATCAGGTGAATATAGGACTGCAGTGCTGCAGTCTTTTGCTTGATGAAATGATGCTGACTGCTTTCTTTTGTAACATTAATACATCCTTGCAACCTGTAAAGTGTCCCCATAACATCAGGCAATAATTTATGTGGCTATGAAAATAATACACCTTTCAGTCTCCTCAAAAGTTATATTACATGAGAGAGCTTGGAGCACACATACACTGGGTGTTGTAGCTGGTTTTTCCTTACAGATTTCAGCTAGAATACGGATTATGAAAATTGGTCTGAAACTGGACACTTCACATGGGCCACCTTTTTTGGGGTCTGTTACTCTGTGTGTCAGTTTCAGGAATTCTGGGAAGACACCGAAGGATAAATATTTGTTGATTACTATTGCTAGTGATTGAGAAATCTCTGGAATAATCTTCTTCAGCACATTGTAGGACATGCCATAAATATCTGCACTCTCTGAATGTTTATATGTAATTATTACTTTTACGGTGTCCTTGGGCTGCACCGCCTTTCAGTTTTTACTGGTGCAACAGCTTACATTTTTTCATACGAACTGTGGAATTTAAGCCTGATTTTGGAATTTCATTTATAGTATTTCTTACTATCCTTAAAAGGACTGATCGAACGCTTCAGGAGTACAGGAATTTAAGCAAGAGGTGGTCATTTACCAGATACCAAGCTGTTTTACATGGATTATGAGCCTCTTTAATTATTTTTTCATTGTATTTCTTCTTTGCAAACTCCACTCCGTTTATGTAAATCCTCTTGGCTCTTAAGCAGTTACAGTGATGCAGGTCTGGCTGGATGGTGTAAATAACTGTTGTAAATAAAACAGTTTTGATTTTCACAGTGTTCCCATTTCACGACGGATCGGATCTCATTTTCGGAATAGCCCTCGTATCGGTGAAAATTGAATCAAAATCCCTGCATCAGTTCCTGAGATTAGCCTACAAGCATAGACGGATAGGAGGAATCGACTTGAATTCATGTGTAGAGAGATAGAGATAGCAGATAGAAGATTCGACAAAACTCTGTTTACATACGAAGGACATCCGTGCCACCCCATTACATAATCGAAAACTAAGAAGAAGCTTGGCATTATGTTGGGTGAATAGAGGTTCACATTTTCTAACCTGTTACCTTGGAGCCCGCAGCACAACAATTTAAAACAAGAAAGTCTTTGTTTTAATACTTCCTTGCAGGCCCTCTTATAGGCGTTAAAGGCGTGGCTGTAATTGTTTTTATGCGCCTATTCGGCCGAATTTTTCTGTGGACGGACGATGCGGGTTAATTCAGCACTCAATTCTGAAGCCACATTCTCTCTCGCACCAAATTCCTAGTAGTGTCCGACCAAATGCGTGGCACATCGGTCGCTGAAATCAGTAATATCTTTAACAGAACGTGTAATGGAATTTTGACAGTTTTAAGTGAGCTTGGTTTCGCAGAAAGCCGTTTTTTTCTATTTCATCCAAACGGGACCCATAACATTGTTTTTCTTCCTGCTCCAGATACAAATTCTTCTTGTCTTAATGCTGGGGAAAATAGTTTTCGGATTATTTTATTTGTTAACGAGATACTGCGTGAAATTTACAAGATGTCTTAATATCCATAGTGTCTGACAAGATAGCATACAGACTCGTGGCGTCATTGATACGTCACGGGGCCACAGTGACCGTTTTACTGGGAATTTCAAAGTCAAATAAACATTACTGTTCGTTTAAAAAGCGTATTTTTCTGTAACAATTATATTACTATCAACTGGAAACAACCCCAGAAATTTTTCGATATCCTTATTACAGCATTATGAGGATTGTACCACAAATTGTAGAGGAATCAATGGAAGCTCCAGATTGGAATACAGAACAGGTATCGCTGTTGTACCCGTCATTATGGGCGAATAGCAACAGGTTAATAACAAAATAAAGTGATTACTGCAATAAGACGTTTTTTATATTTTTCCATGTAATCTGTATTCAAGAACCGACCTGAAAAGTAAACTATCGGCTGCAAAAAGATTAAAATCGTATACACTACAAGAAAATGTTTTTCGATTTTTTTTTTGGCTGAGTGGCTCTAGGCGGTTCAGTCCGGAACCGCGCTGCTGCTACGGTCGCAGGTTCGAATCCTGCCTCGGGCATGGATGTGTGTGATGTACTTAGGTTATTAGGCGACTGATGACCTCAGATGGTAAGTCTCATAGTGCTCAGAGCCATTTGAACCATTTTTTCGATTATTTTAATTTTAGCAGTTTATTTAATATTCAAGCAGTAAAAAGTGAAAAAACAGTCACCTCAGTTGCAATGCTATAAGGTTTACTAAAAACCACTTGACCTCGGTTTCGACGTCTTTAAAAGCGTCTTCTTTAGAAGCAAACAAAAAAATTGTTCAAATGGCTCTGAGCACTATGGGACTTAACATCTGAGGTCATCAGTCCCCTAGAACTTAGAACTACTTAAACCTAACTAACCTAAGGACATCGCACACATCCATTCCCGAGGCAGGATTCGAAACTGCGACCGTAGCGATCGCGCGGTTCCAGACTGTAGCACCTAGAACCGCTCGGCCACTTGGGCTGGCTTTAGAAGCAACACTGCTTAACTTTTTTCTACAGCGAGAGTATATTACAGTTACTGCCTGCAGACATGTTTAATATTTTAAAATTAATTTAATCATAAATTATATATCAGAATTCTATATAATTATATAATGAACCTTAACTACTGCGTTATAGCCTTTTAATTCGAAAATGGTCGTAAAACGCTATTTTTATGGAATAATTGTTATAATACCTTTCCTGGAAGAGCTCAACCCACAGGTTGAGCCAACAGGTCTGTAGATCCTAAATACAGTACTGGGTTTGAGTGAGGCACAGTATGAAAAAATCTCTCTTGTCTAATCGGATGTCAAAAATTCGGAAAAAAACTTATACCTAATATAAAATGAAATTCTCTCATGTCATTAGTTCTGCAAATTACCTCTTTGGGTGTTGTTGTCTCGAGACAGTTGTAAATACATTAGATATGTATCTAACATTCGGTTGTTTCGTCATATTACCCCTTCTTCATTTAAAATGGGTCTAATACGATAGGCAACACGATTCTCTGATGCTCTGCGTTACTCATCGTTTTCTTAATCAATGAATTCCTTAATAAAATTCTGATTGCACATCGAATATCAGCAACAATTTCATAACTGCAATACAAAATCGGATGCAAACAGCATCTCCGCATAGTAGTTTTTGTTATTTATTTTCGCCATACTACTTTGAAACAATTCGCTTGTATCTGATCCAAGGTTCAACCCTTTCCTGTTATAGAAGGGAGATTCAATAACTAATGCAACTCATTTTTTCGGAAAGCATTGGTTTTATTCAGGATTCCAATAAACCATATTATTGTTTGGCTACAGAATCCTCAATGCAATGGCCTTACGCCGCCTTACTGGGAAAGCCAGTGTACCCGCGTGGGACCATTCTACTGTTCTGAGTCACAGCCAACGTCTTGCTGCGGCAGTAACCTCCCCATCATAAACGTCCTGCTTCGCGCAGTGCATGCTTCGTTGGGTCAAACAGATTGAAGTTTGAAGGTGCGAGATCCGGGCTGTTGGCTGACGAGGAACAACTGTCCAATGTTGTGAGCTCCTCTGATGTGAGCAGACTTGCGTGAGGCCTTAAACATTGCAGGAGTCACAGTTGTGTGCAGCTGGCCAGCACTCTGGTGATCGGAGAGGTTTGCGCGACCTTGTTACGATGATGACAGATGCCTCGCTCAAAGATTCACCGTACTTTTATTCACTTTTGTTCAGATCTCCGGTGACATTCTGTAAGCGCCTATTAATATCTGCGATGCTCTGGTTTTCCACCATAATACGCTACTGGCCATTAAAATTGCTACACCACAAAAATGACGTGCTACAGACGCGAAATTTAACCATCAGGAAGAAGATGCTGTGATATGCAAATGATTAGCTTTTCAGAGCATTCACCCAAGGTTGGCACCGGTGGCGACACCCACAACGTGCTGACATGGGGAACGTTTCCTATCGATTTGGCATACACAAACATCAGTTGACCTGCGTTGCCTGGTGAAACATTGTTGTGATGCCTCTTGTAAGGAGGAGAAATCTGTACCATCACATTTCCGACTTTGATACAGGTCGGATTATAACCTATCGCGATTGCGGTTTATCGTATCGCGACATTGCTGCACGCGTTGGTAGAGATCCAATGACTGTTAGCAGAATATGGAATCGATGGGTTCAGGAGGGTAATACGAAACGCCGTGGTGGATCCCAACGGCCTCGTATCACTAGTAGTTGAGATAACAGGCATCTTATCCGCATGGCTGTAGCGGATCGAGCAGCCACGTCTCGATCCCTCAGTCAAGAGATGGGGACTTTTGTCAGGCAACAACCATCTGCAAGAAGAGTTCGACGACGCTTGCAGCAGCATGGACTATCAGCTCGGAGACCATGGCTGCGGTAACCCTTGACACTGCATCACAGACAGGAGCGCCTGCGATGGTGTACTCAACGACGAACCTGGGTGCACGAATGGCTAAACGTCATTTTTCCGAAGAATCCAGCTTCTGTTTACAGCATCATGATGGTCGCATCCGTGTTTGGCGATATCGCGGTGAACGCACATTGGAAGCGTGTATTCGTCATCGCCATACTGGCATATCACCCGGGGTGATGGTATGGGTTGCCATTGGTTACACGTCTCGATCACCTCTTGTTCGCATTGACGGCACTTTGAACAGTGGAAGTTACATTTCAGATGTGCTACGATCCGTGGCTCTACCGTTCATTCGATCCCTGCGAATAATGCACGACCGCATGTTGCAGATCCTGTACGGGCCTTACTGGATACAGAAAATGTTCGACTGCTGCCCTGGCCAGCACCGTTTCCATATGTCTCACCAATTGAAAACGTCTGGTCAATGGTGGCCTAGCAACTGGCTCGTCACAATACGCCAGTCACCACTCTTGATGAACTGTGGTATCGTGTTGAAGCTGCATGGGCAGCTGTACCTGTACACGCCATCCAAGCTCTGTTTGACTCAATGCCCAGGCGTATCAAGGCCGTTATTACTGCCAGAGGTGGTTGTTTTGGGTATTGATTTCTCAGGATCTATGCACTCAAGTTGCGTGAAAATGTAATGACATGTCAGTTCTAGTATAATATATTTTTCCAATTAATACCCCTTATCATTTGCATTTCTTCACGGTGTAGCAATTTTAATGGCCAGTACTGTATATTGACACTACTCTGTTTCGAATGCACCTCCGTACAGACGCCATTTTTAAAGCTACGTGTAGCGCTGCCACCTACTAGAACTTCGTGAAACTATAAGGCCTCAAGTGGGAATGTCCGCAATGTGCCACGATAAATTACGCGTCTTCTGAACCGAAATTTACCCAGAAAAAAAGTGTTGCATTACTTACTGAACATCCGACGCAACTGGCGTTGCTTCTCTCTAAATAAATTCAACCTATATACTTGCTAACACGTATTTCTCCCTAATATCAGAGAGAGATTCAAAATGAGATATATTAATCCAGTGGATTGATACATTAACTGTCTGGCCACCCCCCTTTCTTACGTATCCATACAAAATCAAAAGACAAGTGAATGATACCTATGCCTGCGCCAATGTTCACATACCAGAACACAAGGTGCAACCTTTTCCTGTTATAGAAGGGAGATTCAATAACTAATGCAACTCATTTTTTCGGAAAGCATTGGTTTTATTCAGGATTCCAATAAACCATATTATTGTTTGGCTACAGAATCCTCAATGCAATGGCTTTACGCCGCCTTACTGGGAAAGCCAGTGTACCCGCGTGGGACCATTCTACTGTTCTGAGTCACAGCCAACGTCTTGCTGCGGCAGTAACCTCCCCATTCAGGGACTAGGCGTACTACCAATATGCGGAGGGTAATAGTGACGTTCGGTCCCAAAGCGTGCCGACCTGGCGCATCTTGGATGATAGGCTGCAGCCGGAGTACCCAGGAAGGCCAAGGAAGACTTCACTAGCCGCCGCCGTGGCCGAGCGGTTCTAGGCGCTTCAGTCTGGAACCGCGCGTCCGCTACGGTCACAGGTTTGAATCCTGCCTCGGGCATGGATGTGTGTGATGTCCTTAGGTTAGTTAGGTTTAAGTAGATCTACGTTATAGGGGACTGATGACCTCAGAAGTTAAGTCCCATAGTGCTCAGAACCATTTGAACCATTTTGAACACTTCACTACGCATTCCAGGAAAGACGTTAATTTGAATTCTTGCGTACTCTTGAATTTAACGACAACAAAATTCATCATAGCAGCTGGGAAGCCACTTTAGTCTTCCCTTTCGCCCAAAGGCGCAAATGATTAGCTACAGTTCGATAATACTGCCTTATGACCATTCGCTAGAGAACTTCTTTTAAAGAAACGCCAGAAAACAGCTGTATCTAGCAGAATCTGGCTCTGACAAGGCATTAACCTACAGTTATACTATTAGCACGCCGATTCAATGAACACATCCGAAGTTGACCTTTACGAGTGCAGCGGAGCGACTTCTGCAGCGTGCTTAGATTAGTTCCAAAATCTGTGCCAGTCATGAACGGGCTACGTACTCCAGATCGTGGATGCTGTCAAATTATTGAACTCGGGGCCGGGTCACCCTGTGAAGGTAGTAGCCTGTCGAACTTTACCACCACATCTGACAGACTTGTGGCAACTCTGACGAAAATCGTCACTGCGACACTTACAGACATAGGATGCCGGTGCGGCTCAGCTAAGCACATGCTGACACACTAAAGTGCGCGTCACATATCTTGGCGGTCGAGTTTAGGTTCGTTCTGCGCATCTGACGTCACAAAACACAGTCAGCCAATGAACAGAGAACGACGTTGTCAGATCTCGACAGCAGTGCAGAGCACGGACGAGTGTCTTCAGTTTTAGAAACGTTCAGTCATAAATAAAGTAATAGAACAAAAGCAATGTCTTGATAGCAGACTTTCTTTTACAGAAAGTTTGGAAAAAGCATTCTTTATACCAATTGCTTCATATTCTATTAATTAATTAAACCAAACAAGCAATAAGACTCCTAATTCAGGCGACAGCAAGGAAAGGTGTTTGTTTCAATCTCACGAACTGCTTTTTCGCAATAAAGAACAGCGGTAATTGTTTATCTCCTATTGTACTTCGACGAAGCGTGAGTAACTCATAGTCATACCAACAGTGTTAATAAGTAGTTGCGTGAGGTGTTAGAGTCCTTATGGATTTTCACTGTTGGGTGAGCTTAGGTAGCGGAACGGTTAAGGTGTTGGGCTGCCAAGTGAAAGGATGTGAGTTCAAACCTTGTGCGGATCTTAATATTTTCTTTATTTAAAAACAATGTTGGAGTGCCTTACTTCACGAATTTTATTCGTTTGAATGAAATTTCTAGTGCTTTGCCTCTTCATTAACTTTTTCGCTGCTGCAGACACGTGCTCCCCGCATTCCGCGCTGTGCGCGATTTTGTCATCACTGCACTTCTCGCCTGTGCAGACACATGGTGTTCCCACTGCTTTGACACACTTATCATTCGATTTCAGAAAAACTATTTGGCCAAAAAATTTGATTTTTACACGTCTTCTTGCCTGAGACCTTCCCCCCATAAATGACTTAATTTTGTTTTGATGTGCAGCATTAAATGTAGTAAACCATTGCACGAAATTTTGAAGAGTTTGCAGAGGTAAAAGTCCATAGCGTATACTTTCCGTATGGTCGATTTTAGTTGTCACAATGTTGAGAATGAAATTTCATATAATATTTACTGTATAACAATATCTCATTTAATTTAAGTACCACATAGGTGTCGTATGTAATATTGAGAAATATTCCGTCTTTCGCGACTGTAATAAAAGTTTTATATACACACGGCGCGTTTGGCTTTATTTTAAAGCGCTTCCATCGGTGAAAGGTATGGCACATACACAATGGTATTCATGTTCTATTTCTTGTTTTTGTTCCACAGTCGCAGTTTTACCAATGGTATTGAAATATATCCCTCTTCTGCAACTGTAATAAGCGACTTATTTAGACCAGACGCGTTTCTCTCTTTTGAAGCATCATAAGAGGACTGTATTTTGTGTCCTCCATTGCCAAGTCACCTTTCGTAGTTTTGTGCTGCGGTAGCACAATATTCAACGTTTGTGTTGGCTCATCAGTGTTTTAGCAAATAAATGCTGTTTGTGTGTGCCACACACAAAATTATATTTGACATAGCTCTGAGCACTTCACTGATAGACGGTATATTCAAGTCCTAATGTTTTTGTAAGTCCACAGTTTTGTTTAATGTATTTTGTCTACTTCCTTTTGATTGATTGAAGTGCTTTAAAATAAAGCCAAACGTGCTCAGTGTAAGTAAAACTTTTGTTACAGTCGCGAAAGGTGGAATATTTCTCAATATTACATACGACACTTATGTGGTACTTAAATTAAATGAAATATATAGGTATCTTGTCCACATTTCATTCTCAACATTGTGGCAACTAAAATCGACCATACGGAAAGTATACTCTATGGACTTTTACCTCTGCAAACTCTTCAAAATTTCGTGCAAAGGTTTACTGTATTTAATGCTGCATAATAACTGCGTTGAACATCGAAACAAAATTAAGTCATTTATGGGGGGAAGGTATCAGTCAAGAAGATAGGTAAAAATCTAATTTTTGAGCCAAATAGTTTTTGTGGAATCGAATGATAAAGAGTGTCAAAGCAGTCGGAACACAATGTGTCTGCACAGGCGAGCAGTGCAGTGACAAAATCGCCCACAGCGCGGAATGCAGGGAGCACGTCTTTGTAGCAGCGAAAGGGTTAATGCGGCCGTGGTGGCTTTATTTCATGAACTGCGCGCTCCCCCCTACACGTAAGCTTGCGAACTATGCTATACTATGGGGCTGCTTCTATTGGCGCGTGCGTCGTGTGCAACTGGCAACGCAGCAATCTCCAGCGTCTGGGCGGGCATGCGCGAGCCGCCACGATAAAAGAATTGAACTATAATAACGTTATAGATATAAGTGGTGTCATCTGTCGGACATGGCCAGCAGAACGAACACCACCCGCCATGCAGTAGCTGGGACAGATTTTTTTTTTCTTTTTTTGCCAGTACTAGTCTGCTTTTGATGCCCTCCCTGCTCCGTCCGTCATTCGTTATTTTGGTGCCGAGATAGTAGAAAGTCTTAACTTTATCTTCTTCGTGACCATAGATCCTGATGTTAAATTTCTCGCTGATCTTATTTCTGCTACTTCTCATTACTTTCGTCTTTCTTCGGTTTACTTTCAATGCATACACTGTACTCATTAGTCTGTTCACTCCATTCAAGAAAGCCTGTAATTCTTCTCCACTTTCACTCAGGATAGAAAATGTCATCACCGATCTTATCATTCGTTTCCTTTCACCTCTCGTGAACCTTTCTATTTTTCTGTCGATAAAAAAATTGAAAGGTTCACGAGAAGAATTGAACAATAGGGGCGAAATACTACATACCTATCTTACACCCTTTTTAATTCCAGCCAGTCGTTGTTGGTTTTCCACTCTCATTGTTCCCTCTTGGTTCTTGTACATATTGTATATTACCCGTCTTTCCTTACAGCTTATCCCTATTTTTCTCAGAATTTCGATCACCTTGCACCATTTTTCATTACTGAACACTTTTTCCGTGTCGACAAAGTCTGTGAACGTGTCTTGATTAATCCTCGCACATGTCAGCTCCTGCCGTGTTCAGAATTGGATGGATGATGTTTCTCCGAAAGTCTGATGGCATATAGACAGTTTCAAACATTCTACGCACCAAAGTGAATAGTCGTTTTGTTGCCACTTCGCTCATTATTTTAGAAATTCTGATGGAATGTTATCTATCCCTTCTGACTTATTTGATCTTAAGTCTTCCAAAGCTCTTTTAAGTTTTGATTCTAATACCAGATCCCCTTTCTTTTTCCTGTTGACTCTTGTTTCTTGCCGCGCGGGATTAGCCGAGCGGTCTAGGGGGCTGCAGTCACGGACTGTGCGGCTGGTCCCGGCGGAGGTTCGACTCCTCTCTCGGGTATGGGTGTGTGTGTTTGTCCTTAGGATAATTTAAGTTAAGTAGTGTGTAAGCTTAGGTACTGATGACGTTAGCAGTTAAGTCCCACAAGATTTCACACACATTTGAATATTTTTTTCTTGTTTCTTCTTCTATCACGTCATCAGACAAAACCACCCGTCATAGAGACATTAAATGTACTCTTTCCACTTATCCACTCTCCACTCTGCAGTTTACAATGGAAATCTCGTTTCACTCTTAACGTTAACACCCTTGCTTGTAGTTTCACCGAAGGTTGTTTTGACTTTTTTCTGTGCTGAGACATTCCTTCAGACAGACATATCTTCTTCGATTTCTTCACATTTTTCATTTTGCAGTCATTTTGCCTTACCTTCCCTGCACTTCCTCTTTATTCCATTTCCTATGTGACTTTTACTTCTGTATTCCTGAATTTCCCCAGAACGTTTTTGTACTTCATTCTTTCATAGATCAACTGAAGTATTTCTTCTGTTACCCATAGTTTCTTCGCTGTTAACCTTCTTTGTGCATGTGTTTTTCTTTCCAACCTCTGTGATTGCCCTTTTTAAATATGTCCATTCCTTTTCAACTGAACTGTCTACTGCACTATTAATTGCTGCAGGATCTATAGCCTTTGTGAACTTCGAGCCTTTCTCTTCATTCCTTTCTACTTCCGTATCCAATTTCTTTACACATTGATTCGTCCTGACCAGGCTCTTAAACTTACTGGTCATTATTACTAAATTGTGATCTGAGTCCATATCACATCTGTTCCCGAGTACGCCTTACAGTCCATTACCCGATTTCGAAATCTCTGAGGCAATGATGTAATTGCACTGAAATGTTCCCGAATCTCCCAGCCATTTTCATGTATACCTCTTCCTACTGTGATTCTTGAACAGTGTATTCGATATTAGTAGCCTGAGCCGGCCGGTGTGGCCGAGCGGTTCTAGGTGCTTCAGTCTGGAACCGCGCAACCGCTACGGTCTCAGGTTCGAATGCTGCCTCGGACATGGATGTGTGTGCTACCCTTAGGTTAGTTAGGTTTAAATAGTTCTAAGTTATAGGGGACTGATGACCTCAGATGTTAAGTCCCATAGTGCTCAGAGCCATTAGTAGCCTGAAATTTTTGCCACAACTGTATTAGTCGTTCTCCTCTCACGTTTCTAGAACCAAGCACATGTTCTCCCTTAACTCTTTCATTTGTTCCTTCCCTTACAATCGCATTCCAATCGACCGCGTCTTCTTCATCTGCCTTTACGTACTGAATTACCCGTACCCCCATGTACTTACCTATCTCTTTATCTTCTACATGTGACGTTGTCGGTGTTGGTTTGCTGTTTATTCTGATGAGGGCAACTCTGTCGCTGAACTGTACACAGCTATTCGTTCTCTGCCCTGCATTCATATTCATAACGAATCCTACTCCCGTTATACCCTTTTTTTGCTGCTTTTGATATTGTCCTATGCTCACCTGACCACAAATCCTTGTCTTCGTTCTATTTCACTTGACTGACCGCCCCTATATCTAGATTGATCATTACTATTTCCTTTTTCAGATTTTCTAGCTTCCCTAGCACTTTCAAACTTCCGACATTCCACACCCCGACTCTTAGAGCGTTGCCCTTTTGTTGGTTATTCAGTCTTCTCTCGTAGTCACCACCCCACTTGGCAGTTCAATCCCGGACATCTGAATGGGGCACTAATAGGGCATCTTTTGCCAATGGAGAGATCAGCATAACACTTTTTTCACTTACAGACCACATGCCCTGTGGACACATTATGTGTCTTTAATGCAGTGGTCTCCATTGCCTTCTGTACTTCCATGCCGTTGATCATTTCTGACCCTTCCACCTTTTATGGGCTGTTTCCCATCCTGAGGGCAAAGAATGTCCTGAATCTTTGCCCGCTCCTCTGCTGTATTTGACAAGGCCATTGTCAGAATGAGGGTGACTTCATATGCTGGAAGTCTTCGCCCGCCATTGCTGATTATTTTTACTGTCGGATATGTCTCAGCTGCTTCATCGCAAATGGTGTCTCTTCTGTTGGACGTGTCTGACAAAACAGATACCAGAATGAGATTTTCACTCTGCAGTGCAGTGTGTGCTGATATGAAACTTCCTGGCAATTAAATGTGTGTGCCAGACCGAGACTCGAACTCGGGACCTTTGCCTTTCGCGGGCAAGCGCTCTACCAATTGAGCTACCCAAGCACGACACACGCCCCGTCCTCACAGCTTTACTTCTGCCAGTACCTCGAACCTTCGCAGGAGAACTTCTGTAATGTTTGGAAGGTAGGAGACGAGATACTGGCAGAAGTAAAGCTGTGAGGACGGGGCGTGAGTCGTGCGTAGATAGCTCAGCTGGTAGCGCACTTGCCCGCGAAAGGCAAAGGTCCCGAGTTCGAGTCACGGTTCTGCACACAGTTTTAATCTACCAGGAAGTTTCAAAACAGATACCACTCATTTCAATAATTCTTTAGGCATGACGGCTGTTTGACGAGAAAGTTTCAGTGAGGATGCACAGCCAACGTCTGAAATCCTACCGGAAGTAGAAGTCCGCAAGCAGGGGATTAATGGGCGGGGGCGTTGCGGTTCTGCGAACGGGGAGTTTGGAATCTGGGACTGACACAGAGCATGTCCGGATGGCCGAGGCGTGTAAGGCAACCGTCCTAAAGAAGCGGAACACCCGAGTTCCACCCCCGGTGCGGCACTAACTTTCATTTCTCATTGTTTCTCTGCCGCAATGCCCTGTGTGACTGGAAGTCTTTGTTTCGTTCATACCTCTTTCCCGTCCCGTTTCCTTTCCATTCCTGTCTCCTCAGTTATTCGTGTAAGCAAATAACAGTATTACGTCGCTGCGACTTCGGTATCTGACTGACTGCCGGCCTAGGGTGAATGAGACCGCGAGGCCGCCGGTCACACTGAATTACTGTTTATCTTCATAACGCCACCGCCACGCCACCTAGGCGGGCGCTGCAGCGGATGGTGGTCGGCGATAACGGCCAAAATTGATGTCATCCGATCCATCGCACTGGAGAGAGTACCGTACAGACTCAGAACGATCGATGCTGGGTAATTCCACTCTGCCTGTCTTGATTCCAGCGCTCTGTCCTTTCCAATACCGCTTCGAAAAAACCCTGGCTATACCGCAGCAGGGGGCAGGGCTGCCCATCAATGATCACCGACGTGGTTTAGGCGATTTCTGGCGGTATTCCCACGGCCGTCTCACGTCGTCTTGAATCGCGGTACCAGGATCTTGTCCCACATCAAGTTTCTTGGCTGCTAAGACGTATTTTCTTTAGAAGTGGGTGTCGATACCTCCAAGTGTACGTTCTCTGCATTCATGAGTAACCAAGAAGATTGCAGCTTAACAGCAATCCGTTTGTTTACAATGGGAACGACTTTAAATGCCAACAAAAGGATCCTAGGAAACAACGTCCTTCAGTTTTCAATGACGTTCAACCGGGTCAGTCCATTCAGAGAGAAGCACAAAACTTGTAAACCGCACCTGTCCGTCGTCTGTGGCTTGGGGAAACTCTCAGAATAACAGGGTGCACTTTAACTGGGACCTTTTTCTACAAAGCGCCGGGCTGCAAATAATTACAGTGCCGAAAGCATAGTCTACTGAGAAACTGAAGTCGGTGTGTGCCCCGTAGATAAAAACCTGAAATGCCCAGAGCTAGAAACTAAAGCTCGATGTGAGTATATGTGGTCAAAGCTAAGCAACAAGGGCGGGCAGAATTTGCAATTGGGTCCTTCAGACGACCACCAAACTCACCCCTGCTGCCCCCCCCCCCTCCGCCCCTCCCCCTCCCCTCAACCCCCGTGCCCGATACAGGGTGTTTCAAATCTTTTGTGTCAAACTGAAACAGGTGATAGAGGTTCCACAACCGATCATATTGAGATAGGGAACCAGTGACAGGAAATGCACATTTATTGTGTTATGGACATACAAAAGGTATGTCATATAACAACAACGTAGCTCATAGTAATTGTTCAACGGTACTACCGCCTGTCTTAATGCATGTATTGCAACGGCGTATGCATTTCTTCCGCACTTTCGCAAAGTCCCCAGGCGTCTGTTGTACATTGGAACAGGCAGCGGGTGATGAATAGCATACACCTCTGACGACCAAACAGATATACTGTACACAACTGAGCTCATAAGACGTCTGTCATGTGACGACCGCATGCATCACACTGGTGCATTAACCTGTGCCGCATGCACACCACTATCCCTGTCCATTGTCTGGTACCGCGCGCCGCGAAATTTGAATCCCCGCCAGTCGTTATGGACGTCGAAGACACATAGAGGTCTCTGTACCATAGCGCCGTAAGCTGTGGCGGCGCGCGCCTCCTGGCCCGCATTTAGAGTGAGGGCGCCACAGTGGAACACCTTGTTCCAGCGGCCAATAGCGACGTTCCCGATCGAGTACTTAAGCGCCTGCCTGTCGCTCAGCCTGCCAGTCTAACATCTCAGGACATATCGCCTCGCATTAGACAGCGTATTGACTTTCGTGTTGCTTTACGAGTGGACGTGGTTGTCTTGTTCGGTTCGTGACTCTGTTGTCTCTTCTTGTTTTGTGTCGAAAAGGTCCTTCGTTGGTCGTGTCCGTCCTCTCCCTTTGTGTCGCTGTTCGCGGGCCGCTCCGCGGGTCCCTCCGCGTTTCCGTCATTACAGCCCCGCGACAGTTCCAGTCGCCGTTACAACACATTGCATCAGACAGCTTGTGATGTGTCCATGGTGAGGTGTGTTACTGCGTACAGTGCATGATGCTGCGGCAGGATGTACTGTCCGTAAAGCAGCACGAATGCACAGAGAACAGTATCCCAACAGGCGTCACCCAACCTGGAAGAAGTTTATCTCCATGGATACCAATTTACGAAAGACAGAGAGACGTCCAAGGTTCCCGCCATAGACATGCCCGAACAACCAATCTTGAGAAGATGGTGTTGGGCTGCGTGGCCGACCATCCAGCAATAAGTACCAGTCAACTGGTCCGACAAACGCACACTTCGAAGGATGCAGTGTGGAGAATACCTGTGGAACAGGTATTACACCCTTATCGTAGAAGACGTGTGCAAGCACTAATACCTACGGATTTTGAACCTCACATTCACTTCTGTCAGTTGACAAACGCACACTTCGAAGGATGCAGTGTGGAGAATACCTGTGGAACAGGTATTACACCCTTATCGTAAAGGACGTGTGCAAGCACTGATACCGACGGATTTTGAACCTCACATTCACTTCTGTCAGTGGATATCCACTAAAGAGCCGTAGGCCGAACTTCGAGCAGTTTGTATTGTTCATGGATGATGCCTGTTTTCAACAGCCGCTACAACCATCTCTGGAGTGAGATCAATCGCCACGCCACCCACCCTGGTATTCCTGCGAGATGTGTCGCCGTAGTTCTTGCAGAATGTACCCCTAGTTGTCCGCGAAGGAATGTGGTTTCAACACAATGGTGCAGCAGCCGCTTCGATGTTAATGTCCACGAGCACCCGAACATGAACAATCATCATTGGACTGGAAGGGAAGATCCTGTCCCATGGTCAGCGCGATCGCAGGATTTCACCCCTCTGGGGTTACGTCAAGAAATTGGTGCATGAAGCCCCTGTACAAACGGATGAAGATTTGCTTACTGGAGTCCAAGCTGCCTCTCTCCTGATACAACAGACCCCATGGACCTTTGAGGGAGTGCAGCATGACTTCATGCGCCGTTGACATGCATGCACTGAGACTGGTGGTCATCAATTTAAACAATAATTGTGAGCCACGTTGCTGTTAAGCTGTGTATGCTGTGTACGTCCATAACACCATAAATGTACATTTCCGACCATTGGTTTTCTATCTCAATATCATCGGTTGTGAACCAACTGTCACCTGTTTCAAAATGACCCAAAAGGTTTGAGACACCGTGTACAGCTAAAAACCATGGAGAATGCCTCAACTCGCTAATCATAGTGTAATTGTTGGAAATATCTGACTGGGTAATTATGAGCCCATTCTCAGTGGCCGCTGCAAGCGGACTGTTTTGCTAGTGCTCCAACCTTGTGTGGGCAAGCAGACGGGGGAAGGGGGGAGGGGATATGGAGAGGCGGCATAACAGGGTCGAGCAAGCTATGAAGTCGCAGAAGTGGGAGTGAGTAAGCTGGAAGATGAAACATCCTGGCAGGTTAAAACTGTGTGACGCACTGAGACTCGAACTCGGGACCTTTGCTTTTCGCAGTAAGTGGCAGAGTACGTGCGCGTGAAAGGCGAGGGTCCTGAGTTAGAATCTCGGTCCGGCACACAGTTTTAATCAGCCAGGAAGTTTCATATCAGTGCACACTTCAAAGCAGAGTAGAAACTTTACTCTGGTAACATCCTCCAGGCTGTAGCTAAGCCATGTCTCCGCAATGTCCTTTCTTCCAGGAGTGCTAGTTCTGCAAGTTTCGCAGGAGAGCTTCTGTGAAGTTTGGAAGGTAGGAGACGAGGTACTGGCAGAGTTGAAGCTGTGAGGACGGGTCGTTAGTCGAGCTTGGATAGCTCAGATGATAGAGCACTTGCCCGATTTTTAAAAGTAAAAGTCCCGTGTTCGAGACTTGGTCCGGCACACAGTTTATGCCATGAACTTTCATATCAGCGCGCATTCCGCTGCAAAGTGAAAACTAAATTCTGGAAGGAGGAAGATGATAATCGAAATTGCAGGTGCAGAACTACCATTATGGTCACAGAAGTTCGACGATGTAGTCAGCACCTTGTCTTCATGCTCAGCAACGAACGCTCCACAATCCTGGAAATTGGTCAGTAGTTAAGATACATCGTTAAGTTATGTGAGCACGAAGTGATGGCCTGCAGTACAATATCCTAGGCAACGGAATTTACGTTAAAATAATATCCGAGAAATATCTGACAGTGTTGTCAGAGAATGTAGTGGGGTTGTGGATTTCAAACTACCTCGGGAGAAATCAGCAGATTTCCGTTACCCAAGCGAGTCTAGATCTGCGCACTGCGCGCTTACATAATATCCCATTCGAGGTAAGTAGCCATACCACTCCATCATAGCCAATTTAGGCACGGTTCTACAGATTTAAACTGACAAATCGCAAACAAACACACATTTCAACGCTGATAATGGAGATCGAATTGTCCTTACGGGTTTAAAAAAGCGCATTCGTTCGTATTGGGATTCCAAGGTTACAAGGCGTTATTAATATACGAAGGGCAGCCGCGATGGGCAGTTCGTGAACTAATGGTACACCTGCGAGTCCAGTGCCCACAGGTCTCTGGTTCATACCAAATCATACGAAAATTCTAGTATGGCTCCCAACTACTGTACACATAACACCTTCACAAGTAGCAATCTTCAGTCTACATCCTCAGGTGCAAGTGTTTTGTCCTCAACGCCAATATACGACTACGAATCGGTCACAATCGGCACCAAACAAGAGAGCGCTCTCTCATGAGTGGAAACTATGTTAGAGGTATAAAATAGAAACGAATCTCAAAACTCCGCGCCCTCTGCTATTGCACACAGTCGCTTGAACATGTAGCATCCGCACAAGAGTACATTCGGCCGATAGTCAGCAGACCTAAACGATCACTCAAGCCGCGAGAGGATACGGAAGGTAAAGAACGCGAACGTAAATAACCAAGCACGAGAAGATTGCACAGGTTTGTGCTCCCTCGTTGCGATGATGACAGATGCCTCGACCAACGACTCACCGTGCTTTTGTTCGCTGCCAGGTTTCCGTAGACATTCTGCAAACGCCTATGAATGTCTGCGATGCTCTGGTTTTGCACCAAAAGAGACTCAATGACAGCTGTCTGCTTGCAGGTCACCTTTGTTACAGACACCATTTTGAAAACAGCATATAGCGCCACCAATGATAGGAACTTTATCAAACTATTTTACAATGTCGGGTCAAATATACCAAACCAGCTTTAAAATCGTTTATAGAAGCATGCGCAAGAGAAAAGACAACATAGCAAAGACGCACTAGAGTAATTTATTTCTTAGCATTAAGTCATTATACCATGAACCCTCTCATTTGCAGGGTAACACATCTCACATAAGCTGGATTAAATCAAAAAGTATTGCACATTACTTGATAACTTGTAAAAGGCCTTTTTAGCCGTGCTAGTCAAGAAGTTACACACCACTTGGTATGTGGGGCAACCACATCTGTAGTAACCCGTTTAAACTAGTAAAACCGCTATTTCTGCCAGAAATTTATTTATTAATCAGTCACAACTAGTTTCATGGCACATACGCTGTGTATAGCAATTTGCATTTGTGTTAAGTGTATTGCTTTAAGGACCGGCTACCCTGAATTTAGATCTTGTGTCACTGTATTCCATTTAGGACATATATCCTACATACCTTTTATCAAGTGTCTGTCGTTTAGCCTCTGTTTTTTGGTTTCCGTATCTCAATCGGTAAATTCGGAACCCTTACAGGATCTCTTTGTTATCCGTTAGTCAGTCTGTCTGCCTGTCCGATTGTTAAAAATCCTTTTTCTCGGGAACAGGCTGAAGTATCAAGTTGAAATTTAGCTCACACATGAACGTCTACGGTCCCTTGGCGGTGTAATAAATTGAAGTTTCTAAGACCGTGCAATTCAAAGATACGGCTATTAATGTCACACATTTTCATACTCGCAAACGCACTCATTAAACCTATTATGTGCTTCCTGTCGACCTAGAATAATCAGATTTGGCAGGAAGAAGGTTTCATAGTACTACAAAAGAAAACTTCTGATATCTGTTAATCTGTAATTGCATCACTCATAAAAAAAAATTATCATTTGTTAGCAGACTGTCTATTCGTCCGCCCGTCCTTTTCTCAGGAACAGATGGGCGTATCAAGTTGAAATTTACGTCACGTAATAAGATTTATAGTCCCTTGGCGGTGTACAAATCTGAAGCGTCTAATTCATTGCAATCAGAAGATGCGGCCATTTACGTCACATGTTTTGATTCTCGCAAACTCACTCTGCAAAACCTGTATAGTACTTCCCGTTGACCTAGAATCATGAAATTTGGGTGAAACACGATTTCACAGTACAAGTAAAGAAAAAGGTCAGAGAATTGTTAATCTGTAGTTGTGTCTAACGAAAAACTTTTTTTGTCATTTGTTTTATCTGACTTCAATCTTAATCCGTTCTCGAAACTCTGGAATGTCCAGGGACCGATATTTTGGCAGTATAAGTGTCGATAACAGGAAAAAATCGTCGAGATCCTTGATTCTCATAAATATTTCTTTTTTTGAAACAACCGGTTTCGACTGACTTTGCTGTTATCTTCAAGTCTTAAAAAATCTTTTGTTATGAAAGTTGTTCATTTTACGCTGGACCTCACGCTAAGTTGACGTGCGGATAAAAATCGGCATATTATAAAAGGTTTGTCGTGACTAAAACATTTAGAAGCATAAAGCACCTTGTGCAAATGGCGTTGTCCGTGTACATATCACTCACAGATGCTTGTTAAGTCACAAAAACGCAGTACAAAATAGCACGTCTGTTTACATAAACTGGACATATTCGGAACATTGAAAATCCATCTTAAACTGTGTATTAGAATACGCTCAGCTTATTTAAACAGATGTGTTACTGTGTATTTTGTTTTTCTGATGTAGCAAGTATCTGTGAGCGATATATAGGAATGAACATGGCCATCTCCGCAAGGTGGTTTATGCTTTTAAGTATTTTAGTTATGACAGACCTCTTTTGATTTGCTGATTTTTATCTACATGACGTAAAATGGACGCGTTTCACAACAGAACATTTTTTAAGACCTCAAGATGATAGCAAAGTCTGTCAGAACCGATTTTTTACATAAATAAATATTTATGCGATCTTGACTGTTGAACGTCGCTCCTTCGGTCTTCTCAAAATGAGAAAATTCAAGGAAGCGTTAAGATTGGGGACGTCTGTTAGAGATATAGTCACATTTCCAG
Organism: Schistocerca serialis cubense; assembly: GCF_023864345.2. NCBI lineage: Eukaryota > Metazoa > Arthropoda > Insecta > Orthoptera > Acrididae > Schistocerca > Schistocerca serialis. The sequence goes on along the minus strand of NC_064642.1, from coordinate 516,612,096 downwards.
GACCAGTAGTCCTGACCTGGTAAATGACACGGCAGCACTTTTATACAGTCAAATTAAGTTTAGTTCTAATTGTAAACTTTGTATCTTCTTTAGATTCACCTGTTTTTCACCTAAATATGTGATTTTGTGGTCACGAAATTAGTTGTGGTAAAGATACCAATAAATCAATTTCTGGCAGCTGTTGCGGTTTATTAGTTGAAGCAAAAAGTGTTGGTATAACGAGGAAACATACATTCATAATTAGAGCGAGAGACACAAGCATATAGGGAGAGGTCACCAATACATATCACCAAGTCTAGGAACTGAGAATGCACTTAGGCACCTAACAGAGAACTATCAGTCAAACGATCGTGCTCAACGGGTCACACAAGCTAGCATCAGTCAAGCTATTAAAGGAATATTTCATCAAATTGTATTCCAGCGAACTTCACTGGTATAGAAGAAAGACTGAGTGAGGTAAGCAAAGAGAGTGCGATTACAGGGTCGCGGAATAACAAACCCATGACTGTTTTCAAAAGAGCAAATACTCGTTCTACTTAAACCGGCCTCGTGGAATAAGTGAACAGGACCCGACTGTGGGTCTGTAGAGTTTTACTCTAAATTTTGGTATTCACTGGCTGAGACAATGGAGATCATATGTCATGTAGTTATGCGGCCCTAATTTTAATCCCAAAAAAGGCCAAATTCACTTGCTCTTTAGATATGAGGCCAATCGCCGTAGTCAATGAAGATTTTAAATTGTTTGCAAGAACAACGAATCCCTGATTCAAAATTAAGTTGCAAGAGATATTATCACCGCATCGAAATTTCGTTAAGCAATAACCCCAGTTGCTGTTTTCTGTATACGTATATCTCCATTTCCTCCAACAGGTACTATAATTGCCCTTTCGATGCCCTATGCAGCACTTCCAAATTATACTAAATAAATTAAACTATTGAATTTATAATGCCGATCACTTACGTACCTCAACATTAGCGGCCCCTACTGGTTATGTTTATGCTTATACACTCCTGGAAATGGAAAAAAGAACACATTGACACCGGTGTGTCAGACCCACCATACTTGCTCCGGACACTGCGAGAGGGCTGTACAAGCAATGATCACACGCACGGCACAGCGGACACACCAGGAACCGCGGTGTTGGCCGTCGAATGGCGCTAGCTGCGCAGCATTTGTGCACCGCCGCCGTCAGTGTCAGCCAGTTTGCCGTGGCATACGGAGCTCCATCGCAGTCTTTAACACTGGTAGCATGCCGCGACAGCGTGGACGTGAACCGTATGTGCAGTTGACGGACTTTGAGCGAGGGCGTATAGTGGGCATGCGGGAGGCCGGGTGGACGTACCGACGAATTGCTCAACACGTGGGGCGTGAGGTCTCCACAGTACATCGATGTTGTCGCCAGTGGTCGGCGGAAGGTGCACGTGCCCGTCGACCTGGGACCGGACCGCAGCGACGCACGGATGCACGCCAAGACCGTAGGATCCTACGCAGTGCCGTAGGGGACCGCACCGCCACTTCCCAGCAAATTAGGGACACTGTTGCTCCTGGGGTATCGGCGAGGACCATTCGCAACCGTCTCCATGAAGCTGGGCTACGGTCCCGCACACCGTTAGGCCGTCTTCCGCTCACGCCCCAACATCGTGCAGCCCGCCTCCAGTGGTGTCGCGACAGGCGTGAATGGAGGGACGAATGGAGACGTGTCGTCTTCAGCGATGAGAGTCGCTTCTGCCTTGGTGCCAATGATGGTCGTATGCGTGTTTGGCGCCGTGCAGGTGAGCGCCACAATCAGGACTGCATACGACCGAGGCACACAGGGCCAACACCCGGCATCATGGTGTGGGGAGCGATCTCCTACACTGGCCGTACACCACTGGTGATCGTCGAGGGGACACTGAATAGTGCACGGTACATCCAAACCGTCTCGAACCCATCGTTCTACCATTCCTAGACCGGCAAGGGAACTTGCTGTTCCAACAGGACAATGCACGTCCGCATGTATCCTGTGCCACCCAACGTGCTCTAGAAGGTGTAAGTCAACTACCCTGGCCAGCAAGATCTCCGGATCTGTCCCCCATTGAGCATGTTTGGGACTGGATGAAGCGTCGTCTCACGCGGTCTGCACGTCCAGCACGAACGCTGGTCCAACTGAGGCGCCAGGTAGAAATGGCATGGCAAGCCGTTCCACAGGACTACATCCAGCATCTCTACGATCGTCTCCATGGGAGAATAGCAGCCTGCATTGCTGCGAAAGGTGGATATACACTGTACTAGTGCCGACATTGTGCATGCTCTGTTGCCTGTGTCTATGTGCCTGTGGTTCTGTCAGTGTGATCATGTGATGTATCTGACTCCAGGAATGTGTCAATAAAGTTTCCCCTTCCTGGGGCAATGAATTCATGGTGTTCTTATTTCAATTTCCAGGAGTGTATAAGTACAGGACGCTCCCAGGCCATCGCCAGAATTTGTTATGTAGCTTGACTTCGACACTTGTAAAAATCGGCACAAACTGTTTCGACAGCAAAAATATTTATTTTGTTGGTAACCGGTTTCGGTCAGTTTTTGACCATCCACAGACCCTCATATCATAACTGCTGTTGACGTTCTAGGGCCGAGCGAGGTGGCGCAGTGGTTAGCACACTGGACTCGCGATCTGGAGAAGGACGATTCAATCCCGCATCTGGCCATCCTGATTTAGGTTTTCCGTGATTTCCATAAACCACTTAAGGCAAATGCCGGGATGGTTCCTTTGAAAGAGCGCGGCCGACTTCCTTCCACATCCTTCCCTAATCCTGTGAGACCGGTGGCCTTGCAGTTTGATCTCCTCCTCCAAATCAACCGAAGTTCGTGGAATTACAACACCAGCTTCCTTCACCGCCACCGCCTACCATGATGGTATGATGACCAAACCGGTTACCATAAAAACGAATATTTTTTGCGACCTAGACTATTTTTGTCCATTTTTAAAGTACTTTTTGCCAAAACGCACTTCTGCAAGAAAAATGTTCTCTAAAGTTGTTTGTACTTGTATCAAAATATTTTTAATGGTATGTGTGGCTGTTACCTGTGTAATTTTTCCTTTGTATTTCTAGATTTTCTATGTATTTAGGCCTTAGCGAATTCCACATCTTTTGTCAAATTAGAGCAGTAACCCGAAACCATTGATTTTGATTGTATAGCATATGTGATCAAGACGGCCAATTATAAATAAACGTTCAGGGGAGCGACTGTATAAGATACCTAGAACATTTGCGGCTTCGGCATTGGACTCTCAAGAAGAAAACTGGAGGCAACTACAAAAAACATTTTCGTCATTACTCAAATGTTGTTCTTTATGAGGACTTCGTTATAGAACGAGGAATATGGACTTCGGAAGTTCTTGGTACCTTAATTACCTAACAATAGTAAAATTAATTAAGTAATTAAATCAAAAGTCACATACTACTAAAGCTAGGAAGACGCAAGCTGTGGCCATCGTTGAAGGCGTTCCGAATGCCCAATTAAGATTTGAAAAACACCACAATTTGTCATTAACGTCCAACAAGGTCATTTTCCCCTAAGGCATTTCTAATCCAGAAGACTTAAGTTTTCCAAATATTTAGTTGTCAAGGGAATTTCATCGGAATTATCTCTCAAGGGGGAAAAATTCTGGAGAATAATTTTAAATTTAAAGACCGTTTCAGCGATGTGACTTGGACTAGCTCTTTTGACAGATATTTTTGGAAAACTTGATGAATTAAATCTGCCTTTACAAGGAAAACAAACAACAATTTTCAATACTAATAACAAAATAGTGCATTAAAAAAAACAGATTTTTAGCATGTTTGTGTTGGCAAGATAGAACTAGAAAGCTGATTGACAACGAATAAGTTCGTTGGCGAGACAGTAGAATTACGAAATGAAATGTCTGAAGAATTGATACAGTATCTTCATTTTCGTGAAGAGCGAAATACAAAACTGAAAATGAATTCATGGATTCAAAATCTTCTTCTACTGAATTTGTATAATTCAGGAAATATGTAAATGAAACCTACGAATTCTTTTTACATGTGACATCAGACTCAAGCATGTACTCGCTATTAAAAAAACATCACTTGATGATTTTAGGCGCAGGTTTTGTGATGAATATCCACAACTTGCCGCACAGGCTCTGACTGTTCTTCACAACAACACACTTATGTGAAAAGGATTCTCAGCATATGCCGCTACAAAGACAAAATGCTGCAGTAAACTGGATGCTGAACCTGACTTGCGTTTCCAACTCTGTTCTATCAGGCCTGGCATTAAACAGTTGATCGGAAATAAGAAAAAGAACAGCTTCATACTTCCTACTAAATGGAAACAATTTTATCAATTTACGATGAAATCAGTATGGTGTTATTTTGTGTATTGCATTGTTTTGTACACTGTTGTAGAAGTTAGTAGTGCATAATGTACCTATTTTTGTATGGTTTTCATCAAATGATTGTAATTAAAGAATGAAGATAAAACTAGGTTTTGCTTATTTCAGGGATTTGTTAAATATATAGTACGAGGGTCACTCCAAAAGAAATGCACACTATTTTTTGTAATCCATCTCTTGTTCTACACGTTTGAAAGTTTTACAGTGTGTAGATACATCCTTTAGGAACAGTATTTTCATTTCTCCACATAATTTCAATCCCTCTAAACTGCCTTACGCCATCTTGGAACCAGTGCCTGTATACCCGCACGGTAAAATTCTGGATCAACCTGTCGGAGCCACTGTTTGGCAGAGTGTACAAGGGAGTCATCACCTTCAAACCTTGTTCCACGAAGAGAGTCTTTCAGTTTCCCAAAGAGATGATAGTAACGTGGAGCCAGGACAGAACTGTAAGCCGGGTGTTTCAGTGTTGTCCATTCGAGTTTTGTGATCGCTTCCATGGTTTTTTGACTGACATGTGGCAGTGCATTGTCAAATGGTTCAAATGGCTCTGAGCGCTATGGGACTTAACTTCTGAGGTCATCAGTCCCCGAGAACTTAGAACTGCTTAAACCTAACTAACCTAAGGACATCACACACATCCATGCCCGAGGCAGGATTCGAACCTGCGACCGTAGAGGTCGCGCGGTTCCAGACTGTAGCGCCTAGAACTGCTCGGCCGCCTCGGCCGGCCGTGCATTGTCATGCAACAGCAAAACATCCTGCTTTTGCCGATGTGGTCAAACACGACTCGGTCGAGCTTGAAGTTTCTTCAGTGTCGTCACATATGCATCAGAATTTATGATGGTTCCACTTGGCATGATGTCCACAAGCAAGAGTCCTTCGGAATCGAAAAACACCGTTTTCCAGGAGAGGGTGTGGTTTTGATTTTTTTTTCTTGGGTGAATTTGCATGATGCCACTCCATTGATTGCTTCTAAGTCTCTGGTGAAAAATGATGGAGCCATGTATCATCACCTGCCACAATTCTTCCAAAAAATTCGTCTCCACCATTCTCGTACTGTTCCAAAAGTTCGGTGCATACCGTTTTTCTTATTTCTTTGTGAGCCACTGTCAACATCCTGGGAACCCACCTGACACAAACCTTTTTTAACGCCAACACTTTCAGCATTCTGCAAACGCTTTCTTCCCCTATCCCAACGTAGCGTGACAATTCGTTCACTGTGATGCGTCTGTCAGCAGTCACCAACTCGTTAACTCTCTGCACATTGTTTGGATTGTGTGCAGTACGAGGCCTGCCGTTGCGAGGACAATCCTCAATACTGCCTTGCCCGCTTTCAACACGTAACCTGCTTGCCCGCGGACTAACTGTACTGCGATAGACAGCAGCATCTCCATACACCTTTTTCAACCTCTTGTGGATGTTTCCCACTGTCTCGTTTTCACAGCACAGGAATTCTATGACAGCACGTTGCTTCTTACGAACGTCAAGTGTAGCAGGCATCTCGAAGACATATTGTGACGGCACCACTCACGGGAACAGGTTGAACTAAGTTTGAAACCAAGCGGGAAGGATGTATCTACACACTGTAACACTTTCCAACATGCAGAATGAAAACTGTATTTTTACAAAAATAGTGTGCATTTATTTTGGAGTGACCCTCGTATTTCAAAAGGATTTCATCGCCGAAAACATTTGAGAACCGCTGATCTAGAGTATGGCATTGCATAGAAGTGAAATACTGCCTTAAGGGTAAATTAAATATCAAGTATTTGGAATGTGGTGCTACAAGAGGAAGATAAAAATCGAGTCATAAAAGGATGAACAAAATAAAGAATACTAGAAATAATAGGTCTAGAAAAGAATTCAATAGAAAGTCCTTACCAGAAGAAGAAGCAGGTCAAAACGAAACGTGCTACAGCGTTAAAGAGTTCTTAACATGTTACTGAAACGATTATATTGGAATTATTATAAAGAGACGCGAATATAAGAACATCTGAAAAGGTTTCTCAGAAATATTGGTTGTAGTGGGTTAAGAGAAATGATTATATGACACTATTTGATTAGATGGAGGACAATATTCAACTGGCTCTGATGCGTTATGCACACATTGCTGCTCCCCTCAGCTCGCTCATGCATTTGCTTCGCATAGTACATCAGATGAATAATTACTTGCACTTCAATCGCATTAGATCTTTGTTGATTAGTGATTTGTTCTTCCATTTACCCATAGTTCTAAGATACTCATTAGTTACTGGATTATTAATCCTATTTCTATGATTGAACAATGGTTTTTCGTGAAAGTCTCATGGAGAAATATGATGTTTGGGGAGATGGTTATTCTTAATTGATCACCCGGTAGAACATTCAAATAGTGTCATTGTTGCACAATAAATACATTCTGGATGTGTCTTTCTTTTACAGATAGCCAACGCATCCTACTCTTTCTGCGCCATCCTGCGAAACTTTAAGGACGAATGAAGATTATGAGTCACCTGTGTGCTACTGCTCTACTGTAGGCCACATTCATTCACTCTCCACTGCACATGTCAGGCTTCCTATCACCTTCTTCATTGTCCTGGAAGATACGTTCAGATCCACTTTGGAATCACTTTTGAAACTGTGTGATACTGTAACGGAAACAGCCATTTCAACAGTATTTGGTACCAAACATCAGTACTATCGAGCCACCTGTAAATTAATTTAGCAATTTGAGTTCTACAGCATGCTACTTTCTCCAACTCATCTTCCTCCTTCATAAAACTAATTTTTGTCTTAATTTTTTGTAAACTGCTATTAATTTGTAGTCACGTTATAAAAGCACAAAAAACTGCACTTAGCCCATGAAGAGAAACAAAGTACTGTATGCAGTAAATATTTGAGAAATCGGTCGCCAGGATACCGAAACAAAAACCAACAGCCGAAGATAGATAAGGAGAGTCTGCTGTTACTAATGTAACGAGCAGTGGACTTAAGATCCGTATTCTATGAGGGGGACTCTTTTTCCTTATTTTAATATAGCTGTGTCAGCTTTAAAATCTTATCATCAGCAGTCCACAGATTGCAGAAAAAGTATGTATCGACTTATTTTCTAAAATTATGTTACGTCTCCTGCTTCCAATGCTGACAGGTCAGAATTACCACAGATATATCATCACTGTCACAATGTACTGACTGTCGAATCTTGCAAACTTTTTTTTAAAAATTTTTACTTATGGTACTTGAAGATAAAATGACAAGCTACGTTGCCCTTCGGATGAAAGTCTTAATCTACCAACACGTGAGTACAATGTTTAATAATTAATCACATACAGAAATAATAAACTCCACACATTGTTCTCTCCTCCAAAGCTGTAACTAATTGTATGATCGGAAAAAAGAGTAACTAGGCTACAATCTCGATAAGGAAAAAATTAAGCATTTTTAATTACTTACGCTGTACACCAGTAACCAACAAATAAACAACATACTTCTCTCTTCACATCAAACGATTATTTCTGCATCATATCTCCTTTTTAACATTTCATTGTCTACGAAATCATTTCAATGCGCGTATCCTATTATCTCATCATCACGCCAGAAAAATCCTCCTCCCCAAAAACATACCAGAAAATCTCTCACAGCAAACTTACATAGCTACAGCAAAGAACATTTTCGACCATAATTACAGAGATTCTACACGTTTAAAAACTACTAGCCCTGTTCCACGTTTTTGTCACTCACTCGCAGATGCCTCTCGCGTTGTTTATCACTGTTTTTCCTTCAAGTCTTCATGACTCACAGCAGATGGCACTCGCATCATTTTTTCCTGAACATTGCATGAAAAAAAAAATTCTGGTACTCCCTATTTTTCTACCTTTCTTTTGAGAAAATTTTATTTAGATTGTAATTTTATCTCCATACTGAGAAACGCATCTGCATTTTTCACAGGACAACAACACGCAGTTTTTGAATGGAATTTGCCAATCCTACTCGTGAAAATACTCAAAAAATTGTTTTGCTTTACAAAGTTGTAAACTTTGAAAAAGTATATATGTATAAGCTATAGAAGTTTGTTCGGATTGTTGTCTATTACCTAATAATAAAAAAACTTTCAATATGCCTGTAGTTCTATGTAATTCTAAGAAAATTAGTCACATATACTTATGCTGACTGCTTGTTTTATAGCAATGCTTTATCTGGGTTAAAGCTAGAAATGTTAGATTTCACATTTATTATGAAAAACTAGGTGATTACGGACTGCAGCTGATATTCTAACACACTTATATAATAAAGACATTACTGTATATCTAATAAAGATAATATTTACACAGCATTTCTGATTACAGCTGGTTCATGTTCATTCTTGCACATATTGTTGTACAATGATGGAACCTTTCTTCAAATTTATAATTGCAGTGCCTCAATCAATAAAATTTAGCACACACCAAAGTGTATTCAATTCAAGTGACATCAGAACTAAACAATTACTCAACTTGCTAGTATTAGCTTTAGAAACGAACTTACACCCACAAAGACTATAATTACTGTTGTTTCTCACATTGCATGTGTCTTGTTTACTTTCCCACAGAGAGGATGATTGCTCAACTGGCGCTTCTCTTTCAAGCATTACAAACTTTGTAATCTTTATAGATCACAATTGTTCTTTACAGAACAATTTTAAATTTAACTGTTTTTTTTTTAATTTTCGAAGGTAGAATATCTGACCCAAAATGTACGAACCGGTAAATTAACCACAGATTATTCCATGTTCTTAAGGTACCTAAGGGCAGTATTAACACTAGCAAAAATTCATTCGCTAATGGAATTGTCAGTAACGGAAATTAGTGCCATGGATGTATGTTGTGCTGTGACCGACACGTATAAAGATGCTGATCATTTCTGGGGAGGTGGTGGTTGTTACTACCACTACCCCACTATCACTACACAGTACTGGAAAAAGGAATCGTAATCTTGAAACTTCAGACTGATTTGGTGACTTGGTGGCTCCACAGAATGATTTGGCACAATCATAAGTTGCAGTAATTTTGTTGACAAATCAGATAAATGTATTGTGGTCAAGCAGGTCAAATCAGCAATATGATCCAGCAGTGTTGGAAGGCTAATTTCTTCAGTGACCTCAGGTTGTAGACAAAAGCATTCAAATAACCTAACAAGTTGTGGAGCAGTCTGACAGAAGACAGCATAAGATAGTTCGCTAAAGGTACGTTTACATGGGCCATAAAAATTGCGTATCGCCGACAATGTATCTTGAAAAAGTTATCAGGCAACATTGCGGCCACACGAAGTGCAGCCTCATGTACTACTACATTACCAGCGACTGTTGCCCAGCAATATTTGCGGTAATGCGTTTCCGGGCCAGAAGTGTTTACAGTGGGCCACTCCATCGCCACAAAATGTATGAACGCGACCTAGTAGAAGTGAATACGACTCTTTTGCTTTTACATCACTCATGTATCACGTTAGAAAGAACCAGCTAAATCAACCTTCATGGATGCGTTCTTTTTTAAGTATCCGGAATCGTTCAGAAAGTTTAACTAGTGAACAGATGCTGGACACAATACTTTTTCTACAATTTTAATAGAATGTCGAAACCTAATTTCGAATATCCCTTACATGTAATTGATCAGAGAACTGTTAAAATCTGAGTATCAGAGACGTTATACCAATTATAATAGCATTGGCGATTACCTTCCTGTTGTCAGTTACTGGTGATTCGTACAGAAGTTTAAAGTAGCCTACCTCTTTAAAGTATTGTATTCATCAGTATGCCACCCGGCACATGAAGTGTGCAACGCTTTGGTAGGACTGAAGGATTGCATTAAGTGGAGTCTGAAATAAGAGTACATTTTTTTTTTTTTCGGCAGCACATATCACTGTTTACACTAACAAGTCCTGCTTCAGGTACGTCTGGAGATGGTATGAAACTCATGGGATTAAATCCAAACTATCTGCGCTTCCTCTCTTCCTTACCAATTCTGTTGTCTTGCATTTGGTATAGGTTCGAAGACTTAGGAATTTTTTGTGTGCTTCGTCAAACGTGATTCCGAGCTCATCAGCAACAGCTATGATCATTGTATACATTAGCTCTAATACCCTATAGCTCTCATAGTTATCTCGTTTCTCCATTTTTTCACTAGTAAACGCAAAAAATTCACAAGTCACGACAACAAACAATTACAAAACAGGTAGCTATATGAACATGCACAAACTTTCGAACAAAAACAAATGATATTTTTTCCGCTCAGACATGTGACACCTGCGCTGTCTGTAGGAAACATAGGTGAGGGCGAGAGGAGGAACATTTGCAGACATGAATAGAAATAGATATTCCCCTGACACACGAAATATGGTCCATGCTTGATGGAAAATACTGGCAACGCCTCAGCAAAATGTCCGCAACTACCTGCAGTACCCTGCAACATCAGCAATACTAAAATGAAATTTTCACTCTACAGCGGAGTGTACGCTATATGAAACTTCCTGGCAGATTAAAACTGTGAGACTCGAGCTCGGGACCTTTGCCTTTCGCGGACAAGGTAGGAGACGAGGTACTGGCGGAATTAAAGCTGTGAGGACGGGGCGTGAGTCGTACTTGGGTAGCTCGTTTTGTAGAGCACTTGCTCGCGAAAGGCAAAGGTCCCGAGATCGAGTCTCGGTCCGGCACACAGTTTTAATCTTCCAGGAAGTTTCAGATCAGCGCACACTCCGCTGTAGAGTGAAAATTTCATTCTAGAAACATCCCCCAGTCTCCGCAATATCCTTTCTTCCAGGAGTGCTAGTTCTGCAATGTTTGCAGGAGAGCTTCTGTAAAGTTGGGAAGGTAGGAGACGTGGTACTGGCAGAATTAAAGCTGTGAGGACGGGGCGTGAGTCGTGCTTGAGTAGCTCATTTGGTAGAGCACTTTCCCGCAAAAGGCAAAGGTCGCGAAATTCGAGTCTCGGTCCTGGACACAGTTTTAATCTGCCAGGAAGTTTCATCAGCAATACTGCCCAACCATATTGCAAAATTGCCGTCTTATGTAGCCTCATGGGAGCAGTGTTGATGGTAACGCTATAGCGACCAAATATTGGCGCAAAATATGGTCCATCTAAACGTATTGGAAACATGTTCGCTAGATGGGTATGCCACAGGGTAGTCATGGTGTGGGTGCTTACATCGGATCAACTTGTGTCATTTGATGTCTGTCCTATCTATCTGACCTGGTTAGAGCCCCATTCAGATGTGTGTGGATGCTAGAGTAACATGGTTGAGTACACGTTTATAGAATACACTGACATGATCCGTCTGTGTGGCGAAGCTCACGGTAATGGAAGAGCGGTTCGTCGCCTTTATCAGCATTGTTATTCACAGCGTTCGACTCCATTGTATACCCTTTTCATCACAATTACGCAACGGCTTCGAGGAAGGGGCATCTTCATCGTCAGCTGGAGTGACTGCGGCGCTGCAAGGAGACGCCGCATACGCGAACTGGAAGAGGCCATAATGCGCGACGTTGAAGAGAATCTGTCAACGAGTAAGAGCAAATGCACGTGTAATGGCTGTTGCTACCAGCACTGTTTGCATGATCAGCAACTGCTCCATACCACCTCCAGAGGATACAGTCGCTAATCCCAGCCGATTTTTCACCAAGCGTTGAGTGTTTGTGAAAACTGATAAAGTTTTTTTGTCTCTTTTTGTTATTGCTGGGTAACGCATAATAAATTACTTGTAAAAGTGGTTGCGTTACCAGCATGTTTTCAAATGGTTGTAGGAGGGAAACGATACATTTCCAGATATGAATACCAACTCAAAATATTATCTACTCAGTCCCCTCTACATGTCCTAGAAGTCTGTAAAGGGAGTTTCAGAGCTCCCTGTAGAACAGACAGGGGCAATCTTTGGTGACCTGTAGGACTGATTAACAAACTCAAGTTCATGGGTTGTGTCGCAACAGCAGCGCTGCATAAAAGACAAAATTATAGTGTCCGTGACGTTAATGTTTATAAGGTAACGCACCTGTATGAGCGGCACGATATTCCCGATAAGTCACACTAAGAAATTAAGCCTCAACACAAGCACATTTGAAACTAAATTCATTTTATGTTCACCCCATCTTCAGATGTTTACGTTTATTTACGCGTTGTTAACATTCCTTCTTTACTTACGATGTTTCACTCTGACTGTCCTAAAAACGTCCATTGTAGAATTCTGTAACGCCGTTGGTAAATTAATAAATGTAAACGCCTGAAGACGGATTCTCAGGCGTCTTGAACTGTCATGGAAAAATAAACACCTACAAAAATAATTGATTGCAGTGCCTTCAGTGTCCTAATACATCCATAATGGACAAGAATTATTTACTGACGTTAATATGAGAAACGACAGGAAAACAAAATACGACAATGACATAGGCAGTACCAGTCGATAAACGATTAATAATAAGTTTGCAGATTTCTACCACAGCAAGGCCTGAAAACAACCGCGGGTTGGATCTAACCTATGGGCAGCCGATTGCCCACCTGTCATACGGAACATAAGTGATATGTTCAGCAGCAAAAGTCAGTGTGGTCAAGTAGGTATTTGGCTGTCAATAGGAGATATGACAGCTATTTAATGTAACTGAGGAAACAGCAACATCTCAAAATAAACAAGTCCCTAACTTTAGCTCTTAAATTTAACTTGGGTAAGAACACATAGTGTATCAACAACAGACAATTAATAAATCAGGTTCAAATAATAGAAATATTCATTGTAATGTAACAGACTGTGATTCACCAATTGTAGTACACAATACGTCTGATTACCAAGCATCGCAATACACTGGAATTTCGTTACCTAAACATATGGATATGATCACGTCTTGAATTTCAACTTACACTAATCGTTGTACAATGGGTCTAAGAATAATACTGTGTCCAGAAAAGAAAGTAATTGAACACCGTACTAAATAGTGACATAACAGATTGTTCATAACATAAACAACTTTCAGTTATTAGTCTTTGAGATGTATAAGAACAGTGTTTTTTTTTTTTTGTATAGAATGATAAAGATTTAGTTTTTGAGTTAGCACTGTTATGGGACTTAAGTACTTATTTATTTTTAATGAAAACTTACATATTCTAATATTGATTGTTAAAGGAATTTATTTCATAAATTATAAAAACTGACAAAACTTAACTGAAAAATGGTTGTATTTATTCTTGACCGTTATGTCACATGTGAAACTATTTGTATTTATTTTTTCACTGTATTTTACATAAAACGTTAATCGTAATAATAATGAAAATAAAACGTATTTTCAAAATTCCTTATAAGTGTCAGTGATAGGCCAAAGAAGTCAGTTACTGTTATCAAGGCAGCTCTGTTCAGTTAGCTGTTACTCAGCTGTTGTTTTCAATATGTTAGACTTTTTACATGCACCAGATGTTAAAGATAGTTCAAAACAGTAGTATTTAGATAGCAATATAATGAAAAAGTGCGAAATGAAAAAAATTGTACATAAATGAATACTGTGACATTTCGTTTGTGGAAAGATTATTAATTATTACGTAATAAGTGTCATTCAGAACTTTCAGCACGAAATGAAAATGATTTTATAGGTCAGTCAACAATCAAGGGCACCATATATAGATCAAGTTAAAGTGTTAATACGTTTTCTGCTCAAAACATCTTTCTTATCACTTGTAGAAACTCATTGTTATTGAGTACGATGTAATGTTTAAACTGAAATATATAATTAATTTGCCTCATATATATGAGCAGGGACGTTTCAATTGGAGGGGCTTAGCTGGGATTAAGTAAGAAACTTGTATTGTAACATACGCAGTATTTTTTGAATTTTCAACTGGAAAAAGTGAATACAGCGATTTAAGTTTAGAGGTGTGATTTGTAGTGCCAAATATTGGAAATTAACCGAACATACGGATATCATCATGATCAGATTCTCTTTTGTCTGACTGCACGCTATCGTCTACGACTACAACCACTCGCCAACACAGCCGAGACTGACGGGTTGCCGCACTATAGAACCACAAAACTGACTTACGTATGGTGAATATAAATAAATACAACGATCTATGTACACACAGCCACTAGCCAAAGTGTTTACAACCTAGCCTGCAGCAGAATCCACAGAAATTAGTGGCGCCAGTATCACCAACAGCGGCGCTCGGATTGCCGCCAGCAGCAATGCATTTGCGGCACAATCTTACCAACACTTATCAAGTGTCCGCCAAATGTGGCGCACGTATCAACTGCATACCATTTTCTGCGTTAGGAATAAAGTGTATGTTGTTGAACTACCTGGGCATAATTATTTGCCTGTGTAATCGTACTCTGATGGGTATCACAGTTAATGGCATGGATGTTGACTCTAGTGTTTTAGTATATTCCCAGTGTAGTTGGTTCATACAAAGACATTTTTAGACTAGGTGCAAACTGGCTGCATAGTTTACAGCTACATCACTCAGGTTTTTCTCGTTCCCTACGGCAACCCATATACTGGACATGTTGACTAAGCTGCTGCTTCCCTTCCAGGAAGTTCAGCAGAAACATCAGTTTCTTCTCAAAAAAACTTGGGTCACACAGATATTGACTGCATTACCACAGGCGATGACGCCACCATCTCCACCATTTCAAAAATGCAATAAAGGGTTTGAGCCTTCGTTAGCCTTCATCACAAGAATGGAACAGCACTTCGTGGCCTCTATAAGTCAAGGTGACACTCGATGATCAGCGTTTCTCCTTAGCTTACTCTGGAGCTCATGTGTGTGTAATTCTTCACAGGCCAAATTCTGGTGTACATCGCAGTACCTGTCATATGCTCAGTTAAATGGCCAACTAAATGCCTATTACGCTTCGTGCAAGATTCTCAGTGCTCATATGTGCAATAAGCAGTTCATGACATGACCCATGACGCTACAGGACTTGGCTACATGACGTTCATACTTGTCAACATACTCGTAGCGCGAAGCGCTTCAGACGTCGCAGGAGCAATACCCGCCATCTGAGCACAAACAATGCTTCAAGTTCCAACTGAAATAGTCTCATGCATTTCTCGCTTGAAACATTTCCTTTTCCCTGTGGCACCATTTCAGGAGACCAATACCTTACTAGAAGGTTCGTCTAACAATCATAATGAATAATTTCCTGTATCATTTTTATATACCAAGCCTAATGATTCATTTTCTGTGTAACTTACAAATTTTCCAAGAATGTCCAATACACCCACTAACCCCGTGGAATACTCCACCCCATACGTCAGAAGGGTCGTTCCACTATCTGATGGCTCACCTGACCACCTGTCGCGCTTCAGTTAGTTGGGGCCCGGGTTTTCGACTGCAGAAAGAACGGTCATCCTAGCGCCATCATTTCCATCTGCAGACGACGTTCCGACCACATCCCTGAGTTATCAATTTTACGGGACTCTAAGATTCTGAATGTGGAACAAGCAACTCCCAAGTGGTACACGTCATGCTCCCTTAGCATCCTGGACCTACATAGTATGCAATTCCTGGACATTTCTCAGGATTCTTAGGCCTCGCCGACGACAGTTTCAGTGTTGAGTGCTGACGATGATACGAATTCAAGTCTTGTTACTACAGTGCGTTATGTTCTTCAGGTGCCAAAGCATGTGCTTCACAATACTGAAGGGGAGGAGGAAGATTCTTCGACAGCATTGCCAGACGCCGCACGGGATTAACCGAGCGGTCTGAGGCACTGCAGTCTTGGACTGTGCGGCTGGTCCCGGCGGAGGTTCGAGTCCTCCCTCGGGCACGGGTGTGTGTGTTTCTCCTTAGGATAATTTAGGTTAAGTAGTGTATAAGCTTAGGGACTGATGACCTTAGCAGTTAAGTCCCATAAGATTTCACACACATTTGAACAATTAACATGGATGTTAATCATCTACTGTTATCAAGGCAAAAACTAGAAAACAAGCCAAATGACTGTGAAAAATGCCACGGGCATTCAGCTGCTCACGGGCGTTGATATATATCAACGGGGACAACTGAAAATGTGTGCCCTGACCGGGACTCGAAGGCGGGATATCTTACTTACATGGCAGACGCTCTATACATCTGAGCCATCGAGGACACAGAAGATAGTCCGACTGCAGGGAGTACTTCGCGCACGCTTCCCGCGAGACCCACATTCTCACCTTATATGTCCACACGCTACATTCATAGTGTCCCTACCCAACACACTCATTACTCATGAAAGACATTCTTACTAATTCTCGTAAGAGTTCGGGTAATATGTGTGCATCCGCACAGAAGAAGAAGGTCATGGCCGGTATTGCCAGAACTATATGCTTATACGTATATGGACACAAGTTGTCACCAAGATACTGTGCAAGCTGCTGGTGGCTCTGTATTGATGTGGACTGTGTTTTTGTGGAATGGACTGGCTCCTCTGGTCTAATTGAAACGATCATTAACTGGAAATGATAATGTTACTTGGAGGACGGCCAGTGACCTCTTCAGTACGGATGCACACCAGGTCGGAATTCTTCCGGGAATCAGCGCACTGCATCAGTAGTATGTTGATAAATTAGGAATAGGGTCCGCCGGGAGGCGTGCTACGGTAGTCCGTGCAATTGGGATGGCCACTGCTTCCGGATGGCTTAGTCGTCAGTGCATCTGCCTAGCAAGCAGGCGACCGGGCTCCAATCCCAGTCTGCCACAAATTTTCAACTTTCTCTATTGATTTAAAGCAATGCCTACCCGCAGCCGATGCCCGCAACTCCTTTGCATATTACTCGGAGACCAATTACTACCACGGGATTCACGTTACGAAACAACGGTGTGGCCAGACCACAGCTGCTCATGATTGGTTTGAAGAACATTCTGGGCTATTCGAGCGAACATTCCTGCCACCGAAATCACCGAAAACGAATACCACGCAATATCATAACCGAGACGTCAGTTCACGCGAAAGACCTACATCGGCAACACTTTCGCAATGAAAATTATGAAATTATCGTATGGCACAGTTGGCCGGGATGTCGCATTAGGGTTTTACCGTCAAGTGGAAGTCTTATTTCATTGTGTTTTTGTCCTTAGGTTACTTTAGGTTAAGTAGTGTGTAAGCTTAGGGACTGATGACATTAGCAGTTAAGTCCCATAAGATTTCACACACATTTGAACATTTTTGAGCATTGCCAGAGTTCCCACCGCTTCATCAGCACAGACCATGTATCTTCCCTCACTTCTTCATTTGACGTCCACCGTATGGAGCAAGAACACTGTGTTCGAATCAGTTCAGTTGAGGCAGATTTATTCAAGGACACACTCCAAGCCGAAGGATCCTCTAAAGCACAAATGAATGGAACGCTCTTCCACGACTCTCCTTCCCCTAGCTCCAGGCCTAATTACCGCACGTCACACAGTGCCTGATGAGTGACCATATCTCATGTACTTGCGCTATTTGCAAGAACAGGAATCTACCAGAGGCAGCACGCACTCTGACGACAAGAGCTTGCAATTATGATCTACGGAACACGCAGTAACAGATCATTCCCAAATTTCTCACTAACAAATAAACATTTTTTAACAAACAAGCTGATCAAAAAGAAGGTTAAAAGTTGAGGCACCTAGGAGTAGAACTTCAAGAAATGAGTTACAAAAATGTATCACATAGAAAACACACTAAATTGAAAGGTTATGGAGTAAGAAAAAATAAGGCGTGCATATAAGGAAAGTCAAAACTGACAATGTGTGAAACCACAATGCCTCTACCCAAGTGAGCTCTTAGCACTTAATAAGCCAAAAATAACTCAAACTGAAATCGTATTTGCCTGACAAATTACTCCATATAAAGAGAGTGAACGTAGTTGAGTAACCATGGACGCAAGTAGAAAATAAAATGTGCTAATCATATTAATGGTCAGTATTTTTTCACTTATAAAATGACACTGTAACGAGCAGCCAGCCAACCAAATACAATTCAACACACAAAATTATGTAAAAGAACTGAAAATTATTATATTCCTTGCACATACTAATGCAAATTCTATGTCAACAGTAGTAGTGCTTAACCAAGAGAAACAGCGCAGGAGGCAAAAAGATAATAATCACGGGATCACTCCCAAACCTATCCGTAAGGATAAAGCAAGCAACGTATATTGTAAAATGCCATACATAGGAAATATTTCTGATATTGTGGGCAAATGGTCGGGAAAAAACCGGTATAACTCCTGCGTTTTACGTACCAAACCAAGTGGGCCTACAGTTTAGACGGCACGAAACCCGTAACTACAAGCCACGCACTGTTAGGTGTCTGCCGGTTTAGTTTTAATAACTGCCATTACCTTTATGCTGGACAAACAGTGCGTGCCTTCGCAATTCGGTTCAAAGAACATCAAGACTTAAGTAATTCGAGATCTGGCTTAATTAACAACCAACAAGCGCACAAGGCCCATCACTGACATTGGTAATAACTATAGCATCCTCCATATACAGCCGAAAGGTAGAGCCCTTAAATTATTGGAAGAGATTGAAATTTTACGACGTTTGAACCAGAATCCACTATGTACCCTAAATGAGCATACGGTTCTGTTGAATAACTACAAGTTTCTAAAACAATATGTCACAGCTTCAGGCCTATTTCTCTAAATTCTCATTCGTTTATTAATTGTTTTACCTCGATCATTTTTCCATAGTAGTACTATATCGTCTAATAAAGTGCGCTCAGTCCAATCATGGCGATTTGTCCTCCCGCTCCTAGCGTCGCGATGCTTGCATTTTAGAATTCTTATAATGGCTTCTATATTTACACATTTTTACGTATATCACTTGAGCCCATAATGTATCCTACACATATGATGACTTACTTTGTACAGTTTATCAAAATGTTCAAATGTGCGTGAATTACTAAGGGACCAAACTGCTGAGATCATCGGTCCACAGTCTTACACGCTATGTAAACTAACTTAAACTAACTTATGCTAATAACAACACACACACCCATGCCCGAGGGAGGACTCGAACCTCCGGAGGGAGGGGCCGCCCAATCCGGGACATGGCGCCTCAAACCGCAAGGTCACTCCGCGCGGCTGTACAGTTTATCTTACCATTATTTTTTATCATGGCTTTTACTGTACACTCCCCTCTTCACTCATCTGGCCTATCTACCACTGACTTGTTGCCTATTACGGCACATATTTTTACTAGTCCGTGACGTTGATACTTATTTTTCTCCCATTCGTGTTGATTCTTCCCCTTATTGCTTTGTATGATGTCTGGCACCCAGCCTAATCAATTTTGTGTGTTATTTCGCTGCTTCTTTTAATACACCCATTCTTAAATTTTTGATGGTTTTTATATATTGTATTTTATTTTCCGTCACTCGAGCCCATAATGCATCATAGATGTGACGATTTACTTGGCATTGTCTGTATTACCCTCAATTTTTATCACTGTTGCTATTGTTTTTATCCCTTGTTCATTCATTTTACCTGCGTAGCATTGCCTTGCTCGAGAGTTGCTTATCCTATCGGCATACCACAGCTCATTCATATTCTATTGTGTTCTTAAATGAAGTGCTCGGACCCGTCATTTCAGCTTTTCTATAGCCTCGCTAGTAACGTCAGTTTACTTGCTCGTACACCACGGGCGCCGCCACCGCACTACGCTTCATGGCCGCCGGCCTACCCTCTACTCACTTGTCAGTCGTGGTTGGCATTCCTGCCGTGCGGTTGCCCAGCGGCGGATAGTGTGAGAACAGTGTTTGTTCTCGGTTTCTTTCATCCCACCCGCCTGGACGTTACGTTTTTAGATCAGTTTGATTATTAGGTCCTGCCTTTTTTTTTATTTCCGCCGACATACAGTGACTGGAGCTTTTACACTCAGTGACCAGACTGCATGTTATGTGTTACCAAATATAATAAGTAAGTCGCCTTGTTTCGACTGTCTGTCCTTTTAGTTTTTGCGCATATGTTGCATTATATTTCTTCCGTTCTCTCCTTTGTTCATTACAGTTTCACATACCTGAATATGGGATTTCAAAACCCCGAAACCGATCGTGTTTTGAGTAAGTAATTAGCACAACTGAAGCGGATTTCTCTAGATTAATCATCATGCCTCTCTGTTGCGGATATCCTACATACCAAATCTCGTGAAACTGCAATTGTTAAAAATCTGACAGCGAATATGCAGGTTAATTAACCTCCATCGGACTTCCAGATGGTCCTGGAACAGCATAGTCACGTAGTTGCTCGCAAACTGAGATTACAGCAACATCGACCAATCTGTCTAAAAACGTTAAGCTTTGTGTGAATCTATATTAATTTCAGTTATATAGCTGGTCTCAAGGAAATGGGAACGCTAGATCGTCCGATACCACGTGTCAACTTTCAACTATGACCTAATCAATCTTCGTATATCACCAATTAGTGGTTACACAATGTGCAGCCCACGACGTCACACAATAAACATGCGATGAAACAACAGCGCTGGCCGGAGTGGCCGAGCGGTTCTAGGCGCCTCAGTCTGGAACCGCGCGACCACTACGGTCGCAGGTTCGAATCCTGCCTCGGGCATGGATGTGTGTGATGTCCTTACGTTAGTTAGGTTTAAGTAGTTCTAAGTTCTAGGGGACTGATGACGTCAGATGTTAAGTCCCATAGTGCTCAGAGCCATTTGAATCATTTTTGAAACAACAGCGTCATATAACCTATAATCCAATTAATTTGCAAAAGGATATCAGCCCATCTGAAAAACTGTGGGGAGAAACAGACTAAACAATTGACTGGCGACTCCATAGAGTGCTGTGTGCACAACGACCATATGTGTTAAATTAAAAGGAAGGTCAGCGTTGGCCGTAATATTGGTGTTTTATTGATAGCAGAATCAATTTTCGATCACAGAGTGATCATCTTCAGTGCTGTGGTGTACAAATTAATCTCAGTGTCTGAGTTTAATTTGTACACCACAGCACTGAAGATGATCACTCTGTGATCGAAAATCGGTTCTGCTATCAATAAAACATCAGTATTACGGCCAACGTTGACCTTCCTTCTAATTAAACTAAACAATATTCCTTGCAGTAAATACACAGCAAAACAAACACTTACGTAAAAAAAATACAAGTAGTGGAATCCACAAATATCTGGTATCGAAAATTTCACTTGACTTTTAACTCAACTAAAGTCTAAGATACCAATAAGCCACGACTGACAGATCTATTATCGAACACCCAACCTGACCAAAATAACTCAAAAACACTCCACAATACCCACCATTATCAACTAATCATTATAAGCTTCAACTAAAAACCTGGTACATGAAAACATAAAAAAACTACTTCAACTTCAATTTCGATTCCCATATCTCAAAAAAAAATTACGCTCATGTAGACACACCACACTACTTATAATAAACAAAAGAACAAGATAAAAACTTATTTAACAACCGAGTCGTCTGACAAATCCATCTACGAGTAGGCTAACAATCCAGTCATTAAAATGAACCACACACACACACACACACACACACACACACACACACCTAATGCCCGTTCCAGCGAAATACCCAAATAAAAAGGTGATAAACAGAAACTAATACTGGTATCACACTAAAATTCAGAAGAAAGTGATAAAACACAATCCAAACAAAACTACTAATATAACCTCAATTGCGCACAAGGTACATATTCCGCCACATACACTCGTCCTTGGTTCGTACGCAGTAACTTTGGTAATTTTCGTTTATTCACCACACTGCTGACACTTGACTCTTTCAGCCACAAGGTTATATAACTGCAGAAGGTTAATTGTAGTGGCTAAATCGGCGCCCGTAGCGGCAACTGTGCTACGACTCATAAATTAGCTAATAAGATCCACAAATAATAATAAACGAAAATTAGACATTAAATTTTCAGACATTACCAACATGGTGAACCAACAATTTCAAAACCGAAAACTTGCCAATAATTATCGACGGCCCTCACATACGAGCGACTGATTGCAGCGATCTGTCGCATGAGCAGTCAGTCGGTCACTAATCTTGTGGAGATATCAGGCAAGTTGAGGGGCCACACACATGAGCGACCGTTCGGAACCATCCGTCGCATAAGCAATCGATCGGTCGCTAATCGCTTGGTGATCTCATGCAATCTGAAGGGCTTCACACCCGAACGACGAATTGCAGCGATCTGTCGCATAACAATTGATCAGTCGATAATCACGTGGAGATCTCAAGCAATCTGAAGGGCCTTAAACACGAGCGATGAATCGCAACGATCCGTCTCATGTGGTATCACCTGCAATCAGTCGTTCTCCTAAACACTCCACAAGCAAACGATTTGCGAAGCTAGTTAAATCAGTATTACGAAAACCATTGTGACGGGATATACTACAGAAAATGAACTACTGTATTAAGCAACAAGTGCAGTTGATTTCTGTGTTCCCACGAATACTAGAAAAACTTAAATTTAAAATAAATGAGAATTATAATGTCGTAAACTTATTTTGTAATGCTTTTATAGGGATCTGTAGGTTACTCTACTCTACAAAATATATTACTTTGTCACTACCACCAAGTGGGTTATGTACATCTTTGCAGTGTGCAAATACAATGCTTCTTTTTTCTTTTAGTAATCCTTAATTCCTTTTTTATTTGGTAGTCTTATAGTTTAACTGCCAGTATTTACGAAAATTTTTTGCAGTTCCTATGTATTTATAGAGATGTTGTAAATATCCTTTTAGGTTTACTACAGATCCGTCGAAAAGACCTGAAAAGACACATACAGAGATATTGTGGCAACAGCAGCGTTAATGGTTACTATAATTGTTGTTGTAAACTGCGTAAGGAAGAGATAGATTATATGAAATGACAACTGATTTGAGTATAGTTGTATAGTAGATTTGCCCCGAACATTTAAATTAAGACGGCTTCTTAATATTGCAGTACGTGTGTCATACCTTTTAGAAGTTAAAAACTTTAATACTGCGAGTAATTATTTCATAAATCAAATCATCAGATGAAGCCCACATTATTGCGACTATTACTAGGAACACCCTATCAGTTCTAATTCTATAGCACAAACTTCAAAATGCCAAACACTGCAAAAGTGGAGGGTATATTTTGTGCATTGAGTTGACAAATGTCATGGGACAGCAACGTGCACGTATACAGATGGCTGTAGGATCGCGTGCGCAAAGTATAAAAGGACACTGCAATGTCGGAGCTGTCATTTGCACTCAAGTGCTTCATGTGAAAAGATTTCCGGCGTGGTTATGGCTTCACGACTGGTATTAACAAACTTCAAACGCGGAATAGTAGTTGGAGCTAGATCCATGGGACATTCCATTTAAGAAATGATTAGGGAACCCAATATTCTGAGATCCACAGTGTAAAGAATGAGTCGAGAATACCAAATTTTAGGCATTACTTATCACCTATCACCACGGACAAGACAGTGGCCGACGACCGAAAGGAACGGCGTTTGCATAGAGTTGTCAGAGCTAACAGGCAAGCAACACTGCGAGAAATAACCGCATAAATAAATGTGGGACGTATATGCTACGGAAGTGGTGCGAAGTGTGGCGTTAATGGGCTTCTGCAGCAGACTACCGACGCGAGTGCATCTGCTAACACCACAACACGCCTGCAAGTCCTCTGCTGGTCTCGTGACCATATCAGTTGGCACTAGACGACTGGAAAACCGTGGCCTGGTCATATTGTGGGGCGGCGGGTGGAATAATTTTTAAAGTTCCTATTATTTATTTAATGCTGTTGTTTGCCGTTTTCAACACTGGCTCTCTAACTACAATATTGGCAACCAGAAAGTGATTAGCAAAACGTGAAGCCAGTAATTAGATTTCCTAGTGCCCACTTTGTAAGTAGGCTGTTTAGGTTTTCTTATTGGTAACGTCACGTAGCGCTCTGTATGAAAAATGACTGGCTGTGCTGTGTGCAGTCTGTGGCTAGTTTGCATTGTTGTAATACTCGCCATTGTAGCGTTGGGCAGCTGGATGTTAATAGCGCGTAGCGTTGCACAGTTGGAGGTGAGCCGCCAGCAGTGGTGGATGTGGGGAGAGAGATGGCGGAGTTTTGAAATTTGTAAGACTGGATGTCATGAACTGCTATATATATTATGACTATTAAGGTAAATACATCATTTGTTCTCTATCAAAATCTTTCATTTGCTAACTATGCCTATCAGTAGTTAGTGCCTTCCGTAGTTTGAATCTTTTATTTAGTTGGCAGTAGTGGCGCTTGCTGTATTGCAGTAGTTCGAGTAACCAAGATTTTTGTGAGGTAAGCGATTTGTGAAACGCACAGGTTAATGTTAGTCAGGGCCATTTTTTTGTAGGGATTTTTGAAAGTCAGATTGCGTTGCGCTAAAAACATTGTGTGTCAGTTTAAGCCCAGTCACGTATATAATTGTTCAAAGGGGACGTTTCATAAATTCATCTGAGAAATACATTTATAGCTACAGCTTATAGCTCTGAGGAATTAGGAGATTGTCTGGGGTTCATAATCAGAAACCATTCTCTCTAAAATGTTCACTATATTCTGAAAGTCGCAGACCAAAAAGAATCTGCACAATCCAACTACCAGAGTCTAATGTGCTGATGCAACTATAACTGTTCAAATTAAATGTTTAAGTGAATGCTCGCCATAATTTGATGATAATGTTCATCAAACGCCACGCTAATAATGGTAGAATGTCTGTCCTGTGGCGGCACATGAAAATACGACATACGCAAACTAAAGATAGATCATTAACGTCATCCCAAAATTAACACTTCACTCGAAAACGATTTCATGGTTACGCGTATCCCAAGTAACTTATTACTGCATCCGAGGCTGTTTATATCAACGATACCGATGCGACGCGACTCCCGGCACAGGTAGTGCGCTAATCAGCGTCTGGAGAGAACTGGGGCCTTGTTCTCGCGCAGTGTTCCGCGGTGCGGACGGCTAAGGGAATGCCTTATCAAATCTGCTCTCCCGACTAGCCGCTGGGCTAGTAATGCACCACTTTAAGTTATCGAATAAATCATTGCTTCCTTTGCTGATGGCCGATGAAGCTTTCAATTTAATTGTGCAATTAGCACACAAGCAAGTAATCATAATAAAAGTCTGATGTGGCTAAGTCAAATATTTTGGGCGAGAGAATTAATTTAATTACACGCAGTAGACGAGCTCTGAACTTGCTCTTTGGAGATACGCTTTAGCTATAGTTTTATAGTTATTCTGTTGAAACTTCTCACATTTTCATGATTATAGCGGATCTCCCTCCTACTTAAATTTAAACATCCTAGCTTTATTTATTCGCCCACTTAATCTATCTTGCTTCCTTAATTTCTAAGACAAAAACCAGAAAATCATGAATTTCAACTAAAATTTTATTTTGTGAGATCCAGAATACTGTATCTACTAAATTATTATGCAAAAGGAATCTAAATATAAATTTTTAAGTTTCTAGCTCTTTTCTGTTGCGCCAGGGATTTTTACAGAAAAACATCCAAATTTCGAAAATGGTTAAAATTATTGAACTGATATCCAACACATATTGATTTTGTATTACTCCTGACATGCTAGAAACGTTTCAGGTTATTTACTTCATTTTAAAGTATTGTGCAATATTTATGACGTCAGAGTTAGTTACAGCGGACTAGGCTGGCACACAATGGAAAGACTGATGTGAATTTTATAATGCCTGAGTATGCTATTTCCCTACATCATCCTCTACTTAATTTTTTTGAATGTAAATGAAAAATATTAATTACAAAAAGGGAAGCAAGGGTACAGCTTAACTCCCTATGAAAATTGAAATTGAAATGTAAACATATAGAAATATTAAAAGAAAACTTATTACCTACTTCAATTATTTAAATTGCTGGCATGTTCACTGCCTCTTAAGCAACATTATCACTCAAAATTTAAGCAAAGTCAATGAAACACTTTGGCATACATATTGCCTTAGACAGACAAACACATAAAAATATGTAAAATTATGAAAATCTTAAATCCATTAAATTGTCTGTAAATATTTTTACATACACAAATTCAAAGATAATAACGCAGTTATTCATGATACATAAACAGATAATTATATCTTAGCAGTCTTTTCTAAACCTGAAAGAAAATTTCACAAATCATGACAATTTCATTTTTACACTCGTGGTTGTAGCCGCTTTGGCTGGCGTTCTACACTTCCATTCACAAGGGTAAAGGAGGGGAAGTTGCAATGGTGTGCATCCTTCACGTTCACTCTAAATTACATGGGGAAAGGGGAGGGGCCACTGTGAGTTGTGTCCAAGAAACTCCACACTTTCACGCAGCTACCAGGCTGCCATTATCTGGTTTGTCCTGTAGAACAAACAAAAAGAGTGCTTCAGACTCTGTTCAGTTAATATCTAAGGGTGGGTCACAATGAAATGGGCATATATACATTTTATCTTTCAATATGTTACTGGAACAAAGTTAACAGAACTTTTTCAATTTTACTCTCGCGGTTACTTAACTGTCATAAAATTGGTAAACAAATGGCTCAAAACACCGTTAGTCACGTACTAGAGAAAATTTATGCTCGAGGCATACAATCAAAAATCCTATTTAATCTCAGTTTATTATTTCTGGGTCGGAACACTGAACCAATGCTTGGTACATTCTTGATACATTTGTATTTTATTTACTTAGCTGACTCATCTTCGATTACCTTATTCTTAGAGATAGTATGAGTAGATTTGATTAGTAGTTGTCTTCTCAGCTTCTTTGTACACGTGAGTAACTTGTGGTAATAGTACAGTTCTGAGTGTTCAAAACACATTATGTTTAGTTGACTACTAAATCCACTTATTGGTCTTCTGCTGCTGTGTCAGTTCCACATCTGCAATTATGTACTTACTTACTTTGCTAGTGTATGAACTTAAGTAATACTCACTTCATTAAAATTTAAAGCGTAGGATAGCACATTTATTTCATATCTATAGTATATTGTAGCTGATCAGTTTGCTCACGTGGCAAACCATTTCCACGCGACTGGACACTGAAACCACAGGTAGTCTCTCTCGACCTACCACTAAAGTGCATTAAGTAATTATGGACGAGCGTAATGCCAAAGTTCCTTAAACCTATAGGACACCATGAGCTGCTCTGTCTCATCTAACATAAGGCTACCTATGGTCGCATTCACGCCTCCAACTCATATCCTCAATACGTGTAGGTGTGTCCTACCACACACTACACCAAATAACGGCCAGCTCCAACCTTATAAATATTTCAAGGACGTGTCTTTCACGTCTCAACCACAAACACTGTTCAATTCTATTACACTGCCATTCCTTGCTACACAAGATGAGTTCATTCTTACAACTTACCTGCATATTTTTCATAACACTAAGCAATCTCTTTTACTATTAATTAGTTAGTTCTACAGCATACACTAGGTCTCATTGCCACTTCAGATCCTGCTTATAAACGAACTTGTATATCTTTTTTTTAAATATTTCTGTGGGACCATTTCCAATAAAACAACACTTTGTACTTACAATATTACCAGGGTTCTATACATACTTGTTACTCAAATACATTTATATCTTAAAATTGCCATACTTCTCTATTGTTTATGTCACTGTTAGGTTTGTCACATTAGGTATTTTCTTCACTAATCGGTGGATAGAATGGTTACAGAACTCATGGCTTGATAGCCATGACAGAAAATTTTAGTATTGCAAAGGAGTCGAAACTTTGGTAGATAGGAAAGATGAAGATAGAGTGAGATCCGAAATGGGAAAGAAGTTCTCACACAGCTGGGACTGCACAGCTTCCACACTGTGTAGAGGTTACAGAACAATCTCCTCCCTACAGAATTCATTAGCTTAATGCTGGCTTGATAGTCATACCGGAAGATTTTAGTATTTGAGAGTAAGAGCCGAAATTTTAGTGGATAGGAAAGATGAAGAATGAGTGAGACCTGAAAAGGAAAGAAGATCTCACACAGCTGGGATTGCACAGCTGCCACACTGTGTAGAGGTTACAGAACAACCTCCTCCCTACAGAATTCATTCACTACCTATGAACTTCTTTAGGTCGATCACGTTCCTGAGACCGAATTGCTTTTTACTCTTAGGGTATTCTAGCCTATATTCATTGGTATGTGGTTTACCTATGATCCTGAAAGGTCCTTGGTATACGAACATGAATTTCTTTGTTTCTGTATTTATTTTCTTTGATTTTTCCTTGGTTTTGACAAGGACTAACTGACCTATTTCAAAACTGGTGGGTACAGCTTTTGCGTCATGACGCTTCTTTCTTTCTAATGTGTTTAGCTTACTATTACTAAGATTAACACCTTCGTCCCAATATCTCCTATTTTTCAGAACTCGTATAGGCAGCTCCCAAGTTTCATCATTAGTTACTACATGTTTATCAGTAAAAGGTACCGTAATTACTCCGGTTATGGCCAAGACCAATTTTAACTGGCTTCTTTCAAAGTCAACAACACTCTGATATTTCGACAAGAAATCTATGCCAATTAAAACCTCAATACTGAGATTGTTTACAATTAAGCATGGATGATCAATTAAATTACCATTAATATCAAAGGGCAGTAAAGCTTCTTGCTTTACCGTTTTTGACACCTTGCCAGTAGCACCAATTATTCTTAGTCCTGATACCCTCATTCGTGTAAGCTTGTCTTTACCAGGTAATGCATCAAAGAAGGACTGAGATATCGCACTCACCTCACTTCCACTGTCTAAGAGACAACGTACATTGATACCCAACATATTCACTATTATCATAGGGTGGCTTATTCTAGGTTGTATAGGTGGTTCCTCAAACTCATCCAATAGTTCCTTTTGGATTCGTCTCCAACTAATGTGATCGACATCTGTCTTCATTACATTTAGGTCAAAGTGTGTAGGGGTTTCCTGGACTACATTTTCAGCTGCCTTTTCAAATCGAAACACCGCACGACTTCATTACATTTAGTTTGCTGAACATGACCCAAATTACTGTAGTCTGAGCGATTCTGCGCCTCCAGACCGGGGATCGGGCATAACACTAGTTACAGCTAAACCGCTTTCACTATTATCGTCGGGTTCCTTCGCAAGTGACAACTGGTCACAGCTACTGGGTTCATCGACCCACAACAGGCTATCCTCTACATTCTCACTTACCTCCTGTCCTAAATCTATTAGTACAGTATCAACATCCTGCACAGGCACTTTAGATGAGAGCACATCATCCCTATCGCAAATATAAGCTTTTTCACCTGACAATTCAGTATTTTGTAGCTCTTCCCTACCGTTTCATTGCTGCGCCTTCTCTTCTCGTCCCACTTAGAAAGCGTCTCTAACATGGTATCTATTAAATACTGTGAGTGATCTAATATTTCTGCTGTATCCTTAGATGCTACCGACCCCGCGTCCACATGTTTAGTCTGAGTATTCTGATCTGTCTTACGAATTACTGTAATTACAGGCTTAGGAAAAGTAACCGCCTGGTGAGCGCCAGTGTCCTTATAGACGGGAACTAGTTTTCCTGCCTCGGCCTACTACTGTTTCCTTTATTTCCATTACAGTTAACTGGCACAGCATTGCTTTCCGCGCTGTTGTTTACATGCATAATTTTGTTCGGAACAAAATTACTATCATTTGGATGCCATTGTTGGTTCTGATAATTATTTCTCCAATTCCTACCTCTCTTAGGATGGAGAACATCTACTGTTCTGATGTTTGCATTGCCATTCTGCTCGTTCTCAAAATTACTACTAGTGTTATTACCTTTTCTGTTATTACGTGCTTGCTCCTCATTGGCATCAACACGCTCTACACGTTCCAAATACTCAATGAAACGATCGAGATTGTATCTAGGGGCAGATATAATTCTAGTTTGCCAATACCATGGCAGTTTGGCTTCAAGACCTAGTATTATCATTTCAGGTTTTAGCTTTTCGGCCAAGTGTGACAAACGTGAGATCCATGACCAGGCAAACTCTTTAATAGATTCCTTGCCTGCATTGAAGCGTTTTCCACTCCAAAATTCTCTCAACACTTCATTTTGCTTATTGCTAGACCAATACTCATTAATGAAAGCTGTTTTAAATTCCGCTAATGTTTTACACTTCAACATAACATCGGCTGACCAACGCATGGCGTCACCCGCACAATGGCTTCTAATAAATGAGATTTTCTCTCGTTCAGACCAGGTTGGTAGAATCACATCTTCAAAATCGTTCCAGAAATCTAGCGGGTGGACATTTTTATCTGGATCGAACCGCAAGAACTACCGACACCCGATACAAGCGGCGTTTGCAGCTACAACTTGTTGCATACTACCATTACCAGAAGTTACTGAAGTTACTTTACTCTCAATGTTAGCAATGTTAGTACTAATATTTTCTACTCTCATTTCAACATTATCTACTCTTTGCAGAATATGAGTAGTATCAGTTTTGATTGCGTCTACTTCTGCTTGACATATGTTTACTTTTACATTAACATCTTCAAATCTATGTGAGCACAGTTCAGATTCCGGCTCGATCTTTTTTCTTTTATTTAACGGCTTTTATCAACACGTGGCCATCGCACTAAATATGAATGGCGCACACATTATAAATTCGGGACATCATGACAACATACAATTCGAAGGAAAAGTCCACCAATCTTTTTCTTTTCACTATCTTATTTATTCCGATAAATTCTATAACCTAAACACACAAATTCTATAACCTACAACAATAACACATGAGAAATTCCGCCCAGTGGGCATAGCTTTACATTGGTGATTCTCTACTTTATGGTCTCGTAATTATTTAACGCTACAGTGCACTTTCTGGATAGGATGGTGGATCTTTTATTATATCTCACACTTCGACTCTCACCATCATCATCACGAAACTTTCCTCCAGATCGAGCGGTACAGAAGGAACAAGCATAACCCACTACCTCTACAACAACCTAGCTACTATCCCATGCAAACCACACATAAACAAATTACATGACATACACCACACTACAACGTGGAATACAACACAATAAATAGTCACAACACTATCACTTTCAGCTTTCCCACTTCAATTAGTATTTATCCCAGTTTCACACGACACTGCCCCACTTCGTAATTCTTCTTTCCTACTATGAACTCTGGAGATATATGCACGTCTTCCTGTGCAATGCAAGCCAAGTGGCGTTGCTGGATAGACGGCTGACTCACCTTGCTTCTCTCTCAGAGTATTATAGTTTGCATCAAGCGTCACACGGAAACATAACATGCAAAGTAATATTAAGAGCATATTCATCACACACGCGAGTCCTCAACTGATACCATGGACGAGTACTTCTCTTTATCCTTTGTCTCATACACAGATTGAGACTCACACAGTACGCACCACGTGGAAGTACTCGCCTCTAATTTCAAGTCCTGCACACGCTATTTCTTAAATATTTCAACTTATAGTACACAAGCTAGTAATTCAGCTTAGCTTAAGCACACGCAAGTATTTCAACTTATTGCTACACGTGGTTTCATTGTGACCGTTGGTCACTTCCGAAGATTACTACGATCCCATTAATATTACCTGCCTGACATTTAATTCTCCCCACAAAAGTTCCTGAAATAGAGAAATTATTATTTCAAACTACTCTTAAATATTCCACATGCATACCATGTCTCCATTCTTTTGTCTTTACGGAGCACTACTAAGACAGGTCTTAACAGCACAAGATCCAGCGGCAGAGTGCCGAAACATGGCTGTTCTTCAGGTCATTCGCATCTCTGTCGAGGTGGGGGAAGACCATGCTACCGTATTGGTCAGTCACATTTCAGGCGCTCAAAACTCCAGTAAGTTTCATCTCTTTGGTTCCACCAAAGGTGGCTAAAGGATCGTCTCAAAGATGATCATATATTCACATTCACTATCTGCGGTTAGCAGACGACCATACATTCATTCATTTCACATATCTCACCAAACTGGATGTAGGGATTTATTTTGTGGGAGTGCACATGTGATCAATTAAATAAATAAATTGTCATTCTTTCCCACACTGGTATCTGGCTTCACTGTATTAATTGAAATTGAGTTATTATTAGAAAAAATGTGTTGTTCTGACAAAAATAATGAAGTATGTTGTACCTATTTTCAATGTCGGGCAGTACTGTACCCTTTCACCACCGGCTACCCATGCAGAAAAAAATGGCACGGTACTATCCTTGCAATGCGAGGGTAGTTCTGAACATTTTTTTAAAGAAAGCTGTATTAGAACAAACGTAGCAAGTCATCAAAATAACCAGGAGGAGACCTTAGCCCCTGGTGACCTCACATAGACGACCAAATGCTGTTACTTTACCAAATCATTGACACAGTTTTTGCATTATTGCACTCTCCACAATCCGGAGTAACGTACACATACAAATTTACAACAATCCACATGACAAATAAAACATTAGATCATACGAATAAAAAATAATGGTGAGATAAAAATTGGCATAGTTACCGGGATCTCCGTTATTTTTAGGAGTAATCCAAACTTCAATAATTCTAAAAGAAATAATAAAATACTAATTGTACTCATGAAATTTTAAATAGCTCACCGTCCAAACACAGATAAATTAATCTGACATAAATTGCGTTGTAATAATCTTTACACGGCAATGTCTAAATACAAAACAAAATCAACAAAAGAAAAAAAATTGCGTACACTAGTTACATGTAGAATATGAGGCTCCATATCAATACTCTAAAATATACATCAAACCTACAGAGAAATAAAACTGAGAAAAAAACAATGATACACACCACAAGTTTCATACTGGTTACATAATATAGTCAACCTAAGACATCATGTCATACCTCATTAACTATCATCACTTAAGCAATTGCCACCACTACTCGACTGTGAGTTTAACCTTATCCTTGTCCACCAGTACAAATACCTGCTCCTGGGCCAGTCAGTCCATCAACTTTGATCAATACATGCAATAAATAGTAAGCAATAAGTGCTTGAATCCACCAGTAGCTCTCGTATCTTACTCTACTGCTCATTTCCCTGTTGTTACACATTTAGACGACAAGAACTTGCATTTCTACTAGCCTTCATTACAATTTAATGTGAAATATCACCACTGTGATAATGCAAATAAGTGGCTTCAGTCAACACACCCACAAGATCATTACTGTCCACGACATCAAAATGCATCAGTTAATTCCGATATTTTTTGTGCAATGCAAACTCTTGTCCCCTGTGACAACCTTACTGACCAATACAACAAGAGCCACTATGTTAGTATTACGCCACTGGCTAATAATTAAAGCATCATTGTACCAAATATTCTAATAAACATGTTACGTGTACTTGATAACCCAGAACAAACAAAAAACACAGTAACTATTCTAAACACAAATGTTAATAAAATACAATTACACTTGCTGTCCCTTCAGGAATGAAACATATAAAAAAAATTTACACAATTACAAGTACAAATACATTATTCCCTATCTTGCAAGTCACACGGAATCATTTCATTCTGTGATTTTCTTGGGGTCAACAAAGTTGCTGACAGGTTCCCTAGAAACACTGTCTCGGTGTCAAAGCTCTCCCATGGTTACCCGGACGGAAGTCTTTAAGTCAATCAAATCGGCATTTTGAACACGCACTGAACAGTAAACTGTACCTCACATTAAACACAAATGTCATAGTCACTCTCAGAGTACCATCCACACGAATCTGGTCGTCCAGAAATGGCCCTACAACTACTATTACCCACGGTTCTGTCCTTTCAGTTCATGGTGTAATTAAATGTCGTAAGTTCCAACAAACAGCACTTATTCCCGCACCAATTAAAGAAATGTCTCCTACTACAAATGCAAATGTCAATGTCCCACTTTACTTTCTTGCGTTCATACAATAATTAGTCACCAAACGACAACGGTCCTCTTTAAGTATACCAAGCGTCCCACATGCAATTCACAAAGCACACTTAACAAGTCACTGCCAAATGCTTATGGGTCCCACCGTTCAGTGGTCATAACAAAACAAAACAATCGTCCTGTCTGCTAAAGACAAAAATCTTTTCCACCACTCCCAACGTGGAAACACCAGTCCTTCACTTTCCACCTTATGGAGACATACGAGCAGTCATCTTGTTTCACGGCTCCACAGTCCAGTACTAGTTAATAGTTGCTGGTAAAAAATGCCCGCCGGGCTCTGCCGCGTGTCGTTCATTCTGCCGTGGGGCCGCCGCGCGAGCCGTTGAGCAGAAGAAACCACCCGCTGTTGCCTCCGCGGGATACTTTCCCCAGTCGTAAGTGTGGCGGAACTTATGAATGGCCAGTGGTACGTGCGTGTCGCCCCAGGCCGTCGACCTGCTGTAGCGGGCGCGTAGAGTGTACCTCGACTGGCAGTGGAGTGGGGAATGCCACGGCTCTGTCGCCTGTCGCCATGGCGACATCAGCTCGGCCCCGCTAGCGGTATGGGCGCGTTCTGCGCAGCACCTCAGCGCTACGACACCCAGTCAGACCCTTCCGTGCATCTCATAACATTACAGACAAAAGGATATTCTTACATTATTTAAATACTCATTGATTACATGTATGATCTATTAGATACATTGGTAATGAAAGAATCTTTGTTCTAAAAAACATAAAATTATACACCCTAGTTTTCTACACATACAACATCAACATTTATCTCTTTTCTATATACAGCCCACACTTGTGCTATTGAATGTACCTGTCGTCCCTCATACAAAACATGGAAGTGTCAAAAAAAAATACAAGAGGAATAAGGAACAATCTATACAGCTCATAATTACAATATCAGATAGTAGACTACTCTAACATCCTATCACAGTGAAAATATTAGAAACTGTTGATTCTAAAACTACAGTATACAGTGAACCTTTGTGCTTGTGACAGACTGAAATTAATACCCCTTGAAAGTGTTCTAACAAAAAATAAGAAATAATCTACACAGCTCACAATTACCTACCACATGTTATTAAATAGTAAACTACTTTAACATCCTAACACAATAAACATTTTAGAAACTGATGACTCTAAATCCACAACATACAATGCACCTTTGTGCTTGTGACAGACTGAAATTAGTATCTCTTTATATATTTTACCTTTTTATTATATATAACAACATTTCTAGGACATGTATGAAACATCCACATGATGTCAAATCCTGACCTGCCATCGAGGTTCATCCAAATGAAACAATAAAGCTCAAGAATGTTTTAGTTATGGATCGGTAGCATCCCCTTTACAGGAGTGTGCGCATTGATCACACTACTCTACGACTCTCACTCACCAGACATCACATTTTTCCTCTCATTCAATCCATTAATACACTAACAGAATAGGTCTAGAAGTCAGCTAACCTTAACACCACCACACTCACGACAACATACCATACCTTTGCTCCCTTATACTCAACCACATAACACATGAAGTTGTTTCGGAGACAGCATTCCAGTCTCCGAATTCGTCCTTTCACTCTGGCACCTCTCTCCATCGGCTTACCTCTGCATTCACTTTACCGATTATTCATCCTGCTAAATATCAACTTAGAATTGCGACATTTCATCTAAGAACAAAAAATACACAAATTATTCATCCTGCAAAATAACTGTACACATTCTTGATACCGTTTTGAATAGTTACACTGGCACCAGGCTTCAACAACAACAACAAAAATATTATTTTTGCAATATTGCAAATGTTATGGTAAGAATTAGATTTACACTCATATTACATCTTACGTCAGTATTCCACAACGTTCACCATCTGGATCTCATACTCCCTTTATGTCCTTTCACGTTGTGCAGTTGTCCTCATCTCTTCGTTCGTATTTCGGCTCTCCGTCCGTCCATTACTCCATCATTTCCTGGTCTTCCTTCGCCATTCGCATCAATCTCGATTGCAGTATACACAGGCCTCTCGGTAACATACATCTAAGACATCTCCACATTATTAATTCTACTCACCTTTATTTACCACTGTTTCATCACGTCGAATCTCTCTTTATTAATCACACTGCTTCACGTCGTTTCTCTCCTTAAATATCACCTTTATCAACTACCATTTATTACGTCGCTTCTCTCACTATGTACCATCTTTATCCTCTCATTACTCATCACGTCGTTTCTGCTTGATCCTTATTCATATGACAAAAAATACGTACATACACCACTCTGTCGACTCCTGTTCATGACTCATACGACCAGTCTATTCCGTCATACTTCCTGACATCCCGTCTGAAAATTCTTATGTTCGATTTGACCCTGCACAACGTTACACACCACAAATAAATACACTGACTATCTACCATAAATTGCCTACTTTCGATCTATCCTTAACATTTCCATAATTTGATGTTAGAAATGTGGTGAAGCCCACGAGATTGTTTTCCCTTGATCGTCTCAATCAGTACAGCATTTTCATGGACAATCCGCCTCACTCTGAATGGTCCAATATACACAGTAAAGAATTTGCTAGTTAGGAATCTGTGCTTACATGGAAATTAAATGTGTGCAGAGAATATACAAGCTGGGAGAAATGGGACAGCCCAAGTGTTAGAAACTTTGGTGCTAGTGGCCTCTTTCCTTAACAGCAGATTCCAAACAACCATACGCAGCACCTCATTATAACTGTCACTATGACATGGTGACTACACTTTTTGATTGCGTACTAGTTACTATGGACATTATGCAAGAAAAATTATACAATGATCTTCCAACCTTAGATGACGTAGCAAGCGATTACATAAAAAAATAAAAGATCCTACCAATCCAGAAAGAAATTGCAAACAAAAAAAAATTTTACTTCTTAGCGCTATCACAATAAATTCCATTAAACAAAAGTCTTAACAGCAAACCCTAACAGCAAAATATCCTGGCAAAATCTCCTGGCAAAATATATCCTGGAAAAATTATCCTGGCAGGGTCAAAATTATGAGAGGCACCCACATGCCTTGCTCATACTGTGGCATCAAGCAGTCATGCCTGCAAGATGAGTGGTCTGCCAAGCAAGTGAATTCATTCTTAACTATCGAGTAACATGAACTCTCGTACTCACAATTAAGTCACAAATTATCCTCCTGTATGAATAACATGCAACGGAAACGCACATCTGACTGTCAGTAATTTACAGAACTCTGACTGTTCACTATGCACTGGCAATACCACATTTTCTTTTTTCTTTTATTTAACGGCTTTTATCAACACATGGCCATCGCACTAAATATGAATGGCGCACACATTATAAATTCGGGACATCATGACAACATACAACTCGAAAGGAAAAGTCTACCAATCTTTTTCTTTTCACTATCTTATTTATTCTGATAAATTCTATAACCTAAACACACAAATTCTGTAACCTACAACAATAACACATGAGAAATTCCGCCCAGTGGGCATGGCTTTACATTGGTGATTCTCTACCTTATGATCTCATAATTATTTAACGCTACAGTGCACTTTCTGGATAGGATGGTGGATCTTTTATTATATCTCACACTTCGACTCTCACCATCATCATCACGAAACTTTCCTCCAGATCGAGCGGTACAGAAGGAACAAGCATAACCCACTACCTCTGCAACAACCTAGCTACTATCCCATGCAAACCACACATAAACAAATTACATGACATACACCACACTACAACATGGAATACAACACAATAAATAGTCACAACACTATCACTTTCAGCTTTCCCACTTCAATTAGTATTTATCCCAGTTTCACACGACACTGCCCCACTTCGTAATTCTTCTTTCCTACTATGAACTCAGGAGGTATATGCACGTCTTCCTGTGCAATGCAAGCCAAGTGGCGTTGCTGGATAGACGGCTGACTCACCTTGCTTCTCTCTCAGAGTATTATAGTTTGAATGAAGCGTCACACGGAAACATAACATGCAAAGTAATATTAAGAGCATATTCATCACACACGCGAATCCTCAACTGATACCATGGACGAGTACTTTGTCTCATACACAGATTGAGACTCACACAGTACTCACCACGTGGAAGTACTCGCCTCTAATTTCAAGTCCTGCACACGCTATTTCTTAAATATTTCAACTTATAGTACATACGCTAGTAATTCAGCTTAGCTTAAGCACACGCAAGTATTTCAACTTATTGTTACACGTGGTTTCATTGTGACCGTTGGTCACTTCCGAAGATTACTACGATCCCATTAATATTACCTGCCTGACATTTAATTCTCCCCACAAAAGTTCCTGAAATAGAGAAATTATTATTTCAAACTACTCTTAAATATTCCACATGCATACCATGTCTCCACTCTTTTGTCATTATGGAGCACTACTAAGACAGGTCTTAACAGCACAAGATCCAGCGGCAGAGTGCCGAAACATGGCCGTTCTTCAGGTCATCTCGCACCTCTGTCGAGGTGGGGGAAGACCATGCTACCGTATTGGTCAGTCACATTTCAGGCGCTCAAAACTCCGGTAAGTTTCATCTCTTTGGTTCCACCAAAGGTGGCTAAAGGATCGTCTCAAAGATGATCATATATTCACATTCACTATCTGCGGTTAGCAGACGACCATACATTCATTCATTTCACAGATCTCACCAAACTGGATGTAGGGATTTATTTTGTGGGAGTGCACATGTGATCAATTAAATAAATAAATTGTCATTCTTACCCACACTGGTATCTGGCTTCGCTGTATTAGTTGAAATTGAGTTATTATTAGAAAAAAATATGTTGTTCTGACAAAAATAATGAAGTATGTTGTACCTATTTTCAATGTCGGGCGGTACTGTACCCTTTCAATATCAGGTATCTGTTGTGCAACCTTTTTCTTAATATCCTCATGGTTGTAATCAATTTTATAATTTAAACTATCCAGATCCTCTTTCAACTTATTGCAGTCAGTCTTAAAGGAAGTTTCTAATTCAGCTTTATTGGATTCTAATTTATTGTCCATTGCCTCAAACCGTTTATTAAAATTGATTTGGCTGGCCACAATCATGTTATTTACCTCAGTTATATCAAATTTTAATTCAGCTGTCATTCTAGCATTTCTGGTAGCTATTGCTTGTAATAAAACATTTAAATCAATAGCCCCAGTGTTTTGGGTTGCTCACTAGCTGGTTTTTTATCACACTCAGGTGACAAAAAACTAGCTCCAATACCAGAATCATCAAAACGAAATGAAACATCTGATTGATCAGTCATATCTAACTTATCCTTTTTAAACTCTACCACCTCTGATGACTGTTTCGTTTCTAACTCATCAGATAAACTATCATCCAATAAACTAACAATTTCTGATTTCTGCTTTACTACAGGGGTCTCTATTATTGAATCATTGTCCCTTTTCACTCTACTGTCAGGAGTCAATACTTCATATTTCACTTTAACATTACTATTTTCATGCATATTTACACTTGAACCGTTGTCTGGATTTACAGTTCCCTCAACAGACGTAGGTTCTGATTTAAGTTTAACCTCAGTTTCTTCTGGCAGTTCCATCACCGACAGTCTTTTAGCGCAGGTTAGTAAAAATTTTAACAGCTTTTCACTTAACTTAGTTCCTTCTGCACGACGTATGGCGTTGCCGGCGCGGTGTACCAGGATTACTGATGCGACGCGGCGCGTTGAGCTGCAGACGGCACTTCGACGGCTGTTGTTTGCGTGGCCCGCAACTGCAGGCGTGGCTCCGGTTGCTCCGGAGGACGACTGCGGTGAGGCGAAACTGGCTTCTCGCGATGCCGGCAGTGCCGCTAGACTCAGTGCCAGCTCCGCCAATCCAGATGCGTTGTTAATCCAATTGCGTCGTCCACATGCACACGTAACACTATCACTGTTCTATTACTCAGTGGCGTGTCGCATTTCACTCCCGAATGGTGCTATGGTTGGCCCGTTAGATGGCGCTGCCATGGGTCAAACGGATAACAACTACATTTTTTTAAAAGTAAGAACCTCATTTTTTATTACATATTCGTGTAGTACGTAAAGAAACATGAATGTTTTAGTTGAACCACTTTTTTCGCTTTGTGATAGATGGCGCTGTAATAGTCACAAACGTATAAGTACGTGGTATCACATAACATTCCGCCAGTGCGGACGGTATTTGCTTCGTGATACATTACCCCTGTTAAAATGGACCGTTTACCAATTGCGGAAAAGGTCGATATCATGTTGATGTATGGCTATTGTGATCAAAATGCCCAACAGGCGTGTGCTATGTATGCTGCTCGGTATCCTGAACGACATCATCCAAGTGTCCGGACCGTTCGCCGGATAGTTACGTCATTTAAGGACACAGGAAGTGTTCAGCCACATGTGAAACATCAACCACGACCTGCAACAAATGATGATGCCCAAGTAGGTGTTTTAGCTGCTGTCGCGGCTAATGCGCACATCAGTAGCAGCCAACCTGCGCGAGAGTCGGGAATCTCAAAAACGTCGGGGTTGAGAATGCTACATCAACATTGATTGCACCCGCACCATATTTCTATGCACCAGGAATTGCATGGCGACGACTTTGAACGTCGTGTACAATTCTGCCGCTGGGCAGAAGAGAAATTACTGGACGATGAGAGATTTTTTTGCACGCGTTCTATTTAGCGACGAAGCTTCATTCACCAACAGCGGTAACGTAAACGGGCATAATATGCTCTATTGGGCAACGGAAAATCCACGATGGCTGCGAGAAGTGGAACATCAGCGACCTTGGTGGGTTAATGTATGGTGCGGCATTATGGGAAGAAGGATAATTGGCTCCAATCTAAATGGTGCAATGAATGCTGATTTCCTACATAATGTTCTACCGATGTTACTACAAGATGTTTCACTGCATGACACAATGGTGATGTACTTCCAACATGAAGGATGTCCAACACATAGCTCACGTGCGGTTGAATCGGTACTGAATAGCATATTTCATGACAGGTAGATTGGTCGTCGAAGCACCTTCGCCAGATCTGACGACAGATGTTAAGTCCCATAGTATTCAGAACAATTTGAACCATTTTTTTTATTTATTTTTTTTATCTGACGTCCCCGGATTTCTTTCTGTGGAGAAAGTTGAAAGGATATTTGATATCGTGATCCACCGACAACGCCTGACAACATGCGTTAGCGCATTGTCAATGCATGTGTGAACATTACGGAAGGCGAACTACTAGCTGTTGAGATGAATGTCGTTACACGTATTGCCAAACGCACTGAGATTGACGGACATAAAAAAATGGTTAAAATGGCTCTGAGCACTATGGGACTTAACTTCTAGGTCATCAGTCCCCTAGAACTTAGAACTACTTAAACCTAACTAAACTAAGGACATCACACACATCCATGCCCGAGGCAGGATTCGAACCTGCGATCGTAGCGGTTTACTCGGTTCCAGACTGTACCGCCTAGAACCCCTCGGCCACTCCAGCCGGCCAAGACGGACATCATTTCGACCAATTATTGCATTAATGTGGTATTTACAGGTAATCACGCTGTAACAACATGCGTTCTCAGAAATGATAAGTTCACAAAGGTACATGTACCACATTGTAACAACCGAAATAAAATGTACAAACGTACCTACATTCTGTATTTTAATTTAAGAAACCTACCTCTTACCAACTGTTCGTCTAAAATTGTGAGCCATATGTTTGTGACTATTACAGCGCCATCTATCACAAAGCGAAATAAATGGTCCATATAAAACATTCACATTTCTTTACGTACTACACGAATACGTAATAAAAAATGGGGGTTCCTATTTTTAAAAAAACGCAGTTGTTGTCCGTTTGACCTATGGCAGCGCCATCTAGCGGGCGAACCAATGAGCCATCGTGTTTCCCCCTGCAAGCTAGACAAGTTTCGTTCTTTGTAGTTCTTTCGTTTGACACTTATTTCGTGACATATTTGGCCCGAACACGATCAATGGACCACCCTGTATATACTTATATGGATATGGTCACAAGTTGTCAACAAGAGACTGTACAACCTGGTGATTGCTCCATATTGGTGTGGACTGTGTTTTTGTGGAATGGACTGCGTCCTCTGGTCTAATTAAACCGATCATTATCTGGAAATGGTAATGTTACTTGGACGATGGCCAATGATCTCTTCAGGACGGATGCACACCAAGTGGCAATTCTTCCGGGAATCAGCGCACTGCATTAGTAGTGAGTTGATAAATTAGGAATTGGGTCCGCCGGGAAGTGTGCTACGGTAGTCCGTGCAATTTTGTTGGCCACTGCGTCCGGATGGCTTAGTCGTCAGTGCATCTGCCTAGCAAGCAGGCGACCGGGTTCTAATCCCAGTCTGCCACAAATTTTCAACTTTCTCTATTGATTTAAAGCAATGCGTACTCGCAGCCGATGTCCGCAACTCCTTTGTATATTACTTGGAGGCCATTGGTTTGAAGAATATTCTGAGTAATTCGGGCGAACATTCCTGCCACTCAGATCGCCGAAAACGAATCCTACGCATTATCATAACCGAGACGTCAGTTCACGCGCAAAATCTACAACTTCAGCACTATCGCAATGAAAATAATGAAATTACCGTATGGCACAGTTGGTCGGGATGTCGCATTCTGGTTCGACCGTCAAGTGCAAGTCTTACTTTATTCGGCACCACGAGGACAACACAAGACCCAGTCCACGAACATAGAAAATCCCCGATCCGGCAGGAAATCGAACCCGGGCCCAGTGCATGGGAAGCAAGCACGTTACCACCCAGTTTTTTTGTGTTTGTTCGTTGCGGACGTCACATGACTTCCGTTCAAGCTCGTTGTTGATCCTTTCACTCAGTTTTGTTATTACAAAGGCCAACCAGCTGACCGAACACGCTGAGCTACCGTGCCGGCAAAATGCTAACCATTACACCACAGCAATATATGATGATTATTAGAACAACACAACACCCAGTCCCATCCAGCTAAGCAGACGGACACTTCCGCAATAACAGACGGCTGTAAAGGCGGCATGGCTGAATATTTCTGCAGGGAACTTCAAACGACATGTTGAATTCGTGCCACGTCGAGTTTCTACACTACACTGGGCAAAATAAGGTCTCACACGATATTGGGGGGTATCCCATGACTTTTGTCACTTCAGTGTATTCCTTCTAAATACAAGTACTAAATACAAGTGGCAACTCTGGACACTAAATACAAGTGGCAACTCTGGACTCCATATGTCTTCTCAGACTAGTTCGTGGTAAATAAATAACTACAAATTTTAAGGTAAATACCTTAGTCAAAGAGGGCAAAGCAAAACGAAACAAAACTGCAAAACCAGGCTTAATAAGTACAGAGACGAGTCGCAGCCATATTGTCACAAGTCTCTGCTAACCAACCAGACAGCCATACAGTAAACACGAATCACATGTGCGATCCTTCAGTTCGCGTGGGATTTCAATGCGGTCAGCGACCGATCGGTGCGATTCGCCGAAACATGTGCGATCGGTCACCAACGCGACGGATCGCTGCGATCCGTCTCTCGTATGTGGGGTCCTTGATGGATCGCACGCTATTCGTACTCACAATACGGCTGCCTGGCTGGTTAGCCTCGATGTGTGACAGTATCACAGTGACTTGTCTCTGTAGGTATTAATCTTGGTTATGCAGTTTTGTTTCGTTTTCATTTGACCTCTTTGAATAAGAACTTTACGTTGGAATTTATAGTTATTTAGGGACCAAGAACTGCTCTGAAAAGTGAAGCGGAATCGGAGGTTGCCATTTATATGATGCAGTAAAACAAAGTAGACCTTCAGATTTTACAGTCATTAACATTTGGAAGCTTTTGTTGCAGAAGTAGAATTGATAGGAAGTTCATAGTAATAATCACAATACACTGGGCTCCATTTCAAGATTTTGAGTTATTTGTAAAAGAATTACAAGAACTGTTAAAGTTTTTAACTTCTAAGCAGAATGACATATCTACATTACATTTATCACTCTGCAAACCTCAGTAAACCGAGCTAGGTGGTGCAGTGGTTAGACACTGGACTCGCATTCGGAAGGACGACGGTTCAATCCCGCGTCCGGCCATCCTGATTTAGGTTTTCCGTGATTTCCCTAAATCACTCCAGGCAAATGCCGGGATGGGTCCTCTGAAAGGGCACGGCCGACTTCCTTCCCCATCCTTCCCTAATCCGATGAGACCGATGACCCCGCTGTCTGGTCTCCTTCCCCAAACCAACCAACCAAACCTCAGTAAAGTGCATAGCAGGTACGTCGCACCCTACGACTTATTAGGGTTTCTTCCAGTTCCATTCACGTATGGGACGCTGGAAGAATGATTGTCTCTCCGCATGCTGTTATTATTCTAATCTTGGCCTCATGGTCCCTTTAAAAGCGTTACTTAGGGGATTGTAGTACATTTCTAGAGTCATCAAATTTAGGTTTCTTTCGTTTCTTGAAGTTCACAATTTTATTTTTTGGACATTTAAAGAAAGATGTCTACCTTTACACCATTCTGAAATCTTCTCAAGAGCAGACTGAATACTTATGCAGCTTCTTTCAGGCTCTACATTATAGATAACAGAATC
The DNA here is from genome assembly GCF_023864345.2 of Schistocerca serialis cubense. Taxonomy (NCBI): domain Eukaryota; kingdom Metazoa; phylum Arthropoda; class Insecta; order Orthoptera; family Acrididae; genus Schistocerca; species Schistocerca serialis. The sequence continues at coordinate 516,567,218 of NC_064642.1, read as the reverse complement.
TTCCGGAAAAGCTGAGGTTACTATCAGTGTTATCCGCAAGGACATCAATATACACTACTGGCCATTAAAATTCCTACACCACGAAAATGACGTGCTACATACGCGAAATTCAACCGACAGGAAGAAGATGTTGTGTTATGCAAATGATCAGCTTTTCAGAGCATTCACACAAGGTTGGCGCCGGTGGCGATACCTACAACGTGCTGACAGGAGGAAAGTTGCCAACCGATTTCTCATACACAAACAGCAGTTGAGCGGCGTTGCCTGGTGAAACGTCGTTGTAATGCCTCATCTAAGGAAGAGAAAATCGTACCATCACGTTTCCGACTTTGATAAAGGTCGGAGTGTAGCCTATCGCGATTGCGGTTTCTCGTATCGCGACATTGCTGCTCTCGTTGGTCGAGATCCAATGACTGTTAGCGGAATATGGAATCGGTAGGGTCAGGAGGGTAATATGGAACGCCGTGCTGGATCCCAACGGCCTCGTATCGCTAGCAGCCGAGATGACAGGCATCTTATCCGCACGGCTGTAACGGATCGTGCACAGCCACGTCTCGTTCCCTGAGTCAAGAGATGAGGACGTTTGCAAGACAACAATCATCTGCACGAACTGTTCGACGACGTTTGCAGCAGCATGGACTATCAGCTCGGAGACCATGGCTGCGGTTACCCTTGACGCAGCAGCACAGACATGAGCGTCTGCGATAGTGTACTCGTCTACGAACCTGTGTGCACGAATGGCAAAACGTCATTTTTTCGGATGAATTCAGGTTCTGTTTACAGCATCATGGTGGTCGCATCCGTGTTTGGCGACATCGCGGTGATCGCACATTGGAAGCGTGTATTCGTCATCGCCATACAGTGGTATCATCCGGCGTGATGGTATGGGGTGCCATTGGTTACGCGTCTCGGTCACCTCTTGTTCGCATTGACGGCACTTTGAACAGTGCACGTTACATTTCAGATGTGCTACGACCCGTGGCTCTACCATTCATTCGATCCCTGCGAAACCCTACATTTCAGCAGGATAATGCACGACCGCATGTTGCAGGTCCTGTACGGGCCTTTCTGGATACAGAAAATGTTCGACTGCTGCCCTGGCCAGCAACTTCTCCAGATCTCTCACCAATTGAAAACGTCTGGTGAATGGTGGCGGAGCAACTGGCTCATCACAATACGCCAGTCACTACTCTTGATGAACTGTGGTATTGTGTTGAAGCTGCATGGGCAGCTGTACCTGTACACGCCATCCAAGTTCTGTTTGCGTATCAAGGCCGCATTTACGGCCAGAGGTGGTTGTTCTGGGTACTGATTTCTCAGGATCTATGCACCCAAATTGCGTGAAAATGTAATGACATGTCAGTTCTAGTATAATATATTTGTCCAATGAATACCTGTTTATCATCTGCATTTCTTCTTGGTGTAGCAATTTTAATGGTCAGTAGTGTACAACATGAACGGCAGGGGTCCCAATACACTTCCCTGTGGCACACCATAAGCTGCTTGATCCAACGATGGCCCTCCATCCAGTTACAAATTTCACTTGATACACCGTATGATCGCACTTTTGACAATAAGGTAGATGTAGTATTGAGTCAAATGCTTTTCGGAAGTCAAGAAATACTACATCTATTTGACTGCCTTGATCGAAAGCTTGCGTTATGCCGTGTGAGAAAAGTTTGTGTTGGCCTTCACATGACTGATGTTTTTGGAACATGTGCTGCTTGGCATGGAGGAGGTCATATCTCATACTGTTTGATCTCAGAATATGTTACAAGATTCTGCAACAAATTGATATCAAGACTACTGGACGGTAGTTTTGTGGATCACTTCTGCTACCCTTCTGGTAGACGGTTGTAATCTGTACTTTCTTCCAACTACTGGGCACGGTTTCTTGTTCGAAGGTTCTACAACAGATTAAAGTTAGAACAGGGGCTAACTCAGCAGCAAATTGAGTGTAGGGATTCCTTCGCACCCTCGAGCTTTGTTCAGTGTTAACGATTTCAGCTGTTTCTTAACACCACTGACACTAATACTTATTTCACTTATCTTGCTTGTGGTACGAGAATTAAATTGAAGCAATCCTCTTGGGTTTTCCTTTGTAAAGGAATATATGAAAATAGGATAAAGCATTTCAGCTTTTGCTACCCTCAGTTTCACGCCACTTAATATAACGTATATGTGTCATAGGTCAAAGCCAACCACTGGTACCATACACTTCGGTTGTAACATGAGGCATCTGCCAAGTAACAAATGATGTAACTTACCTGACCAATTAACCAATACCTCCTTGAGAATGTCAGTTTTCTATATTTATAAATGACAGAGCGCAGCAAACAGTCGCTTTTTTTTCAGGTTTTATTACGGAAATCCAGATTTCGGCTAGCGCCTAGCCATTATCAATAGATATTTTTTAATCTCTATCAATGTTAATTCCCTGTTGTTCGGGCGTCAGTCACTACTAGTAACAGGAGACTAACATGCCTCGAGATTAAAAAATAGTGCATTGATAATGGCTAGCTGAAATCTGGATTTGCGTAACAAAAGCTGAAAAAAAAAAAAAAAAAAAAAGGACGACTGATCGCGCTGCGCTCTATCATTTATAAATTACATAACAGTCGCTGAGGGCACCTACTTTCCTACTGGAAGGTAACCTGATAGTTTTCTTTTGAAACATCTCGTCCATTCCTTTTTTTAGAGACAATGTCCTTTCTCCCTCCTTCCGAATTGTTTCTTATCTACAATTCCGTTGTAGGTTCTCAAGAGGCATTACCAATTTTTGTCATACTGTCCTGGGGTAAAATATCTCCCTATTCTCATATTTACGTGGATCGGCATTACTTCCCCCAACGGCTGTCTCCTTCGCTTTTACCGAATCGGGTGCTATGAATTCTGTAAAATTCAATAATTGCTAATTTGGGTTCCTGCGGGGAAGATGTATGGTAGAATGAATGGTAGACTAGAAACAGTGATACTCTCCCGATGTCTTAAAATTGGTAATACTATAGAGCACAATTTCCATATTTGCTGCCAAAAATAACAGATATACAAAATACCACAGAAACCCTTTTTTGAAACCACTTACCTTCTAACACGTCATCGCCACATGAGTAATAATTTCGGTTGCTGCACATAATCACTTCAGTTGTTCAATGTTTCCACGAGGCTTGAAATTCCGAGTGGAAACGGAACGAGAAACGTTCCGGCAGCACTAGCCATAACGCCGTCCGAACACGGGATGAGTCAACAGACGTTGATGTAGCGCTGTACGAGTTTTGTGACGTCACTTCCTGTTGTTCAATGTTGATTAGGCACTGCCATACGTGAAACGAAAATAGCTTCTGCGATATTTCGGCAACGTGCAATGAAACGCTTAATCAGTAAGAGGCAAGAACGTTTTATACGTCACAAACTAAACTTGGGACACACCATATTTCATTTCATTGTTTTCAGTTGAAGCCCATATTTTGTAGGTTTTATATTATAATTTATGTCATGCTATGTTGTTGTTGTGGTCTTCAGTCCTGAGACTGGGTTGATGCAGCTCTCCATGCTACTCTATCCTGCGCAAGCTTCTTCATCTCCCAGTACTTACTGCAACCTACATCCTTCTGAATCTGCTTAGTGTATTCAATTCATCTCTTGGTCTCCCTCTACGGTTTTTACCCTCCACGCTGCCCTCCAATGCTAAATTTGTGATCCCTTGATGCCTCAGAACATGTCCTACCAACCGATTCCTTCTTCTAGTCAAGTTGTGCCACAAACTCCTCCCCATTTCTATTCAATACCTCCTCATTAGTTATGTGATCTACCCATCTAATCTTCAGCATTCTTCTGTAGCACCACATTTCGAAAGCTTCTATTCTCTTCTCGTCCAAACTATTTACCGTCCATGTTTCACTTCCATACATGGCTACACTCCATAAAAATACTTTCAGAAACGACTTCCTGACACTTAAAGCTATACTCGATGTTAACAAATTTCTCTTCTTCAGAAACGCTTTCCTTGCCATAGCCAGTCTACATTTTATATCCTCTCTACTTCGACCATCATCAGTTACTTTGCTCCCCAAATACCAAAACTCCTTTACTACTTTAAGTGTCTCATTTCCTAATCTAATTCGGTAAGCATCAACCGACTTAATTCGAATACATTCCATTATCCTCGTTTTGATTTTGTTGATGTTCATCTTATATCCTCCTTTCAAGACGCTATCCATTCCGTTCAACTGCTCTTCCAAGTCCTTTGCTGTCTCGGACAGAATTACAATGTCATCGGCGAACCTCAAAGTTTTTATTTCCTCTCCATGGATTTTAATACCTAATCCGAATTTTTCTTTTGTTTCCTTTACTGCTTGCTCAATATACAGACTGAATAACATCCTGGAGAGGCTACAACCCTGTCTCACTCCCTTCCCAACCACTGCTTCCCTTTCATGTTACTCGACTCTTATAACTGCCATCTGGTTTCTATACAAATTGTAAATAGCCTTTCGCTCCCTGTATTTTACCCCTGCCACCTTCAGAATTTGAAAGAGATTATTCCAGTCAACATTGTCAAAAGCTTTCTCTAAGTCTACGAATGCTAGAAACGTAGGTTTGCCTTTTCTCTACTTAGGAGGAAGTTGTTATCAGGAGAAAGAAAACTGGTTTTCTACGGATCGGAGCGTGGAATGTCAGATCCCTTAATCGGGCAGGTAGGTTAGAAAACTTAAAAAGGGAAATGGATAGGTTAAAGTTGGATATAGTGGGAATTAGTGGCAGGAGGCAGAAGACTTCTGGTCAAGTGAATACAGGGTTATAAATATAAAATCAAATAGGGGTAATGCAGGAGTAGGTTTAATAATGAATAGGAAAATAGGGATGCGGGTAAGCTACTACAAACAGCATAGTGAACGCATTATTGTGGCCAAGATAGATACGAAGCCCACGCCTACCACAGTAGTACAAGTTTATATGCCAACTAGCTGCGCAGATGACGAAGAGATTGATGAAATGTATGATGAGATAAAAGAAATTTGCAGATAGTGAATGGAGACAAAAATTTAATACTCATGGGTGACTGGAACTCGACATTAGGAAAAGGAAGAGAAGGAAATGTAGTAGGTGAATATGGAATGGGAGTAAGGAATGAAAGAGGAAGCCGCCTGGTAGGATTTTGCACGGAGCATAACTTAATCATGGCTAACACTTGGTTCAAGAATCATGAAAGAAGGTTGTATACATGTAAGAAGCCTGGAGATACTGGAAGGTATCAGGTACATTATATAATGGTAAGACAGGAACCAGGTTTTAAATTGTAAGACACTTCCAGGGGCAGATGTGGACTCTGACCACAATCTGTTGGTTATGGACTGTAGATTAAAACTGAAGAAACTGCAAAAAGGGGGCAAATTGAGGAGATGGGACCTGGATAACCTGAAAGAGCCAGAGGTTGTAGAGACCTTCAGGGAGTGATTGACAAGAATGGGGGAAAGAAATGCAGTAGAAAAATAATGGGTAGCTTTGAGAGACGAATTAGTGAAGGTAACAGAGGATCAAGTAGGTAAAAAGACGAGGGGTAATAGAAATCCGTGGCTAACGGAAGAGATACTGAATTTAATTGATGAAAGGAGATAATACAAAAATGCAGTAAATGAAGCAGGCAAAAAGGAATACAAACGTTTCAGAAATGAGATCGACAGGAAGTGCAAAATGGCTAAGCAGGGATGGCTAGAGGACAAATGTAGACGCTTATCTCACTAGGGGTAAGACAGATACTGCCTACAGGAAAATCAAAGAGACCTTTGGAGAAAAGAGAACCACTTGTATGAATATCAAGAGTTCAACCAAACCCAATAATAAGCAAAGAAGGGAAAGCAGAAAGGTGGAAGGAGTATATAGAGGGTCTATATAAGGGCGATGTTCTTGAGGACAATATTATAGAAATGGAAGAGAATGTATGTGAAGATGAAATAGGAGATATGATGCTGCGTGAAGAGTTTGATGGAGCTCTGAAACACGTAAGTCGAAACAAGGCCCCAGGAGTAGACAACATCCCATTAGAGCTAATGACAGCCTTGGGAGAGTCAGGCCTAACAAAACTCTACCATCTAGTGAGCAAGATGTATGAGACAGGCGAAATACCCCCAGACTTTAAGAAGAACATTGTAATTCCAATCCCAAAGAAAGCAGGTGTTGACAGATGTGAAAATTACCGATCTATCAGTTTAATAAGCCACAGCTGCAAAATACTAACACGAATTCTTTACAGACGAATGGAAAAACTGGTAGAAGCCGACCTCGGAGAAGATCAGTTTGGATTCCGTAGAAATGCTGGAACACGTGAGCCAATACTGACCCTACGACGTATCTTAGAAAATAGATTAAGGAAAGGCAAACCTACGTTTCTAGCATTTGTAGACTTAGAGAAAGCTTTTGACAATGTTGACTGGAATACTCTCCTTCAAATTCTGAAGGTGGTAGGGTAAAATACAGGAAGCGACAAACTATTTACAATTTGTACAGAAACCAGATGGCAGTTATAAGAGTCGAGGGACATGAAAGGGAAGCAGTCGTTGGGAAGGGAGTGAGACAGGGTTGTAGCCTATCCCCGATGTTATTCAATCTTTATATTGTCAAGCAGTAAAGGAAACAAAAGAAAAATTCGGAGTTGGTATTAAAATCCATGGAGAATAAATAAAAACTTTGAGGTTCGCCGATGACATTGTAATTCTGTCAGAGACAGCAAAGGACCTGGAAGAGCAGTTGAACGGAATGGACAGTGTCTTGAAAGGATGATATAAGGTGAACGTCAACAAAAGCAAAACGAGGGTAATGGAATGTAGTCGACTTAAATCGGGTGATGCTGCCGGAATTAGATCAGGAAATGCGACACTTAAAGTAGTAAAGGAGTTTTACTCTTTGGGGAGCAAAATAACTGATGATTGTCGAAGTATAGAGGAAAGCGTTACTAAAGGAGAGAAATTTTGTTAACATCGAGCATAGATTTAAGTGTCAGGAAGTCGTTTCTGAAAGTATTTGTATGGAGTGTAGCCATGTATGGAAGTGAAACATGGACGATAAATAGTTTGGACAAGAAGAGAATAGAAGCTTTCGAAATGTGGTGCTACAGAAGAATGCTGAAGATTAGATGGGTAGATCACATAACTAATGAGGAGGTATTGAATAGGATTGGGGAGAAGAGTAGTTTGTGGCACAACTTGATTAGAAGAAGGGATCTGTTGGTAGGACATGTTCTGAGACATCAAGGAATCGCCAATTTAGTATTGGAGGACAGGGTGGAGGGTAAAAATCGTAGAGGGAGCCCAAGAGATGAATACATTAAACAGATTCAGAAGGATGTAGGTTGCAGTAGGTACTGGGAGATGAAGAAGCTTGCACAGGATAGAGTAGCATGGAGAGCTGTATCAAAACAGTCTCTGGACTGATGACCACAACAACAGCAATAGACAAAGGAATATGAATAGCATTTTATCCATGGAGGAAATGTGCGTTTTAACAGATCTAACGCAGGAATTTTACGTGTGTCCATATGCTAAACAAATTCTGTGGTTTGCGAGCCAGATACAGCTGAGGGAAGACGTCAGAGAGTGCTGCACCCGAAAATCACTTCAGCCAGCACTTCCCATTCTGAGACAGGCGCTGATCTCGTGAGTTTTGATTCATTTCCTCGTCCACGTCAACGTCAGCTGCCTTGTCCCGCGTGAGGATTGCATAGGCACGGGTTTCGTATATCACCATTGTTACGCATGCGCCGTAACGCCAGTTTTCTCACTCATGACGAAAGCTCTCTGACCGCTGCGCGAAGAAATCTAAAGGCTTCGTTCGAAGAATAGCGACGTTTCAAAAACTAGAATCGATACGGGCCGGCTGGACTGAGAGACCGACGTCATTAACGTTACCAGTATGATATCATGAACGTTAGCCATACCAGTATGATGTCATAAACGTTAGCCAATCAGCAAAATCCAGCTTATTGGCCCCCCTGAGATGAAGTAGCAACAGCCACCATTAGTGCTGTGCTGGAACACGACTCGAACTGTTTGATAAATCCTGGGCATTCGTTGAGTTTTCGATTGCCACATGATCTAGCGATTTCGTCTACAGTTATGCTGTGAAAACCACTGTGAAGTGCATGCCAGAGCGTATGTCCTATTGTACCACTAATTAATTCATTATTCTTTACCATTTACGTATGGATCACACGAAGAATGACTACTTACATGTCTTTCTCTGAGAGGTATAGTTAGTCTAATAGTGTCTTCGCGATCTCTGTGAGAGTCATACCAAGGGAGTTGTAATATATTCCTAGATTCATCACTTAAAATTGGATCTAGAAACGATGGGATAGTTTTCTTCTATCTTCAAGCGTCTGTCAGCTCAGTTCTTTCAGCATCTTAGAGACCCACCCATGAGTAGAACGAATGAGTGACCATTCGTGCTGTCCTTCCTATTCAATATCCGCTGTCTGTCCTATATGGTACATGTCCCGTACATGTGGGCAATATTCTGGGACGGGTCACACGAGTGTTTAGTATGCTGTCCCTTTTGTAGACTGACTGCGCTTCCCTAGTACACTACTAATGAACAGCAGTATCCCAACTACTTTACCTACGACTGAGCTTAAGTGACCATTTCATTTCATATCCTTGCAAATTGCTACATCCAGGTATTTGTATGAGTTGATGCAACTCACTGAAATGATTGTCAATGGATAATATGTTGTTTCTTTCGTTTTGTGAGACGCACAGTTTTACGTTTCTGAATGTTTAAACTAAGTTGCCAGTCTCTGTACCACTTAGAAATCTTAGCTGTAAATTTGTGCAGCTTCTTTCAGACATTACTTCAATATAGATAATTGCACCATCAGCAAAAAGTCAGACGTTAATATCAACATTTTCTGCGAGGTCATTAATACACAAGATGAAAAGCAAGGGTCTGAACACACTTCCCTGGGGCACAACCAAAGTTTTTTCTGTTGGCATTATTTCCATGATATGTCATAGTGTTATTAATATACACTGCAGCAAAAAAATAGTACAGCTGGAAAGGTGACGTAGATTTTGATCCGATGACAACATATACCACCTGGGAGATAGCAGACGTACTGACAATGGTTTCAAAGTCGTCCGCCAACAGACAGCGTATTGTAGTAGCTACCTGAGGGCACCTGTGTCTAACCTTTAATAGGCAATTGTCACAGCGAGAAGGCACAGTGTGGTGCAGGCGTGCGAAGCAAGCAGGCAAACAAACCAAGGAGAAGTACTTGTGCTTCCTACAGCAAACTGAGCGACGTTGGAATGGATCAAATAATGGCCTTTCGAGTGACAGGATGGTCCTTTCAGAGAACTGCCACATACGTTGGACGTGCTGCGTCAGTTGTGCAATGATGCTGGTATCAGTGGTCGTGTGAACATCCTCACACCTGTGGATGTGGTTTTGGACGTCCACGAAGTACAGAAGCCAACCAGGATCGTTGAGTTGAAGGGAAGCAGTGGCAGATCGTACAAACAGAGGGCTTGTGAACACAGACGTGTCAACACGAACTGTTGCGAACCGGTTGTCGCAGTGGAACTACGGGCACGCCCGTCTTCTACTTCCACTCACACCACAGCATCGACGGGCAAGACTCGACTGGTGCCGCCAGAGGACCACTCGGAAGAAGGAATGGCGGGCCCTGGTCTTCAACGATTGGAAAGCAGATTCTGTCTGCCAGCAAGTGGTGGTCGATTGAGTGTACGATATAGACCTGGCTAATGCTGTCTCGTAGTGTGTATTCGTCCAAGACACACTCGCTCCACCCCAGGCCTTATGGTCTGAATGCAAACTGTCGCGATTCTAGGCGCTACAGTCTGAAACCGCGCGAAAGCTACGGTCGCAGCTTCGAATCCTGCCTCGGGTATGGATGTGTGTGATGTCCTTAGGTTAGTTAGGTTTCAGTAGTTCTGAGTTCTAGGGGACTGATGACCTCAGAAGTCCCAAAGTGCTCAAAGCCATTTGAACCATTTGCAAACTCTCGTTCACCTTTGGTGTCTCTGGACGGGACGCTTACCAGAGCTCGGTACGTGCAGAATGTTCTGTTGCCAGTCCTGTAAACTGGAGCGTCATATGTTGTTCCAACAGGATAACGCTCGTCCCCACCCTGCCTGTGAAACTCAGCGTGCTCTGCAAGACGAGCAACAACTTCCCTGGCCAGCAAGATCTCAGAACTCCATTCGCGCACATGTGGGATGTGATGTCGCGAGAAGTGACTCGAGCGACTCGTCAACCAACAACTGACATAACAACACGAACAGGACGATCAGGCGTGGTGTAACGTAGTCCAGCACAGTATTCGCCAGCTCTACGACAGACTGGATACCGGAGTCAGCACCTGCATTGCCACCCGTGGAAGCTACACCACGTAGTAATAAGCGTCTTTCAGCATGGACCGACACCTGGTGTCTCAGAACTGCTTGTCCTATTGATCTGTGAATGTAATCATTTCATGTGCTCCATATCCACTATTGCAACAATAAATCTGAGTGGATTGGAAACCTCTTAAAGTGTGTACTATTTTCTTTCCGACAGTGTATTTTGGATGTGAACTGTGTAATATATACTACAGTATCTTATAGTATATAGATGACATGAAAACCCAGCCTTTAATATTTAGATAAGTGATCACAATCATGATTCAGTCTAATTCACGAGCTTAGTTGATCCTGCGATATAGTGATGTATGTTCCATCGCCACAGGAGGTCTTGTCACTGTTATTTATTCTCGCGGTCGCAGTCACATTCAATTTAATTTATTTCGTTTATTAGGCCTTCACATTCCCATTTGCTTTCTTATTTTATCTGAATTTTACTATTCTGTTTTAAATCTGATCAAAAACTGATAACCTTTTACACTTTATACTAACGTGTGAACAGGAATCAAAACGCTCACTTGCAAATTATTATGGCCTCTAATAACCGAATAAAACACTATACTGGGTTCAAAATCGAGCTCTATTTCTGAAGAACTATACCTTCGTCTTTGGCTGTTAGCTTTACAGAAAAAAGAAAAATCATCATTAATGTTCAGGCCTCAATACAGCTTCCAGAAACACTGTATCAAAACCGTTCCTGTATATTATTTCAAATACAACAGTTGTTTGTACGGGAGACTTACTAGCATTTACACCTGTGTTTCACGATACTTTCAAATTACAAGCAGAGCTATAGCTTGTTCTCCTGGCAATCTTTTAGCTTCTTGCGATAGCTTGCTCTCGTTTCGCGTCAGTCAAATGTCATGTGGTTATTCGAACAACACTCGATACTGTATCGATCACTGCATCGTATGTGGAAATCTCGAGCACATTCGGAAGCGAGTGTAGTTGGTCCGGCCCTAGTCTCCAGCTGGTGATGTCTATTGATCGTGTTATGGAGATATTTACGACATTACGGCATTTGTGACATCACCTCCTTCCTCAATCGTGTACGAATCTATTACACATCGCCGACAGTGAACTAGTCGTTAACACGGAGTTGTGTGTTTATAGCAGACATTCGGTGGGTAACAAACACGGAAAAAAGTTTAGAGTGCTCTCTTCATAGTTTCGAAGGTAAATGCTTCAAATTCCTCTGAAGTTTCTGCTATATATAATCTCATGTTTATGTTCCAGATCATACTAAATTTTTACATGACTGACTTGGGAATAACAAAGAATTTTAACGCCACAAAGCCCTTTATTTTCTGAATGACGTTCTGGCGCTGCTCTAGCAGTTAACTAGGATGTTCCGTGCCCATAACTATTGACATCAATCATTCTTTTAATTATATACAAAAGTTCGAAATGATTTCCAGCATTTCATTTAAATTATAATGTAGTAGTAATTCGCAGTTCTATTATAGAATGAATAATTCTTTCACATTTGTCTTCAACCTTCAGCGGAAATAACACTCGACGTCGTCTGCTGTTGCTATTATATGTACTTTTTCTACCTAGACCTCTTGACTCATACCACCTTCTAAATGTACAAAGATCTCTCTACATAAAAGGTAATGAATAGTCCGTTTCATTGCCTTTCTGACTTTTACTGATGGCAAATTACATTCGTGTCGCCTTTCTAGCTGGGTTCTCGACTATATTGGCTAGAACAGACAACTTGCAGCAAATTGTCCGCGATGGAGCATCATGCACAAATATGGGGGAGACACAGATGGACCCCCAATACAACTATTGCTTGTGATGTTTTAGTGTTTTCATACTAGCGGTTATGTTGCAAACATCGGTTGATTATCTGTGAGAAAAATGAAATGCCCAGGTTTGGAAATAACAGCTTGAAGCAACTGGCAACTAGGTCCTGGTGTTTGGAAATGTTAAGGTGCCGATATGCACTTAATGAAATATCAAAGTCGTGGACTTTGGTTTCTGTGTAAACAAAAATGTAGCCTTACAAATTTCCTGGGAGAGACAGTGTATGATCCGTGAAGAGGTGAAATGAAACAACGCCGTAGGCCCAGTTGTATCTAAAGCTTTGATTCCTTAATAGAATAGTAGGAAATTGAAGTTAATATGTGAATCAAATTTTTTCCAAAAATCTTGCTTGGCATATATCTGAAAAGTGCACCAACTTTATGGTATCTGTTGGGTTTGAACCAACATGACACTTAACTTCTTTAAAGAAACTGCTAGAACGTTGCAATTTAAGAGAACATACTTTCAAAATCCCACGAAACTGTTTTGAGACTGGAGTCAACGAATATTCATTTCGTTCCATAATGCTCCTTTAATGCTTATAAATATCAAATTACCCAAACCACCACCTCAAACAGACTTATGTAAATTTATCTCCCTATTCCAGTGAAAAAGCAGACTGATCGCAAGGGCAAGAAGTGATGGAAATAGGTTGAGGGCTGGACATTTGTAGAAACGCATGCAAAAGGGAACGGAATTTCACTATATCTCCCTTCTATAGTGATGGGTATAAAAATTAGTCTTCTGTTCCGGAATATTTGTTGCGTGCCAGTGCTTCTCGAATAGTCAGAATAAGCATACAATGTAGGCTCTCACGGCCGATGTTGTCTTCAGTTGAAACTTCCGGGCTGAGAGGCTGTGGTCTATGTATAAAATTTCCACGTAACGTTTCGTCTCCATCTGCGGGAGACATCTTCTGAGGTCGCCCGGCTACTGACCAAGTAGCCGAACGACCTCAGATGGAGACGAAACGTTACGTGGAAATTTTATACATAGACCACGATCTCTCAGCCCTGAGGTTTCAACTGAAGAGTCAGAATAAAGCTACTCTTTAAAACGTGCGCGCGAACGTATCATGAAGTCAGTGTTCCTTCTAAATTGAAACCACCGTATCTTAGAATTGTTATTAATCTGAGATAAGTTATTGAACAACTGGTTCCTGTGTCTGTGAATCAGCATTTTGAGCTTTAAATAATTTGCCTCTTGCCACTTCCACTTAGACCCTAATTCTATTCACTGCATCTTACGCAACTACGGTAGTTCTTTGATGCATGTTCTGAAATAGTACATCATTCACTAATAAATAGGCTGTTACGCATTGCGTCTCATTCCTATGCTCTTAAAACCTCGTGAATATTCACTTTCGTTGAGCAACAGGCGTCTCGTAAAGGTATATAATATACCTGCCTGCGACGTCACACACACGCTTACAGATCATACGTAAGAGACGTATGATTACGAATCATCGAACTGATTTCTACTGTGAAGATGACCATTAATGCCCTGCAAACCAACAACACCGTAGTCCATATGTCTCGTTGAACGCTTCACTGCTTCGACTAATGGGGGAGGGGGGGTTCAGATTTAGTAGAGTACATAAACTGTCGCAATTGGAAAAGAAACGCTGCAATTTCTAATAACGACCTAAATGTTTGCTTCTTATGTAAGTCTCCAGAGTATTCAGATTTTCATTGGTTTTCTTCCGTTGTTAATGCAATATTTCGTCCGTATTTATTATCTAGCAAAGTTAACTAAAGGCCTGGTGATTGTAGCAACACCGTTGTTTACCATCGAGAAACAAAAAGGTGGGGGGGGGGGGGGGGGGGGAAGAGGGGTAGTAAAACAGCATGCTCATAGATTCACACGTTATTTGGCCATACCACAGTCTTGAATAACAAATTTCTGGTCAGCAGCTTTATTCGCCAATGCCATAGTCCTGTCACTATCACTTCGCCAGCATTTATTTAGTGTAATATCCACCTTTAGCCTAAATAAACCACTGGCTATTTCAATACTTAGCCCTCATTTTTGCGTGGGAATCTAATGTAGCTTGTATTTTTAGATACTGTAGAGTCTTTCGTACATAGCTCGTTTGTTCTGGCATTTTTTAAAAAAAATAGGTCGACCCAAGTGTAAGAGACAAATTTACAGTACCTACTGTCCACTCAAATAGCTCTAATTACATAGCGGCAGAGCGTAGATAGTAGACTGCTACACTTGAGGTTTTGGATTCGATGTAATTGAGATATTACTTTGTCGGCATCGAAAGGCGATGGTGTATACGACTGAAAATAAGACCAACGAATTTGTTAAATGCTGGTTTAAGACTACAAAATTATGTTCGTACCTTCTGTCTGAAGACATGTTTGACACAGCTCTCCACGCTTGTCTGTTTTGCAAGATTCTTCATCTCCACAACTCCTGCATCCGCAAAAATTTTTACCCTCCACGAGTCCCTCTTACCATATTGTCGATTCGTTCACACTTCAGGATGTTCTGTCAAGTCAAACTGTGACATAACTTTTCTCCTCAGTTCGCTTCAGTACGTGGAGTGTGTATCGCCCACGCTTCGCTTGTGTAAAAGGCTACACTCCAGACAAATACCTATACAAAAGCCTCTCTAACCTTGGATTTTTGTTAACCCATTTTCTTCCGTAATGAATTATTACCTGTCTGCGGTTTATATCCTCTTCTTCGACCATCAGTTATTTTGCTCCCAAAATAAAATTCAATTAATTTTTCTCATTTCTTCATCAAATTCCCTCATCACCTAATTTACTTAGACTACATTCCAATATTCCTGTTTGACTTGTTGTTCATCCTACAACCTCCCTCCCTCCCGTCGTGATTTCCAAATACCTTCGCAGTCTGACAAAATTACAATGTCATTGGCAAACCTCAAAACTTTCTTTTCCATAAATTACAGTTGCCTTTGCAAAATTCTGCCCCGTTTCCTTTAATTTTTGCTCAGTGTACAGATTAACACAAGGGGTAGGATGTAACCCTGTTTCACCCTTTTGTCAACTACTTCCTTAGACTCTATTTTATCATAATATGATGAAAACAACTGCAAATACACATTAGTGGAAAACTGTGTACCACCACAACTTCGAACAGTCTTACATATCCAGAACTAGTTCCGCAATAAATTAGATTGATTCATCCAATGCTTGGTGAATGACCATTATTTTCCCTTTTTTACGTTCGAAAAGAACAGTCGGCAGTCGTATACAGATTGACTGTTACAATTATCAGAACCATCCCATCCCCGCTTGTGCAGTAGATAACATCCGCCTTCTCTGGTTCGAATCACCTTCATTATCCTCCACTGACATCTAGGAGGACGAATTATTGTATCTGCATCTAAGGATTTTGATGTTCATTGACTACTGATTGCCTCCACTGGATTTTCCATAAGTGCTTGACGCAAAGTGGACTCAACAAGGTTGTTTGCTGTTCGCTACGAGTTTTTCCTTGGTTACAAGCTTCGTTCTGCTTGTTCAGTATATGTGAGTGAGTAGCTTAGACTGTTGTTCCAGATCTTCAGGGAAGCTCCTGATAGCCGGCCCGAGTGGCCGAGCGGTTCTCGGCGCTACAGTCTGGAACAGCGCGACCGCTACGGTCGCAGGTTCGAATCCTGCTTCGTGCATGGATGTGTGTGATGTCCTTTGGTTAGCTAGGTTGAATTAGTTCTAAGTTCTAAGGGACTGGTGACCACATCAGTTAAGTCCCATAGTGCTCAGAGCCATTTGAACCATTTTTGAAGCTCCTGATCTTAGAACAGGTGGTGGTGTATTGCTGAGAACACGCAGCCATTATGTGTTTGCACTCCGAATACGTTGCTCCACGTCCGCAGGCAGGACCTTTAGTTGCTATACACCTGACCCCGTGTGGTGCTATGAAAGCAAGTGACCAGACAAAACTACCTGAAAAGACCTCTTGGTGAAAGGACATACAAGAAGTTGGAAGGTCGTTTTCAGGAGCGAAGACATACGAAAAACCAACACAGCAGAACATTAAAACAGTAAGTTTTGCCTTAAATTTACTAATAATTAAATGCCGCTATGGCAAGGTGTCCTTCATGTAATACTCATGGTGGAATAACAAATCATTTTACAAATATTAGTGACAAATCGCTCAAAATTTGGAAAAAATGACCCACATTATTGGAAATTGAGATGGACTCTTATTCTTCATATTCTTTTTGGTCACAATTAGCATTTTACAGTGCCGTAACCACTTTTGACCAGTCAGTGGTCATTTTCGGAGAACGTAAGAGGAATAGCTTGCACTACGTGCAAGCTGATGCTGGCTCATGTAAACTGTTTGTCATGAAGGAAGCTCATGTGCTTGTCATAAAAAATTAGACCCTAAATATTTTGTTAGCCAATACGTAAGTTTGTATGTGCTTGGTGCATGTTAGATATAAAATAGATGGTATTGTATTTCTTGTCTATTTTGCAACCAACATGAAGGCGGTTATCAGCTGTTATCAAGTGACGGTGAAGCAAGAATAGAGCAAAAAAGTCCGCCTTAGAATAGGCCCCTCAGCGTATCCGACATAGTCCTTCAGCACATGATCACGCTGTTTTGTAAACGATTGGTTAATTCATATAGCCATCTCTTATACGAAGACTACCAGTAAAAAAAAAAAAATTTGGCCGAGATACTGGGCCCATTAAGGCCTTATCCCTCTTCGAACGCGGGACGTATGTGTGATTTTTCAAGTAAACTAAGGATTAATGCTAATACCTTTATTCCTTACAATTTCGTCTCCAAGAAATTATTTTTGTGTTCATGCTGGACGATCCCAGTAATTGCTGCACCAAGTGGAAGAATCGCTCGAGGCGAGTGGTATCGGTGGAAATTCCCCTAGTCCTGTTGCGCCTGCAGCAAAGTAATTTTGCGTAAATCATTTTGACTATATCTTCCCAGCATACATAGGACATATGAAAAATATTAAGTTCTCACAAAATACGGACGTACTGAATAAATGTCATTTTCTTCGTCCAAAACAGACAAAACATGAGTGAAAATCGACTTGAAGATATCGCAAAACGGTTACGGGCGCCAATAGAGAATTTAGATATCCGGTATCGAATGCCGATCAAAATCGTATGAATCGTTCTCAAATTATATTTCCCACCTATTTGAAAAATACAGCTTCCAGAAAAATCTTTTAAATCTTTGGGTTATATTTTCGTAGTTAAACGTACCTCTAGTCAGCTATCACTAGACAATAGAACAATCCATTCAGATCCAAAAGGAGGTAACGTCGCTGCCTCTGGATCACGGGGTCCCGGGTTCGATTCCCGGCCGCTTCGGGGATTTTCTCCGCCCGGGGACTAGGTGTTTGTGTTTTCATCATCATTCGGGAAGCGGCTATAATGGAAATGGAAGGATTGGGAACTTGTACGGGCGCTGATGACAACGATGTTGAGCGCCCCACGAAGCAACATCATCCAAAAGCAGATCCTCTGTGTTCGTGGCCATGGTGGTCCTGCGGGCCTCTTTGGTAGCTTGTCATCCCATACTCTGCTCGCTCGATACGCCTTTTGTCTGCTCAAATTCGAGTACATTCGTAATTTCCATAATGCCTGTTAAGTCGTCGTTGAAATTACACGTAGACTATTTTTTTCCCCATCTGTGACTGGTTTTCGGAGAAACTTCCACAAATCGCCTTGTAACTAGGTAAGAGATCCTGATGAGCTTTCAATGAATAGCAGACATCCCAGAGAACATTTTAAGCAAACACAAACAGATTTCTCGACATTTTCATAGAGGAATACGCCTTGAACCACATAACCAGTCAGTTCTCAGATTATCTAGCCCTACCCTTTACTGGCCTTGAAGTCCAATTCAGTGCGACATAAGCAGTGAAGGTCTCGTGAAGTTGGTATTACCTTCTACTGGTCACAATATTGCACAAATTGCTGCCTAGTAACGCATTTATTCACCTTTCCAATGTCATATTTTGTTGCGTGAAATTTGGCACTACTTCCTTGAAACAAACACTTAAATTCCACTCATTTCGGCATCGTGTCCCTCTTGCTGTAATTTGCACACAGTGGACTTAAGCAGCTGTGACAAATTACCTTCCGTTATATTTTACGTCTGTACTTTCTCCTTCTCATTGCCAATAAATTTAATTTTGATAATAGCAAGCTTCCATTGTTACATTACGACGAGCATTAACTGTTAATTGCGGTCGGCAAAAATATTGTCTTCTAGATAGAATCTGTCCGATTGTAAAGATACTGGACGCACGTAACAGTTCTAGGTGAACTCAATTATCGGCCACCCAATTCCGCCGTGAAATTTTTAGAATCATTCAAAGTAAGCCTACGCTCGGTAGCGCGGGAATAACTAGGTCGCACAATAAGAGGCGACTTCAACCTATCGACTATAGTGTTGATTGGAACCCCTGTGGATACATTGTAGTTGCACGGAGAGGCGGTTTTGAAGTAGTTTTGAACTCAGTTTACTGAAAAATGTAATGTAGTTACACAACCGTAACACAATGGAAATATTTTGTACAGTTTAGCTTCAAACATGCCTGACCCTACTGAATGTGTCAGTATAAAGATATGGATTAGTGATCATGAAGTCAGCGTAGCGAGGAAGGTTAATACAGTTATTTTTGCTATAAAAAACATCCCACTTACAAAAACGACATCACTTAGTTCCAATGTGACGGACGTAGAGGAATTACGGGACAAGTTCCAACTGACAGAAAATCGCGCCCTGTGGAAGTACGCGCCGAGTAAGTGGATTAAGGACGGAAGACCCATCGTGTTTCAATAACAAAATTTGGAGAGTGACGAGAAATCAGTTACTCAACGTCCAAAAAGGATGTGCATATGATAGGCAAAAGATAGTGGAAATTTGTGTTTTTAAAAGATAGATGCGCGAAACATTCAGCTACCACCGTCATACCTTAGCAAAAGATCTTGGCAAGATTCCGGAAAAATTCGGTTCCTACGAAATTCAACACTGCCTGATCAGGGCGTAACGACTGTTCCTTCATCTAAACATCCTGTTTCCAAGAAGGCTAATAAGAACCCCAGTTCCTCTCCTTCTCTGCCACGGCGTGTCTCATCTACAGCACCAACTGGTGGTAGCCGCCCTCGGCCGCCTTCTGTCGCCAAGGCGCACTGCTGGCGGCCGATCAACAGGCCGATCGCTGGTGGCAGAAGCTGCTCCTGAACAACCTATGGATCAGGATCTCCTGCCTCCGGCTGAATGCTGTTCCATGCTGTCGGTCACAAGCACTGAGCAGTCGTTGAGTTGAGGGCAACCTTGGTCACATTCTTCCATTTTCTGTCCACCCTATGTCCATTATCCATTGGAATACCCGCGGCATTCGAGCCAATCGGGATGAATTGTCGATCCTCTTACTATCCAACTGGCCGGTCATCCTCTGTCTTCAGGAAACAAAGCTGTGTCCCCTTGATTGCTTTGTTTTCCCCCATTTTCAGTCAGTCCGATTTGATCTCCCCTCCAGCACATGGAGGACTCACGATTCTTCTCCATGATTCTCTCCATTATCACCCAATCCCCTTAAGCACTTCCTTCCAAGCTGTCGCTGTCTGTCTTTCCCTTTCTGGATACACCATCTCTCTTTGTACTGTATACATTCCGCGGTCCACACCAATGGCAAGAGCTGATCTCCTTCACCTTCTTGGTCAGCTTCCACCCCCCTATTTGCTGGTTGGGGACTTCAGTGCCCACCACCCACTTTGGGGATCTCCGCATCCTTGTCCGTGTGGCTCCCTGTTGATAGACGTCTTCCACTAAGCGGATCTTGTTTGTCTCAACACTGGGGACCCTACTTTTTTGTCTGCTTCCACGACAAATTTCTCTCATTTGGACCTTTCGGTCGGTACTGTTCCGCTAGCTCGGCGCTTCGAATGGTTAGCCCACGCTGATATACTCGAGTGGCCACTTTCCATCTGTCCTTCGATTGCGGCCACAACTGCCATATATTCGCCAGAGGTGCTGGAAGTTTGCCCAAGCCGATTGGACACTTTTTTTCGTCTCTAGCGACATTCGATGACCGTCACTTTCCTAGCGTCGACGATAAGGTCACTCATATTACAGACGTTATTCTTACAGCTGCAGAACGTTCAATACCTCGCACCTCCGAGTTGCCCAGGCGCCCCCCAGATCCTTGGTGGAACGAGGCATGCCGTGGCGCAATACGTGAGCGGCGACGTGCTCTTCGCGTTTTCAGACACCATCCTACTTTGGCCAACTGTATCGGCTATAAGCAGGTCCGTGCGCGATGCCATCGCATCTGCGATAGCAAGAAGGCAAGCTGGGACTTCTTTACTAGCTCATTTAACACCTTCACTCCCTCCTCGGAAGTTTGGAGTCGGATTCGACGGTTGTCTGGCCTCCCTAGTTCCTCCCCGGTCTCTGGGCTCACTGTCGCGCATGACATTAGTGGACCCCGTCGCAATTTCTAACTCATTGGGTCAACACTTTGCTGAGATTTCGAGCTCTTCAAATTACCCGCCAGCGTTTCTCCTGAAAAAACGTGCAGCGGAAGTGCAACCTCTTGCTTTCTCCTCTCAAAATCGAGAAAGCTATAATACTGTTTTCTCCATGCGGGAACTCCAACATGCACTCTCTTCTTCTCGCTCTTCCGCCCCAGTACCGGATGGTATCCACATCCAAATGTTGCTGCATTCATCATACCATAGTCTGCGTTACCTCCTTCGCCTTTATAACCGAATTTGGACCGACAGTACTTTCCCCAGACGTTGGCAGGAAGCTATCGTCGTTCCTGTTCCGAAACCTGAAAAGGACAAACATCTCCGCTCTAGCTATCGCCCCATCACTCTCACGAGTAGTGTATGAAAGGTTTTGGAGCGTATGGCGAATTGCCGTTTAGCCTGGTGGCTGGAGTCCCGCAGTCTTTTAACACCTGCCCAATGCGGTTTCCAAAAGCATCGTTCTGCAGTTGACCATCTTGTTGCTCTCTCCTCTTGTATCATGAAAACATTTCTCCGGTAACGCCCAACAGTAGCAATATTTTTTGATCTGGAGAGAGCATACGATACCTGTTGGAGGACAGGCATCCTCCGCACACTGTTCTCTGGGGCTTTCTAGGCGAATTTGTGGCAGAGCGCACATTTAGAGTGCGGGTGAACACTACTCTCTCCCGTACTTTCTCCCAAGAAAACGGGGTACCACACGGCTCCGTGCTAAGTGTTGTATCCTATTATGGATTGCCTCCTTCCTGATGTCTCGGGCTCCCTCTATGTGGACGATTTTGCAATCTACTACAGCTCTCAACGGACCAGCCTTCTTAAACGACGTCTTCAAGGATGTCTCGATCGCCTCCACTATTGGAGCATCGAAACCGGCTTCTGCTTTTCTCCCAGTAAGACCGTTTGTGTTAATTTTTGGCGTCGTACGGAGTATCTTCCGCCCTCCTTAATCTAGGACCTGTCGACCTTTCGTTCGCGGACGTCGCTAAATTCTTGGGTCTTATGTCTGACAGAAAACTGTGCTGGTCCTCCCACGTTTCCCTATCTTTCGGCTCACTGAGATCCCTCAACACCCTCCGTGTCCTGAATGGTACCTCCTGGGGAGCGGACCGAGTGGTCCTTCTCCGCCTCTATCGCGCGTTAGTGCGCTTGAAATTGGACTATGGAAGCATAGTTTACCCCTCTGCTCGGCCGTCTATTCTTCGGCGTCTCGATTCTACCCACCACCGTGGATTACGTTAAGTGTCTGGAGCTTTTTACACCAGCCCTGTGGAAAGCCTTTATGCTGAGACTCTGAACCTCCTCTGTCCAATCGGTGAGCTGTCCTTCTGAGTCGTTATGCTAGCTATCTGTCTTCCACGCCAGCAAATCCGGCCCATGACATTTTTTTCGATGCCTCCTTGGATTCAGGGTATGCAGGCCATCCTTCCTCCCTACTACCACCGGGAGTCCGCTTCCGTCTACTGCTCCATTCTCTTTCCCTCCGCTTTCCTAAAGCTTTCTTGACAACTTGGGGTACAGCACCGCCTTGGCTCCGTCCCCGGACCTGCCTGCTCCGTGACCTTTGTCAGTTTCCCAAGGATGGTACCGCTTCACTTGTTTATCGTCGGGCATTTGCTGCTCTATGTGCACAAATGAAGGACGCCACATTTATTTACACTGATGGCTCAAAAACATCGTTTGGTGTAAGGAGTGTCTACATTGTTGGCGACACCCCAAATCGATTTCTGCTTCCCGACCAGTGTTCGGTTTATACTGCGGAGCTATACGCTGTTCTCCAGGCTGTCCAATACATCCGTCGTCATCAGCGGATACAGTATGTCATCTGTTCAGATTCTCTCAGCTCTCCCCTTAGTCTCCAAGCTCTTTACCATGTACACCCTCTGGTCCACCGGATTCAGGACTGTCTACGCTTGCTCCACCTGGGGGGCGTCTTGGTGGCGTTCCTCTGGTTCCCGGGACACGTTGGTATCTGTGGAAACGAGACGGACGATATAGCGGCCAAGGCTGCAGTCTCTCTTTTTCAGCTAGCCATTCACACGATTCCCTTCGCTGATCTACGGAGTGTTTTATGTCGTCGTGTTACTCTTTTATGGCACGCACATTGGTCTACACTTCCCAATAATAAATTGCGGGACGTGAAAGCTCTTCCCTGTGCTTGGACCTCTTGCTCCTGAACGCGTCGTTGGGAGGAGGTAATTTTAACTAGACTCCGGATAGGGCACTGTGTTTTTAGCCATCGACATCTTTTAAGTGGCGATCCTCCCCCACTCTGTCCTAACTGCTCGCAGCTGTGGACGGTGAGAAACCTTTTACTTGAGTGCCCCTAGTTTACTCCGTTACGCGCCGGTCTACAGCTGCCGCCTGATAAATCTTCCATTTTAGTGGATGACACGCGCTCAGCCGATCGCGTTCTCGAGTTTATTAGTGCCAGTGAGATGACATCAGTCGTTCGATGGTATTTTTGGGACAACCAACCCCCTTCTATAGTGGTTTTTTAATCTTTCATTCTGTTTTTAGTATCTCCAATTTTGAGTTTCGTACCCATTGCTTCTGGTTTCAAGTTTAGTTTTTTTTACCTTTTCCTAAGGCACAGACCGGGCGCTAATAACCGTAGCAGTTTTGCGCCCTAAAACCATAACAAAAAAATAGCAGTGACATTTTGAACTCGGTTGGGACAATGTTTAGGAAGGATAGGACTGGTGCTATGGGAGGTGGTGTGTTCATTGGAGTTAAAATCTGTTTAAACGAAGCTGAGATTGATACTGCGACGCACTGTGAAATTGTCTGGATGAAGCTGTCAATCAGACAAGGAGTGACTATTGTATTACGACGTTTTTATAGACCACTAGCATTCGCAACAAACGTCGCAGAACGTTTCAGGGGAAGTCTTGAGTACATAGGAAATAAATATCCAAATTATCCATTAGTTACAGGTGGAGACTAATCTGGCGTCCATTGACTGGGAAAATTACGTATCTATCACAGGGGGCAGAAGCAAAGACTCCCGTGAGGTTATTCTAGGAGCGCTCTCAGTATACAACCTAGAGCAACTGGTTGGAAAACCAACTCGAGATGAGACCATATTACGCATCTTGGTGACAAACAGACCTGATCTTTCTGAAGAAGTTAATCTAGAAGAAGGTATTAGCGACCATAATGTCGTTGTAGCTTGTGTGTCAGTGGAAGCTGCAAAAAAGAGAGAGTAGAGCTTTCTTGTTTGGAAAAGGAAATGTCATTAATGAATATCTTCATAGTCAGCTCAAAGAAATCACAGTGGGACACAAAGATATTGAGCATCTTTGGTCGGAATTGAAAGGTATTGTCCACCGCGTGCTAGAGAAATATGTGCATAGCAAAAATATGGGGGACGAAAGGATCCACCTTGGTTCAACAAACATATTAGGAAGTTGCTGAGAAAGCAGAGAATTTTGCACAGTCGTTTTAAGCTTAGTCGCTGTCCCGCTGAGAAACAGAAATTAAGCGAAATGAAAACAGCTGTCAAAAGGTCAATGAGAGATTCTTTTAACGAATTTGAAAGCAATATTTTATCTGCAGATTCTAAAAATAACCCCAAAAAATTTTGGTCATACCTAAAATCTATGAACGCTACAAATAATTCAATACCGTCTCTTGCTGACAGTACTGGCAATGTAACGGATGATAAACAGAAGACCGAAATTCTAAACCTAGCTTTCAATAAATCGTTTACAGTAGTGGGCTGCTGTACCATTCCTCCCTTCAGATATTAAACAAACGCAAGGATGGCTGACATAATGTTTAGTGTATCTGGGATTGTAAAACAGTTAAGATCCTTAGACGCAAGGATGGCATTTGGCCCATACGGTATCCCCGTAAGATTTTATGATGACAATGCTACAAATATAGTACCATTCTTATCCATCAACTATCAGATATCATTGGAACAGCGGAAAGTTCCACGGGACTGGAAGAAGGCCCAGGTCATAGCAATGTATAAAAGGGTAGAAAATCGGATGCACATAATTACCGGCCAATTTAACTGACAGACTTGTTGTAGAATCATGAAACATATTCTGTATTCAGATATAAAGACCTTCCTAGACTCTGAGAAGTTCATCTGGGAAACCAGATCGGTTTCCAGAAACAGCGGTCATGCGAAACAGCTTGCCCTCTTTGTGCATGATGTACAACAGGTTCTAGATACTGGCTCACAGGTTGATGCCATATTCCCCAACATTCGAAAGGCATTCGACTCAGTTCCCCCTATCGCTTGCTCCAAAAAGTGTGCGCTTACCGTTTATCCGATGACATACGCGGTTGGATAGAAATTTTTCTAATGAACAGGGAGCAGTATGTCGTCCTGAATGGGGAGACTTCAACATAAACAAGCGTAACATTAGATGTGCCCCAGGACAGTGTAATAGATCCGCTGCTTTTTACGACTTACGTAAACGATTTGGGTGATGGTATTGGCAGCGGCATTAGACCATTTGCCAATGATGTAGTCTACAAGATTATAGTATCACACGAACGTTGTGAACAAATAGGTGAAGATATGCAGAAAATAAATGCGTGGTGTAATGACTGGCAGTTATCTCTCAATATTAGTAAGTGTAATCTACTGCGTATAACAAGGCGAAAATCCCCATTAATGTAAGAGTACAACATAAATGCCCAGTCTTTGGAAGCGGCAAAGCGGTAACATCCACAAAGTATCTGGGTGTGATTGTTGTTGTTGTGGTCTTCAGTCCTGAGACTGGTTTGATGCAGCTCTCCATGCTACTCTATCCTGTGCAAGCTTTTTCATCTCACAGTACTTACTGCAACCTACTTCCTTCTGATTCTGCTTAGTGTATTCATCTCTTGGTCTCCCTCTACGATTTTTACCCTCAACACTGCCCTCCAGTACTAAATTGGTGATCCCTTGATGCCTCAACACATGTCCTACCAACCAATCCCTTCTTCTAGTCAAGTTCTGCCACAAACTTCTCTTCTCCCCAATCCTATTCAATACTTCCTCATTAGTTATGTGATCTACCTATCTAATCTTCAGCATTCTTCTGTAGCACCACATTTCAAAAGCTTCTATTCTGTTCTTGCCCAACTATTTATCATCCATGTTTCACTTCCATACATGGCTACACTCCATACAAATACTTTCAGAAATGACTTCCTGACACTTAAATCTATACTCGATGTTAACAAATTTCTCTTCTTCAGAAACGCTTTCCTTGCCATTGCCAGTCTACATTTTATATCCTCTACTTCGACCATCATCAGTTATTTTTCTCCTCAAATAGCAAAACTCATATACTACTTTAAGCGTCTCATTTCCCAATATAATTCCCGCAGCATCATCCGACTTACTTCGACTACATTCCATTATCCTCGTTTTGCTTTTGTTGATGTTCATCTTATACCCTCCTTTCAAGACACGATCCATTCCAGTCAACTGCTCTTCCAAGTCCTTTGGTGTCTCTGACACAATTACAATGTCAACGGCGAACCTCAAAGTTTTTATTTCTTCTCCATGGATTTTAATACTTACTCCGAATTTTTCTTTTGTTTCTTTTACTGCTTGCTCAATATACAGATTGAATAACATCGGGCAGAGACTACAACCCTGTCTCACTCCCTTCCCAACCACTGATTACCTTTCATGCCCCTTGACTCTTAGAACTGCCATCTGATTTCTGTACAAATTGTAAATAGCCTTTCGCTCCCTGTATTTTACCCTTGCCACCTTCAGAATTTGAAAGAGCGTATTCCAGTCACAATTGTCAAGTTTTCTCTAAGTCTACAAATGCTAGAAACGTAGGTTTGCCTTTCCTTCATCTAGCTTCTAAGATAAGTCGTAGGGTCAGTATTGCCTCACGTGTTCCAACATTTCTACGGAATCCAAACTGATCTTCCCCGAGGTCGGCTTCTACTAGTTTTTCCATTCGTCTGTAAAGAATTCGCGTTAGTATTTTGCAGCCGTGACTTATGAAACGGATAGTTCGGTAATTTTCACATTTGTCAGCACCTGCTTTCTTTGGGATTGGGATTATATTCTTCTTGAAGTCTGAAGGTATTTTACCTGTTTCATACATCTTGCTCACCAGATGGTAGAGTTTCGTCAGGACTGGCTCCCCCAAGGTTGTCAGTAGTTCTAATGGAATGTTGTCTACTCCTGGGGCCTTGTTTCGACTCAGGTCTTTCATTGCTCTATCAAACTCTTCACGCAGTATCGGATCTCCCATTTCATCTCCATCGACATCCTCTTCCATTTCCATAATATTGTCCTCAAGTACATGGCCCTTGTATAGACCCTCTATATACTCCTTCCACCTTTCTGCTTTCCCTTCTTTACTCAGAACTGGGTTTCTATCTGAGCTCTCGATATTCATACAAGTGGTTCTTTTCTCCAAAGGTCTAATTTTCCTGTATGCAGTATCTATCTTACCCCTCGTGAGATAAGCCTCTACATCCTTACATTTGTCTTCTAGCCATGCCTGCTTAGCCATTTTGCACTTCCTGTCGATCTCATTTTTGAGGCGTTTGTATTCCTTTTTGCCTGCTTCATTTACTGCATTTTTATATTTTCTCCTTTCATCAGTTAAATTCAGTATTTCTTCTGTCACCCAAGGATTTCTGCTAGCCCTCGTCTTTTTACCTACTTGATCCTCTGCTGCCTTCACTACTTTATCCCTCAAAGCTACCCATTCTTCTTCTACTGTATTTCTTTCCCCCATTCGTGTCAATTGTTCCCTTATGCTCTAACTGAAACTCTGTACAACCTCCGTGTGACTATTCGAAATGATTTCAAATGGTGCGATAAGATTACCCAAGAAATGGGTAAGGCGAGCTCTACATTGCGGTTTATTGGTAGAATCCTGAAGCGATGCAGTCCTTAAACGAAGGAAATTGTTTACAATACGTTAGTTCGCCTAGTCTGAGTATTTTTCGTCTGTATGGGATCCTTAACAGTTGGGTCTGATTCAAGAGATTGAGAAGGTCCACAGGAGAGCGGCAATATTCGTGACTGGTACATTTAGCCATCGCGAGAGCGTTACAAATCTCAGAAAGATTGAAGTGGGACACACTTGCAGACAGACGACGCACTAAACGGAAGGAGCTGCTCACTAAATTCAAAAATAAGGTTTTCACCGAGGATGTACAGCATATATTACCACGAACTTTCATGTTGGGCTATGATCACCATTAAAAGATAAGGGAAATTAGAGCTCGTAGTGAGGTGTTCAGTCATTTTTCTCTCGCACGATCAGCGAGTGGGACGGAAGGGGAATACGACTTTGGTGCGAATAGTGCATTCCGCCACACACCGCTTGGTGGCTAGCGGAGTATATATGTAGATGTTTCCAGTCATAAACAGTCCAACCACGGTGTTGACGGCCCCGGCGAGGCGTAAAGCTTTGTTGTGCAGTCATCCTAGGCACATGTGCGGGCCGTCGGCTCCGAAAGCCCATAACGATGATGTTTTGTCGAATGACTCGCACGCTGACACTTGTTGATGGCCCAGCACTGAAATCTGCAGCAGTTTGCGGAAGGGTTGCACTGCCGTCACGTTGAACGACTCTCATCAATCGTCGTTGGTCCCGTTCTTAAAGGATCTTTTTCCGGCGTCATCGTGTCGGAATTTTACCGGAATTCTCACATTCACGGTACACGCATGAAATAGTCGTACGGGGAAGTCCCCACTTCATCGCTACCTCGGAGATGCTGTGTCCCATCGCTCGTGCGCCAACTATAACACCACGTTCAAACTCACTTCTATCTCGATAGCCTGCCATTTTAGCATCTGTAACCGATGTAACAACTGTGCCACAATCTTGTTGTCTATATAGGAGTTTCCGACCACAGCGTAGTACTCTGCCTGTTCAGCCGGCCGCTATGGCCGAACGGTTCTCGGCTCTTCCGTCCAGAACCGCGCTGCTGCTACGGTTAGAATCCTGCCTCGTGCATGAATGTGTGTGATGTCCTTAGGTTAGTTAGGTTTAAGTAGTTCTAAGTCTAGGGCTCTGATGACCTCAGATGTTAAGTCCCATAGTGCTCAGAGCCATTTGAACCATTTTTGAACCAAACTTCTCGTTTTTGTAACCTAAATGATGAATTGGGGAAGTGGCGGCATAGTCCAAAATGCGCAATGAGTCAGTCCTGATCCAGACAGCATCCCCAGCAGAGTCACGAACATTAGACGCTTGTGTTAAGGTGGGTTATATTCCTACACAGAGGATTATTTTTCATTGCGACTTCCTGTTGAAGTCCTACAGCGAGCAACAGGCCAATTTAAAACGACAGGGTGTTCACATCGCCTGCTGGGTCTAAAGGAGACCTAAAGGCAACAGAGGTGTTAACGGTGCCTTCATCTTGGCCTTTGAGGATGATTCGTTACCTGACAAGACCAAATTGATGGTATACACCGATGTGACATCAAACCATATGTCCTTCCCCTAAGGCAGTGCTTTAAGTGCCATTTCAGCAGCACATGTCGAGACTGCAGATGTCCACTGCATGTGAATACTCCATGTGCCACTCCTCCCACCTGCCCCCCCAGTTGGTCCACAACTCTTTTGTAGATACGTGCGTAGCGAGCATGGGACCCCGAGCTAATGTGGCCCTCCCTCCTTTCTGGGATGCATACCTTCCTTTTTCCCATCCTTCCCCATCACCTATTTTCGCGCCACCCCCCCTCACCTCCGCCTCTTTCCTTCCCTTCCTCCCCCTCTGGGAGTATGTTTAGTGTCTACGTCCGGAGACGGACGCTAGAAACTGTAAAACAGTCTCTTTTCTTCGCTATCTCTGCTGGCAACTCTTTGTCCTTCCTTTATCCTTCTCTCTTCCTTTCCATTCCTCTTCTCTTTGCCCTTTGCTCTACTGCGGCGTTTGAGACCTGTCTTCCTTTTTTTCCCTTTCTTTGTTCCTCCCTTTCTCTTTTTTCCTCCCTGGGCGTGTCTGAAGGCCGACCCACGCATTCCCACGCGTAGCCAGTGACGGGGTAACGCGTAATACCCCGCCCCGGGTAGACAGGTAGGACACGTACGTACTCCCTGGTAACGGCCAGGCCCAGGGAGGGGTGATTATCCGAGCTGATAACTTCCGAAAGTGCCGATTGGTCCCTCCGTCCGTTTCTCAGGAGGTGTGAACAATCACCTAAGGTGGGAGTGCCCTCATAGAGGGGCACCCACAAGGGAGAAGCGCACCATCGGAGACGCCGGTAATCATGGGGGATTCTTCCACAATGGTTTCCTCATCTTCCACTATGTCTGCTCACAAGCGTAAGTTCACCGAGTCTCAGCCACACAGTTCTTCCAACGTTGCCACAGTTCCTTGTTGTTTCTCGATCGGATGAAGGTCAAGACTTCTCCACGGTCAACCCTTTCGTTATTCAGAAAGGTGTCGACGCAATTGCAAGTCCTGTAAAGTCTTGTTCCAGATTATGAAATGACACCTTGTTGTTAGAAACAGTCAGTGCCCTCCAGGCAGAAAAATTGCTTCGTACTTCACTGCTACACACCTTCCCTGTCCGGGGGGAAGTGCAGCGCACTTTAAATTCCTCACGTAGGATCGTTTATACACGCTGCCTCGACGGATTGTCTGACGAGGAAATTAAACACTGTCTGACCCAGGGTCTAATGGCTGTTAGTCGTGAAAAGGTTTGACACGAACATCGTTCCAACCTGTACTATCTTCTTGACATTTGACAGAGTTCAACTTCCATCGAACATAAAAGTGGGCTATGAGAATTTCCTTTCGCCCTTACATCCCAAACCCTACGTGTTGCTATCAGTGTCAGCGGTTCAATCACACCAGCCGGTCCTGTTCCAATCCTGCCATGCTGATTCATTTAGAGATTGCCACATTTTTAAAGACGCATGGCTGATTCAGGAAATGAGAGGGAAGGAAAAGGTGTCAACCTTTGCTGCTCGACATTTATTCGCCAGTCGGAAGCCCACTGTGCCTCACACAGGTAAATAAAGCACTGTCCTTCGCTCTCCTTCGCCAACAGAGGAGGCAGCCACGCAGACTTGTGATCTCGCCTTTAGTGCCACGGTCGTCAGATGACGTTCCCTGCTGTCCATCGAAAGCTCTGAGCAGTCGTTGAGTTGAGGGCAACCTTGGTCACATTCTTCCATTTTCTGTCCACCCTCTGTCCATTATCCATTGGAATATCCGCGGCATTCGAGCCAATCGGGATGAATTGTCGATCCTCTTACTATCCAACTGGCCGGTCATCCTCTGTCTTCAGGAAACACCTTCACTCCCTCCTCGGAAGTTTGGAGTCGGATTCGACGGTTATCTGGCGCGCCTAGTTTCTCCCCGGTCTCTGGGCTCACTGTCGCGCATGATACATTAGTGGACCCCATCGCAATTTCTAACTCATTTCTCTTCAAATTACCCGCCAGCGTTTCTCCTGAACAAACGTGCAGCGGAAGTGCAATGGAAGTGCAACCTCTTGCTTTCTCCTCTCAAAGTCGAGGAAGCTATAATACTGTTTTCTCCGTGCGGGAACTCCAACATGCACTCTCTTCTTCTCGCTCTTCCGCCCCAGTACCGGATGGTATCCACATCCAAACGTTGCTGCATTTATCATACCATAGTCTGCGTTACCTTCTTCGCCTTTATAACCGAATGTGGACCGACAATACTTTTCCCAGACAATGGCAGGAAGCTATCGTCGTTCCTGTTCCGAAACCTGGAAAGGACAAACATCTCCACTCTAGCTATCGCCCCATTTCTCTCACGAGTAGTGTATGAAAGGTTTTGGAGCGTATGGCGAATTGCCGTTTAGCCTGGTGGCTGGAGTCCCGCAGTCTTTTAACACCTGCCCAATGCGGTTTCCGAAAGCATCGTTCTGCAGTTGACCATCTTGTTGCTCTCTCCTCTTGTATCATGAAAACCTTTCTCCGGTAACGCCCAACAGTAGCAATATTTTTTAATCTGGAGAGAGCATACGATGCCTGTTGAAGGACAGGCATCCTCCGCACACTGATCTCTGGGGCTTTCGAGGTCGGCTGCCCCTTTTTCTTCGCGAATTTGTGGCAGAGCGCACATTTAGAGTGCGGGTGAACACTACTCTCTCCCGTACTTTCTCCCAAGAAAACGGGGTACCACACGGCTCCGTGCTAAGTGTTGTACTGTTTGCCATTGCCATAAATCCTATTTATGGATTGTCTCCATCCTGATGTCTCGGGCTCCCTCTATGTGGACGATTTTGCAATCTACTACAGCTCTCAACGGACCAGCCTTCTTAAACGACTTCTTCAGGGATGTGTCGATCGCCTCCACTATTGGAGCATCGAAACCGGCTTCTGCTTTTCTCCCATTAAGACCGTTTGTGTTAATTTTTGGCGTCGTACAGAGTATCTTCCGCCTTCCTTAATCTAGGACCTGTCGACCTTCCGTTCGCGGACGTCGCTAAATTCTTGGGTCTTACGTTTGACAGAAAGCTGTGCTGGTCCTCCCACGTTTTCCTATCTTTCGGCTCACTGTCTGCGATCCCTCAACACCCTCCGTGTCTTGAATGGCACCTCCTGGGGAGCGGACCGAGTGGTGGTTCTCCGCCTCTGTCGCGCCTCAGTGCCCTTGAAATTGGACTATGGAAGCATAGTTTCCTCCTCTGCTTGGCCGTCTATTCTTCGGCGTCTCGATTCTATCCACCACCGTGGATTACATTGTCTGGAGCTTTTTACACCAGCCCTGTGGAAACCCTTTATACTGAGACTGCTGAACCTCCTCTGTCCAATCGGCAAGCTGTCCCGAGTCGTTATGCTAGCCATCTGTCTTCCACGCCTGCAAATCCAGCACATGACATTTTTTTCGACGCATACTTGGATTTAGGGTACGGAAGCAGCCCTTCCTCCCTACTACCAACGGGAGTCCGCTTCTGTCAACTGCTCCATTCTCTTTCCTTCCACTTTCCTTAAACTTTCTTGACAACTTGGGGTACAGCACCACCTTGGCTCCGGCTCCGGACCTGCCTCCTCCGTGACCTTTGTCAGCTTCCCAAGGATGGTACCCCTTCACTTGTTTATCGTCGGGCATTTGCTGCTCTATGCGCACAAATGAAGGATGCCCCATTTATTTAGACTAATGGCTCAAAAACACTGTTTGGTGTTGGGAGTGCCTATATTGTTGGTGACACCCCCATTGGATTTCGGCTTCCAGTGTTTGGTTTTTACTGCAGAGCTTTACGCTGTTCTCCAGGCTGTCCAATACATCCGTCGCCATCAGCGGGATACAGTATGTTATGTGCTCAGATTCGCTCAGTTCTCTCCTCAGTCTCAAAGCTCTCTAACCTGTCCACCCTCTGGTCCACCGGATTCAGGACTGCCTCCACTTCGGAGGCGTCTCTGTGGCATTCCTCTGGATCCCAGGAAATGTTGGTATCTGTGGAAATGAGGCGGCCGATATAGCGGCCAAGGCTGTAGTCTTTCTTCTTCAGCCAGCTATTCGCATGATTCCCTTCGCCGATCTAC
Source organism: Schistocerca serialis cubense (assembly GCF_023864345.2). Classification (NCBI taxonomy): domain Eukaryota; kingdom Metazoa; phylum Arthropoda; class Insecta; order Orthoptera; family Acrididae; genus Schistocerca; species Schistocerca serialis. The sequence goes on along the minus strand of NC_064642.1, from coordinate 516,534,035 downwards.
GGACAGATTCATGTCGTCGTGTTGCTCTTTTATGGCACGCACCTTTGTCGACACTTCCCAATAATAAATTGCGGGACGTGAAATCTCTTTTCTGTGCTTGGACCTTTTTCTCCCGAACTCGTCGTCGGGGGGAGGTAATTTTAACTAGACTCCGGATAGGGCACTGTCTTTTTTTTTTAGCCATAGACATCTTTTAAGGGTGCGTCCTACCCTACTGTCCCCACTGCTCTCAACTGTGGACGGTGAGACACCTTTTACTTGAGTGCCCTTATTTTACTCCGCTACGCGCCCATCTACAGCTGTCGCCTGAAATATCTTCCGTTTTAGCAGATGACTCTCGCTCACGAGTTCTAGTGCCAGTGATATGACGTCATTTGAAGCTCTTTTTGGGGACCAACAACTCCCCTTTTATAGTGGTTTTTTAAGCTTTCCTTCTGTTTTTAGTTTCCCCACTTACTTTAGTTTCGCTCCCATTGCTGCTGGTTTCCAGTTTTGTTTTTTACCTTTTCCTAAGTCACAGACCGGGTGCTAATGACTGTAGCAATTTTGCGCCTAAAACCATAACAAACAAAAAAAACACCGTTACCTACAAGCTCTGCGTTTTAGGATGAGATGATACTGGCATCTGCTGACGACCTAGATCTAGCCAGACCCTCAGACGCAATGGATATAGCCTCTTCAGAAAATAAGTCGGTGCCAGCAGGCGACCCTGAGGCGTGTTTTATGCCGTCCCAGTCTCACGATCGCGTCGTCATCCAGTGGAATTGCCGCGGTTTTTCCACTGCCTGTCTGAGCTATGGCAACTGTTAAGCTTCACACCTGCTTTCTGAATTGCCATCCGGGAAACCTAGTTCCTTGCAATGCGGACCCCTGCCCTTCCTGGGCACAAGGGATATTAAAAGGACTGTAGCAAATATAATAGTGTCAGGAGGAGTTCGTGTTCATGTCCTGAACTCGGTATGTAGTGAACCTGTCCCCCTTAAGACTCCTCTTAAAGCTGTCTGTCAGGACATGGACGATGCAGGTAATGACTGTCCGCAATGTATATCCCCCTCCAGATGGTGCGGTACCCCTGAATGTATTGGCTGCACTGATTGATAAATTTCCTAAACCATTCCTACTTTGGGGAGATTTTAATTCCCATAACACTCTGTTAGGTAGCACCATTATTACTGGCTATGAGAGAGACGTCGCAAGTTTACTGTCCCAACTCGACCTCTGCCTCTTACGTATTGGAGCTGCCACACATTTCAGTGTAGTTCATGGTAGTTACTCAGCCACTGATTGCCCCCCTGCGGGTCTGGGGTAAGAATAGGCCCGAGGTATTCCTGCCTGTCGTAAGAGGCGACTAAAAGGAGTTTCAACCGTTTCGGCCTTCTATGTGATGGTCCCCCTTGGGGTTTGACCTCCATTTTTCAAAATTCTACAGAAGTACGAGCCTTTTGGGGAAGGACACCTTACATGGTGTACCACTGGTCCTAAGTGCAATAAGACCTTGGCACTCAACATTGTACCGGCGTTGTAACCATACCCACTATTCCTCAAATTGGGCCTAAACGCCTGATGGGTTGTCCAAGTTACGCCCATAGTGCATCTCCATCTGCACCAGCGATCATGATGGACTTTCCATGGCACCAGAAATCCAGCATGGTAGCCAGCCCGTTGTGGTGGGGTCGTCATGTACCCTCTAGGTTGTAGCCCCCTGACAACACAGGGCTCGTACTGCCGATACCTGAGCTGCACCCTCCCCACGTTGGCCAAGGAGTAGATGCCCGTCTCCTTGGGGCATCAGGACTCCCGGCAATGGTCATCCTGCCAGGTGGCCCTTGCTGCGGCTGGGTGGCGCCCGTGGGGAGAGCCCCTGGTCGGAGTGGGTGGTATCGGGGCGGACGTTTCGCAGATGAAACGTCAACACGTATCAGGTCACTCTGCGGCAGAGTCTTTCAAAAGAAAAGGTACCATTTCTAGTTCTGGTTCTCCTGCCCTTTCCCCCTTGGCCACTCGATGGGAGGAGGGATAGGCCCGCCGGCTTGGGGCGAAGTACTTCCCCCGCTATTTGGTCTGTTCTCGAACCGATGGGGGGACGTTCGCCACCTCCAAGTCCATGTTCTTTGTTCAGCACATTGAGGACGTCTTCGGGGAAATCGAGGCTCTCAGCAAGATGCGATCAGGGTCCGTTCTTATCAAGACCACCTCTGCCACACAGTCGGCGGCACTCCAGGCGTGCGACCGCCTAGGGGACATCCCAGTATCCATTGTCCCACATCTGGCACTAAATAGGACGCAGGGGGTTATTTTTCATCGTGACCTCCTGCTACAATATGATCAGGAGCTCAGGGCCAACCTGGAGCGCCGCGGCGTGCATTTCGTCCGGCGAGTCCAGCGCGGCCCCAAAGACCGTCGCATCGACACCGGGACCTTTATCCTCGCCTTCGAGGGGGACGTTCTCCCGGAGAAGGTAAAGGTGATGTGCTACCGGTGCGACGTGCGACGTTACGTCCCGCCTCCTATGCGCTGTTTTAGGTGTTTGCGCTTTGGGCACATGTCGTCCCGGTGTGAGACTGAGCCCCTTTGTGGCGATTGTGGACGTCCTCTTCGTGAGGAACATACTTGCACCCCACCACCTCAGTGCATTAATTGTCCTGGCGTCCACTCGCCTAGATCCTCAGACTGCCCCGCCTATCAGAAGGAGAAGAAGATACAAGAAATCAAAACTTTGGATCGGCTCTCTTATTCTGAGGCCAGGAAGAAGTATGACCACCTTCATCCCGTGTCACTGACCACTTTGTTTGCCTCAGTTGTGTCCACTCCTTCCGCGGTATCCTCACCCCTATCCTGTCCCCCCTCCACCTCCTCTGCCCATCAGGGGGCTCTGCCTCTGCCTCCCAAATCCCTCCCTTCCAAATCCTCCTCCCCCGTGGCCCCCACCCCCTCTGCCCCAGGGGCCACCCTTCCTCCTCCTCCTCCCCCCACGCCACCTGAGAAGCGATCCTCTTCTCAGGTGTCCATCGGGGAAACGTTCCGGACCCCAGCTTCCGAGGTCCGGCGTTTCAAAACGGATCCCGCGCGTGAGGACCTTCTTCGGGTCCAGCCCACCATCCCTGTGCCTCCTCGGCCTTCCAAGAAGGCCTCCAAGAAGTAGTCTCTATTCCCCTCTCCACCCCGGCGCGTTTCGTTTGACGCTTCATCCGTGAGTCGCTGCTCCCGGCCGTCCTCAGTTTCGCCGGGACGCTCTGCTGCCAGGCGCTCCGCCGGCCTTTCGTTGGCAAATGATGCGGCCCCTCCTACACAATCAGGGACAGCGGCCGCAGCTGGCGACGAGTCGATGGAACCGGATCCGCCTCCCGTCGGTTGTAGCGTTGTTCCCTCGCAACCTGGCCCTCCGCGGCCATCGAGGTGACCAGCTCTTCCCTGTCTCGTTCCCCTAACTTTTTTACTACCAATGGCGTTGTTTCATTGGAACATAAGAGGTATTCGATCTAATCGGGAGGAATTAAAACTGCTCCTCTGCCTGCACTGTCCGCTCGTCCTTGGTCTCCAGGAAACCAAGTTGCGCCCGACTGACCGTATTGCCTTTTCCCACTATACCTCGGAGCGGTATGACCTCACCCCTGTGGACGGTATCCCAGCTCATGGTGGGGTCATGTTGCTCGTTCGGGACGATGTCTATTACCATCCCATCCCATTGACCACCCCACTCCAAGCAATAGCTATCCGCATTACTCTTTCTGCTTTTACTTTTTCGGTTTGTACCATCTACACTCCACCGTCATCTGCTGTTAGTCGGGCTGACATGATGCACCTGATAGTTCAGCTTCCCCCGCCGTTCTTATTGTTTGGCGACTTCAATGCCCATCATCCCCTTTGGGGCTCTCCTGCATCCTGTCAAAGAGGCTCACTCTTAGCGGATGTCTTCAACCATCTCAATCTTGTCTGCCTCAATACCGGCGCCCCGACTTTCCTCTCGGACTCTACTCATACCTACTCCCACTTGGACCTCTCGATCTGTTCTACCACTCTTGCCCGTCGGTTCGAGTGGTATGTCCTTTCTGACACCTATTCGAGCGACCACTTCCCCTGTGTCGTTCGTCTCCTGCACCACACCCCATCCCCACGTCCTTAGAGCTGGAACATACTGAAAGCTGACTGGGGACTTTACTCCTCCCTGAAGACCTTTCCGGACCACGATTTTCCCAGTTGTGACAGTCAGGTCGAATACCTCACGGCTGTTATTATCAATGCTGCCGAACGTTCCATACCTCGTACCACTTCTTCTTCACGTCGCGTTTCCGTCCCCTGGTGGAACGAGGCTTGTAGGGACGCTATCCGTGCTCGACGACGTGCTTTACGCACCTTTCGCCGCCATCCTACGTTGGCGAATTGTATTGAATACAAACGACTCCGAGCGCAATGCCGTAGAGTCATCAAAGACAGCAAAACAGCTTGTTGGGCCTCTCTCACGAGCTCCTTTACCAGTTTCACTCCCTCTTCCGTCGTTTGGGGTAGCCTGCGCCGGCTGTCGGGCATTAAGGCCCACTCCTCGGTACCTGGCCTGACCTCAGGTAATGAGGTCCTTGTTGATCCTGTGGCTGTCTCCAACGCCTTTGGCCGCTTTTTCGCGGAGGTTTCAAGCTCCGCCCATTACCATCCTGCCTTCCTTCCCAGGAAAGAGGCAGACGAGGCTCGGCGACCTTCCTTCCACTCGCTAAATCTGGAAACTTACAATGCCCCCTTTACTATGCGGGAACTGGAACGTGCGCTCGCACTGTCCCGGTCCTCTGCTCCGGGGCCAGATGCCATTCACGTTCAGATGCTGGCACACCTTTCTCCGGCGGGCAAAAGCTTCCTTCTTCGTACCTACAATCGCGTCTGGACCGAAGGTAAAGTCCCCATGCGTTGGCGTGACGCCGTTGTTGTTCCTATACCCAAACCCGGGAAGGATACACCTTCCTTCTAGTTACCGCCCCATTTCTCTTAAAAGCTGTGTCTGTAAGGTGATGGAGTGCATGGTTAATGCTCGGTTAGTTTAGATTCTTGAATCTCGACGACTACTTACTAATGTCCAATGCGGCTTTCGTCGCCGCCGCTCCGCTGTTGACCATCTTGTGACCTTGTCGACATTCATCATGAACAACTTTTTGCGAAGGCGCCAAACGGTAGCCGTGTTCTTCGACTTGGAGAAGGCTTATGATACCTGTTGGAGAGGAGGTATCCTCCACACTATGCACAAGTGGGGCCTACGCGGTCGTCTGCCCCTTTTTATTGATTCCTTTTTAACGGATAGAAAGTTTAGGGTACGTGTGGGTTCCGTATTGTCCGACGTCTTCCTCCAGGAGAACGGAGTGCCTCAGGGCTCCGTCTTGAGCGTAGCCCTTTTTGCCATCGTGATCAATCCAATTATGGATTGCGTTCCACCTAATGTCTCAGGCTCTCTCTTTGTCGATGACTTCGCGATCTACTGCAGTGCCCAGAGAACATGCCTCCTGGAGCGTTGTCTAGACAGCCTCTACTCATGGAGCGTGGCAAATGGCTTCCGGTTCTCTGAAGAGAAGACGGTTTGTATCAACTTTTGGCGATATAAAGCGTTCCTTCCGCCATCCTTACATCTCGGTCCCGTTGTTCTCCCATTCGTGGACACAACTAAGTTTCTAGGGCTCACGTTGGACAGGAAACTGTGTTGGTCTCCACATGTCTCTTATTTGGCGGCCCGTTGTACACGTTCCCTTAATGTCCTCAGAGTTCTTAGCGGTTCATCTTGGGGAGCGGATCGCACTGTCCTGCTTCGCTTGTATCGGTCCATAGTCCGATCGAAGCTGGATTATGGGAGCTTCGTCTACTCGTCCGCTCGGCCATCCCTCTTACGCCGGCTCAACTCCATCCACCATCGGGGGATACGTCTTGCGACCGGAGCCTTCTACACTAGTCCTGTCGAGAGTCTTTATGTTGAAGCTGCCGAGTTACCATTGACCTACCGGCGCGACGTACTGCTGTGTCGGTATGCCTGCCGGCTGTTGTCTATGCCCGAACACCCCTCTTACAAGTCCTTCTTCGCCGATTCTCTCGACCGTCAGTACGGGTTGTATGTGTCTGCCCTGCTGCCCCCCCGGAGTCCGCTTCCGTCGCCTACTTCGACAATTGGATTTTGCCCTCCCTACCACCTTCAGAGAGGGTGAGAGCCCGACACCACCTTGGTTCCAGGCTCCGGTTCGTATTTATCTCGACCTCAGCTCATTCCCGAAGGAGGGTACTCCGGCTGCAGTGTATTGCTCACGGTTTGTCGAACTTCGTGCTCGACTTGCCGGTCACACCTTTATTTACACCGATGGCTCCAAAACTGCCGATGGTGTCGGATGTGCCTTTGTCGTCGGGGCCGCCACCTTTAAATACCGGCTCCTTGACCAATGTTCCAGCTTTACGGCCGAGCTTTTTGCTCTCCATCAGGCCGTTCAGTATGCCCGCCGCCACCGCCATTCATCGTATGTACTCTGCACTGACTCACTCAGTGCTCTTCAGAGCCTTGGGGCTCCCTATCCGGTCCATCCCTTGATTCAACGGATACAGCAGTCCCTCCATTCTTTCGCTGATAATGGCGGTTCTGTCAGCTTTCTGTGGGTTCCCGGACATGTAGGAGTGCCTGGGAATGAGGCTGCGGATGCTGCAGCCAAGGCTGCAGTCCTCCAGCCTCGGCCAGCCTCCCATTGTGTCCCGTCATCTGACGTTTGTGGGGATGTATGTAAGAGGCTTGTGTCCTTGTGGTGGGATGCTTGGTCATCCCTCCAAGGAAACAAGCTCCGGGCAGTAAAACCGCTCCCAACTGCTTGGACAACTTCCTCCCGACCATCTCGGCGTGAGGAGGTCCTTCTGACCAGGTTGCGGATTGGGCATTGCCGGTTTAGCCACTGCTACCTGCTCTCCGGTGGCCCAGCCCCGCAGTGCCCTTGTGGTCAGGCATTAACGGTGCGCCATGTTTTATTGTCGTGTCCCCGTTTTAGTCAATTTCGTGTTGTCCTGTCCCTGCCATCTACCTTACCGGATGTTTTAGCTGATGACGCTCGAGCAGCTGCTCGTATTCTGCGTTTTATAACTTTAACTGGCTTGACCAAAGACATTTAACCTTTTTACTTATTTAATCTGCATCTTTGTCAGGTCCTTCTGGTGTCTCCCCATCCCCTTGAGTTTTAGCAGATTCCATGTGCTCTAACACCAGTGACTGGGCGCTAATGACCTCAGCAGTTGAGCGCCCTTAAACCCTACCCAAAAAAAAAAAATCCACTGGACAGCACAGGACGACCTGTGTGGTAGTGACCACTTCCGAATCCTCTCGTCACTCCCCCAACACCATGCCCACGGACACCTACCCAGATGGGCTTTAAATAAGGCAAACTGGGTAGCCTTTATCTCTGCTGTCACTGTTGAATGTCCCTCACTTAGTGCCATCGATGTTATGATTGAATAGGTCATTACAACGATCGCGTCTGAGGCATAAAACGTGATCCCTCGTTCTCTCGTGTGCCCCCAGCGAAAGACAGTCCCTTTGTAGTCGCCGGATGTCACTGAGGAAGTTAAAGAGCGGCCGCGAGCTCTACAGTGACATAAGCTGCACCCTTCCCTAGAGCACCTAATAACCGTTAAATGGCTCCATGTCCGTGTTCGCCTGCTCATAAAACTACGGAAACAGGAGTGTTGGGAGAGGTATGTGTCGACCATTGGGTGCCATACGTCACCTTCCCAAGTGTGGACGAAGATCTTCCTGCGTACCAGACCCCCAACAGGTATTCCTGGTGTTAACATCAATGGCATGTTCTCTACCGACGCAGATGTGCTTTGATGAGCGCTCTGCTGTGCGCTGAGCGCCTGCGTCACAGAATTGACCCCCCCCCCCCCCCCCCACCCAGTATTTAGCACTCAGAAACGGCGCTGCTGGAAGGAGAAGTCCTCTCCTTCACTACACGCCACAGAGATCCTATAACGCCCCATTTACAGAGTGGGAGCTCCTCATTGCCCTGACACAGCTCCTGGGCCAGAGCGGATACACAGTCAGAGGATTAAACATCTTTTGCCTGACTGCAAGCGATATCTCCTCGTCTTCAACTGGATCTGGTATGATGGCGTGTTTCAATTGCAATGGCGGGAGAGCACCGTTATTCAGATGCTCAAACCAGGTAGAAATACGCTTGGTGTGGATAGCTATCAGCCCATCAGCCTCACTAACGTTCTCTAGAAGTTACTGAAATCCAAGCAGTTGGGTTGGGTCCTGGAGTCACGTAGCCTACTGGCTTAATGTCTGGGTGGCTTCCGTCAGGGTCGCTCTTGTGTCCCTAGAATCTGCCATCTGAAAAAGCTTTTCCAGACGCCAACACCTGATTGCCATCTTATTTTGACTGAGGTAAAGCATATTACACGACCTGGCGCAATCATATCCTAGCCACATTGTATGAGTGGCATCTCCGGGCCCCACTTCCAATTTTTATCCGATACTACCTGTCAGTCTGTACTTGAAATATCCAAGTTGGTGCCTCCCATAGTTCTCCCCGTATTAAGAACGGCGTCCCACAGGGCTCAATATTGAATCTCTCTTTCAGTGGCCTTAATGGCCAAGCAGCAGCTGTAGGGCCATTAGTCTCCCCTTCTCTGTATGCGGATGACTACTGCATTTCGTATTGCTCCTCCAGTACTAGTGTTGCTGAGCGTCGTCTACAGGGAGCCATTCACAAGTTACAGCCATGGGCTCTAGCCCATGGCTTCCAGTTTTCAGACACGGTCGTGTGTCATGCACTTCTGTCGGCGTAGTACCTTTCATCCAGAACCAGAACTTCGTCTTAATCACGATCCACACACTGTAGTGGAGACATAACGATTCTTAGGACTGGTTTTCGACGCCTGGATGACTTCGCTACCTCACCTTCGTCAGCTTAAGCGGATATGCTGGCAGCACCTCAATGCCTTCTGCTGCCTGAGCAACACCAATTGGAGTGCAGATAGCTCTGTTGCTGCAGCTCTACAGAGCCCTTTTTCAATCCCGCCTGGACTATGGGAATCTGGTTTACAGTTCGGCGGTGCCCTCGGCTTTGCGTTTGCTCGACCCAGTGCACCAATGTGGCGTTCGCCTAGTGATGGGAGCTTTTAGAAAGAGTCTGGTGACTAGTGTCCTGGTGGAGGCCGGAGTCTTTCCACTGCGGATCTCACGTGCACATCTGCTCGCCAGTTTTGTTGCATACATTCGTAGTTCTCATGTGCATCCAAATTACCGTCTCCTTTCCCCACCCATGGCAGTCCATATCCCACATTGGCGGCACAGGCCAGGGCTCAAGATTGAGGTTTGCGTGCGATCCCTTCTCTCTGAACTGGAATCCTTCCCTTTACCACTTCTATTTGAGATACAGTCACGTACACCTCGGTCAGGGGAGGAGGGAGCAGTTGTTACAGGTCATTTGACCATTTTTTACTGATGTTCTGTCAGGATGCATCAGTTGTCACATAGCCTGGCTTCGACTCGTATACAACTGCGTGTTGTGTGTGGGTCTTACAGCAGTGTTTACTTGCGATCCTTAACAGTAAACCCCTCTTGGTCATAAGAAGACTTGCATCTCATGTGTAACGAAACATTACACATTCCTGTAAGCAAACTAAGATTTATTCGATGTACTCCATTCCCCTGTCGCATCTTGGGAGTAAAATCGGTACTTTAGTTTCATAACTAAGTCAGCGATAGGTGTTTGAGACAATGCAATCCGTGTGTATACATGTGCTTGACAGATGTGCTGTTTAGAGTTAGTGGCGGAATGGATTGTAATTTTCACATGTTGGACACTGCTGCTATGCGTTTATCTGTTGCCTTGTAAGAGGTATTCTCCACTACTATCATTTTATATAGGACTGATGTGGGCATGGTGTAATTTCTAAACCATGATCAGGTGTTAATAGTGGACGGTATACATCTCTGGAAAGCTTTATTGTGAAGTATCTCACAGAATCTCTGTTTTAGGGAAGTAATTTCTTCATTTTACAGTTTGCTACCGTAGTTTATGGAAGAGAAACCTGCAAGAAGAATGTATGCTATGCGCTTGAAATATATTTCTTACATTGGAGTATTAACAGTGCTGCATTCCACATGCAGGTCGGAAACTCAAGCGATCTAACATTATAGTCTGTTTTAAGCGCAAAACCATGAAGCTTTAGGAGTCCGTGTGTTTGCTCTCTTACTAATACCCTCCTGGTACTGATCCCAGACACTAGAACAATACTTTAAAATTGATAGCATAGTTAATTTACGTAAACTGCTTCGAACTCCATCCATCTGGAGCTCCATCATGCATAAAAATCACCCATTTCTTGTTCTTTCTAGCCGTCTATTGCATCACAACACTTTCAGATCTGTTACTAAACACCGATAAGGGATGCTAACCACCTCCACATGGGCGCATTTGGTGAAATCTTGTACACTTGGATGGGCAAGGACTCAGCAAGCTCCACTCACTCAAGAGACGTTGAATGTAGTGGTCTACTTTTGGTCCGATGCAGATTAAATTGGTAATGGTGCAATAGGTCGGGCTGGTCAAAGACAGTGTGAGGGAGTCTTTCAGTCTCAATTTTATCCTAAGACTGCAAGAATGCTCTGACTGTGACACATAGAGATAGATTGTAAATTATGCACTATCCTCGAGGTGTTAATAATATGTGGAGTGCTGTCTGGTAAACTTTGATGGTGTATGTGCTCGATAATTAACAATGAATGGACGTACTGCACAGTCATCTATCTACATTCTCACTGATGCTGGCAAGGTAGATCTACATCTACATCTACATTGATACTCCGCAAGCCACCCAACGGTGTGTGGCGGAGGGCACTTTACGTGCCACTGTCATTACCTCCCTTTCCTGTTCCAGTCGCGTATGGTTCGCGGGAAGAACGACTGTCTGAAAGCCTCCGTGCGCGCTCTAATCTCTCTAATTTTACATTCGTGATCTCCTCGGGAAGTATAAGTAGGGGGAAGCAATATATTCGATACCTCATCCAGAAACGCACCCTCTCGAAACCTGGCGAGCAAGCTACACCGCGATGCAGAGCGCCTCTCTTGCAGAGTCTGCCACTTGAGTTTATTAAACATCTCCGTAACGCTATCACGGTTACCAAATAACCCAGTGACGAAACGCGCCGCTCTTCTTTGGATCTTCTCTATCTCCTCCGTCAACCCGACCTGGTACGGATCCCAAGGGGCGGTTTAGCTATGATACTGAAATTGGGGAAACATGCTGTTGCACCACTGGTCAGTATTGAAATTACTGTAAAATTGCTAAAATTGTTCATGCTATCAAGTGATGCTTATTATTACAGTACATCAATGGTGTCTTTCCCATCCTATCCGTCCACTGGTACGCTACAGGTTACCACTTACTGACTGATATTGCTTGTTTGAGTTGGAGAAAGACTTCTGATGGAAGGACACCACCTTCTGGGGATACCTAGCACCGAAACAGTGATCGCGTACATGACTACAATGTGAGGAATCGGTCGAAATGGAATGCAGAGCCACAGCTATTCCGACACTGTGACAGATGAGTTTAAATGTAGAGGTCATCAATCACATTCGGATTTCAGTTTGGAAACACTCCACAACGACACCAAACTCTTCGTTTCCTAAAGTTATAACTGTCTTTTATTTAAAATCATCCAGTGTGTCTGGTGTGTTATGGTAGCAGCTGTAACAAGACTTACACCGTGCAACATCTAGTTTTCTGTGAGAAGCCTGACACACACCTCGAAGTCATATCAGAAAAAACAAAATGTATGGCAGTGTACAAAGTTTGTTACGACAGGGAAAAAACCGCTTCAAACAAAGATATAGTGCCACAGAGAGGGTCTCTTCCACCTACAGAATAGTTTGTGGGATATGGTCATCTTCCTACACTTCATGTGATGTAACTGCCCTGGGTCAATACCTGTACAAAGGATCGTCACATGTGCTCGATGCTGGAACGCAGACGAATTTGGTTTCGATATATGGGAGGTGAGAGATGCGATAAAAATCTTATCGTGTTCTCGATCAGATGACGTTAATGGAGCTTTATAGTTCCTAATTATTCTCTGTTGGATGGTTCAGAATAATGAAGATAGAATGCTGGGCTGATTCATGTGAATGTGTTGTTTGTAATTTGGGGACACACCACAATGCAGTATCAAAATCTTAGTCATCCTCCCAGTTCCCACACTGCCTTTTATACTACCTAGTGTTGCAGAAGAATGCTTCGTTTGGCACTGACCTTACACATCGTACACTGTTGGCAGAGCTGCAACAACTTGTTCCCATTTCCACTGAATGGTGAAAACACAGACCCTTCGCACTAACTCAGGTCACTTTGTTTTTAAATGGGTTTCACAAGGTATTAGATATGGCCCTCTTAAGTTTCTGCTCAGCTCCGACTTAAATTGGAAAGATTACATGCACAAAGCTGCAGAAATGGCAGCAGTTGCAAGATGTGTAGGGACTACCTAAAGCCACATTGGAATTTTCCTGTAGCAGACAAGTTCGAGAAAGGTGACTCGTTATGAGATATGAGAGTGCCAGAAATATGATTCACTAGTGGCTGTAATCATTAAAGGATTTCTCCTTAGGATCCAATGCAGGTATGTGATTGAATGGAAAGACTTGATTCGATATTATAGACATCATTTCTAGCAGGTGGCGTAACACTAGCGATCTGAATAGCTAGTGTAATTTTCTTACCCCAATCAGCACACCATCTACATTTTGTGATCATTCTCAATCAACCATCGCCTATAACTAAGTGGATATATCACATAACCTCAGACATGGCGTTGAGACAATGTTACAAATACTGGTGAAATATCTAGCGGCGGCGGCGTGAGGGACTTGGAAATATTGGTTTCATAACACGCTCCTTAGCTGAATCACTTTCAAAATTCGGTAATTTTATTACAAGGTTGCATTTTCGGTGACATGTACCCACACCCTTAGTTTGGTACTATACACACTGGCGATCACTGTCTAGATTGTGTCACGGTATTTGTCTGGGAAAAACCACTTCATTCAGAGGTAATGCCATACATAGATTCATAAAGCCAGTATAGCTTTTAACATGGATACTTCAGCGCTCCTGTGGAACCAAGACCATTTGCGATGGTAGTATGGTTGTTTTTTTAACATATATTGGGTTGTAAGACGACACTGTGGTAGAACTTGCAAGAAAAACTTAAAATACATGTGCAACCATCGTTGACATTCGGTCAGTATTATTTTCTATCGCCAGCAATCAGTTATTGACGAAGTATTATACTTAATAGTAGGGGATGCGTGATAGGTTCGGTTTGAGCATCAGGCTTATAAAGTACGTGTTCGCGTTCCGACATGTGCAAAGGAAATGACTGTCGAGTCGTAAGGAAGGTATGGATTTGACGTGAAGTACTTTGATAGCAAAGGGAAGAGTATGTCAATTCATAAGATATTTCTGTTTCCAGAGCCACAGCCATCAACAGGATGTACTCGTATTTCTGATACTTCACTTATTGTCGAATGTCGTTCAACTGAGACCCCCAATCTTTTTGATTTTAAGTACAGTGATAAAATATGTGACAGATTTCATAGGATGATGATTCCGCCTATGTGAGCTTGACATGCAGCGGCGATGGCCTGTGGCGGGAATAAATTACGTTTCCCATTAACAACAGGAGCTGTCTGACTGGAAAGGCCTGTTGGGATGCAGGAATGTAGATGACTTAACTGTGTAGTCCTCTAGACGGCCAAATAGCGAACTAATACTTAGTGTGTGTTGGACAGCTTTCGTGATCATGTGGAAATTTGAGAAGATTCAGTATGGATATAGTGATTGCACATTTTGCGTCTTTATTTAGCTGAAAGAACATCGACTGTGGTTTGCGCATCTAGCAGGTGAAAGACAGGTTGAAGACATTTGCTGGTTCTCCAGACATGGGGAACAACTTAGTTGTCTTTGTAAATTATAGGGATGATTTGGAATCCGTATGTAACAAATCATCCCTATGACGACGTTGGTATTCGTGAGTGAAAATACGAGTTTCCTCTATTTCTTTTTAGAGTTATTATGTAAAGGTCTTCACAGACGGCATAAGTTTCTAGTTACTTAACGGATTACAGCATGCTCCACTTCTCTTAACTGTCAGGTTTGTAGAGTAGTAGTTTCCAGTCTATATCTTCGGAATTATGTTGCATGAGCGATCGGTAGGATACTGCTATATATGCTTGATATCCGGAAGTATCACATAAATAGTATAATAATCTGACAATCCACGCGGAAATACATGTGTTCTTGTAATCCCAGTGTCTGGAGATGTGTGTAAAAAAGCAAGCAGGTCGGGACCTGAAACAGTAACACGTTAGTGCCGAGGGGAGCTGACCCTGAATTTGTAGTACAGTTCTAAGAGTGACTTAGGTCCACTGAGGGCGCTCTGGTCACATGTTGGGGGTGGATGACTGCCTCACTTCGCGGGAAATATCCAGTGGAGCGAGGAGTATACCTACGGTGCACGTGCTTATGCTGTCTGTCTTTGAGGTATACGTTTGGCGGTCGATAGTTATACGAAGGACTTAAAACGGGCGATTTTGTATGATGCAGTATGCAAACTGTACGTTTACTACATCGATACAGTACACAGTGATCTATTGCCAGGTTGGAGATCATTTTCACACTCTGATATTAAAGCTCCTGTCCTCAGTGGCAGAGCCGTGCAATTGAGTAAGAGGCTTTCCGTATTTGACGATATGTATGCCACTTTGCGGGATTTAGTTGTCAGTACGATATGGTGACATGTACAAAATAGTATTTTGCCGCTGAAAATCCCGTCTGCAGAAAGAAAAAAAGCTGGACAGTGCTTCCACACCGGCGGCATCAGTAATTCGTCCAATAAATTCAATAAGAGCCAATCATAATGCTCCATTCATTTGCAAGACATCCTTTGTGCCGGAACATAGGAGTCTCTACATAGCGGTGAGAATGTTTGCATATGTTGTAAGCAGGAAGGGTAACACATGATGGATGGGGTGCCATGTTAGGACCACAAGTAAGAGTGCATTTGGCATTATTCTGCGATATTTTCGTAAACAGCTTCTGCTAGGGCAAGAATTTCCATGCAGACAAGCTGAGAAATCATAAAGCTCCTACAAAAGCGTCCATTAATCTTTCTAGAACACTATAAAATTTCCGAGAGGTAGACTTGGCTCTTATTTTACATAGCCATGTGACATCAGTATAACACTGAGAACCTCTTAGATTTGTTTGTGATGGTGTGTAGCTACGCGCACGCTTCGAGTTGATGCGTTAGGCACGCTTGGCTGATAAATGCATGCACAGCTAGACGCAGCTCGCATGTCCAGTTAGGATCGCTAGGAACAATGCAGCCTGTGGTATTGTGGGAAGCAATGGAACGCATTTCTGCAGTGTCTGCGAGGGTGTCACTCGGCAATTAGGTCTTCCCTGGATCGCAGGTAGAGAAGGGATCATGCCAGCAGTGGTGAACATGTGCACGTGGTCCAGAGGGTAACTTGGCACTTATTTACACAGACATGTGACGTCAGTATAACACCCAAGGAACTTTAACTGTAGACGCAACTTACACAAGCGGCACTAGAGCAAATGGCTAGTTGAAGATAATGATAGTTCGAAAGTGTTTTCTACATGCTCAGTGTGTTCGTGCACTGGATTATTTTCGGCTGTTTAAGCATTGTGAGTGTTTTCATAGTGTTTCACATGCATTATGTTTCGGCAATTTACCAGTTTTGGTGTCTGTTGCATTATTTTGTGAATAGATGTGCAATTCAGAATTTCGACAGTTGACTATTAGCAAGTGTGTTTGCAGAGCCTTTTACATGCATCAATTTGACAATTGTATGCCTCTCTGCACGTCAATGTACTGCATTATTTCTGTGACTTACGAGTAGTTTGTAGCTCTGTGTTGTGTAGTGACCCCAAGCACATCAGAATGAGTTTTGTATCAGTGTAATAAATATACTATGTGAAATGTCCCTAAAAAATTGTTCCAAAATAAAGTACACTCCTTCCTCTCTCCAGCAGCCCAGCACAGGCTGAGTCCTTTCCCAGCCAGTTCCCAGGAAGAGGTGGCGGTCGGATGATTTGGGTTATTGGAGGTAACCCACGTAACCTATTTTCCCACCATTTTCTTAGGTTGGTGGAGGTTGCATTGTCCTGAAGTAATTTGAACTTCCCACCATTTTCGCGGGAGGGGTGAGGACGGGAGGGGAGGGGTTAGATTACTGTAGGTAACGTGAAGTCTATTCACCGAGAGCTGGGACGAAAGTGTCACGTGAGCGACTACACTCGTTTCCAGAGAAAGCATTCGGTGTTAAAGTGATACGTAGGTGTGTGGAAAATCCTTGGTGCACACTTTGCAGCTGGCGGTGTATGGCTGGCTGCCGAGCTGTCACAGCGGACCATCAGAAACCTGGGCAACAATGTATGAAATAAATGGAACTATGTTAAAATAATGTTCAACTGAGTTCATTCTGTCGAAGCAGATTTTTCATCCAGGTTGTTAACAAAACGCTCCATTCAAACACAATTGTTAATTTTAATAACAATACCATTAATAATAATGATAAAGGACGAAACAAGGGTCACTCTGTCGAACTTGAACTGTTTTCATTGATGTTTATAACAAACCGCTCCTCTCTCTCTCTCTCTCTCTCTCTCTCTCTCTCTCTCTCTCTCTCTCTAATGCAGTCTAAATTCCACATTTGAGTTTCCACTTTTTCTACGATATGGAGGACGCACTTGTTCCATCCTCCGCAGTCACTGTTCTTACAGTACTTTAACTTCCGGCATTTTGTATGTTTTGTTTTTTTGCTGCAACATAGCCTTTGAATCTGGCCCACACCAACTCGATGGCATTTAATTCACAGTGGTACGGAGGAATTCTGAGAACAGTTTTCCTTGCATTCTTCGCCATTTCATCTATTGCTTATTCATTGTGTGCAATTCTGTGATGTTAAACTATATCTAAAAGTTCTTTCTTCAACATACTGTCTTCAAATTCGATGTTGTCAGATTCTAACCACTCTGATATTTCGTGCTTAGCGGAATTCGCATTTGGAACTTTTTCTTTCCTCCGAGAATTGTAACGCGTTATCAAGAACAAGAACCGCATTTTCCTGAAGCCGGGGAAGAACATCTTGAAACCACTTCTCGAAGGTTTCGCCGCACGTCTCCTCATGATAATCTCCACTTTTCTTGGATTCGAAAGTGCACAAACATCCTTCAACGAACCCTGCTTTGCTGCCAATGTGTGCGATAATCAGACGTTTCCCTTTACCTGATGGGCCCTTGATTGCGGTGGATAATCGGACAGAAACGCTTGTTTTGAGGAATTTATAGTGTCATCTACCCAGACGTAACTTCCGGTATGTCCTGCGTTCACCCACGCCTCGTCCAAATAGTAAATGGGTCTGCCTTCATCTCTCAACCGTTTAATGGTTCGAAGATAACGCCGCCTCCATAAAATGTCATCCCTGTCTATTAGCATGCTATCGCGCCCACGCCGGGCATATTTGAAATTCATTTCTCTCAATAACTTATAAAATGTAGTTCTCCGAAAATTGCCCAGATCTGCATCTTCGTTCACGACTGTAAGCACTTGGTCAATTGTTGGCAATTCGGTACACAAAAAAATTCGTGTATTTTCCTTCGTATCGCATTTCTATCGAAGTCATCAACACTCATAAAGTTTCTGTGGTAATTTTCCTTTCGTGGGAGACTTCTAAGAGTGTGTGGCCTTGTAATCATTTACCACACGATACTCTGAAGAACGTCCAACACCTGTAGCTGCAGCTGTTTTAAATACAATGTCACTCATCAACTGCTCTGGATGTAACAGTTCAGTTTTATACACATTAAGCACCATGTGCTTCTCAGAAGAACTTACCGATTTCTTCTTTGGTGGACTTGGAACTGACACGTCGACCTCGCTCGCTGAATCTGTGGATGACATAATGACAGCCATATGTGATGCTAATGAACTAAGTGAATATATAAAATAAGAAACTATGCAATGCTATTGGATGCGCACTTAAACAGTGAATGCTCAGCGTGACTACAAACTAGGATTTCAAGCGTCTTTACAGATGAACTTAAGAGATCCTGAAATCCTCGCTGTACAACACCCACTAACAAGCTCACACCTGCAACTGAGACGGCCATACTGAAAGCACCGCGCCTGCGAACCGCACAATGCATCGCTCATAAAGGACAAACAGTTGCACCCATCACATTCGAACAAACTAGAAAATCAAATTCAATCCCTTCTGAAACTTTTCTTGCTTATACTCCCACAAAAAAATTTAAAGGGGAAAAGTTTGTCGCTTACTATATTTCGGATGATGATTTGGTAAAAGTCCTGCATCAGAAATGAGATTTTAATTTATTACTTCACTGTTACTGACTCTATTGGCAGAAAATTTTCAGGCATCATCAACATATAGTACTGAAGACAATTATAAAATTATTTTGCTGTGCGACACACAGTTTAGGAGATATGGCGTGATATAGAGTAACACGAAAAAACAACTTTTCCTGAAAGCTTAAATATTCATCTTTTTCAGTGAGAATAAATTTTAATATAATGTAAAAAAGGTGTCGGAAGGTAGTTCTCGGATCACTTTATCATGTTTTGGTGCCAAATTATAAAAAACACAACTTTAATTTCTTAATTTCTGACGCCCCTACATTGTACACCGCTCGATGGCAGCACTGTGGTCACACACCTTGCTGTGTTTACAGTACGTCTCTTGTTATGGTGAATGGATTATAGTTGACCTACTTTCTCGCCAAGATTTGAACTTCCCTCCATGTCATTTCGATGTTACCATTTCTATCGCCGCCATCTTGGATCCGCCATCTTGAATAAATTTGGCAACAATGGAGAGTGGGACCATACAAAGGTTGTTCCACTACTCGAGGGTTCACTGTGCTACCTGTAGCCCACGCTTTCTACAAGTGGTAGATGGTTTTCAGTGGAGGTCCACAAAACGTGGTAAGATACCCTCGCCTCCTGCAGTTAGTGCCACTCTGCTCTCCAGCTGGACATTTGGCTGTGCAAACGTATATGTGGACAAGATCCTGCCACTCCTCAGGATGGCCATTCCAGCCTCTGTTCTGAGTATTCATCACTTTGGTGGCCGATCTTTGCTCCCAGCCGGACCCGTTTGGCTGTAGTGCTCTCTTCTCGCCCTCTCAAATCCAATGCATTATTTATTCGTATGCGCCCCAAACACCTTCACGAATCAGTGAGCCAGTCACAGTGATGATAAACGAAAGAAATGGAAAATTATGTAACCCACTGTACTCCCAATCACCTATCTTCTCATCAGTGTCACGATTCACCTGTTGTCAGTCTCTGGATTACGAAATCACTCTCGAAAACGGCATAAAGAATTGCCTGCCGCACACAAAGGTTATTTACACCTCCTACAGATACCATATAGCCCTGTGACCTGCATTAATCACTTCTGTTAACCACCTCATGAACAGAAACGATGAATGCAGGTCACAGAAATGTACACTCATGGAAATGGAAAAAAGAACACATTGACACCGGTATCTCAGACCCACCATACTTGCTCCGTACACTGCGAGAGGGCTGTACAAGCAATGATCACACGCACGGCACAGCGGACACACCAGGAACCGCGGTGTTGGCCGTCGAATGGCGCTAGCTGCGCAGCATTTGTGCACCGCCGCCGTCAGTGTCAGCCAGTTTGCTGTGGCATACGGAGCTCCATCGCAGTCTAACACTGGTAGCATGCCGCGACAGCGTGGACGTGAACCGTATGTGCAGTTGACGGACTTTGAGCAAGGGCGTATAGTGGGCATGCGGGAGGCCGGGTGGACGTACCGCCGAATTGCTCAACACGTGGGGCGTGAGGCCTCCACAGTACATCGATGTTGTCGCCAGTGGTTGGTGGAAGGTGCACGTGCCCGTCGACCTGGGACCGGACCGCAGCGACGCACGGATGCACGCCAAGACCGTAGGATCCTACGCAGTGCCGTAGGGGACCGCACCGCCACTTCACAGCAAATTAGGGACACTGTTGCTCCTGGGGTATCGGCGAGGACCATTCGCAACCGTCTCCATGAAGCTGGGCTACGGTCCCGCACACCGTTAGGCCGTCTTCCGCTCACGCCCCAACATCGTGCAGCCCGCCTCCAGTGGTGTCGCGACAGGCGTGAATGGAGGGACGAATGGAGACGTGTCGTCTTCAGCGATGAGAGTCGCTTCTGCCTTGGTGCCAATGATGGTCGTATGCGTGTTTGGCGCCGTGCAGGTGAGCGCCACAATCAGGACTGCATACGACCGAGGTACACAGGGCCAACACCTGGCATCATGGTGTGGGGAGCGATCTCCTACACTGGCCGTACACCACTGGTGATCGTCGAGGGGACACTGAATAGTGCACGGTACATCCAAACCGTCATCGAACCCATCGTTCTACCATTCCTAGACCGGCAAGGGAACTTGCTGTTCCAACAGGACAATGCACGTCCGCATGTATCCCGTGCCACCCAACGTGCTCTAGAAGGTGTAAGTCAACTACCCTGGCCAGCAAGATCTCCGGATCTGTCCCCCATTGAGCATGTTTGGGACTGGATGAAGCGTCGTCTCACGCGGTCTGCACGTCCAGCACGAACGCTGGTCCAACTGAGGCGCCAGGTGGAAATGGGATGGCAAGCCGTTCCACAGGACTACATCCAGCATCTCTACGATCGTCTCCATGGGAAAATAGCAGCCTGCATTGCTGCGAAAGGTGGATATACACTGTACTAGTGCCGACATTGTGCATGCTCTGTTGCCTGTGTCTATGTGCCTGTGGTTCTGTCAGTGTGATCATGTGATGTATCTGACCCCAGGAATGTGTCAATAAAGTTTCCCCTTCCTGGGACAATGAATTCACGGTGCTCTTATTTCAATTTCCAGGAGTGTATTAGCTGTTAAATTCGCCATACTGTGTGTTAATGGTTGCACTTTGTGCACAATATCAGGTATATTAAGTACCTTTGGTATGTACTCGTTTCCCCCTAATACATCTGGTCTAAGAGACCAGAAATGTTTTTTCGACGATGATGTCAGACAGGTCCTACATATTTCAACATTGTCAACATGCACTGAAAATAGCTAAAAAAAAGTGAACAATTAGTCACATAGCGGAAAGTATTTCAAAAAAAAAAAATTATCCCACTCTCCCTCACCACCACCAGCTAATTTTCAACCGAAGTTAACTTCTCCTTTCATTCTATTTTCAGATCGACTCGATCCGGAGGAGGGGAGTGAATATGGACGTATCTCTTTTGTCTGTCGACAACATCCCGCCGTCCCCGATGCCGGCAGCAGGCGAGGATACAGTCTGCGACTTGGGCAGCGTGAGGTTCGAAACCGAGAAAGTCGCCTGCAGCTGGACTGTCTTGAACTACAAATACTGGCCTCAAGGGGTAGACGAAGTGAAATCGCCCAGTTTCTGGCACTGTAACTCGAGCGAGTGGTGCATGGTGCTGTGTAAAGACGTTGCCAAAGCCCTGTACTTCTGCTTCCAGCTACTGACTTCCCAGAAAGACGCTACTGTGCGAGCTAGACTGACGGCGTCACTAGTGTCCAGCAGCGGTATAGAGTACGAGGTGTACCCGGCGGAGTCGGTCTGCCTCGATGCACCAAAGAAGTCGAAATGGAAGTGCTTGTACGGCTCCTTCAGACCGGAGGACGGTTTCGATTACATGCTGAGGTTCGTGGGAGAGGTGACCACGTCGTGTGTGATAACGGAGCCTTACCCGATCGTTGCCCTCCAGAGGCCTCGTCGCAGCGTCACAGACGACCTGGCAGCACTGCTGGAGACGGGCCAGCTGTCTGACGTGAAGCTGTGGGCAGGTGACGCAGAGTTCCAAGCGCACAGGGCCGTGCTGGCCGCACGCAGCCCCGTCTTCGCCGCCATGCTCCGGCATGACACCCAGGAGGCTCGCACCGGCAGCGTCCGCATCGACGACGTCGAGGCGGACGTCCTGCGCGAGGTCCTGCGTTTCGTCTACACGGACAGCACGCCCTTCCTGGAGACGATGGCTGACAGGCTGCTGATGGCGGCCGACAAGTACGACCTGCCCCAACTGAAGGAGCTCTGCGAGGTGGAGTTGGTCAAGAACCTCACCGTGGACAATGCCGCCGCTACCGCCGTCATCGCCTTGAGCCACTCCTGCGATGTACTCAAGCGGCCGGTCATGAGTTTCGTGAAGCGCCATCTTGTGCCCATCATGGGCAGCAAAGGTTGGGCGACTGCCATTAGGGATCATGCTGAAGCAGTGGTCCAGATTAGCCGCTTGGTAATGGAAGAGCCTCTTTAATGGCTGTTACAGTTAAACTCCACGTTTCCAGCGTGCAACTTCTTGCCTATAAGAACGCTGCTGCCTCATTGAACCCTACGTTGGAGGAAAACTGTGCTATATTTAAAATTAGATAACAACTTCATCAACTACTTACATATGTACACATATGTAAAAGTATTAGATAATTTTTGCTAACAGGTGCGTAAAATGACGCCCTTCAAGGAGTTGCTTCTTGTGTTTTGCAATGGGCACCCGCGGTTATTCGCTAGGGGCAACAAACAGCCCAGGCTAAGGGGATTAAAAGAAACAGACCTTGTTATATCTATTTGGTAGGGTGTGCATGACAACTAATTACTAGCACATTGTCCATTCTCATTTGTAAACATTGCGTTGGACTCGAGATCGCCTTGACAGTTACGTAGTTGAGAAAACTTTCAACTAAATTATAGTTAAAGATATACTGCAGTTTTATAGTGGTTGTTTTCTACTGCAACATGACACAAAGCAAATTATAGCCAGTTTTAAGAGACATATAAGACAGACTAGCACTTATATTGCCACCGTCTGGTGAAACAATACCACCACCTTCCACTTTCCATTTGGAGCAGAATTAATTTATTCATTGCCGTTTCAAAACGTCAGAAACTATTACTAAGAATGTCACCACAAGAAGAATATAATTTTTACGAACATTCATCGATACGCCATTATAGATCAAATTTCTTGCAGTTATCTTCTAAACTCTTTCTTTCATCTGCCCATACACTCCGTATACATTACTAGCCCTTGTATATTTCATTACTACTGACAAGAGGTATTTTTCCTTTTTGTACAAGCCATTGTAAATAGTCGGATCTTCGTCTTATGAAACGTCGTTTCGTAATACACTACGAAGAGTTTCTGGTGTAGCATGCATCGTTCAGCACAGGGGTAGAGAAATTTATGTTCTTCTGGTCACACTAAATTAAGACCGGTCACAATCCACTACTTTCATATATAATCGTGTAAAAGTACAAAATTGTTCCCTATTATTGAAGTCGTCCAATTAATGAACATGATCTGTCCACATTCTGGTTACTAACGCTGCTACAGAGCAGTAGCAATTCAGAGTAGTTCATCCCTGCGCTTCTCATTATGCACCTGTGGGTAAGCGAGAGGTCAACAAATACAGTCCAGGGTGTAGGATTAAAAGAACGGAAAATGAGCCTAAAGTGAAAGCAGTATTTATGCTTAAGAACAAATCAAATTTAATTATCACAGAGTTGGTTCACTTTTGTAGGAAGTGCGTCAGATCGGCTATTACCTTCGACATTGTCGAGGTCAGAAAGAGTATTTGACGAAAGTACGCTTCAGTATTTTCTAGTGAGGGTTGTCTACCTCAATATGACCAAATATAGTCTGGCTTGCCAATTTCTATACAGTTATGTACACTGAAGAATCAAAGAAACTGGTACACTTTCCTAATATCGCGTAAAACCTCGGCGAGCACGCGGAAGTATCGCAGCATGACGTGGTATGGACTCGACTAATACCTGAAGTAGTGCTGGAGGGAATTGACACCACGAATCCTGCAGGGCAGTCCATACATCCGTAAGAGTACGAGGCGATGGAGATCTCTTCTGGACAGCATGTTGCAGAGCATCCTTGAAATGCTCAATAATGTTAATGTCTGGGAGTTTGGTGATCGATGCAACTGTTTAAACTCAGGAAAGTGTTTCTAGAGCCACTCTGTAGCAATTCTGAACGTGTGGGGTGTCGCATTATCCTGCTGCAGTTGCCTAAGTCCTTCGGAATGCACAATAGACATTAATGGATGCACGTGATCAGACAAGATGCTTACTTACGTGTCACCTCTCAGACTCGTATCTAGACTCCAACTGCACACGCCGCACGTTATTACAGTCTCCATCAGCTTGAAAAGTCCTCTTCTGACATGCAGGTTTCATGGATTCAGGAGATGTCTCCATACCTGTACACGACCATACGCTCTATACAATTCGAAGCTAGACTCGTCCAACCATGCAACATGTTTCCAGTCATCAAAGCCCATATCGATGATGTTTCGTTGAATGATTAGCACGCTGACACTTGTTGAAGGCCCAGCACTGAAATCTGCAGAAATTTGTGGAAGGGTTGCAATTCTGTCACGTTGAACGTTTCTTTCAGTCGTCGTTGGTCTCGTTCTTACAGGATCTTTTTCGGCGGCAGCGATATCGGAAACTTGAAGTTCTATCGGAATCCTGATACTCACGGTACATTCGTGAAATGGTCGCACTGGAAAACCCCCACTCCGTCGCTGCCTCGAGATGCTATGTCCCATCTCTCATGCGTGGACTATAACACCATGTTAAGACTCACTTAAATCTTGATAACCTGCCCGCAGTGTTATGCGTGTTCACATCTCTATATATTTGAATACGCATGCCTAAACCAGTTTCTTCGGCGCTTCAGTGTATTACATAGCAACACACGAATTGCCACAACACTTACCACATCACTATTTAATGGTATCACGGAATTGTTGTGATCTTCACTTTAAAGACTGGTTTGATATAGTTCTCTGTGGTACTCTGTCTAGTGTGAGCCTCTTCATTTCCTAGTAACTACTGCAACCTACATGTTTCTGAATGTACTTACTGTATTTATCTCTCTCTCTCTCTCTCTCTCTCTCTCTCTCTCTCTCTCTCTCTCTCTCTCTCTCTTCCAGTGCTAAATTTGTTATCTCTTTGTTTCAGAATGTGTCCTGTTGACCGATCCCTTCCATTGGTAGAGTTTTCCAATTCCATTCAGTACCTCCTCAATTGTTATATGATCGACCCATTTAATCTTCAGCATGCTTCTGTTCTCTTTTCATCGTCCATGTTTCACTTCGATACATGGCTGCACTCTAGACAAATACCTTCACAAAAGACTTCCTAACACTTAAATCTATATTCGATGTTAACAAATTTCTCTTCAGAAATGCTTTTTTTGCCATCGCCAGTCCACCTTTTATATCATCCCTGCTTCGGCTATCATCAGTTATTTTGCTGCCCAAATAGCAAAACTGCTGCTTCCAGTGGCTCATTTACTAATCTAATTCCTTCAGCATGACCTGATTTAATTAGACTACATTCCATTATCCTTGTTTTGCTTTTGTTGTTCATCTTACATCATCCTGTCCATTCCGTCCGACGGTCCCTGAAAGAATTAAGGTGTCACCGGCAAACCTCAGTTTTTGTTCTCCCTGAACTTTAATTCCTACTCCAAGTTTGCCTTTGGTTTCCTTTACTGCTTGTTCAATGTACAGATGAAACAACATCGTGGATAGTCTACAGTACTCTCACTCAACCATTGCTTCCGTTTCATGCACCTCGACTCAACTGCTGGCTGGTTTCTGGACAAGTTGTAAATAGCCTTTCACTCCCTGTATTTTACTCCTGCTACCTTGAGAATTTCAAAGAGAGTAGGCCACTCAATATTGTCAAAAGCTTTGCCTAAGTCTAAAAATGCTATAGAAGTAGGTTTGCTTTTCCTTAACCTATCTTCTAAGACAAGGCTTAGGGTCAGTATTGTCTCTCGTGTTCCTACGTTTCTCTGAAATGCAAACTGGCCTTCCCTGATATCGTCCTTAATTCCACGGGACGGTTTCTCTAGCCTAAAAGGCCCCATGTGCACGCCAAGCGTACTCGGCTACTCTAGTAGCCAGTTCCTGCTTGTAGTGCACGCCCGACCTACTAAAGGAAACCCTAAAATTCTGCACCCGATAGCGGAGGTCGAGAAATTCGCAGACTCATCTGAGCCTTCGATTTAGATCCTCCAATCTGCTCCAAATCAGAGGATCCTGCGTGCCGAGGATGTCCTCAGAACCCAAGCGGCAGGTGTCATTCGTGCCGGCATGTGCCACTACATGTAGCCAGTGCGCTGGATTGTCGCTGACAGGGCCTCCTCCAGTGGCATTCTTTCCCGCCTTGCTTGCTATTTTCCTGAGGGGCACGATCACCCACATGACATTGGAGCCCCCATGCCCATCCTCTGCACTGGTCCCGACTGGGCTGGAAAATCGGCCGCTGGCCCAACAGGAGAGGTATCCCGTGCTGACTCAGTTGCCAACACTGGGTAGCACCTCATACCTGTTCCTAAGAAGCAGATAGCCAGCCGCGCGACCTGCTCCCTCTTTCGCCTTCTCTCTAATGACACACGAACCCACCACTGCCTGCCACCAACTCTCGAGTAAGGACGAACCGGTGAGATGTTGCGTATCAGAAGATGCAGTGACACCCGGCTCACCAGCGGCTTCCAGCGGCACCGAAGTTGTTGCAGCTCTCGTCACCAGCGCCCCAATGTCACCACAACTCTTGAGTGTTTGCCAGAAGAATGTCGACGGTAGCTGTCGCGTCTTCCAGCTGTTTATGAACAGCGTCTAATTCTCCTTGTGTCCGCTCGCAACAAACACAGTCCATAGCCATATCGTGGTGTGTAAGAAATAGATACAAGATCTCAAATGGCGCTACCGAGTTCGGAATGTACATAAAATATAACAAGGAGAATAAAGAAACATCAAAAACTGTTCTGCAGATTTCTCACTACGCACTTACATGGCAAGCTCTTCAACAGAATTTAATTTCACCACTGAAGTGGATGTATCTACTGTTACATGTTACTAAGACCTCTTCTTTCGCAAAAGCTACTAAACGAAGTAACTATGCAAACGAGAATGCACTGATTAAACTCTTTTCTGTATACCAGCACGAGATTTAAACTTAGAAGGGAACCTCCCCATCGCACCCCCCTCAGATTTAGTTATAAGTTGGCACTGTGGATAGGCCTTGAAAAACTGAACACAAATCAACTGAGAATACAGGAAGAAGTTGTGTGGAACTGTGAAAAAATAAGCAAAATATACAAACTGACTAGTCCATGGGCAACATAGGCAACATCATGGATAGCGTGAGCTCAGGAGCGCCGTGGTCCCGTGGTAGCGTGAGCAGCTGCGGAACGAGAGGTCCTTGGTTCAAGTCTTCCCTCGAGTGAAAAGTTTACTTTCTTTATTTTTGCATAGTTATGATCTGTCCGTTCATTCATTACGTCTCTGTTCACTGTAATGAGTTTAGTGTCTGTGTTTTGCGATCGCATCGCAAAACTGTGCGATTAGTAGACGAAAAGACGTGCCTCTCCAATGGGAACCGAAAACATTTGATCGCAAGGTCATAGGTAAACCGATTCCTCCACAGGAAAACACGTCTGATATATTCTATAAGACACTGGTGACGGCCTGTGCTCCACATGACAGGAATATATTGTCGACCCACCTAACTTGTACACTTGGCGAATGGGTTCAAATGGCTCTGAGCACTATGGGACTCAACTGCTGAGGTCATTAGTCCCCTAGAACTTAGAACTAGTTAAACCTAACTAACCTAAGGACATCACAAACATCCATGCCCGAGGCAGGATTCGAACCTGCGACCGTAGCGGTCTTGCGGGTCCAGACTGCAGCGCCTTTAACCGCACGGCTACTTCGGCCGGCCTTGGCGAATGGGTAAAAAGATTCTTCTACCTTTCCCGATTTGGGTTCTCTTGTGGATGTGATAATCACTCCCAAAAAAGTGATGAAAACATAAGTTTGTCACATAAACTGAAAATAAAAATTAAACTTTTCACTCGATGGAAGATTTGAACCAAGGACCTCTCGTCCCGCAGCTGCTCACGTTACCAGGAGACCACGGCGCTCCTGAGCTGATAGTGTCATAGATGTTGCATATCTTACCCATGGACTACAGTTTGTAAATTTGGCTTATTTTTTCACAGTTCCACACAACTTCTTCCTGTTTCCTTAATTGATCTGTGTTCAGTTTTTCAAGGCCTATGCACTGTGCTAACTTAGAACTAAATCTGAGGGGGGTGCGATGGGGAGGTTCCCTTGTTAGTGGCGTGACATGGAGCTTCTGGCGGCGTCTTACCAAGGATATGAACAAAGATTAACATAGAAACAAAAACTTAGAGTAACCTGCCAACCACTAGTCTACACAGTAAAATACACAGGTATAGTTCACTTCTTTGCAGAAGCACATGAAAAAAAATTACTGTGCTGCTGCTGCTGCTGGTGATGCTGTTGGCGCGTCCGTTCGGCTCGGCGTCTTAAAGCAATGAAGTACATTCTCACTGTGGACAGGTTAGCCACCTCTGTTAGAATAGTGCGAGGAACCATAAACTTGTTCACATCAATGCTGCTACTTGTCATTAACGTCCTAATTACTTAAAAATTCGAAGTGGCAGTTGATGTGGGCCTTTTACTCCCAGTGCACGGTCCATACAGGTTGCCATCTTCCAACACTAAGAGCTCTTCTATAGTTTTTCTTGACAATGCCGCTATTTTTGTTTACACAGTGTTGTAGATAGTAGAACCACAAATTTCTAGTGAAACATCGTTTTGCAATAGAAGATAATCCAGACTGGTTGCCAGAAAAAAAGAAAGAATGCACTTTATTCCTGTAGGTGTCAGACGGGTCATTTATAAACGATAACTTCGTTCCTCTCACGCTTTTCTCGTACACCGTCACACATTCATCGCTTCAACTTAGGTTCTCTCTCGCCGAACACGGGAGAAGATATTTAAATTACTTGGGATCTTTGGTGTGACGTCATAAGCGAGTGACTGCGTGTAAGATCGCTCTACAAGTTTTTATATATTTTTAGGTTTCAGATATATATTTTAACAGTTTTTGTGATAATATTTACTATATAAGTGACTTATTAGTGGTTTCTTCATTCACCTCTGCCTTTCTTGTTGTGACCTGATATTTGTGAGTGTTTCGCATCGAGCAACGTAACCTCTTACCTGTGTTTACATTCCGCGCTGACCAGTTACAGCTGTAGCGGCGCATCGAAAGCTAAGTACTAATTAATTGTTTGTGTATAGTGGTTTATTTAGAAACTATAGTAGTCTTCAACCGGAGTTTTTAGTGTTTTCTGGTGAAATAATTTCAGAAGAACCTTTTGGGAACTGTTTTCAGTTTCGTTACTGTCTCATTAGACGTTTGATTCTCTTTCTGTATTAGTCTTTTGTTTTATTCACATTTGTTGTTTATTAATACTGTTAATGATAGTAGTTACTTCCCTTGAAGAGTAAGTTTGTGATTATTGTAGTCAGTTTTTTAACATCTTCTTATTGTACTAGCGGAACTTAGATAAAGTAGTTTTCTTGTTTCAATAACTGTAAAATTTTACCATGAGTGAGAAGTGTGGGCTTCGCAGTAGGTTCGTGAGTAGTGGATTGCGGTGTGAGACTTGTTCGAAGTATTTTCACTGGGAGGAATGCAGTGGGTAAGCCAGTGGGCATTCTGGTGAGATCCTCTCCTGGAACTGCAGGTTATGTAGCAAGAGTAAGTTGATAGAGGAGCAGGAGCGTAAGATCTGTGCCCTTCAGGTGCAGTTGAAAAACGCACAGGAGCTAGATAGGATGAGGAGAAAGAAGGGGGTTGGGGAATGGGAGCTGGCTGTTGGCAAGAGATCTGCTAGAAGATTTTCAGATAGTTTTACTATTCGTGTTTACAATAGATATGACCAACTGTCAGAGTCTAGTGTTAAGGAATCTCTAGTACCTGTAGATGTAGGAAGTATGCAGCAGACCTCAGTAGTTACGGTGGCTAGAACAGTTGCAAAGTCGAAGAGGAAGAAGAAGGTTCTGCTGTTAGGTAGTTCTCATGGCAGAGGTGTAGGCCAGCAGTTGCAGGAAGTGCTGGGGAGTGAGTACCAGGTCACCAGCATTGTGAAGCCTAATGCAGGATTGGCTCAAGTGACTGTTAACATAGGGGGGTTATGTAGGGATTTTACTAAAGAGGATCAGGGAGTGATTGTGGGTGGGGCTGGTAACAGTATTGATAGGGATGGGGAGTATGACATAGATGGTGACCTGGAAAAGATAGCCACTCAGACTGGCAACACGAATGTGCATTTCGTGGAACTGTTTCAGCGTCACGATCGGCCTCATCTTAACACAGCCGTCAGGCGTAATAACATGAGACTTAGGGGTGCGCTGATGACAGAAAGCATGGGTCACATTTCAGTGGTGTAGGTGGAGTCTATCAGCAGGACGGGTTTCACTATCATGGCCTGCACCTCAACAGGTGTGGGAAGGGGAAGTTGGCAAAGCTTATAGGTGACAGCATAGGTGGGGTTGGTGGGATCACTCATGGGAAAATTCCTACAGTAGTGGGTGTGAGAGCTGCACCTTTTTTAGATTTAAGTCAGCTGATATGCTGCTTAAGGGAAGTCTCTCTAACAAAGGAACCACTTTTGACAAAGCTTAGGTATCCGAGTAATGAGGGAATTAGTATATTTCATCAAAATATACAAGGTATTAGAGATTTAGTGAACTGCTTATAGATGTTGACTCTGAAATTATTGGCATATCTGAACACTTCTTAAATAAGATGATTCAGAGGCTTCCTTCACCAGGATACAGGTTGGCTGGCAGCTTTTTGAGCTCTTTGCGGTGTGGGGGAGTAGCCATGTATGAAAAACGGCATCTCATTTGAGTCAATTGATGTTTCAAAGAACTGCAGTGAAAAGGTGTTTGAATGTTGTGCAGGTGTGGTTAAATTTAATGGAGCTAAACTTCCAACTGTTGTTATTTATAGATCCCCAGACTCCGATTTCACAACATTTTTGCTAAAGCTAGAGGAGGTTCTTGGTTCACTTTATAGGAAATACAAAAAGCGTGGTGACTTCAATATTAATTGTATAAGTGATTGTGCAAGGAAGAGGATGCTGGTAGACCTCCTTAATTCATATAATCTTATGCAAACCGTATTCTTTCCAACGAGAGTGCAAGGGAACAGTAGAACAACCATAGACAACATTTTTGTTCATTCCTCATTACTAGAAGGGCATTCTGTTAGCAAAAAGGTGAATGGCCTTTCAGATCATGATGCACAAATTTTAACTCTAAAAGATTTTTATGCTGCAACACGTGTTATAGTCATCAGCTGTTTAGGAAAGCTGATCCAGTTGCAGTAGAGACCTTCGTAAACCTTATCAAGGAACAAGAGTGGCAAGATGTTTATAGCGCTGATACAGTAGACGATAAATATAATGCTTTTCTCAAGACTTTTCTCGTGCTCTTTGAAAGTTGCCTTCCGTTAGAACGTTCAAAACAAGGTACTAGCACAAACAGGCAGCCTGGGTGGCTGAGTAGAGGAATAAGAATACCTTGTAGAACAAAGTGGCAATTATATCAAAACATTAGAAACAGTCAAAATCTAAATGCAGCAGCCCATTACAAACAGTATTGTAAGGTGCTTAAAAATGTTATTAGGAAGGCAAAAAGTATGTGCCATGCAGATAGAATAGCTAAGTCTCAGGATAAAATTAATACCGTATGGTCAGTCGTAAAGAAAGTGGCTGGTCTGCAGAGACAGGTCGAGGATATAGAATCAGTGCGTAGTGGGAATGTCCGTGTTACTGATAAGTCGCATATATGTACAGTATTTAATAATCACTTTCTGAATATAGCAGGTGAACTAAATACACTCCTGGAAATGGAAAAAAAAACACATTGACACCGGTGTGTCAGACCCACCATATTTGCTCCGGACACTGCGAGAGGGCTGTACAAGCAATGATCACACGCACGGCACAGCGGACACACCAGGAACCGCGGTGTTGGCCGTCGAATGGCGCTAGCTGCGCAGCATTTGTGCACCGCCGCCGTCAGTGTCAGCCAGTTTGCCGTGGCATACGGAGCTCCATCGCAGTCTTTAACACTGGTAGCATGCCGCGACAGCGTGGACGTGAACCGTATGTGCAGTTAACGGACTTTGAGCGAGGGCGTATAGTGAGCATGCGGGAGGCCGGGTGAACGTACCGCCAAATTGCTCAACACGTGGGGCGTGAGGTCTCCACAGTACATCGATGTTGTCGCCAGTGGTCGGCGGAAGGTGCACGTGCCCGTCGACCTGGGACCGGACCGCAGCGACGCACGGATGCACGCCAAGACCGTAGGATCCTACGCAGTGCCGTAGGGGACCGCACCGCCACTTCCCAGCAAATTAGGGACACTGTTGCTCCTGGGGTATCGGCGAGGACCATTCGCAACCGTCTCCATGAAGCTGGACTACGGTCCCGCACACCGTTAGGCCGTCTTCCGCTCACGCCCCAACATCGTGCAGCCCGCCTCCAGTGGTGTCGCGACAGGCGTGAATGGAGGGACGAATGGAGACGTGTCGTCTTCAGCGATGAGAGTCGCTTCTGCCTTGGTGCCAATGATGGTCGTATGCGTGTTTGGCGCCGTGCAGGTGAGCGCCACAATCAGGACTGCATACGACCGAGGCACACAGGGCCAACACCCGGCATCATGGTGTGGGGAGCGATCTCCTACACTGGCCGTACACCACTGGTGATCGTCGAGGGGACACTGAATAGTGCACGGTACATCCAAACCGTCATCGAACCCATCGTTCTACCATTCCTAGACCGGCAAGGGAACTTGCTGTTCCAACAGGACAATGCACATCCGCATGTATCCCGTGCCACCCAACGTGCTCTAGAAGGTGTAAGTCAACTACCCTGGCCAGCAAGATCTCCGGATCTGTCCCCCATTGAGCATGTTTGGGACTGGATGAAGCGTCGTCTCACGCGGTCTGCACGTCCAGCACGAACGCTGGTCCAACTGAGGCGCCAGGTGGAAATGGCATGGCAAGCCGTTCCACAGGACTACATCCAGCATCTCTACGATCGTCTCCATGGGAGAATAGCAGCCTGCATTGCTGCGAAAGGTGGATATACATTGTACTAGTGCCGACATTGTACATGCTCTGTTGCCTGTGTCTATGTGCCTGTGGTTCTGTCAGTGTGATCATGTGATGTATCTGACCCCAGGAATGTGTCAATAAAGTTTCCCCTTCCTGGGACAATGAATTCATGGTGTTCTTATTTCAATTTCCAGGAGTGTAGAAACCTAGTCCCAACAGGGAATCATATAGCGCTCTTAGAAAAAAGTGTTCAGAGACTGTTACCTGAAATGCTCCTCCATGATACTGACAAGAGGGAGATTGAGTTAATAATTAAATCACTAAAGACCAAGAACTCTCATGGATATGACGGGGTATCTAGCAGAATACTGAAGTATTGTTCCGTGTATGTTAGCCCAGTACTTAGCCATACATGTAACTTTTCCTTTAGGAGTGGTCGGTTTCCTGACTGATTAAAGTACTCGATAGTGAAGCCACTTTATAAAAGGGAGACAGGGATAATGTTGACAATGATAGACCTATTTCTATGCCATCGGTGTTTGCTAAAGTTATCGAGAAGGTTGTATATGCAAGGTTACTGGAGCATTTAAATTCCCATAATTTGCTGTCAAATGTTCAGTTTGGTTTTAGAAATGGTTTAACAACTGAAATTGCTATATTCTCTTTTCTCTGTGAGGTTTTGGACGGATTAAATAAAAGGTTGCGAACGCTAGGTGTTTTCTTTGATTTAACGAAGGCTTTTGACTGTGTTGACCACAAAATGTTACTGCAGAAGTTGGACCATTATGGAGTAAGGGGAGTAGCTTAAAATTTGTTCGCCTCTTACCTTAAGAACAGAAAGCAGAAGGTAATTCTCCGCAATATTGAGAGTGGTAGTGATGTTCAGTCCCAATGGGGCACTGTTAAGTGGGGTGTTCCCCAAGGGTCGGTGCTGGGGCCACTGCTATTTCTTATTTATATAAATGATATGCCTTCTAATATTACAGGTGATTCAAAAATATTTCTGTTTGTTGACACCAGCTTGATAGTGAAGGATCTTGTGTGTAATATTGAAACAGTATCAAATAACGTAGTTCATGAAATAAGCTCGTGGCTTGTGGAAAATAATTTGGTGCTAAATCACAGTAAGACTCCGTTTTTACAGTTTCTAATACACAATTCAACAAGAACCGATATTTTGATCAGACAGAATGGGCATATTATAAGCGAGACGGAACAGTTAAAGTTCCTAAGAGTTCGGATAGATAGTAAGCTGTTGTGGAAAGCCGAAGTTCAGGATCTTGTTCAGAAACTAAATGCTGCTTTATTTAACATTAGAACAGTATCTGAAATAAGTGACACTTCAACACGTAAAGTAGTCTACTTCGCATATTTCCATACGCTTATGTCGTATGGTATTGTTTTTTGGGGTAATTCTTCTGATTCAAAAAGGGTATTTTTGGCTCAAAAACGGGCTGTTCGAGCTATGTGGTGTAAGTTCGAGAACCTCTTGTCGATCCCTATTCAATAGTCTGCGAATTCTGACATTGCCCTCACAGTATATATTTTCTTTAATGTCGTTTGTTGTTAGCAATATTAGCCTATTCCCAAGAGTTAGCAGCTTTCACTCAGTTAATACTAGGCAGAAATCCAATCTGCATGTGGAATGCACTTCCTTGACTCTTGTGCAGAAAGGAGTGCAGTATTCTGCTGCATCCATTTTCAATAAGCTACCACAAGAACTCAAGAATCTTAGCAATACCCCAAACACTTTTACGTCTAAACTGAAGAGTTTCCTCATGGCTCACGCCTTCTATTCTGTCGAGGAGCTCCTGGAAGAGCTAAAAAATTAAACACATTCCAGTGTTACATTGTTGATTTTCTTTATTTAAATTTACGACTTGTCACCTGAATGTTTTTTTTATATTTCATTTTATCTGTTTCTAATATCGTGTTATAATTTCATGTATTGACTCGTTCCATGACCATGGAGACTTCTCCTTAATTTGGTCCCACGGAACAATAAATAAATAAATAAATAAAATAAATTTATTAGTCAGTTTATCCATACACTGACAAGTCATGGGATATGCTCGTTCTGCCCAGCGTAGTGCAGCAACACGACGTGGCATGGACTCAACAAGTTGTTGCAATTTCCTTACAGAAATATTCAGTCATGTTGTCTCTCTAGTCGTCCATAATTACGAAAGCGACCTCTCGATTATGTCTCATAGATATTAGATGGGATTCACATCAGGCGATCTGAATGGGCAAACCATTCACTCAAATTCTGCAGAATGTTCTTCAAACCAGTCACAAATAATTGGGGTTCGGTGACAGGTAGCATTGCAATCTATAAATCTTGCTGCCAAGGCTGTAGCCCTCGTACCTCAGCTCGCGCGTACCTCTATTCCCTCGTATCTCTGCATTGCCGTCTGTCAGGAGGTGGTGTCCCTTTAGCATCACCAATGGTCCTCCCTTCACGGGAATAAACTTCGGCTTATTAAGCCTCTCCCGGCACCTTGGACAACCTCCTCTCGGCTCTTCCACAGGGAAATTATTTTAACTCGGCTGCGTATAGGGCGTTGCCTTTTTAGCCGCAGTCATTTTCTCAGTGGCGCTGCCTCACCATTTTATAAGCATTGCGCCCAAATTTTAACTGTCCACCACTACCTGCTGGAATGCGCTTTTCTTACCAGTTTACGTTCCAGGTTGGGTTTGCCATTTATCAGCCGTTTTATCGATTGACGCGAAGGCTGTCGACCGAGTTTTACCTTTTATCCGCAGGAGCAATATGGTGAAGGCTATTTAATTTATAGTTTTGGATCTCCATTTTTGTGTGGTGTTTCTTAGCCCTTCTTCCACGTGCCTTATTTAGCTGTCTCCTGTTCTGTCCATCGTCGTTTCCCTCGTCTGTTTGTGTTCTACAGTTTTGACTTGGGCGCGTATGGCCTCAGTTGCTTTCTTGCGCCCTAGAACAAAACGTCTATAAATATTCCATCGTTGTTTCGGGAACATGAAGTCCACGAAAGGCTGCAAATGGTCTCAAACTAGCCGAACATCCTAGTGGACCCAGTCACAGACCACAGATCCAAACAACGTGGTCACGGGTCCAGGAGAGGCGCCGCAGGTACCGTGCTGTAAGCAAAAAGGCACCAGCATCGGTTGTCTGCTGCCACAACCCATTAACGCCAAATTTCGACGTACTGTCGTAAAGGATACGTTCGTCGTACACCTCACATTGATTTCTTCAGTCATCTCACATAGTGTTTCTTGCATGTTCAGACAACTCTACACAAACGCTGCTGCTCTGTCGTTAAGTGAAGGCTTTCTGCCAGTGCATTGTCTGTGGTGAGAGAGCGCGCCTGAAATTTGGTGTTCTCGGAACACTCGTGGCACTGTGGTTCTTGGAATATTGAATTCAATAAAGATTTTCGAAATGAAATGTTCCAGACGTCTAGCTCCAACTTCCATTCTGCATTCAAATACTTTCAATTTCTCTCATGCGACCGTAACCACCTCGGAAACCCTTTCACAGAAATAATCTGAGTACAAATCACAGCTCCACCAATGCACTGCCCTTCTATACTTCGTCTATATGATACTACCACCATCTGTAAATGCTGCCCAGATGGCTTATAGTTCTTTCGTGAGTAGCACATATGGGGCCCCGAGCTATTGCAGCCCATTCTTCCTTCCCCAGCTGCATATCCTTCCCCATCTCTCTCCCTCCCTGTCCTCCCTCGTCCCCTCTGTTCCTCCTTCCCCTATCTTCGTGTTCTACTTACATCGACCTGGGCATCCACCTGGTTTCATGTATTCGTTTTTTTATCCTTGCCTTTAGTTGGTTTCATCCTTCCTTTTTGGTGGTTTTGGTCCCCCTTTAGGGTTTGACATCCACTTCTAAATAAATTTTCTCTCCATAGTGTGAGCCATTAGGGGAAGAACTCCATAGCGTCTACGGTGTAGATTCCTCTTCCTCGCCTCGTCCCCCTCCCCCTTCACTGTGGTAGCCCCCTATACCCCGCTAGGACACCAGCCTGTGTCGTAGGGCTGTTACGAAAACAGCTGGCTTCACACCCCGACAACATCAAGATCGCATTTCTTGTGCCTTAGCTGTTGCCTCCCCACGGTTTCTTGTCATTCAGGAGCATTGTAACTCCAGACAATGGCTACCATGCCAGATGGCTCTTGCTGTGGCTGGGTCGGCACTCATGAGTTGAGTCCCTAGTGGTCGGGATCAGGGTGGATGCTTTGCACATAAATCCTATCAGGCTCCAAAAATCTGGCTCTTCTCCTATGGCCATCTCTTCAAGTGATAACAGATCACTATAACCGATCACTGAATGTTGCTTATTATGATACTTCTAACCTTGTCGCCTTCCCTCTCCTAGCTACACTCTGGGGGCAGGGCCAGTCTCACTGGCTTGGGAGAAAAACTTTCCCAGATACCTGGTCTGTACTACTATGGATGAGGACATGTTCACCACCACAGAGCGTTATTTTTTGTGGAAAATATCGAAAAAAAGTTTGAGGAAGTGGAGTCTCTCATAAAGATGTGGTCGGGCTACCTTTACATGAAAGCTTCTTCTGTCGCCAAATTTTAAGCCCTTGATGCTTGAGAGACCCTTGGCGATGTCCTGGTGTCTAATAATCCTCACCAGTCTCTGAATATGGTTCAGGGAGGTATTTATCATAGAGATCTCGTTCTTCAAACTAATGAACTCCATGGCAGTCTGGAGTGATGGGAGTGCTCATTTTGTTCAACACATGCAGAAATGTCTTAAGGACAACTGCATCAATACCAGCGCCTTTATTGTCGTTTTTGAGGTAGATACCGTAACACAAGTGGTCAAGGTTATGTGTTGTTAAGATAGGAAGCTGTACATCCTGCCATCCTTTAAGTGATTTTGGTGCTTTCATTTCAGGCACATATCTTCTCAATGTATGGTGTATGCTCTGTGGTGACTGTGGATACCCACTCCATGAGAGAGCCCTTGTGTTCCACCAACTGTGCATGTAAATTGTCATGACCCTCACTCTCCACATTCACCAGATTGCCTGGCTTAGAAGGAAAATAAGAAGCTTCAGAAGTCCTTTGATTGTCTATCTTACCCTGAGACTCGTCACAAATTTGACCGAATTCTGCTTTTGCCTCAGTAACATCCTCCTCCTCCTCCTCCTCCTCCTCCTCCTCCTCCTCCTCCTCCCCCCTTGCCCTAGTACCATCCCCTTCTCTCCCCCTGCCCTATGCTTCCCGAGCTCTCCCCTCAGGGTTCAACTCCCCCTCCCTGGCCAAGGAAGTGCCCCCTTCTTTGGCGCCCACTGATGATTGGGCCCCCTCCCAGCACCTCTCAGCGCAGCATCTCTCAGGCCAGAGGCCTGCTACTGCAACTCGGCCACAGGACACATGATTTGTACCCCAGCGTCATTGGCTCTTTCAGTTCTGGATATTGCAGAAGCCTGCTCTCCCTTAGTGCCCTGCCCTCCTCAACCTGAGGAGGAGGAGGAGGAGGAGGAGCCCCCCCCCCCCACAAGTCAGAAATATTATCTATGGATGTGACTCCATTGTCACTGGTGATCTAGTGGCGTGATTGGCTCGAACGCTTCTGCCTCCCATTTGGATACCCATTCTGTGTTAATTCAATGAAACTGTAATGGGTACTACTGTCACCTCCCAGAGTTGCAATCCATTATTGCCTTTCAGTTGGCAGCTTGTAACATTATCCAAGAATCTCACTTCACTGAGGCTCATTCACTTTTCCTTCATGGGTTCCGTGCTTTGTTGGAACCAGGTTGGCCCTTTCAAGGCTTCTAGTGGTGCCTGCACGTTGGTCCATATGGATATTGTTAGTACGTGGACCTATTTCGTACCCCATTTTGGAAGTGATTGCTGTTCATATCCACTTGGACTCCATCATGGTTTGCAAACTCTATTTGCCTCCTGACAGGCCATCTACATCTGCTGCCATACCTGCTCTCTTTCAGTAACTCCTCCTCTCCTCCTCTCTTCCTCCTCCTCAGAGATTTTAATGCCCATCACCCTTTGACAGTCAGTGCTTCTTCATTTAGTCAGGGGCTCCTTATTGACCAATTTCTTGTGGACCACGACCTGTGCCTTCTTAATGATACTACCCCTACTTCTTCTAGTGGTGCATATGACACTTCCTCCACCACTAATCTGTCGCTCTTTCCTACACTTCTTCTTTCCTTAAACTGGTGGTCACATGATGATCTCTGTGAGTGTGACCACTTCCAATTGATTCTCTCCTCAATCTTCCCAGCTCCTGATAACCAGGTTACCCTGTTGACATCGTGATATTTGACATCTCTATACCTCCTAAGTCGTGTTTTCACTTTCTTTGTCATGTTGTATTGATGAAGCCCATAATCTGTCACATCAGATAATTAGCGAAGGTAAAATTCCCGTTCTCCAGTCAATGGACCTCATGCACCACTGGTGACTTTCATGTTGGAGCATTGCCATGATTGTTGTCGTGCCTTGCAACATCTTAAGCAGCACCCATCCTCTGCTGGTCTTATTACCATTAAATGTCTTCACGCCAAAGCCCGCTCCTTAAACAAAACAACCAAATAAGACTGTTGGGAATATTCATCTCCTCTGTTCTTCTGTCTCTTTATCACATGTTTGGGCTACACTCCACACACTCAAAGGTTGTCAAAGGCAGCCTTCCATTCCAGGCCATGCTCTTCCAGGTGGCATTGTAAAAATCCTTCAGTTCTCATGGAAAACCTTTTGACCCATTTTGCCATGGCATTGTTTGTCAGCCTCCTGTCCAACTGCCTTCTTCCTCCAGAAACAGCGAGTGAAGCGTCCTGCTTACGGTTTACCCCTTTTCAGGCAGTCCTACAACAAACCTTTTACTGAATGGGAGCTTCTTCTGCCCCTCTCTTCTTCCTACAATTCAGTTCCTAGCTCGGATTACCTTCATGACCAGTTGATTCAACATGTCAATCTTCCACAATGCCGATATCTCCTTAAAGTGTTTACTGTACTTGAATCCAATGCATTTGTCCTTCCCGAAGGACAGACGGTATTATGGTTCCTGTCGTAAAGTCTGGTAAGGATAAATCAGCCCTTGATAGTTATGGCCCATCAGCCTGACCAATGTCCTCTGCAAGTTACAAAGACAGATGGTGGCTTATCGGTCGTTGAACCTCAGGCCCTTTTATCTCCTTACCAGTGCAGCTTTCAAGTGTTTGTGCCTGATCGATCATCTGCTTCGACTGGAAGTTATAGTTCAGCAGGCTTATTCTCATCTCTGCCATCTTGTCGCAATTTCCTTCAGTCTTCATAGTGACTATGATACAGTTTAGCATCATCACATGCACCTTACACTCTGAGTGGTGTCTTCAGGGTCCCCTCTCGATTTTTATTCGCCATTTCCTGTCCCGCCCGTCGTTCAGAGTGTGGGTTGACACTGCTCTCAGCTCTCCACAGACCCAGGAGAATGCATTCCACAGGGCTCTGCATTAAGTGCCCTTCTTCTAGTAGTTGTTAATGGACTTGTGGTCTCTGCCAGACTGTTGGTCATCCAAACTCTGTATGTGGATGAGTCCTGTTTTGGGTTAACTCCCACTCAGTGGCCTCCGTGGAATGGCATCTTCAGGGTGCCATCCAGCACTCTCCCATGTGGACACTGACACAGTTTCCAGTTCTCTTCACTTAAGTTTAGGGTGCTGCACTTCTATCGCTGTACTATGGTCGATCCTAATCTACCTTGATGCCCAATGCCTGACTGGTCGACCAGTTCTGTTTCTTGGGTTTTCCTTATAACAGTCTTACTTGGTTGTCCCATATACATCATCTGAAGGCTGGTTGTTTCCATAATATCAATCACCTTTCCTGCCTTTCCCACACAATCTTCGGGTGTAAATCGCTCATTGCTTATCCATCTTTACTGGGCATCAGTTCTGTCCCATCTGAACTGTGGTTTGAGATCATGGATCAGCTGCCCTTCCATGCCGCTACTCTTGGACCTCGTGCACCATTGTGATAGTCTTCTGATTGATGCTGGGATCCCTCTCCTTTAGATTTGATGGTCCTAGCACTTAGTAGCAGAATTCCTTAACTTCATCTGCAATGTGGCAGCCTATTTGGACCTGTACTGAGTGTGCAACGCCCACATCAATCGCCATTTCACATTTTTTAATAAGTAATTAGGGCAGTAATGACAAGTTGCAGCACTGGTGTAAACACATTTATGACCCTTCGCACTATGCTAACAGAGATGTCTAAGGGGTGAGCACCGAGAATGTACAGCATTGCGTTAAGTGCAAACAATTTTTCGGGCAAAGTTTCGTGCAGGCTTCTAATCAGGGGGGCCAGTGTTAGGAAGCCTGCGGCGCATTAGCCTGAAGGTCGATTTAACAATCTACAGCACCCCCGGAGGGTACTCTAGGAGGCGCTGGCCCTGCCAGACATTTTTCCATCAGCAGGGCTTTGAGGCGTGACAGGCAGGCCGCATTTCCGAACACAGCGAAGCAAGCAGATCTTCTCCCCAAAGTGAACAACGCTGGGAGGTATCGTTTCCACTTGGCCATGTCGCCCTGGCCTCACAAAGGCATCGCAGGCACCAAGGAAGCGTCTGGAAAGTTTTCGGACGAGCAGCGTCTCCCAGAGGCGACGGCGATTGGCCAAATCGATGTGACATCAGTGTTTCACGTGGACCAGTAGTTGGACGGGAAGGCGCTCTTTGGTTAAAAATGTTAAGATTGGGCAGCTGCAGCAGTGGTGAGGCAAGCCACAACTTATTTCGGTAAACGTCCGTCCGATAAAAGCGCAGTACTCTTTACCGCACGATACGGAAGAATTCTGGAGTAATTGTTCATCTTATTTGGAACTCCAGATAGTACAACGGAATTGTGTCGTGTATACGTGGCATGGTGTTCCAGTGACATCACATCTGATGTGGTTGACAGCATGACGAGGACAGCTAACTTGGGTCCTGTCGTTTAGAAGAAGAGTAGAACAGGTAATATACGCGGCTGCGACCACACCAAGATCAGCCTTGCAGTTTATAGACGTAACAAGGGTAGCCATTGAACCATCGAGCATTGCTACATCTTCTCATATGTAGTTCTTGGATAAGATTCTCACCGAAAGAACGTGACCTAAAATTTTGTGCTCTCATGCAGTTAAGGGAAGTGCCAGTCCACGTTGCTAGGCTTTATAGTTGCAAATTTGTTACACTCCTTTCTCTTAGTTAAGATACCAATTTGTCCACACTAAATGGGCATCACATCGTTAGATTTCTTAATATACCGTATGTAAATTCTCAGACAGAATCTCAACTCTTTCCTGGTATTTCAGACTACTTATATTGTTACTCCAACGGTTTCCTACATTCAACTCATAAATTTGGTGGGGTTAACTTCATGTTGATCATTTACGTGCATAATTCCCTATTATGAGGCAAACGACGTCACCCAATCCGACTCTTCACAAAGGCCTGTCAAACGTGATTAAGCGCGTAAGAATTGCATTTTGGGAATTTATAAGAAAACCCACAGTTAGTAAATAGTTTATTTGCTTCTCGCCTCGTGGTAGCGAATGATAACTCCGAGATCACTTCACACATCTACCCCATGATCTGCAATTTTGATAAGTTTCACGCTCTTCTCATTTCTGCTACTATTCACTATTTCCATCTTTCTTAGATTTACTCTCAATCCATATTCTGTAGTCTTTAGAATGTTCATATCATTCAATAGATTATGTAATTATTGTTTACGGTCATTGAGAATAACAATGTCGTTGTGGTCTTCAGTCCAGAGACTGGTTTGATGCAGCTCTCCATGTTACTCTATCCTGTGCAAGCTTTTTCATCTCCCAGAACCTACTGCAACCATCTTTCTGAATCTGTTTAGTGTATTCATCTCTTGGTCTCCCTCTACGATTTTTACCCTCCGTGCTGCCCTCCAATACTAAATTGGTGATTCCTTTATGCCTCAGAATATGTCCTACCAACCGATCCCTTCTTCTAGTCAGGCTGTGCCACAAATTTCTCTTCTCCCCAATTCTATTCAATTTCTCCCCATTATTTATGTGATCTACCCATCAAATTTTCAGCATCCTTCTGTAGCACCACATTTCGAAAGCTTCTATTCTCTTTTTGTCTAAACTATTTATCGTCCATGTTTCACTTCCATACATGGCTACACTCCATACAAATACTTTCAGAAACGACTTCCTGACACTTAAATCTATACTCGATGTTTACAAATTTCCCTTCTTCAGAAACGCTCTCCTTGTCATTGCCAGTCTACATTTTATATCCTCTCTACTTCGACCATCATCAGTTATTTTTCTCCTCAAATAGCAAAACTCATTTACTACTTTAAGCGTCTCATTTCCCAATATAATTCCCGCAGCATCATCCGACTTACTTCGACTACATTCCATTATCCTCGTTTTGCTTTTGTTGATGTTCATCTTATATCCTCCTTTCAAGACACTGTCCATTCCGTTCAGCTGCTCTTCCAGGTCCTTTGCTGCCTCTGACAGAATTACAACGTCATCGGCGTTTTTACTTCTTCTCCATGGATTTTAATACCTACTCCAAATTTTTCTTTTGTTTCCTTAACTGCTTGCTCAATATACAGATTGAATAACATCGGGGATAGGCTACAACCCTGTCTCACTCCCTTCCCAACCACTGCTTCCCTTTATTTGACCCCTACGACCTTCAGAATTTGAAAGAGTATTCCAATCAATATTGTCAAAATCTTTCTCTAAGTGTTCAAATGCTACAAACGTAGGTTTGTCCTTCCTTAATCTATTTTCTAAGATAAGTCGCATGGTCAGCATTGCCTCACGTGTTCCAACATTTCTACGGAATCCAAACTGATCTTTCCCGAGGTCGGCTTCTATCAGTTTTTCCATTCGTCTGTAAATAATTCGTATTAGTATTTTGGAGCCGTGGCTTA
Organism: Schistocerca serialis cubense; assembly: GCF_023864345.2. Lineage (NCBI taxonomy): Eukaryota > Metazoa > Arthropoda > Insecta > Orthoptera > Acrididae > Schistocerca > Schistocerca serialis. The sequence goes on along the minus strand of NC_064642.1, from coordinate 516,490,005 downwards.
TTAAACTGATAGTTCGGTAATTTTCACAACTGTCAACACCTGCTTTCTTTGTGATTGGAATTATTATATTCTTCTTGAAGTCTGAGGGTATTTCGCCTGTCTCATACATCTTGCTCACCTGATGGTTGAGATTTGTCAGGGCTGGCTCTCCCAAGGCTATCAGTTAGTTCTAATTAAATGTTGTCTACTCCCAGGGCCTTGTTTCGACTTAGGTCTTTCAGTGCTCTGTCACTCTCTTCATGCAGTATCATATCTCCCATTTCATCTTCATCTACATACTCTTCCATTTCCATAATATTGCCCTAAAGAACATCGCCATTGTATAGACCCTCTATATACTCCTTCCATCTTTCTGCTTTCCCTTCTTTGCTTAGAACTGGGTTTCCCTCTGAGCTCTTGATATTCATGCATGTGGTTCTCTCTTCTCCAAAGGTCTCTTTAATTTTCCTCTATGCAGTATCTATCTTACCCCTAGTGAGATAAGCCTCTACATCCTTACATTTGTCCTCTAGCCATCCCTGCTTAGCCATATTGCACTTCCTGTCGATCTCATTTTTGAGACGTTTGTATTCCTTTTTGCCTGCTTTATTTACTGCATTTTGTATTTTCTCCTTTCTTCAATTAAATTCAGTATCTCTTCTGCTACCCAAGGATTTCTACTAGCCCTCGTCTTTTTACCTACTTGATCCTCTGCTGCCTTCGCTATTTATCTCTCAAAGCTACCCATTCTTCTTCTACTGTATTTCTTTCCCCCATTCTTGTCAATCGTTCCCTAATGCTCTCTCTGAGACTCTCTACAACCCCTGGTTCTTTCAGTTCATCCGTGTCCCATCTCCTTAAATTCCCCACCTCCTTGCAGTTTCTTTAGTTTTAATCTACAATTCATAGCCAATAGATTGTGGTCAGAGTCCACATCTGCCCTTGGAAATGTCTTAAAATTTTAGAACCCGGTTCCTAAATCTCGATCTTACCATTATATAATCTATCTGGAACCTGTCAGTATCTCAATGTCATTAGCAGATGTTAACACTGAGGTCCTTTCACCTTTACTTTTATTCACACTCTTGAACCTTCCTTTCATTTCCGTAATTGCTTTTTCGATGTGTAGACAGAACAATAGCACCGAAAGACCAATTCCCTGTCCTAAAAGATTTTTAATCCATGCGCTTTGTTATTGGTCTTCCACTGTTACTGTTCCCTCTTGGTTCTTTCACATCTATATAAATAAAAGTAAATTGTCACATTAATGAAAGATCATCACTAGAGAATGCCTCGATCAATTTGGTAGATTTTTCTTCCTCCTCAATTGTCAGGACAAAGTTGGCATGAAAGAAAGTGTTTGGAAAATCCACTGGAAAAGTCAGAAATTTTGATGGTATAAATTTGAAAGAATTGTGGCTGTCGATTTGATCCTTCCATTGTCGCATGTTCTCACAAAAAAAGTAACATTCAGTTCCGTAGTTCTGCTGTCACACTGAGTATCGAATTTTTGGAAAATATTAAAATCGAAATACATATATCAGTGTTATCGGTGGTAATCATATCTTTGGTGTGTTGCAAACATTAAATTGATTTCAGTATGTGGCTTATCTCTTCAGAGAAAACGCAGTCATTGAGGAGTCAAAATTAACGGTCAACGTACACACAATGCAGGCAGAGTACTCGATAGTCAGTGAGACTACCGAAGAGCGTAGACAGCGTTTTGTCACAAATTGAATAAGAGTTATACAATAAGCACTTCTTATTAAACTGGCTGCAAGAAAGAACATGACAATTTGTGCTATAAAAATGTGGGTTTTTTCCTTTTTACAGTCGTTTTTAACATAAAAATATTGTTTATGGCTAACTTAATAATCCTACCTGTTAGTAAAGCCATGCACAGTATTGTCATTAAAGCAACTATCCTCAAATCCAGCAACTGGAAATCTCTCCTACACCGTGTACTGATGATTTCTACTGATGGATACATTAGTTTTGATTTTTATTCCCAACCAAGGTTCAATTTGCAATAACAGTAAATAAGGTCAGAGAGGGGAGGAGAGGAGGAGATGGACAAAGAAGATGGAGGAAATGTCTATAAAGAAAGGGAAGGATGTGTACAGAGATGAGGAGGAGGAGGAGATTATAGTGAGTGTGAGATAAAATATGTACATGGAGCAGGGGTATGTGAAGGACAGAGATAGTGATGGCGGAAGACGAGGACAAAGGAAGGGGGTAGGAGGAAAGGGCTAGGGAGCGTGGGGGCAGGCCAGAAATGGAGTATATTCAATTCCTACAGTCAGCAAATCCTACGAACGTGTTTAGATTTTTCTTCAGTCCTCTTTCCATTGTCAACTGCAACTTAAGAATTGCCACTCTGGTGCCTTTACCTTTCCTCAAGCCAAACTGATCTTTCTCCAACAGAGCCTCAGTTTTCTTTTCCGTTCTTCTATATGTTGTTCTTGTCAGCAACTTGTTTACATGAGCTATTAAGCTGATAATTCTCACTCTCGTCAGCTCTTGCAATCTTCGAAATTATGTGGATGATATTTCTCCAAAAGCTTGATTTATATATATATTCAATGCTATGCACAGTTAACAGTCGTTTTGTTGCCACTTCCTCCAATGATAGTAGAAATTCTGATGGAATGTCATCAATCCCTTCTGCCGTATTTGATTTTTAAATCTTCCAAAGATCTTCTAAATTCCGATTCTAATACTGGATCCCCTGTTCCTACCCTGTCGACTCATACTTCTTCTTGTCACATAATCAGGTAAGATCTCCCCTTCATACAAGCCCTTAGTGTACTGCACACCTATCCGCACTCTCCACTGCATTAATTTACTTCTCACAGCACCCTTAATGTTAGCGCCACTGACTTTAAATCTTCGATTCTGTTATACAGAAACCCTAATAAACATTGGTGAGTTTGTGATTAGCTACGATGAATTGATACTGTGGTGAATAGCATATACCGACTGCGAAATCAGACGTTCCATGCTACGAACGTATTTGTGTCTTACCGGACCAAAGATTTTGTTTTGTGGACTCTTTGTGAAGAAAATGGAGAGATCGGACATGTGAGAGGAGGAGAGAGATTGTACTGTTGTGAAACGCCATTACGGTCTATAGCAAATTTTCAAATAGTTTTTCGCACAAAATAAAATCCAGTAACTAACATCAAGTATTCAAGGTATGTGTATCTCCATACCTAAATTAGTTAACTATCACGGTACAAATATTACGAGACGTAGATCGTTCGGAGGTGAAGTTTGGAATGATAGAGCTAACCTGCATTATCCACGGTCAGAATTCGTAGAGAGATTATCTCCAAGTCAATAGAGTTTAACGTGCTAATTTGTTGGCCCTATTATCCAGACTCGTCAAACATAGCGCACAGTTGTGCTGAACGATCTGCGTAGCGAGTAAAAGTTTGAGATTTCAGGCGGAGCAGATAACGAATTTCCGCGAGATCGCCGCTTCGGAACACATTTCTCGCTCTCGTGTAGTATTTAAAACAAAACATTTGTTTTCCAGGTTTTCAGGAGAGTATAGATAAAAGAAAATAAGGAACCAAGCTAAACCAATAAATAAAACAATAATTAAAATAAAATAACACATAAAGATTATTTATAGTAATAAATAAAGAACAGTTTTAATCAACTAACCAATAGTAATACAGTAAACTGGGATATTTTTGAGAATGTGTTCTGAATCTTCAGTAGCCTGACATCAGAACAGTCCATCCACTGTTGTTTTCTTTCTTTCTTTCTTTCTTTCTTTCTTTCTTTGTTCTCCATCTCCTATCTTTCCTCCCCTTCGGCGTTTGGGGTTCATCTTTGTTCCTTCTTCCTCCCTGTGCGCTCCTGAAGGCCGGCCCACGCACCTGACACGTGAAAGATGATTGGATAACCCGTTATTCGCAGCCCCAGGTCGACAGGTAGGGTTCGCACGTACCCCCTGGTACCAGCCAGGCCCAGGGAGGGGGTGATTTCCTGAGGTGCTACCTTCCCAAATTGTCAATTTGTCCCTCTGTCAGGTGTTCAGGAGGTGTGAACAATCACCTAAGGTGAGTGAACCCCTCTCTGAGAGGGCCCCCAGTTGGAAGGACTGCATCTTTGGAGATCCTTGCAATTATGGGGGATTCTCTTGAAATGAGCCAATCAGCAACTCCAGCTACGTCCACTAAACGCAACTGGAAGGAGGCTGAAGACTCCATGACTCCCAGCTAAACCTAAGTTCCTCTTAGTATCACATACTGAAGGACGTCAGTCCTTCGCCATGGTTAAACCATTTATTATTCAGAAAGGTGTTGATGCAATTGCTGGCCCTGTGAAGCCCTGCTCTTTTTAAGCAATGGCAGTTTTCTTTCGGAGAATAATTGTGATTCACAAGCACAACCACTTTCAGGTTCAATCCTCTACAGCTATCCTGTCCATATCGAGGTCCATCGAACGCTGAATTCTTAGTGTCGTGTTGTTTACACTAGGATGTTAGTGTCTGTCTGAGGGAGAAAAACCAAGCTTACCTCTGATCAGAGTTTCAGTCCATCAGGTGATCAAAAAGACTGATACAGCCTTCATGCCTACACACTCTTTTTCTCAGGTTTGTTAGAGTAGAGCTTCCTTCAAAGATCAGACCAGGCTATGAAGTCGTCATGGTCCAACTGTACATTCCAAACCCAATGTGTTGCTACCAGTGTCAGTGCTAAAACCACACCCGAATGTCCTATCGAAACCGGGACAAATGTGTTACTCGTAGTAGAGATCGTCAACAGGGCAGCCATGCAGCCTCATCCTCGAGAATACCTCGTGTATATTGATGCTTGGGCTGTCCAGGAGATTGGGGTGAAGGAAAAGGTGCTTTACCCTATCACTCTTAAGTTATTCGCTAGTTATGTCGAAATCACCTGCTACACAACTGGCAGGCCAGAAAGGACAGAAGTAATGCTCTTGGGAATATTTTTTACGTCCATCCAACCAACAAACATCTGTCTGCCAACAGGAAAGGCTTCAAAAAAATCAAAGAAAGGCAAATAGTCTTCTCCTTCACCGATTCAGTGATCCCTTTCAACGGTGTCGCCGTGTTATACCCTCACTCAGCTGACCTCCATTTTGGCAGTGCACCCTACCAACTAATAATCTGTCCTGGAATCCGCTGGCCAACCAGAGAGAATACCAAACATCTGTAGAGCTCATGGAGTAAGATCCTCCAGGCTCTGCGCCATGTAACGGCGAGTCCTCGAAGGCTGCCACTTTGCAGCCACTGAGGTGACAACCCTCCATTTTTCCTTCCTCCTCTTTCCTCGTCAGGACTCTACTTCAATGGAACGTTTGCAAGGTTACATCCAACAAGGATAAATTATGGCTGCTCTTGCAATCAGTGTCCACTTGTCTTCTGCCTCCAGGAAACTAAACTGCATCCTCGCGACTGCAATGACCTCTTGAATTTCTTTCCGGTCCACTTTGACTGTTCCCCTGAGGATGGCATTCCACCTCATGGGGAGTCATGCTGCTCATCCAGGATAACGTTCATACTCGAGCCATCTCACTGGATACCCAGTTGCAAGATGTTGCAGTCCATATTTTCCTTCCTCACTTCACCTTTTCTCTTCGTACTGTGTACATTCCTCTGTCATTCAATGTCTCACCATATCGGACTTTCTCCAGTTTATTGGGCAACTCCCTCAACTCTTTTTGCTGCTCAGTGACTAATGCATGCCATCCCCTCTAGGGCTCATAGAGAACCTGTGCTAGAAGTGCCCTCTTAGTTGACCTTCTCAATCAACTCAACATCTTCTGCCTATCCTTACCACCACAGAATGTTCTGTTCCTTGCAATTCTCCTTTACCATGCCATGTCCCGGTCTCTTGATGGAATGAGGCGATCCATGACGCACTTAACGCACGGAGGCGTGGTCTCTGCGTTTTTAACCTTAATATTATGACAATGATGATGACGAGTCTCATATTTCTTTACAGAGCGTAGGGAACGACACGGGAGACCCGTGCCACCTTACTAGGCAAGGTACTAGTGGAGGTGGTTTGCCATTGCCTTCCTCCGACCGTAATGGGGATGAACGAGATGATGATGATGATGATGATGATGATGATGATGATGATGATGATGATGATGATGAAAACACAACTCAGTCATCTTGAGGCAGGAAAGTCCATGACCCTGCTGGAATCGAACCCGGGACCCTATGCTTGGGAAGCGAGAACGCTACCATGAGACCACGAGCTGATGATATAAATGGCATTAATTTTAAACAGTTGCATGCACAGTATCATCTCATTCTTCAAGATAGTAAAAAAGCTAGGTGGATTTCGTTTACTAGTTCTTTTAACAGTTCCACTCACCCTTCTGTTGTGTGGGCCAACCACTGACAGCTCTCTGGGACCCAAGTCCATTCCCCAGTTTCTGGCCTGCCTGTAGCAGATGTTATCATTGTGGACCCTTTTGCTATTTCCAACACCTTGAGCTACTGTTTTGCAGAGATTTATGCATCCATCCACTATCACCTTTGCCTTCTTCATTTGGAAACGAGTGGAAGCTACTTGGGTGACGACCTTCTCTCAGAATTGTGAATGCTACAATGCTGCCATGACTATGTTGGAGCTAGATCATGATTTCACATCCTTCTGATCTTCCACCCCAGGGCCAGACGATGCACACATTTAGATGTTGCAGCACCTTTCTCTTGCAGGCAAGCACTTTCTCCTTCATACATACACTCGCATCTGGGCAGATGGCACTTTTCCCAGACGCTGGCGTGAAGCCACTGCCATACCTATACCTACCCCCCGTAAGGATAAACACCTTCCCTCTAGCTACCACCCCATCTCTCACCAGCTGTGTTTGCAAGGTGATGGAATGTATGACTCGTGCCCAGCTAGTAATGCTGGCTCGCGTCTCGCAATTTACTAACCACTGCACAATGTGGATTTCTAGTGCGCTGTTCTGCAGTTGACTGTCTCCTCGGTTTGTTAGGCCATGTCATTAAATGTTTTTGGATTTAGAGAAAGCCTACACCACCTGGTGGAGGACTGGTATTGTCAGAACTCTCTACACATTGAGCTTCCAAGGCCGCCTGCCCCTTTCCTTCAGGAGTTTTTAAAAGATACTTTTCAAGGTATATGTGGGTTCTTCCTTCTCGGACACCCATAGCCAGTAAAGCACAGTGCCTCAGGGCTCTGTCCTCCATGCTGTCGCAATTAAACCTGTTATGGCTTGTTTCTCGCCGGTCATCTCAGTGGCTGCCTTTTAGTCGACGATTTTGTGATTTATTGCAGTTCTCCACGGACTTGTTCCCTTGAGCGGCGTCTTCAGATATGTCTCGATCGCCTTTGCTCCTCGAGCATCGACAATGGCTTTTACTTTTACACTGACAATATCGTTTGCGTTAATTTCTGGCGGCGCAATGGCTTTTTCCACAGTCTTTACATCTTGGGTCTGTTGCTACTACGTTCACCGAAACTATGTAATTCCGGGTTTCATGCTTGATAGGAAACATTCTTGGTCCTCCGACGTGTCTTATCTGGCCGCCTGCTGTATCCAGTCCCTCAATGTCCTGTGTTTCCTAAGCGGTATTTCCTGGGCAGCAGACTGGACCACTCTCCTCTATTTGTACCGATCCCTTGTCTGTTCGAAACTAGACTATGGGTGTTTCGTTTATACATCTGCATATCCATCTATCTTATGCTATTTTAATAGACCGAATCAGTTCGGCCACTGGGGCCTTTCACACTATGCCAGTTGAAAGTCTTTATGCAGCAGCTGCTAAATCATTGCTGTCATACTGACAGGACGTTCTCCTCATCGGATACACATGCCATTTGTCTGCCATGCCTTGCCACACATCCTATGCCTCCTCCTTCGAAGACCCATGGGATGTATCCCTTTCTGCTGCCTCGTTGAGTTTACCTTTGGCTATTGCTCCAGCAACTTAACATCATGCTACCTGGCACTTTCCCAATGGACATGAAACCTTCACCATCTTGGCTCCGTGTGGCGGCCCGTGTTTACTTTGGTTTTCATTCACTTCCTAAGGGTACTACTCCAGATTTGATCTATTGCTCTTTCTCTAACTTAGCAAGGAATTTAGTGATGGTACCTTGGTGTACGCTGATGGCTCTTGGACTGACTGTGTTGTCAGGTGTGCCTTCATCATTGGCACCAACCATTTTCGGTATCGGCTTCTGGAACACTGGGCAACCACCATGGCCCTCCTTGCCCATGTGTACAGGTGCCCTTGCCTTTGGTCCAATACTGATTTCAAAATCTCTACCTGACCATGATGGAATCGAACTGATATCTCCCCATATCCTTTGGCCTTTCCCAAGTATATTACCTACTCTTGTTATTCTTGAACAGAGTATTTGCTATTTTCATCTGAAATTTAGTGCAGAACTCGGCCAATCATATCCTGCAGCTCTTTCTTCTGCTCCTTCCCCTACAACTGCATTCAAGTTCCCCATGACTTAGATTTTCATCTCCTTTTATATACAGATTTACCTGTTAGATAACCTCATATACTTTCTCTTTTCTTCTTCTTCTTCTTCTTCTTGTTGTTCTTCTTGTTTTGGCGTCTGTAAGTATACCTCAATTACTATTGATGGTGTTTGTTTGCTGTTGATTCTGATGAGAACAACCCTGTTACCGACATGTTCACAGTAACTGAGTCTGTGCTACCTTCCTATTCATAATGAATCAAATAGGTTTGTTTATGAATAAATCTTAGGCTACCAGTCACGATTTTTCCTTATTTTTCGTACGACGCGTTTCGGGAAATGATTCCCATTTTCAAGTGCTTTTTTTGTGTGTATTAAGCGATTTCTGTGTGTGTGTGTGTGTGTGTGTGTGTGTGTGTGTGTGTGTGTGTGTGTGTGTGTGTGTGTGTGTTGTCATTAAAGTAGTTGTCACTTAGAGGTAGTTGAAAGAGTTCAATAAATTCGACCATCTCTGCGTATGAAAGTTTCTTGTGTTGCATAAGGTTCTTCTGTATTATTGTTAGAGCTTCTTTTATGGGTATTTTTGAGGGGGTGGTGCACACTCTGCACCCCATCTCCCCGCTCTCCTCTAGGGGGGTCGCCCGCATTGCCATCCGCGCCACTCCCACCAGTCAGCCTACAAGTTATTTGTTCGTTTCTTTCCTCAGTCGACTCGACTGAATCGAATAGTTGCACTTCCCTATGTAGCACTGGTTTCCGCGTCATAATATTTTATACGTTTCTGTTGGGCACATAGGTAGCTAACACACACCTTGTTGTGCAGGTCGGTGGCAGCGAATGGAATAAACAGGCTGCACTGAGATGAGACACCAGCACCCGGTACCCGCAGCTCCCCCCTACAACGCGCCACAGCTGATTCCGCTCGCACCTGATAGGCCAGACTGGCGCCTAGGATGCAGAGAAACCCGTGGTCCAGCGGCTATAAATATCCGGATGAGACGTCTGAGTGAAACCAACAAGGAGACAAAATAAAGATCACACTACACAACATAGAAGACTAAAACACCATAAAAAAGGCCCTCACAGACAAAAATATACCCACTACACGTTTCCCACCATCAAGACAAGAAACAAAAACATCGTCATTACAGACCTCCCCAGACAGATCTGACTGCCCAGGGTTTGTTGTTAAGACTGTAGAGCAGACGGGCAAAAATGGGGCAGAGTGTAAGTGGCCATTGTTTTAAGTCACTCTGCCGGACATACCCCAGAACAGGCGTGAGATCAAAGCTGGCAGTCCCTGTCACCATGGAGCCACTCCGCCACAAGAACAAGGTGGTCCAATGCTTCAGGTGTCAGGGATTGGACCACATAGCCACCTACTGCCAGATGTGCATGCCCTACAGAATATCCGCCAAACCCCATGACACTAGGACTTGCACAATGAAGCACATGGACCTGCAGATCAGGTGTGCTCTGTGTGGGGAAAAAACCACACGGCACGGTGCCAGGGCTGCGAGGTCCACAAAAACTCTCACAGATGCAAAGGGTGCAGAGTCCGGGCCCCCCCCCCCCTCCCCCTCCCTCTCCCCCCCCACACACACACCATCTCATCAAACAACACAGAGACAAAACAAAACACCACACACAGATAAAACTTGGGTAAAACCTAGCCCAGACGTATAAAGGGCAACATCTGCGGAAGTGGTTTCCCCTTCGAAAAGCCATGAAAACGGAGCCCTATCACCACAACACCAAACACAGTCACAAGAACAACAGCAGGAAAGACACAAAAACAATGACCAGGTCCACCAAGACAGAGGAATCTCTAGGGAACCCCACACTCAGTCCACCCCCTTGGATGAGTTGTTAGGCATTATGCTCCAGACCATGAACCTCGTCATGGAAATGAAGGAATTCAGGGAGGCCCAGAAGCAGAACACCCAGATGCTTGTTGCCCTTTGGGCAGTAGTCCAGCAGTCGCTCCCCTCTGCAACTTCGTCAGTAGTTTCAAAACCCCATCATGGATAGACGACCAAATATCAAAGGCCTGACAATGTGCTTCTTTAATGCAGATGGCATTATTAATTATTAACCAAAAGATAGAGTTCAGAGAACTTGGGAAGGAGTTCTCCACCGACATTTGCATGATGGGGGAAACCCACCTAAAACTTAGAATAAAAGCCACAGTTTCCAACTACATTAGCTAATGTAAAGATAGGCCAACCCAAGGCGGAGGAGTGGCCATATACATCCCCCACCACCAGGCATTCTTACCAGCTACTAACAAAATTGAAGCAGTGGCGGTGGAAGTAACCACTGCCACCGGACCTCTAACAATTGTTGAAATCTACTGAACCCAACAAGACGAGATAGACGGGGGAGACATAGCTGCTCTAGGGCAAATTGAAGGCAAACTCATAATAGGAGGTGACTTCAACGCCAAACACTGTACAGTAATCTCCAGAGCAGGCGCCAAACTGCAACAACTAACGCAAGACCATCACTTCGAAACATGGGGGCCGGTCGAGCCCATACATTTTCCAAAAAGTGGACGTAGGCCTGACGTGTTAGACATAGCCATCACTAGGAGGATCGCGGTGTTTGGCCACAAGGAGAATCGACAGAATGTTCTCTGACCTCAACCTAGTGCTTCTAGACCTCGATGTGGGAGAATGGGTAGCACTCCCATGGTAACAATTGTCCTACAAACGTCCAGACTGGGAGCGATACCGATAAACTGTCACCTCTGATACTTCTCTATCTCCGCCACCTACTGCCGAAACAGTACAACCAGCGCTAAAAGACCTAACAGGAACAACCCCGCAGGCAGTGGAAGATGCCACTCCCCAACAAAGTAATGACCCACTCCCACAAGTAAAACTCCCAGAACATATGCTAGCCCAAATTCGACACAAGAACAGAATAGCAAAAGAATGGACTATCACCAGAAATCGGGCTACCAGGAGGTTGCTCAATCGTCTACAGAGAGAGCTGAAGGTAGCACTCAATGAGCACAGAATCCAGCAATGGCAAAACCGCCTCACAGCCCTCAAAGTAGACGATCACACACTAAGGCAAGCAACCAAGCGATTTACCGAAAGACGCGCTATGTTGCCGCCGCTGCACGCTGAGAGGGGTCTGGCCTACAGCCATGCTGAAAAGGTCAACGCAGTTTCAAGCCGCAGAACCCTAGGATGACGAACATGAAGAGGTAGTCCGTCGTCAACTGGCTGTCTTCCTCAATGCTGAGGAGGACCCAGAGGACGAACCCAACTTTTCGCAGCCAAAGATGTGGCAAAAGTAATTAGGTCCCTCCTTACAAAAAAAAAAAAGGCCCCAGGACAAGACGGTGTCAACCAGCTACTTAAAAACCTTCCGCCCTCGGCTATCAAACACCTCGCGAACGTCTTACATGATATTACTCGTACCCGCGAGTTCCCATCCTACTGGAAACACACAGAAGTGTTAACAATACACAAACCAGGGAAAGACCCTTTATTCCCGCAGCACTACAGGCCTATTAGCCTCTTACCATCTCTGAGTGGTCTATGAATGCCTCCTGCTAATACCCATACGAGATCACATCACCAACGAGCGACTTTTGCCGGATTTCCAATTCGGAATCCGACAGAGGCACTTTGCCCCACAACAGATCATGAGACTGGTGGAAGCAGCCACAAGCTTCAACCACAGATGCTACTGCGGGATAGTGCTACATGAGGCAGCCAAAGCCTTCGACTCAGTATGGCACAAAGGGCTATTACACAAGTTATACGCACAGGGGTTTCCTGGGAGCATAATCTGACTAATCCAAAGCTATCTCACGAACAGAACTTTCTCTGTCAAGGTAGAAACAGCCACCTCCACCGAAAGGCGTATTTGTGCTGGGTTGCCACAGGGATCGGTCCTGTGGCTCGTTTTGTACAGTCTGTCCCACAGTCCCCTTGGTGCACACTGCACAGTATGCTGACGACACAGCCTTTTACACTCCAAATGTGAATAAGGACCTGGCCATTCATAGGATACAAAGTGTTTTAGAAAACACAGAAACCTGGGTCCATTGCTGGCGCATAGTCATCAACCCTGAAAAGACACAGTCTATGCTGATCACCCAGAGGCTCAGGAGTTGCAGACCCCGACAACGCCCCCTCCCCCCTTCCACCTACACCTACATGGATTCTGACTCCCCTAGAGCAGATCCGCCAAGTATCTCGGTGTAGCCTTGGACTTCAGACTAACGTGGAAACCCCAGCTAGACGAGGTCCACAGGAAGGTCTGCGCCAGAACGTCCATCCTATACCCAGTCCTCAACACAACCAGCTCCCTTCCCTTCCCTGCTCTGTAGCTCTGTAGCTCTGTAGCTCTGTAGCCAGTGGCCAGTAATGGAGTATGTATGCCCCATTTGGGGATATGCAGCGAAGCAGCATCTGGACAACCTCCAGAGACTGCAGAACCATGCCCTCAGGAGGACACTGCATCTGCCCATGGGATTCCCCATTGACGATCTGCACGCTGCTGCTGAAATTCCCCTTCTCAAAGAAAGATTCCAAGATCTGGCAAGGGCTTTGTATGGGAGCTCTTCCAGATCTGGAAATAACCTCATCCACTACATATGTAGGTACGACATGTCCCACAATAAGCACAAATGCCCTATGACGATCTTCGATGACTAAGTCAAAGAGAAAAATCCCAAAATCTCCAAGCCCTAATACCAAAACACACACACACACACACACACACACACACACACACACACACACACACACACACACACACACACACACTCTGGAGTAAAGGCCAACAGGCTGTAAACTACTCCATACACTTTCCCATGGAGGGGAAAGTAAATGGTGAGAGAGAGGTGTCTGTTTTGTATGACAATGGTTTAGCATTCATGTGTAAAATGATCTCACTGCACTAGCGTAATCAAAGGCTTCTGTCATTAGCATAGTCAATTGTGTTCAAGAAAATTCCATACAGAAGTTATTATAACTACTTTCACCAAAAATTCTGCTCAGAATTCTCATTATTTACCAATTTCTAATTAAAGCAAAATACTGGCATCTAAGACTTGGGGCAGAATATAAACATAAAATAAAATAAACTGTTTTTTTCAAAAATATGTTGATTTTGTAGAGCATATCTTTCTGAAGAATTTTATACATAAGAAATACATGTTTGAGGAAATGTAGTACATTTGGTCTTAAGTGTGCCAAAGTGCAGTGCCACACCTCCACACAGCATTCTCCTCTCACACATCACTATTTCTCTCTGCGGAATTAAAAGGTGTGTATTTTGTAATGGAAGCCATCAAACCTATATTTGGGACAGTGGAAATTAAAATGTCCTGTGGTGCCTGCCCTGCTCCCAGTCAGCCGATTTAACGTCCTATCTCCTTCACAAAACTTGCAATTAATACTGGGGAGGATTGTCACCAGAGAATGAGAACTCTTCAGAAAACTTGTACTCTTTATTGCCTATTAACTTATAACTACTTCTTCTGTGTGACAAAATTAAATACAGGAAACATAAAACCAGTAAAGTCAAGAGACAGGTGAGACAGTATACATTTCTTCAATCCTTAGTTCCCAGCATTCTTTATTTCTCTCTAACCTTGCTATAGGTTTACAAGGTGTGCTTTCATTTCTCCAAAAGAATCCGTTAGATCATCAAAGTTCATCAAACGTTTTGCTCCATGAATAATCAAAATGTTGTTGTCTGATACTGAAAAAGCTGTTAAAAAATAGTACCTGTCTGCTAGGTAAAACGAAATAGGTGTTTCTAATATTGTAGCAGGTGTGGGGCCTAATACATGCAAAATAAACGAGGCTGTTTTGGCATAAATTGTCATTTTTATCTATTTAATTCCTGTAAATAACACAACAGAACATAATTCACGCAAGCAAAAGGTTTTACATTAGGAAATAGTTTCACATTTCATTCATGTGCTTCAGTTTCTCTAGGATGAAATTGAAAAGTGGTAGTACAAAATTTTTATACATATTTGGAATCGTCATATTCTTCCATATAATCTGTATGATGTCCCTGTTTCTTCTCCTTTCCCGTTCCAACAAACAATTGTCATCATTAATTATGTAACTATTCCTGTCATTGTCAAAAGTTATTCTCCACTTAAATTCGCTAACCCTGCCAGCATCATCAGTGTAGTTATCCCACATTTATTCTCCGGTTAGGCTTTATACGTCTAAACGTTATACGTTTACCATGCTCTTCCGAGAATAGAACTTAAGCGGCTGCTAACTGGGGACTGTACAACTGGCCCTTAGCAGTGTAGCGATCTGGCAAAAATTTTCTGTCAAAAGTTAATTTTCTTGGATCCATATAGAAGATTAATATGTAATCTTTCTTACCTGTTATTCCTATCAAATCATTTATATCCACTTTGGTAGTCTGAATCTAAAGATTTCACTAATAATTAAACTATGATGATCGTTTGCACACCCACTCAGCCACTTCAACAGCGATTGGCATTCAGCCATTCGGATTTATTCTGCTCAGCCCATATAGCCCCGTTTCCTTTTTGCTGCAGGAAAGTTTATTTCTGGATAGGATGGGAATTCCCTTGGCAGACATCACATAAAATATGCACACATTCAAAAATAAGCTTATGATTAGCTCAGAAATTTACTTAGAATGTGTAAACCAACAGGGACGCATTTCAAAATCAAGTGAATAAGCTATAGACTAATGTGCGCTGGATACTGGGCGCTTTGTGAAAGTTTTTTTTTCTTCAAGAATATGAATTTGGCACATCCAGAAATTGTCGCACAAGGCAGATACTCTAGTTTGAACCCGCCCCCCCCCCCCCCCATGCTACCCCTCCCACCACTTATATCAAGGTATGGTAGTTTATTCAAAGAAATTTGTTGGATTAATGTAGCTTTCTGCATTATTTCTATGGTGTTACTTTCTCTTCCTCTTCCACAGTTGTATTCCAAGTAACAAATTACAAGAACACATATGTTAGAAAAATGAGAAATACAGCTCTGACTACATTCCATGTAAGATTCTTAATTCTACACTTAAAAGGTCCTACCATGATCATCAAACTTTTTTAAAATCTGCCCTTGTTTTTCTATGTTACAGCATGGCCACTCTAGAAAGGGCAAGTAAATGTGGAACACTTCTTATAAAAAATGACCGGCCCATGTAATGCAATACTGTGTGTTACAGAAACCCTGTCTACAGACTTTTAATTAAAAATCAGATAATTCAAAACTCACCAGTACTGTCTTCGTGGATAGAGGGGAAAAGATAAGATGGTAGGCAGCAATGTGCACACTATCTTATTTGCAGCTAATAAATTCTCAGGCTGGGGTTAATTGCTTAATTATTACTTGGTATTTTATCAAAACCTTTGTGAATGTAAATCATACCCACAATGGAATGTGAAAAGCACATAGGATGTTCTATGCTGTGAATTAAGTATATTTACAAAAAGTCTTGACTCACTAGTTAGCCCTAATTTCACTTCAGAGAATAAGCAGTTTATATTTTCTTTAAAGTAATCGGTCAAAAATTTATTATTAATTAGAACTCCATCTGCCAATTTTTTAGCTGTTAAGCTTGTTTAATTCCCACATTTAATGTTGTACTTTTATTGCTAATTATTTAGATATTACACATGATCACCCAAATAAGCCATTTATTAAGTAACTGAATAATTTATGGAACCCACAAACCTGTGAATTTTACCTGAAACCCTGATATACATTGTATCAATGAAATAGTTGGCCTGACTTTTTTTCTGCAGTTATCTAATACATAATTAATCAGAAGTGTTATGTGATTCAATAGGATGACAGCACAAATAAATTTGACACATACATTATTATAATGCAAAATGTAATTACTGATTTCATTAATAATCTATGTGTCTGTCATTATCGACATCGACCAGACAATAGGTATGTAGTCAGTGTCTAGCTACCACCCAGTTAACATGTCAGTTCACATAATCACCAAACAGCAATAATTTTATTAGTGTATAAGAGACAAATCTTGTGATGAGATGTTACTTGACAATTATTTCAGTATCAAAATCTGCATGTTAATGTTAAAGTTCTTGCCTGGTCACCAACTTGCAAACTACTGTGTAAATATCTTTGGTGAACTTCTTTTGAGTCTGCTATCAGCATTCATCTGATTTCAAGATGGAAAGTGTACTGGTCATGACAGATGCACTAATTGTATATTTAATGATGAACAATAACACAAGGAAATGAGCAGTGAACTGATATTGCCAAAATGTGTTAATACAAATAACACTCAAAATATCCCAAATGTACTTCATTGTTGTTCCCTGTTATTCAACTTGGAGACCACTGATTAAAACAGTTTCAGACCATGACATATTTCACAATGCTGCGCCACTGAGAATTTGTGACAACATAACTAGGTTAGCAACAGTGTATATGGAAATTATTTCTGGAGTAGTGACCATGTAGTTCACAGTAAATGCAAAATTCTATCTTATAATAAAGCACAAATACTGTTACAGAGTAGACGTATTGGCTTTTAAGTGCAAAAATCCCAAGGTCCCTGGTGAGGCTTTTGACAGCTCTTCGGTTCTCAACTTTATGTATTATTATTGTGCTATGCTTTTGTAGATTGAAGATTTTTTACCTTAACTACCTTATCTCGCAAGTTATGATATAAAATAGTGTTGAGTGAAAATACACCAAAAATCACATCTGCAGATGAATGCAGTGGAAGATTTGTAAGACTCTATGATTTCTGGCTGGATAATGTATAATATAATTCTTCATAAGATAAAAGGGTTAAGCTGTTCACTGTGAAACTGCCATAAAGTCTGCCACAATTTTCTCCTGTCTTGGACTGGTATGCACATATTGTCACTCCTTATATCTGTGTCACACGTATTATTCTTGATCCTACAGCTCAGTGTTCTTTAATTCCAGAACATATAGCTGTGTGGGGTAGCCATGCAAACTTAGGTGCCTTGCCATGGTTCGGGCGGCTCCCCCTGTCAGTTTTGCCATATCTGGATTATCTGTGTAATTTCAGCCAATAAAATGGTTATATATACCACTATATAAAGACAAGAGTTTGTTCAGTGTTGCTACAAAAAATCTTAAAGTTCCTGACTGATTTACTTCAAATTTCTGCAAGAGACTCCAAAGACCATTCAGACAGCCAGGTTATTTTTTAATATGTGTATGCTTGTAAACTGTAGACTGGTAATGGGAAGAAAAGCGTTCCTGACGAAGAGAAATTTGTTAATGTCAAGTGTAGATTTTAAGTGTCAGGAAGTTTTTCTCAGTAAGTATTTGTATGGAGTGTAGCCATGTATGGAAGTGAAACATGGACAATAAACAGTTTAGACAAGAAGAGAATAGAAGCTTTTGAAATGTGGTACTACAGAAGAATGCTGAAGCTAGATGGGTAGATCACATGACTAATGAGGAGGTACCAAATAGAATTGGGAGTAAAGAAATTTTGACACAACCTGACTACAGGAAGGAATTGGTTGGTAGGACACATTCTGAGGCATCAAGGGATCACCAATTTAGTACTAGGGGGAAGTATAGGGCGTAAAAATTGTAGAGAGAGACAGAGATGTATACAGCGTTCAGAAGCATGTAGATTGCCATAGTTATTCAGAGATAAAGAGGCTTACACAGGATACGGAAACATGGAGACCTGTATCAAATCAATCTTTGCAATGAAGACAACAACAACAACAACAACAACAAAAACAACAACATACATACATCAGTACAGCACCTACAAAAACACAAGGTCCATTCACGGCTACAAAAGATGAAATGTCATTCAACTTTATACTTCATAAGCATAGTTCCTGAAATGAATCTAACATTATCAGTAGCTTTATGTGCAGTAGTGCCACCTGGGTGTTATTGTAGAGGCATCCCACAGAGAATTGACATGTCATACAGCTCTGTATTCCACAATAATGCAACCATACTGTGACTCAGATCTACAGGATAGAAAGGATATTTTATAGCTGTGTGTGGACCTTGGGTTTGTGCAGAGCCATACTGAATTTATTTATGGGCCATGGGCTAGTGATACAGATAGCTGTACTAGAGGTGCAACCACAACAGAGGTGCATCTGCCAAGAGGCCAGACAAACATGTCTTTTCTGAAAAGTGGCAGTGGTCTTTTCAGTAATTGCAGGGGCAATAGTGTAAACAGACTGATGTAGCCTTGTAACACCAACCAAAAGGGCTTTGCTGTGCTGCTACTGAAAACTGCCAAAAGTGAAGGGAGTCTACAACCATAATTTTTCCCTAAGATGTTCAGCTCTACTATAGAGTTAGATGATGGCGTTCTTCATGGGTAAAATATTCTGAACATAAATACAGTCTCATATTCAGATCTTTGGGTTGGGATTACTCAGGAAGATGCCATAATCACAAGAAACGAAACTGGCGTCTACAGATTAAAGCGTGGAATGTTAGATACCTTTATGAAACAGGTGGGTTAGAAAATTTAAAGAGGGAAATGTACAGGTGTAAATTAGCTGTAGTGTGAATTAGTGAAGTTTGGTGGCAGGAGTAAGATTGCTGGTCAGGTGAATAGTGTTAAAAATACATAGTAACATAGGGGTGATGCATCAACAGGTTTACTAATGAATAAGAAAATACGAAAGCAGGTAAGCTACTTTGAATGGCATAGCAGACACATTATTACAGATACATAGCCTATACC
The DNA here is from genome assembly GCF_023864345.2 of Schistocerca serialis cubense. Lineage (NCBI taxonomy): Eukaryota > Metazoa > Arthropoda > Insecta > Orthoptera > Acrididae > Schistocerca > Schistocerca serialis. The sequence goes on along the minus strand of NC_064642.1, from coordinate 516,470,854 downwards.
TACCACAGTAATAAAGTGCACATGCCAACTGGCTCTGCCGATGAAGATATTTAAGAAATGTAGGATGAGTAAATGGAAATTACTCATGTAGTTAATGGAGATGACAATTTATGGGAGGATGGAATTCAATAGTAGGAAGAGGTAGAGAAGAAAAAACAGTAGGTGAACAGGGACTGGGGCAAAAGAATGAAAGGTAAAAGCTGTATCATTAACATTTGGTTTAGGTGACGTGAAAGAAGGTTGTGTAGATGGAAGAGACCTGGAGACTCAAGAATGTTTCCTATGAATTATGTAATGGTAAGACAGATCTTGCAACCAGATTTAAAATTTTAAGACTTTTCCAGGTGCAGGTACGAACTCTGATCACAATTTGAGTTGTGAGCTGTAGGTGAAAGGTGAAGAACTTGCACAAAGGAAGGAAATTATGGAGACGGGACTCGGATAGAATGAAAGAACCAGGGGATGTTGAGAGTTTGAAGGAGCATTGTGCAATGGTTGATTAAAACAGGCAAAAGGAATACAGTAGGAGAGCAATGGATAGCTTTAAAAGATGAAACAGTGAAGGCACCAGAGGATCAAATAGGTAAAATGACAAGACGTAGGACAAATCCTTGGATAACACATTAGATGTTGACTTTAATTGATGAAAGAGGAAAACACAAAATGCAGCAAATGATGCACGCAAAAGGGAATACAAACTTCTAAAAAATAACTCACAAGAAGTGCAAAATGGCTAAAGAGGAAAGACTAGAGGACAAATGTAAAATTTGGAATCCTATTCTGCTAGGATAAAAATAGATACCACGTACAGGAAAATTAGAGACGTGAAGAGAAAGGAGAAGCAGCTATATGAATATCAAGGGCTCTAATGGAAAACCAGAATGAAGCAAAGAAGGGAAAGGTGGAAGGAGTATATAGTGTGTCTATACAAGGGAAATAAAAATAGAACCAATATTGTAGAAAGAGAAATGAATGCAGATGAATATGAGATGGGTGATTTGATACTGCAAGAATAATTTGACACAGCATTCAGAGATGTAGTTCGAAACAATGCCCCTGGAGTAGATGACATTCTGTCAGAATTACTCACAGCCTTGGAAGAGCCAACCATGACAAAACTCTTCCATCTGGTACGCAAGATGTATGGGACAGGCAAAATATCCGGACTTCAAGAAGAATGTAATAATTACAACTCCAAAGAAAGCAGTTCTGACAGGTGTGAAAATTACTGAACTATCAGTTTGGTAAGCCATGGTTGACATAAACCAACATCAATTCTTACAGAGGAGTGGAAAAATTGGTTCAAGCTGACCTCCACGAAGATCAGTTTGGATTTCACAAAAATGTAGAAAAATGTATGGAAATACTGACCCTACACCTTACCTGAGGGATAAGTTAAGGAAAGGCAAACACTCTTTGAGATTCTGAAGGTGCCAGCAGTAAAACTTAGGGAGCAAAAGGCTATTTACAACTTGGACAGAAACCAGACAGCAGTTAAGAGTCAAGGAGCATAAAAGGAAGCAGTAGTTTAGAAGGGAGTGAGACGGTTGTAGTCAATCATTGATGTTATTCGATCAGCATACTGCGCAAGCAGTAAAAGGAAACCCAAGAGAAACTTAGAGTAGGAAGAAGAAATAACTTTTGAGATTTGCCAATGACATCAAAATTCTATCAGACAGCAAAAGATGTGGAAGAGCTGTTGGATGGAGTGGACAATAAAATGTAAGCTGACTGAGAGACACAGAAAAGTCCTTTACCTGCATGCATGAACTTTTTACTTCATACACAATGAACATTTAGATGGTCATTGTATATTATACGAGTACCAAAAATAGTAAAGTTCTCAACAATGTTTTATTTGAAGTTATTACTCGATGCATGAATACAGTTGGAAGAACATAGGCAATACATTTTTAAAAGAATGCATGCAGGTTTTCTGTTAAAACTGACTGAGGAAGAAAGTGTGTGCTGGATTGTGAAAATGTGTGGTTCAGATTTCTTTTCCACAGTCAGTTTACAGTAAGATAGGAGGGCATGTAAACTATTAGACAAATTGCTTCTCCCATATTTTTCTGTCACCTTACATATATTTTCAAACAATAATTTTATACTCAATAATGTGCTGATTCATAGTCTTCCTCACCATCTGATCTACAGAATACAAGAAAGTTATACTTATGGCTTATCAGCTTATGATTAGAATACTACTACAGAATATGAATTGACCAAAACTTCGTAATCCCACCCATTTGAAGATCAAAACTATGCGAAATACAATCATCGAAGCTACTATCATCACAGATATAGTAGCCATAGAGTTCTCCATCACACTCTATATTCCTACAATCCCAACCAATTTACCTGTTTAATTTAAGTGATTTCAGTTAGCAGTCAAGGTTTCTTTCAGATTCTTTATTGGTCATTCAGCATTATTACATGCAATAGACTGTCAGTTCACTTAACCTATTAATTTTACAAAATAAATTTTTTAACATATTTAAGTTGATATTGGGCATTTCTAAAAATTCTAATGAATAGAATGGATTAGTTAACAAGAAGTTATGTGCATTTTATTTAAATAATTTGTCAGGCTTCATTGACTCATTCGTAGACAATTTTTTATATTTTAATTGCCATGTACTTATGACTATTTTTAGTTTTAGCTAATCTATTTTGTGGCAACAGCAGAGAAGTACAGGTTCTTGTATGGTAGTCATGCCTTTGATTTGTTACCCTTAAAATAGGTAGTTCAGCAATCATGTAGTTAACACTGTCAAGAATATGTAAATTAATAACTGTTTAAATTCTATATTTAATGAACAATGGTTTACAAAGTGTCCTACTATCTACCTTAGCCTTTACCCTGATTGCTTTCTTCTGGATCACCATAATTTCATTTATTTTTCTGCTGTTTCCCCAGAGTATTAACCCATACCTTAAAACAGATTGAAAAACAGCAAAGTACACTGTCCTTACATACTCAAATATTACATAAAACATCAGTCTCTTCAACAAATGTATAACTCTTGACAACCTAACCACTGTGTTCTCAACATGAGAGTTCCACGTTAGATTGTCATCACGTATGATACCTAAAAACTTTGCCTTTTGTTTCTCTATTTTTGTAGTCTTTGATAGACTGAACCACATATTCTGGGTCTTTTCCTCATTTAATAGTATACCATTTGCATTAAACCATGATGTTGCATTTTCTTTTGCCAATTTCATACCACTTACAAGGTTATCAAATTCATGATTTACAGATAAAAAAGTTGTATCATCTGCATACATATACGTCTTTACATCTATATTTCCTGGTAAGTCATTTGTGTACAAGGAAGAGAATTGGTCCAAATTTAGTTCCCTGTGGCATTCTGTGTTGAACCTTGAGTGTGTTTGACAGATGACTTCCTGAACTCATCACCTGTTTCCTTATATTGAGGTATGATTTGATGAATTTTAAACTTTTATCACATATTCCATAGTACTCAAGTTTAGAGAGCAAATGTGAGTGGTCAACACAGTCAAAGGCTTTGCTCAGATCACATAAGGTTAACTGTGCGTGAGCATGGTCCTCCAATGCTGCTAAAATGTCTCTAAGAGCTCTATGGCATGTATAGCTGACCTTCCTTTTCTGTAACCAAACTGTGAGGCACTTAACATATCATTTAGTTCCAGGTACTCGTACATCTGCTGATATATTATGCCTTCAAAGACTTTTCCTAGTACTGCAATTAGTGAAATTGTTCTGTAGTTTGCAGGATCTGATTTGATACCATTCTTAAAGACTGGAGTCACCTTGGATAGTTTGAGAGGATCAGGGGAAAAAACCCTTCTGAGACACAGGTTTATATAATATGTTAATGGTGCTGCGATGTGATGTATGATTTCTTTCAATAGATTGTTTGACATATTGAAAATATCTGTACTGTACGAATTTTTATTTGACTATTTTAAGAACTTCATGTTGGTGTACCTCTTTAAAATGTTTCAATGATGATCTGGCCCTATTATGATTCAGGTTTGCATTCTTAAGATAATCTGTATATGTTACATTGGGTTTACTGATCAACTTTTTGATATCATCAGCACAGCTTAAATATTTGTTGAATGTATCTGCTGGTATTGGGACTGTCTTGTCAAAGTTTCTGACTTCACCTTCAACAGTATTAATTACTGATCAGGCTGTTTTGCATTGGTTTTTACTATTTTTTCTGAGATTTGTGTTGTTTCTTTGTTTCTCCAATTGTAACTCTTATCTTATACAGTTTCTTAGTGTTCTTTTTTTTCCTCTGAGATCCTTAATTTCATTAGAATTATTTACTTTACCAAGGTCTTTCAACAGCAGTAGCTTATTTTTTAGATTCTTCAGGTCCTTGGTGTACCACAATTTACCCTTTCTCGTTTTATGATATTTATTTTGAACAAGATAGGCTTTTAAAATACCTGTTAAGTAATTGTGGAATGTTTCATAAACTTTTTGCGCACTGGAATCACAGTTTTGAAATAATTTGTCCCAGTTAGTTATGCTCAGCTGGTGTGTTAGTTTTTTGAGGTTGTTTTGTTAATATTAAGGTATTAGATTTTGTTAACTTCTGTGCAGCCTTGCTCTCATCCACTTTTATAAAATGTCTTAACTCTACTGTCAACACGGAATGGTCTGAGACAACAAATTCCTTACCTTGGTGGAGTACATATCATGAGCACAGTCGACAAAAGCATTATCCAAGCACACTTTTAGTCTTGTTGGTTCTGAATTTACAAGATGGAAGTTATGCTGCCTTAGCATATTCAGTAACTTATTTGCATTGGGTTTGTTATATGTTACATCAAAGCTTGAAATAAAGTCTCCCTCAATTACAGTCACATATTGTTTCCACTTCGTTATGTAGCAGAGTACACAGTTAAATTATCTAAAAAAGTTTATCATCTGAGTCAGGGAATGGTAAATACATACTGTGATAAGTTTCATTATATCACATATGATCCTGGTAATTTGGTGTTGCTGCTGCTGTTTCACTTATTTCTGGTGTTTGTTGTTCCACAGCTGCTGTGCGATTCTGTGAATTGTTAACATTTGGGGTGTTCACTTGCACATCTGTCTTGGAGAGGTGTAGCTTCACTGATAGCAGATTTCACTTTTGAGTCTCCAGGTAACACACACTACCTGTCCATGAGAGGTATGACTTTTCTATCATCACACTACACATTTGAGATTTTATTGACTAGTTCTAAAATTTTTGTTGCTATTACGTTTTTTCCAAGTACTCTGTGTTGTGTGAAATCTTTTCTCTAAATTGATGATGCTCACAAATGTTAAATTTTCAAACCGCTTGCAATTATTTTGCATCTCTTTATTTGCATCTCTTTATTTGCATCTCTTTATTTGCATCTCTTTATTTGCATCTCTTTATTTGCATCTCTTTATTTGCATCTCTTTATTTGCATCTCTTTATTTGCATCTCTTTATTTGCATCTCTTTATTTGCATCTCTTTATTTGCATCTCTTTATTTGCATCTCTTTATTTGCATCTCTTTATTTGCATCTCTTTATTTGCATCTCTTTATTTGCATCTCTTTATTTGCATCTCTTTATTTGCATCTCTTTATTTGCATCTCTTTATTTGCATCTCTTTATTTGCATCTCTTTATTTGCATCTCTTTATTTGCATCTCTTTATTTGCATCTCTTTATTTGCATCTCTTTATTTGCATCTCTTTATTTGCATCTCTTTATTTGCATCTCTTTATTTGCATCTCTTTATTTGCATCTCTTTATTTGCATCTCTTTATTTGCATCTCTTTATTTGCATCTCTTTATTTGCATCTCTTTATTTGCATCTCTTTATTTGCATCTCTTTATTTGCATCTCTTTATTTGCATCTCTTTATTTGCATCTCTTTATTTGCATCTCTTTATTTGCATCTCTTTATTTGCATCTCTTTATTTGCAGTTTCAATTTCTTTATTTACACAGGACCATTCTATCAAGCCATAATGGTGTAGCACTGAAAAAACAAACATTCGTTCCTCTCAGCTCATACAGTTTTCTTTTTAGTGAGATTGTGATGGTTTTTTTTTTTTTTTTTTTTATTCCTAGCGACATCATTTGATCCCGCCAGGAAGATGGAAAAGTGCTTCATGCTCAGTGAGAGAATGTTTTCTTGACTCATTGATGTAGCAGCATTGCATTTTTGCTCCTGGTTTTATTGTACAATTAAAATTAAAATTCTGACTGCTTGTATGCCAAAATTCAGTGGCTATATTTCGTCCTTGGCTGTTGGCATACAGTTATATTTTACCGGTACTTGCTGTTCTGAGATTACCTGTTTTCTACCTATCTTTGCAGTAAGCGAAGTCTTGTTTGGCACTATTTATTATGCCTCTTTGTTAACACATGTCAATATTGTCTCAGTAAAACAGCTTAACGGTGAAGATTTTTTGTAAGCACTTTCACATATGATCTTTTACATAACTGCTGCTGAAATATTTCATGTTTTACCTTATTCACAAAGTCGTTTGGTTTTCCACATGGTACACTTGAACTGTTAACAACACTGTCACAATCCGTAGTCAAAAAAGCTTGAAAGTAATTTTCATTCACTACATTTATGTTTCTTTCACTGTTTTCTGTATCTTGTATTATCTGTTTGTGTCTTGTGTACTCCACTTTCGTCCAGTTCTGACATACTCATACTTTCATACTAAAGTAAACAATACTCAAGGGCAGAGGTGTGTAAGAGGAGGAGGAGGAGGAGGATATCCACTTCACATACATCATATATTCTGCATTCATTCATATCATAGTTACTTAATGTTCATAGTGTAATGGATGTGGTCAATGGCTCATTTTCATTACATATTGTGCTTCTCAAAACACTCAAATGTATTACTCGATACATAAAAATTCTACAGAAATCAGAAAAACCTTTAGTCTTTTGATAGTAATTAAATGAACTGTGAACGCATGTAATGATGAACTATTTTGAAAAAGTTGTGATAAACAGGTTTGGCCAGATTTTGAAAAGACATTTTCAATTACTATTGTTGTTGTTATTTCTATAAAAACAGTTTTGAAGATAATTCATTTGTAAAGTAATTTAATAAGAACGTAAGACTTACTCTAAATGTATAAATCAGTATCCTGTAATATCTCAGTACTGCGAGATTTACCTCTTTACCCACTGTTGTCTAACTTTTGACATGTGTTACTGGAGTTGCTGGAAAAATGATATAATGTGTTACCAGTCTGATTTCATTATATTGTTTGCATGCATTGTGCTGAGATTTTCTGGATGAAACAATAAATAATGAAGACAGAAGAAAGCTCCACAACATTTTATTGTACAAGTTAATGCATAAAATGCGAAAAACCTGGATGTCTCACTGTATAGCAAGAACTTGCCCAGACAGACACAGAGCAGCCAAATGACAAACTTCAAGAAGGCTAATAGAAGAGAGACACTAAGTAACATAATTTTTCTTACAGTATTGTGTTGGCAACTTTATAATCACTCACCTCTATATGTTTGATTTGCAATATGCAGTGTACAGTAATGCATGTTATTCAATATTTTTCTTATAAACTTCAGTTGTTTGACTTTAAATAACTGTGTAATGAGTGGAGAAGATAAGAATTTGTGGGAGGCAGTTGGGATTTTAATACTGTCAACAGTCTACAAAAACCTTTCGTCTGATGAAACAGTTAAAGAACTCCAGTACTTTGATGGAAAACCTTGTTTATTTTAAAAGAAAATAAAATTTTAAAAGTGACAAACTTGTTTTATTCAGTGATACTTTAGTTTTAAATCATAACTAATATGATCAACATTTTTTTTAAGTTGTTAGCCCTGTCAAAGTGTTGAATACAAGACTGCCATGTCATTAATAGTTTCTTGAGGAGCACTTAACCACTTCTTCCAGTAATCACAAAAAGTTCATTTTCGTTACATTCAGCTGCTTAGGCCTAATTTTAGAATGTGCATATTTAGTGTTATACCACAAATTTAAATGCATTTGCTAATAGTTCACTTACATATTAGTTTCCAAAACATATTTAGTGTCCTTTTACATCTGTATTTAATATATTATCATTACCACTTAGTAAATCTCTTAACTAATTTACAAACTACCATGGATACTAAGTGTGTGAGCTGCAGTAGGAAATTTAGTTCAGAGGTTTTGCGCAGCTGTTGCGACAGGTGGTTTCATTGGGGAAATTGTAGCGTTGTGGGAATTGGGGAAGCAAATGAGAATCTTCCATTCTTTTACAGGGTTTGGTCAAGAGATAGGATTATAGCTGAACAGGAGGAGAAAATTAGAGCTCTTCAGGCTGATTAGGACAGAGCAAGTGAGGAACTGAAGAGGTTAAGGGAGAGGAGGGTAAACAGTGGTGGGAAGTGGTAGCTGGGAACAGGGGCCACAGAAAGAGAATAGTGTCTCACACCAATTGGCACAACCAATAGATTTGCCTTGCTACCACAGTTAAGTAAGGAAGAGGCTCCAGCAGAAGTGGATGTAGTAAAGATGCAACAGAATCTCTCTAAGAAACCAACTGTTTCAAAAAAGTAGAAAGTAAGAGGAAAGTTCTGTTTCTAGGTAGCAGCAGTGGAAGAGGTGTGGGCCAGATTTTGCACGAAAAATTAGGTGACAGGTACTAGGTCCCAAACTTTTTCAAGCAAAGTGCATATCTTAGCCAGGTGGTAGATGATATAGGTTTCTTGTGCAAGGGTTTCTCAAAGCAGGATCATGTAATGATAGTGGGTGGAGTGAGAAGCGGTCTTGATAGGGATCAGGGCTACAGTATTGTGTGACCTGGTGAAAATAGCCTCTGCAATGACCCATACTAATGTTGGGCTGGTGTCTGCTTTTGTGCAGCATGATCAGCCCCAGCTGAACCGCTCTGTCAGGAGGGTGAATATGGACTTGGATCAGTTGTGTAACATGGCCACTCCATCAGACATTGGATTGGTTCCTGTTGAGACTATTGATAAGGGGGATTTCACAAGGCATGGTCTACACCTCAATAGGAAAGGGAAGGATAAACTGGCAGGGTTGTTAGCAAAATCCATAAGGGGGGGACACTAGTACTCATGGATGTACCTCTTTTTTTTAGACTAATATCTGTGTCCAATGAGAAGTTCAGGCAGGCAGGTGCTAAAGAGGTCCAAAACTCACAAGATCCTCACAACAGTAAAGTAAATAATGTTTTGACCATATTTAACCAAAATATTGGTGGATTAAAGAAAAAATTGGATTCTCACAAAAGTAAAGTAAAAAATAATGTTACCATTTTTCACCAAAATATTCTGGTATTGAAGAATAAAGTAGATGAGCTCCTGGTTTGTTCAGATGACATTCAATCTACTATGCCTGTCTGAGCATCACATTGTGTCTGATATGGAAAAGGTCAATATCAGTGGTTATAAACTAATTGCACACATGAGTAGAGAGAATAAGGTGAGAGGAGTAGTTGCCATATATGTCAAAAGTTAGTACTGTGTAAAAAGCTTAGACACAAAAAAGTTTTATCTAGAGCAACATACAGAAGCATGTGCCTGTCAACTTAAACTGAAGGGGGCTCTTTTATAATTTTAACAGTATATAGATCCCCTCCAGGAAACTTTCATTTATTCCTGGCAAACTTGGATGCCTTGTTGTGCTATCTGTCAGATAGGGGAGAGCAAATTATTATTTGTGGGGTCTTCAATGTTCTTTCACTGAAAGAGTGTGATAGGATGAATGACCTGGAAGTCTTGCTCAGTTCTTTCAATTTGACATCTGTCATTGATTTTCCTACTCGGGTAGTAAAGGACAGCAAAACATTGATAGATAACTTTTGTAGACCAAGATAAGTTTAATGGCCATACTGATCATGGTGCTCAGCTAGTTACAGTATACGACATAGCTCCATTAAGTAATTCAAAACTACCCTCTAAAGTTTTGCATTCAATTAATGACTCAACAATTAGAAATTTCAGGGAAAATCTTCAGCAGTTGGACTGGGATGAGATGTACAAGAAACCCGATGCTAATTTAAAATACAACTTAGTTCATGATACACTTGTAAGAGAATTTGAAAACTGTTTCCCCAAGAAAGTAGTTAAAACTAATTATAAGAAACCAAGCAAAAAAACCTTGGCTTACTAAAGCAATAAAAATATCTTGTAACCACAAAAGGGAACTGTATCTAACAACAAGAAAGAGTAATGACCCAGAAACAGCAAAACATTATAAAAACTACTGTGCTACATTAAGAAAGGTTATTAAAAAGTCCAGAAGCATGTGCATCATGTCTGAGATAAATACCTCTGATAACAAAATCAAAATAATTTGGATTATTATTACAAGGGAGACAGGGCAACCAAGAGTACAGGATGATGGCATTACGATCGAAGTGAATAGAAACTTGACAAACAGCAAGCTGGAAGTCGAAAACATTTTGAATAATCATTCTTTTAATGCTGTAGCGAAAACAGGATCTAAATGTTCATTAGAAGAAGCAAGGTAGTTAATGTAAGAGGCCTTACCCACACAATTTGATACAATTGAAATTCCACCCACCTCTCCTTCTGAAATTATGAAGACAGTAAACACTCTCAAAAACAAAAGTTCACATGGACTGATGGCATTTCCAGCAGGATAATAAAAGCTTGTTCCCAAGAGATAAGTGGGATTCTTTGCCACACATGTAATAGCTCTCTGAAGCAGGGTATTTTCACAGATAGACTGAAGGATGCCATTGTTAAACCACTGCATAAAAAATGGATACATCTGGTGTCAACAACTACTGCCCAATCTCTGTTCTGACTGCCTTATCAAAAACTCTTGAAAAAGTAATGTATTGAACAGTAGCTTCACACCTTTGTAAAAATAAAGTTTTAACAAAATGTCAGTTTGGTTTCCAGAAAGGTTTTTCAACAGAAAATGCTATATACACTTTCACTAATGAAATATTAAATACTCAGAGTAACCAGAAGTCACCCATTGAGATTTTTTGTGATCTCTCAAAGGCCTTTGATTGTGTAAATCATGGAATACTTCTAGATAAGCTCAAGTACTGTGGTATAAATAGGACAGCACTCAAATGGTTTAAATCATACCTAACTGGAAGAGTGCAGAAAGCTGAAATAAGCAGTTCACATAATATGCAAAAAACCGGTGATTTTTCAAACTGGGGAACAATCAAGAATGGGGTGCTGCAAGGTTTGGTCTTGGGCCCTCTGGTGTTCTTAATATATATTAATGACTTGTCATTCTATATTCACGAAGATGCTAAGCTGGTACTTTTTGCCGATGATACAAGTATAGCTATCACATCCAACAGACAAAAATTAACTGATGAAATTGTAAATGATGTTTTTCAGAAAATCATTAAGTGGTTCTCTGCAAATAGGCTCTCATTAAACTTGGACAAAACACAGTATAGACAGTTCCACACAGTAAATGGAACGACACCAATAATAAATATAGACTTCGATCATAAATTGGTAGCTAAGGTAGAATATACAAAATTTCTAAATGTAGGCATTGATGAGGGGTTGAACTGGAAAAAACACACTGAAGATCTGCTGAAATGTTTCAGTTCAACTACTTACGCTATTAGGGTCATTGCAAATTTTGGCGATATACATCTCAGTAAATTAGCTTACCACGCCTACTTTCATTCTCTGCTTTCGTATGGCATCATATCCTGGGGTAACTCATCATTGAGTAAAAGAGTGTTCATTCCACAAAAGTGTGTAACCAGAATAATTGCTGGAGCTCATCAAAGATCATCCTGCAGACACTTATCTAAGGAGCTAGGAATCTTCACTGTAGCCTCACAATATATATATTCACTTATGAAATTTGTTGTTAACTGTCCAAACGAATTTGAAGGTAATAGTAGTGTACATGGCTACAACACTAGGAGAAAGGATCATCTTCACTACTCAAGGTTAAATCTAACTTTGACTCAGAAAGGGGTAAATTATGCTGCCACAAAACTCTTTGGTCACTTACCTAATAGCATCAGGAGTCTGACAGATAGCCATATAGCATTTAAAAGGAAATTAAAAGAATTTCTGAATGGCAACTCCTCCTACACAGATGAATTTTTGGCTATAGTAAGTGGGTAATTTCCCCGCCCCCACCCACAAGAATTAAAAATATTAAGTGTCATGTAATATTTTGTGTAATTTAATATCTTGTATAGACACCTGACATGTTCCACATCATTACAAAGTGTCGTATTCATGATCTATGGAACAGGTACTAATATAATCTAGTATGATCTACTATAATTTAATATTTCCATGAAACACAGTTTGGGACCCCTTACTTTGTCATATATATCAAACTGCTGCAAGAGCACAGTCTCTAAGGAGCAAAATTAAGAAATACTAATGTTGTTGGGACTGGAAGTTGGTTATACATGTACACAAAGGACTTGTACCTCATTGACAGAAATAATAAGTGCTCTGGCATTGATGATAACATAAGGACATGTAAAGATGGTAGGAAATTTTATACTCTGCTTTATTTTGTTATGTCTGACAAAAAAAGCTTAGTGAAAATGATGATTGCAGAGCCTAAATTGGAGGCAGAAATAGGTGGGTGCAATGATTGTGGACAGGCAAAACATGGTCAAAACCTGTTTTGTTGGCTGAAACTGACCTGCTAGTCACTGTTACAGACCTTGATGTATCTGATGTAGTTAGAAGAGAGGAACATGTAATTACTTCATGTAATGAAGTGGAAGATGTCAATGTATAGTGAAGAGGTTGACAATCATAAGGGAAGTAACTGTTTCCTTGTTTTGAAAGACAATTTAATAGTTGAAGAAAGGGGAAATTCAATATCTTAGTTCTCAGTAACAAATGAGTTTTCAACATTATGTAGAGGAAATTGCTTAAGATTTCAATTTTATAAACATGAATGTGTGGAAAAGATTATTCCAGTGTTGTAATGGAATGCGGACTGATTGATTGGGAGAGGCATGAGAAAAATGCTGTGAACAGTTCAATAGATTACTGCATTACTGTAGCAAATGATGTTGATTCTTGTAAATTTTTTGGTTCTGGTGAAAAGTTTATCACTTTTGCTTCAAAAAATGGTTGCATCAAAGGAAAGAAGTCTATAAAAGTAAAGTTATGTTTATTCTTACTCAAGCAGTAAATTTTTGGTTTGTCAGAAGGCTTACAGGAAAAAGTACATTTAACAGAAACATTTTATCTGGTTATAGAAAATGTAATGCTACTATCATGTTTGGGTTTGTCAATGAAATGGAAAAGGTATCACAAGATGTATTACTACAGAGGAAAAAAAAAGAAAAAAACCTGCAGACAAAGTAATATACCGGTATATCAGAAAAGCAACTGTATGGATGTAACTAAAATATCTTATAGAAGATGCAAAAGACTTAAGTTATATTTCGGTAATGAAAAATTTCTTGTCTTGTTACACTGTATTTTCTAAATACTTTACTATGCAGTCTAAACATTTCATAATTATTCTATATTTCACCATAACTAATGCTAGGATTTGTGTTCATCTGTGGTTACTAATTATTTTTGTCTGTGTTATGTTCAGTATTCATGACTTTGTTTACTGCTTCATGATTCTCCCTATTTTGTGCTTAGTGTTGATGACTTTGACTGTGCTGTAGAATGATTGTAGGAGAGGTGATTTGGTAAAAACTTGAGTGTAGTCTCACAATTTGTGAATGAAAAGTATGTGTATTGCTTTGTTAGCAAGTTGAAATTTTTCTATCTTTCTGAAACGAAATTTGCACATTACTGACTGTGTCTGGAAAAAGTCTTTAACTTTATGAAATTTATTTGCAATTGCAGAATCTTTGACATTAGGTGCATTAAGTGTGAAGACATTACCAGGTGGTGACACGTGAAAATTTGTGAAGGCTGGGACTAAAACCCAGGTTTACCACTTCAACTATTTCACCATGCTTCAAGAACTGACCAAAATTTCCATATGTTTTACTATCTATGGCCCCCATTGGTCACAACTTCACTTGGATTCGTGCTAGAGATTTTCGAGGAGACATATACATTCATCATTAGTATTAAATATGTCATTTTGCCTGTTGAGGCTTGTAATACTTCATGTTTGTTTATTTATTTTCTTAACAGTGTCTGAAGACACATATTGGTGACTATATTACAGCTGTATAAAATTTATTTAAATGATGTAACATTTTAAGTTGTTTATGCTTCTGTAACAGAAAAACTTATATATTTTTGTGTGAGTGATGAGGGATTTTCTTCTTTTGAAAGAGGAGCACATACAAACTGCTAACTGCAGAAAGGGAAAGAGCCCACATTTCCAAATTCTCTAGTAGAGACAAAATATCACTTATACAAAAACTCAAAAGCAAAATTATTCCATATGTTTCTATAATATTTGGCTGAAAAATGCTTTATTCAATGGTTATAGGTAGCAAACAGAAAAAAAAGAAAAAAGAAAAAGAAATTTAAACTGGACATGACCCATTTTTGTAATAAACCATGTGGAATAAAAATGAAAAGCATTATATTTTGATGGTGTAAATTTGTTTTACATATTTTCCTCACGCTAATACATTTTAAGCATTATTGCAATGAAATAAGTCTATGGACTGAAACATTGTTTCAGCTTTATTCGAAAACTAAACTTTTTCTCCTGGATGTAAATTACTTTTAATACCTATTTTTAAGATTTTTTTTGGCTGTCTGGCTTTGCAGGCAGGTTCCCTGAGAAGTTTTAGATTCATTTGCATACTCCTTAAATGAAATCTATCAGCTCAGAGGCCTTAGAGGTTTACCTCAAGTTCAGCTACCTCTGGTATCTGCTGACGATAAATTCATGATATTTTGACAGAGCAAAGGAAATATTTTGCTTGTTTGAAACACATTTTCTATAATAATTACTAAGGCTAGCATTTTTTTTATAATTATGGGCACTAAATATTGTTATATGTATAGTGTTCTGTTTTTATGAGATTAACACTAAATTTGTCTATCACCTCACTACTGGTATAACAGTGTGAAAAAACAGTGTTATGAAGACATTGACCCACAGGAGGCGCACACCCTGTCAGACCTACACAGCCTGACAGTAGAAATACAGCGCCTAGAATCAGTATTCTGTAAAAATGTGTACAAACCACATGGATTCAGAAGGCTCTTTAACCAGCCATTCCACCTTGTGATCTAGAAGAAGAGCAAGATGAGGCAAGGACTGTGGTATACCTGCCCTATGCAGGATCTGTTTCTGCCAAAATCAGTGTTATTCTCAGGTAGCACAACATAAAGTACGTGTTCTGCTCACCTATGAAAATAAGAGGGTTATGGGAAAAGTGAAAGATGATCTAAGACTATGAAAACTAGGAATTTATAATATACCTTACCTATGCGGCATGTTATACATTGGCCAAACAACTAGGGCATTGGACATTAGATGCAAATAACAGAACTCCACAAAAAGAACTGAGGGCATGGTCAAGGGAAATGAAACCTAGATAAGGCACCAGATGTACCATGCCAAAGATGGAATGTTGCCAGGCACTCCTTGTGGGAGTGGACCACAAAGGAAATGTGTGGAACCACATTGGACTGAAAATGGGATGTCAGCCCACATACAGGTGCTCTGGACCAAAGAGGGAGTACCTAAGGTTGCTGCTGGTAAGAGTGGACAACAGACAGACTGCCTGGAACAGGTGATAGATGGGGAAGAGAATGCTGGACCCATTCCTCTTGATGAGCAGTTCAGGTAGTGCTTGTTCAAGATAAAATTGTCAAAATATTGTTCTAGAATGATGCTGATATGTAAGAGAATACCTGACATCTCAAGATATCAGTATTGTCCTTCTTTCATCAGTTTTCTCCTGATACCAAAATCTGCAGTGAACAGTGAATTACACCTGTTGCTGGTGGTCTTTCATTGATTGTGTAAAAGTTCTCTGTCTGTGGCAAATGATGCTCTTAACACTTGGGCTTCTTTGATGCAATTAAGTGAATTTGAAAGTTTTGCATTTGTTTACTTTCCGCAGTTAGTGGTCAACATATTTGCCATATGGAATGGCATGGTTTGAGGCACCATATGAATTTTGAATCTTACAATTTCCGATTAGTAAATATTTTGGAAAAGTGATGTCATTTATTGTATTTTTAAGTTTTTGTACTGTCTAGTTAAATGGAAATGTTTGTACACGGTTTTGCACATATTTAGTGTACTGCTGTGCTATATTTGTGAGTACTTAGTGTCTGTTTTAAAAAAATGCAATTGAAGATAGATCATGCATTATAGTCAGTGTTGTCACATTGTAGATTGATGGTAAGAATTAGAATTTAATTACTATGGAAAAGCTGAAACTTTTTAGATTCCTCTTGTGTATAAAGGCTTTTAAGATGAAATTCCATGTGTAGTGATAATTTTTATGTAATGTACTGTCTGCATTATGCAGTGAATGTCATTTAATAAAGAAGATTGTTTTTCACACCACATAGATGTGGCAAGTTTTGAAAATTGTCATGTGTAAGAACCAGTGAGTAAACTCGAGTAATGATATTGTAATACTTCAGGTAAGAAGCTAAGTGACAAAAAAGTACTGGAATTGATTGTTGGATGATTGTAGGTTGTTGATAAGTGCACTATGCTCTACATATTTTTGCCAGGTGCAGGTGATAAGTTGAGAATCACGTTATGCTGAATAGGGTCTTTGACATCTCACAAAGGAATGTTAATTTGGGAGATAATATAATTATTATTATGATTTTGTGATGAAATTATAATCATGGTGGTGATTTTGTTGATGTAGAAAGTGAAGATGGACAAAATTGTGATATCACATTCATTCATGTCAACAAGTATATATTTGTGTCAGGAAATGTGTCCATAGCTTACAATGTACTCAACATGATTCTGATAGCAATGAGAAAAATACTAATTACAACTAAAAATTTTGATGGTAGACGTTTATTGAGATAACACAGGTAATGGAAACAGAACAGATGTGTAATGTTATGCTGGTGCTGATTACCATTTTGTATTGCCAGAGTGTTAAACAAGTGTAACTGTTTTAAAGCAACTTGTAGAAAGTAAAGTGCTGTTCCACTGAAGCTGAAGAAAGATATCAGAAACTGTTTTTGAAATAGAAAAAAGGTGTTGAGAACTGCAATATCTAAAGCAGTGCTCTAAGTTTTCACTATATTCCAAATTTTATAAAACGACAGAAAAATCTAGGAAACTATTTTTCTGTCAAAAACCCTTTTTGTGGAATATAAAAATGCTGTAACTGTTCTATATGCTATTGAGGTTTTGTTTATAACTAAAAACTGTTTTAATTTCTTTTGAACTGTTTTAACTTGAAACAGATGATGTCCTGAAATGAGTTAGTTAGAAAAAATCTTAATTTACCTATCTGTTGTAGTCACTGCATTGCTACTCTTAACAAACATAATTATTAGGTTGCTCATGGTATTTCCTGAAAAGGTGATTATTTCCAATTTTTGTTATTTCATTTTTCTAGAAGTGTAAACTTTGCAGAACTTTGATAACTATCCTATTTCCTTACGTAGATTTTAACATGCCAATTTGGCTTTCCTTAAGAAGTGAGTCAGCCTAATGCTTCAGTTCAAATTTTTTAATTTCTGTTAAAAAAATATTGCACCAGCTACAACACTTCCACAAATAAAACATGTTTGACATTCAGGAACTGTGTTTACAGACTTTTTTTCCCCCCAGAACTCTACATTAAACACTGGGCAGTTCCATTATGTTGGTATCAGAATTTTGTTCCCACCTTTTATGTTTTGAGAATTCTTGTGGGAGGGAGATGGCAGGAGAGGGGGGGGGGGCAGAAGGGGAATTGGTCAGTGGTGCATTTACTCTATGTATTGTACCTCACGAAACACTCAAATAAATGAATTACCTGATACAGGGATATTTTCCAAAAATTACATAGGTAAGTTAGTTCATTAATTATTATTAAATAAATTGTAGAGTATTATTTTACATATGTACAAATACAAAAAAAATGTGATGAGTAATTATTTTTAAAAAATTGTGACAAATAGATTTGTCCAAATTTTGAAAATACGTTTGCAATTATTATTTTTATTTCTATAATTTTTTGTGATAATTTGATAACAGCTGCGAGGTAAATTATTTATCAAATATTACTTTCTTGGCATGTGCAAATCAGTGTCTTCTAATATCATTGTACTGAGAGATTGCCACATTGATCATCTTTGTCTAACACTGGCATGTGTTAATGAAATTGTTGAAGTGACGTACCGTATTACCAGTCCTATCTTGTTAGATGTTTGAGTCTGATGTGCAAAGATTTTTTAGCTGAAGCAGTACATAACTTAGATGAAGAAAGCTCCTCAATGTTTTATTTTACAGCTAACTGCATAAAAAACAAATACTTCGATCTCTCCTTGTAAAACAGGAACTTAAACCTAACAGACACTGAGCAGCCAAATGAAAGAAACTTTGAGAAGATTAGGGATATCATTATATTGTATATGATCTGATAAAATTCCACCACTTCCAGACATAACACAGATCACAGAAGAAAGCATAAAGAAGATGAAAGATTCACATATAGAGCTATTTAGGGATTGTATACCTCCAAGTAATATTGCAGACTTTCTCAAGACTGAAAAATTTATCACATCATACGTGTCCAGAAAGACCTGTTGGGCAGTTGCCGGCAGCAGGATAAGATTATCAATGGTGGAATATTTCATAAACCTACACTGAAAGTGACATGGAAGTTGTCTGAATTCAAAAACCCATACAAGGCAGCAATTGGCTATCAGTTACAAGGTCTTTACCAAAAACTGATGAGGATAATGTTATTATAGTTACCTTTACATGTGATGTCCAATTTTGGTTTGAGGAAACAAGTGAGATAGCAATATGGTAATAAGATGGACTTCAGTTTAGAACAGCAGTTAGAATTGGAATCTAGTGATCTAGATTTAGGTTTTCCATTGGTTCCCTAACTCATTCATTCATGGGAAATGGTTGGACCATTCCTTTTAAAAGAACCCAGTTGAATTCATTTGCATTCTTTCCTGATCCAAGACTGTTCCATCTCAAATGACCACATTGTAAAAAAGACATTAAACACCAGTTTTCATTCAGAGTTATGGATAACTTCTTTCCAAAAGTAAGGAAATCGTTCTGATTCACATATAAAGAAGGCAAATAAATGTAGAGCTGCCCAACAAATGAAGGTTGGTATCCACATCACAGTGCTTTATTGACATTGACCTGTTGGACATGCTAGTCATCCCACACCCTTGCTTCCACTAACTTTTGAATTTACTTTAACAATCACAATACTTAATTGTGAACTTTTAACCATGGTACAATATAGTATTTTTCACATACATAGATTATATATGACACACACAACCCTGGGGAGGATTTCCTTTTTGTAGCCTTTGGGATCCAATGGTGATCTGGTTACGTAACATGTGCCACTAACAATGATAAATCCAGCTCCCACACACAAAAACAGTTGCTTTGAATTTCACTGTTGACAGAAGAAAAGTGCTGGAAATAGGCAAGTCCCAAACACAACTTTTAGTGGTAACTCAGTGATGATGAAAATCTGGATCCTGAATGGTGACACTGGTAACTGAACAGAATTGTCCCTTAATATTGTGGGAAATGTGTCCTCCACTAATCTGAAGATTTATTCTCCTCAGTATGAAATCACAGTGAAAGTTTCAGACTAGACTAAAGTCATCCTGATAGTATAGAATGTACTTAAAGGTTCAGTGTAATTATTCATAAATTCAGAAGCTCTTGCTATGGTCTCTTCTTCAAGTCATTAATTATACAATAGGATCAATGTTGTCCAAATGACTGCACAGTTTTCAATGAATGATCTGCACTAAAACATCAAGAGAGACACATACATGCCTGTGATGGCACAGCAACACTTTTATTTCAGCAGGAAACCGGCTGACTTCTTTTGTCCTGAAGACTTTGCCATGCATGGTATGATGGTGCAGTGAAATTTGCCAGTAATGTCAACAAAAGGTCCCTGCAGGGTAAAACAAAACCAGTTGGCAATACAGTGTCCAGTTGTTTTCTTACTGATAATAGAAGAGAGTGGCTTTGTTTTGAATATTGTGCTATATGGAGTACACAGTCCACCTCCATTATTGCAATTGCTAAAACATGCCCATGTAGTGGCCCTTCACTCAATGATAACTAGTTCACATTCAGCAGATAGAAGATATTTTCACCACTAGTATTGGCCAGAAAAATGGAAAAAATGGTATAAGATTCCTAATGAACAGAGGTTGGTTTAATGTCCTGGATTAAATTCAAAGCCTCTGTGCAGTGTTTCATATGGTGAGGGCATGTAACAATGTGGATATGGATGGTGATCCATCCATTAGAAGATAAGCTTGTCAGGCCCCTTTATAGAGGAGTACTTCATTGTGTGTGTCAATGATATACACCAAAGAGCCAAAGAAATTGGTACACCTGCCTAATGTCACATAGAGCCCCCGCGACCATGCATAAGTGCTGCAAGATGATGTGGCATGGACTCGACTAATGTCTGAAGTAGTGCTGGAGGGAATTGACACCATGAATCCTGCTGGGCTGTCCATAAATCCTTAATAGTACAAGGAGGTGGAGATTTCTTTTGAACAGGACGTTGCAAGGGATCCCAGATGTGCTCAGTAATGTTCATGGAGAGTTTGGTGGCCAGCAGAAGTGTTTAAACTCAGAAGAGTGTTCCTGGAGCCACTCTGTATCAATTCTGGACATGTGGTGTGTGTCACTGTTCTGCTTGAATTGCCCAAGTCTCTCAGAATTCACAGTGAGCATGAGTGGATGCTTACATACATGTCTCATATTAGAGTCATATCTAGATGTATCAATGGTTCCATATCATGCCAACTGCACATGCCTCTCACCAATACTGAGCCTCCACCAGCTTGAAAATTCCCTTGCTGACATGCAGGGCCCATGGATTCATGAGGTTGTCTCCATACCCATACATGTCCATCTGCTTGATGCAATTTGAAATGAGACTCATCTGACCATGCAGCATGTTTCCAGTCATCAACAGTCCAATGTCATTGTTGACAGGTCCAGGTGAGGTGTAATACAGTCATCAAGTGTACATGAGTGGGCCTTTGGCTTCCAAAACCCATATCAATGATGTTTGGTTGAGTAGTGTGTACTCTGACACTTGTTGATGGCCCAGCATTGAAATCTACAGCAATTTGCAGAAGGATTGCACTTCTGTCTCATTGAACAACTCTCTTCAGTCATCATTGGTCCCATTCTTGCAGGATCTTTTCCCAGCCATAGCAATGTTGGAGATTTGATGTTTTACAACATTCCTGATATACATGGTACACTTGTGAAATGGTCATACAGGAAAATTCCCAGTTCATTACCTCACAGATGCTGTGCCCCATCACTCATGCACCAATTATAACACCACATTCAAACTCACTTAAATCTTGATAACCTGACAATGTAGCAGCAGTAACCAATCTAACTACTGTGCCAGACACTTATCTTATACAGGCATTGCCAGCTGCAGTGCCATATTCTGCTTGTCTACATAACTCTTGTATTTGAATATGCATGTCTATACCTGTTTCTTTGGCACTTCAGTGTATATGAGCCACAGCTTCGCAGACAGGTGAGTCCTGAGCCAAGTTCAGAAGACATTGATTTTCTGTCAAAAGAGACTCTTGAGAGCCTGTCCACAGGGACAGATGGTAGTGGAGCCCAGACAAAGTTACCGAGCGAGGTGGCGCAGTGGTTAGCACTCTGGACTCGCATTCGGGAGGACGACGGTTCAATCCCGTCTCCAGCCATCCTGATTTAGGTTTTCCGTGATTTCCCTAAATTGTTTCAGGTAAATACTGGGATGGTTCCTTTTAAAGGACACGGCCGATTTCCTTCCCAATCCTTCCCTAACCCGAGCTTGCGCTCCGTCTCTAATGACCTCGCTGCCGACGGGAAGTTAAATACTAACCACCACCACCACCGCCACCACCACCACCACCCAGACAAAGTTACAAGAAAAATGAATTTATGAGGACTGTATGATGAGTTGAGTGAAGATTTTGGGGTCTACTTCGATCATGGAGAAATGGAGAATAGCGGGTTTGGGGGGCGGGTGGCTGAAGGTTAGGGGAAGGGATAAAGAGAACACATAATAATTCTGTTTTGTGATGCAACCTCAGTTGAATCAAATGATTTAAAGTTGGTAGCAATGATAGGGATGAGGGGAGGTAGGGACTGGTTTGCATTGTGTACAGAGACAGATACATCTCCCTCATCTCTCTCCCCTCCAGGACCATCCTTTGCATGAAAATTAGACAGGAGCATTAGAATCTTTAAAAGCAACCTCCTTTAGAAACAAACTTAGGGGCCTACCCAGTGCCAGCCTTTTCTGGTACCTCTGGTGTTTTCTGGGATCTTTTTTGTTTCCCTGTTGTACAACATTGGTTGATGAGGTTTTTCATTATGCTTCTTGTTGTTATGTTTTCATCAACTTGAGAGACATTTGACAGTTAGGACACTGGTAGAGTGTTAAGTTAGTTTACTTTGGTAGACTTTAAAGTTCATGCCATCTACTGTTGCTTTTTTATTAAATCAGTTAAGACCAGTTAAACATAGTCTGATAGCTTTTTGTCATTATCTTGCTTTGAATTGTATTTTACTCTGATGGAGATATGGCAGCAATGTATTTTGGAGATTGTTTCCTTAGTTACTCTCTGTCTACTTGCGTGACTTGGAATTTGTTCTTTCTTAAGCCACAACTGACTCCTATGTAGATGTTGTGGGGAAGAATACAAAATTTGGTTGTTTGAACAAACAGTTGTAGATAGATGTATTCATGCCATTTTCTGTTGATAGGACTTGTGTACATGGATCTTGCATCTCATATGCTCCTTTAGCAAAAGAGGTTCCCTTGGTTGGTTTTTGAGTCTTACACATTTCTTTTGTTTTAGAATGCAGAAACTATGTTCTGACCTTCATTTCCTCTACATCATCATGGAAATAGCACTTACCTGACATTGTACAATAAGCCCCTGCTTCATGTGAATTTTGTCACATTATGTGCATATTTGTTGTGTACATAGTGGCACAGGTTGGATCATAAAAAAAAACACCTACTGAAAATGCATTTTAACAGGTTGTATTGCTTCTGTATAAAAGAAGTATCAAATTCTATATGCTAATGTGCTGTTCTTTTAAATGTTGTAAGTGTGCACCAAATTTATTGCTCCAGAGGAAACATTTTAGTACCCATTTCAGAAGTTCCAACTGTAACTTTGAGGAAAGCAGCACCTTATAACATTGCAATATGACACTATTGTTACACATTACAAGTAAAACCTGTTAGAAAATACATTCTGTTAAGTATTACAGTGATTTGAACTGTGGTCTGTGACTTAAGCCTCACAATGTACAATAGAAGCATTTGGATTATCACATAGGATTACGTACAGCCTCATTTTCAGGCAAATTAAATCAGCCAATAGCCTATGTGTTTTGGCATTGCTGATAAATTAAGTCATACTATAAATATCGGCATATCTTGAGCTAACAATTGACTCTGTTCATTTGTATTCTTCATATTTGTAGTACCTTTCACTTCCCATTCACCCTTTAACTCTTTATTGTTGATTTGTATTAGATCTACACAGAATACAGTACAATCGATATTGTAAAATAACAAAAACAATCAATTTTTGACAAATTAAGGTAATTGGATAGATGATAAAATCTACTCACCAAGTGCAGAGCATGTTCTACAACATGACAATCGTGACCTCTTCACCCGTATCAACACAGGCATCATCTGGATCCTTCCCCAGACACCAGCTTCTCAGAACTCTGTAGGTGGGAACTAGTGTTACAACATGTCCTTGGTTCTCGCCACCCACCTGGCCTTAATTTCTTCTGGTTCAGCATTCTTCACAGTAGTTACTCTATTTTAGTTTTCTACATATTTCATTTTCTTATCTGTCTATTTTTCACCACCCCACCTCCCTCTTCTGATATGTACAATGCCCTTAGCTTTTCGCTCTTATTAACTCATGCAAGATGTTTAAGCAGTGATCTATGTTGTGTGTATTGCCCTGTCTTCCACCTTTAAGCTCTCAGGTTTTCAAATCTCATCTGGTACAATCCCCAACAATCAGTCTTTCCTTCTCATCCTGCCTAGTAAGTCTTCCCTGACCTGTGACTCTTGGTGGCTTTCCCAAAATCTACCCCTTTTCCTAGACCTGACCACTCTTTTTCCATCACCCCTCTTCCTTCCCCTTCAACCCTTCTGCCTGAAGGAGGAACCACTGGCTCCAAAAGCTTGCCTAGTTATAATCTTTTATGTGTGTGTTTTGCCATCGCTTGATGAGTAGATTTTTTTTGTCTATCCAATTACCTTACATTGCTATAGTAAAGAGTTTAATGCCATTTCATGGTTATTTAATACACGAGCAGAACTTCCACATTGCATCTTTGCGTATTTTGAGAGTTGTCAACTGACATCACTACCAATCTGTTTCTTAAATGCTTTACTGTTTTTAGGTTGCCTGCTTTCCAATCATAAAAGGGAGCATTCTTACTTCCCCTAATAAACAATAAGACATTTCTGGGAAACATTAATATTCTGTCACCTGAGATGAGGTTCTTAGTGACTATCCAAACCTTGTTAATGGGATTAGTGTTACTGCTCTCAGACAACACAGTCATCCTGAAGTAGTATCAGGATTATTTCTTGACAGAGAACTAGCAACCACAGAGTTTCCACAAGCACCTAAAAAACAACGATTGACCCAAATTGGCCTTTGATTAACTGCTCATTCCTAAGACATATAAGGCATGTCAGTTGCCCCAGAACTTGTCCACCAATTACTGTTACACTCTGTACTGGAATATTCCGGAATTCGATACACGAACAGCTGCTAGCATGAGTTTCTTAGAAGTAGATACCTTAGGGGTTGCGAAGCAACTGAAATCGCTTGATACAGGCAAGTCTTCAGGTCCAGATTGTATACCGATTAGGTTACTTTCAGATTACGCTGATGCAATAGCTCCCTACTTAGCAATCATATACAACTGCTCGCTCACCGATAGATCTGTACCTACAGATTGGAAAATTGCGCAGGTCGCACCAGTGTTTAAGAAGGGTAGTAGGAATAATCCATCGAACTACAGACCTATACCATTTACGTCGGTTTGCAATAGGGTTTTGGAGCATATACTGTATTCAAACATTATGAATCACCTCAAAGGGAACGATCTATTGATACGTAATGAGCATGGTTTCAGAAAACATCGTTCTTGTGCAACGCAGCTAGCTCTTTATTCGCACGAAGTTATGGCCGCTATCGACAGGGGATCTCAAGTTGATTCCATATTTCAAGATTTCCGGAAAACTTTTGACACCGTTCCTCACAAGCGACTTCTAATCAAGCTGCGGGCCTATGGGGTATCGTCTCAGTTGTGCGACTGGATTCGTGATTTCCTGTCAGGAAGGTCGCAGTTCGTAGTAATAGACGGCAAATCATCGAGTAAAACTGAAATGATGTCAGGTGTTCCCCAGGGAAGCGTCCTGGGACCTCTGCTGTTCCTGGTCTATATAAATGACCTGGGTGACAATCTGAGCAGTTCTCTGAGGTTGTTCGCAGATGATGCTGTAATTTACTGTCTAGTAAAGTCATCCAAAGACCAGTATCAGTTGCAAAGTGATTTAGAAAAGATTGATGTATGGTGTGGCAGGTGGCAGTTGACGCTAAATAACGAAAAGTGTGAGGTGATCCACATGAGTTCCAAAAGAAATCCGTTGGAATTCGATTACTCGATAAATAGTACAATTCTCAAGGCTGTCAATTCAACTAAGTACCTGGGTGTTAAAATTACAAACAACTTCAGTTGGAAAGACCACATAGATAATATTGTGGGGAAGGTGAGCCAAAGGTTGCGTTTCATTGGCAGGACACTTAGAAGACGCAACAAGTCCACTAAAGAGACAGCTTAACTACACTCGTTCGTCCTCTGTTAGAATATTGCTGCGCGGTGTGGGATCTGTACCAGGTGGGATTGACGGAGGACATGGAAAGGGTGCAAAAAAGGGCAGCTCGTTTTGTATTCTCACGTAATAGGGGAGAGAGAGTGGCAGATATGATACGCGAGTTGGGATAGAAGTCATTAAAGGAAAGACATTTTTCACCGTGGTGAGATCTATTTACAAAATTTCAGTCACCAACTTTCTCTTCCGAATGTGAAAATATTTTGTTGAGCCCAACCTACATAGGTAGGAATGACCATCAAAATAAAATAAGAGAAATCAGAGCTCGAACAGAAAGGTTTAGGTGTTTGTTTTTCCCGCGCGCTGTTCGGGAGTGGAATGGTAGGGAGATAGTATGATTGTGGTTCGATGAACCCTCTGCCAAGCACTTAAATGTGAATTGCAGAGTAATTATGTAGATGTAGATGTAGATGTACTGGAACTGGCCAGTGCATCATCTATGACACATACTGTCAAATACAATACTCACTTTAAGTTGATGACACAATCCATTGGAATCAAAAGTTAGAACTTTGTATTTGTTGTAGATCTGATAACATAATTCAGTCTTGTATTTTTTACAAATAGAAACCTGGAACTCGCATGGGATTTGATTTCAAGGAAACAATTATACCCGGCGGGGTCAGGGATTTTCTCTGCCTCGTGATGGCTGGGTGTTGTGTGATGTCCTTAGGTTAGTTAGGTTTAAGTAGTTCTAAGTTCTAGGGGACTGATGACCATAGATGTTAAGTCCCATAGTGCTCAGAGCCATTTTAACCTTTTTTTTTTTTTTTGAAACAATTATATTTTTCTTGTTTTTAGTTTAATTTGAAATCAGTTACACTAGAAATTGTTGTTGCTACATTTGTCAATTAGTTCTGAAAAACAATTGTAAAAGGAAATGTTGAATAGGGGATTTGTAGACATTGAACGTAATATTGTCTTTATGATATAACGTGTGTTACATTTTTCCATGAGGTGATGTAGTAGTACTAGTAGTAGTAGTAGTAGTAGTAGTAGTAGCAGTAGCAGCTGTTGTTCTTGCTGTTGCAGCAGCAGGAGCAGCAGCAACAACAGCAACAGTGAATTTAAAAACCTCAGGACCTATACAAAACCATTAAAGAAGGAATCATAGATTGTCTACTGTGCCACATACGTCAATGAGAAGAATCTTGGGGATTTCATGTATATTAACCACAACATATAAACCGTGCTATTGACTGTAACTCATTTTAGCATGAGTTATCTGTCCTGCTGACCCTATCCTGGGGCCACATTGATATGTGATAACTGCATACTGGTGTATCTGAACTGGTGTGAAAATACAACACATTGACAATGTAGCCATTGTGAAGCTGTTGTGCACTGCATTTTGCAACACAACAATGATTTCAGTATCAGAGTGTACAGTACCATGAAATCGAGTCTTCTGCAACCCACGTACACCAAATGTGAAAGTGACACTTATCAGTGTAGTGTTCCATCAGTGGACAATACTGTTGAACAATGGCATTTTACTAACACTTTACTATGATTTCATTACCACTCCCACATTGCAAGAATATCTTGTGCATACTAAGCCACAATATTCTCGCCAGTCAGACTCGTGCCTGTAAGATCAGTTTGTCATTACTTCCACATTGTGTGGTGCTGGTGCAGCTGGCTGCACAGTCTTTGGATATTCCTACTGTACTCCCCACTGTTCTTTGAGCAGATATGAAATATTTGTTCATCATATGCTTACAGATGTCACCCTGGCAGTCAGCATGACAACTGTAATAAAATGTGGCAAAAGACATTTTGTGGTGAAGTTTTGGATGTGTATTATTGTTTAACACAAGAAAAATTATGTTCAATATACCACATTTTATTACAAATATTCTCAAAAAAAAAAAAAAAAAATTACATGTATTGTGTAATCCAGAGTGCTGCTTCTTGATGCTGCTGTAGGTTCATTTTGATGTTACTGCATTGCCACATGGGATTTATGCAATGGATTCAGTAAGTTTCAGTGCTTCATGTTCATCATACATTTTATTTTGCACACTAGATGTTTGGTAGTAAACTTACAAAGTCTGACTACATGCTGTTGATACAATATTTGGTCCAAGACTGATTGACTCAATGGCAGCATACAAATTGCCTCTATTTATATGATTTTAAACAAGTACTGTCATTGTCACATACTGAATGTTCCATATTAACAATTAAAGGTTTCATAAACATCTTCCCAAATTACACAGAAAATTACATGGAATAACAGTAAATAATTTCATACAAAGACAGGAAAGAAGCTGTTTCTATTAAAACTGTAAATTACAGTTTTATTATTACAACAACATTTTTCATTAATTTCCATATATTATTTTACTGACTTAGAATCATCCTATCATTTTCAGGTGCACAGAGCTATTAGTTTTATTGAATGAAAGGCCTGAAGTCAAATTTTGGAAGAATAAAATTTTTTCATTCCTATATGATTATAATTACAGTTCTATTAAGTAACAAGAATTTGAACATGAGCATGTTCTATCAAAAGAATAAACAATTTCTGACTTAAAAAACATAATAGCTGTCTCTAGATGACTTGGAAATATCAGAAATTTAATTGTTACTTACTCCATAATTACAACAGAAAACTTGCTCCTACGATATGCCTGCAGTTTGCATTGTGTGTAAATTATGATGGCACACCAGCTCTTAATCTAACATGTTTCCTTCATTCTCTATACTGGTGAAGTCCAACGAAAACTATGTCAAAACAAGAGTTTAAATTAGTGTAAATTACTAAGTTGGTGCACAAAGAATCTTTGGTGTATCACATCCAGATAACCATAAATACGTTCCCTTCATTCAATATGCTGGAGAGACACAATGTAGACAATGCCAAAACAACAGTTTAAATTGGTATAAATTACTAATATTTCCTAGATGCCCTCTTCGGGAGAGTAGAGGTGAGACTGGAATAGGATACAGGATCCCAAAAGAGGTTGTGGTATTACGCTACCCACTGACATCTCCACCTGCTTTAGTTTACACCCTAAACTACCACCATTTTGCCCAGATCTGCCAACTGTCTGGTTTATGATAACTGGAAAAGCATCCCCACCACATGTGACACCATTAGTGATGATGCTAAATTTCTTACTCTGCTCTGTCACTGGCACTGATGTAATAACTGATGTTATCCTCACTCCCCTGCCGCAGATCTCAAGCACACTGCACCAAAAGCAGCTCTTCTGCAATGCCTCTTGTAGACGTCAGAAGAACAGCTACAGCAAGTAATGTGTAACAAACAAGGGAACAGAACACCATCATAGCACTGGCACAGGTTATGCACACTCTTTGTTGATCAACTGATATCAGACCATTTGCTTTGCACCTTATGGGTTATCAAACTTAAGTCTTCATTGTAATTCACCAGTATTACCCATGAGCACGAATTGAATAAACAGCTTTTCACCTTATGCAAACACTGACAATGCATCAATATTACTGGCAATAACAACACTGCACATGGACTGCAGCACCAGCCCACAAGTGCCCGCCACCACATTGCTGCCAAGCTCGGCTGATCACAACTGATCTCCACTGACTGATGTCACTGCCCCAGCCTGGGACAGTGATCTTCATGCAAACAGAACCACCTCCCATGCATCTGCAACCACTTCCCTTGCATCACCACACCCATGCAGGACTAACTTTGCTTGTTTTGTATGCAGTTAGGCGACACTGCACACAACCATCACCCACCTTGTGACAACTCAAAACAGTAGCTTGGTCTGTGAGAGAGACACTGTACAGCAGAGGCTATTCAAGTCACTTCATCCCACACCATGACAATGAATCATCTCCCATGTCATTACTGCAGAATGACAGCAGACTTCACATCTCATCCACTCAATCCATAAATATTCTCTCTTCAATTCAGGCTCCAATATGAGTACCATACCTTCAGTACTTCCTGTTTAAACATGTGGCAGTAGTTCTATATGACAAAAGATTTTGTGATTATTGTCTATGACTGCCACTCTTTTACACTGGATCTGAATCTAAATATATGATCACATGGAACTTCATTGCAAACATCAGTGCAATGTACTTGATGCTACCAGATTTGGCTAGCAGTATATAGATTCACCAAGACTGGTTGCTCCATTACCAACTTCATCAGCCACATGCTTCCGGCAGCACAGAAACACCCCCGCCGTGTCTACTTAAGATGACACACACTGGGGCCCTTTGATGGATGAGTATCATTACCTAAGGGTCTACATCATATCACTCATTAAAATCCAGCAAGTCCAAATACCCCACTTAAAGACAACTGGATTCTCTACACCAACAGCAGAAAGAAACCCCATATGATAAGTAACCCACAAGACATCACAGGAACTAACTACAGCATGGCACCATCAACAGATTTCTCAGCATAACAATCCAGTGCACTCTACCACAACCACTTTGTCACATTATCTCAATCTGGTCTTGACACAACAGTGGCAGCCTCCAAGGAAGTGCCTATGTCAACATAACCTTCACTCATCAACAAGGGCAGTAACAGGCCTCCTTTTCGTAAGCTTCCTGCTGATACTTAACACAGTGCACTATCAGAAAAAGAATGTTACACAAATTTACCACCATTACAGATCCCCCCCCCCCCTCCCAAATCCACCACAGACCACACATGCTACCACTAATAAGTTGACAAGTTGAATTGGGCCTGTTCAGTGTGCTATGCAATCTTTACAGTACTCTAATATTTGTAAACATGGCTACCTGTCATTAGGTGTGCACTTGGCATGCAAACATTATTAATCAGCTTCTCTTGCAGAAATACTATATTTCAAAACACTCTCCTTCCAGCTGATTTTGTGTTTCAACAATCACTGGTCATGGCCACAGACTTATCTATCCTCATTGCATGTATCAAATGCCATACAGCACACCTGTACATCCCTCTTCCATAGCCATGCAATGTGCCAAAAATCTTCATAAACAAGGGACAGGCCAATTGTGATTTTATTATGCTCTGCGACAACTGGGTTTGCAACTGCTGTACATGGGCTCACACAAAAGTGCTAAAATGAGGGGTACACCCTTCAGAGACATTTCAGAACAGCAAGCCTATAAC
Source organism: Schistocerca serialis cubense (assembly GCF_023864345.2). Lineage (NCBI taxonomy): Eukaryota > Metazoa > Arthropoda > Insecta > Orthoptera > Acrididae > Schistocerca > Schistocerca serialis. The sequence continues at coordinate 516,439,669 of NC_064642.1, read as the reverse complement.
AGTGACAAACTGTCTCAAGCCTGCATGCACCCTGCATGACAACTGGTCCACCAGTGACAGTTTCCTTTTAGCCAGCCAGCCCTATTCTCTACCACTCAACTTAATGGCCTGACAGCACACATCAATATATCAATGCTCACAACAATTTTGAGGTAAGCATCAATGTCCAAAACTTCCTGCCTGACGACTTGAATGTAACATTAGTTGACAATTTTCCAATCATGGGATAACACCCAGAAAGGCACACAGACCATGGCATCATTGCACATCACTTCACCTCTAATTACAACCTGCCAAATGGTGTGAACTCGGCTGCTACTACATCATGGCTATCAGCAGGCCGCTACCTCATTATAGTTGCTCCCAGAACATAGCATGCACTCAACACCTCTCCTGAGGGCTCCAATCTTCCACCCCACAGGCTGACAATGTGGCTTTGCTCCAACCACCGACACATACGGTCAGTTCTATTGCAACTCGGCAACCTCCAGTACATCTTCAGGTCTATAACATCTATAAGGCTGCAATAGCTCGGGCCCCGTGCTCACGACGCATGTATCCACGACAGAGTTGTGGACCCCCTGGGGGGCAAGGTTCTGGAGGAATGTTAATAAGGTGTCCTCACCTTCAATCCAGATAGTAAAGATGTCATCAGTGAATGTGAACCAGGTGAGGGGCTTAGGATTCTGGGTTTTTAGGATGGATTTCTCTAGATGCCCCATGAATAGGATGGTGCCATGCAGGTGCCCATAGCCATACCCTGGATTTGTTTGTAGGTAATGTCTTCAAAGGAGAAGTAATTGTGGGTGAGGATATAGATGGTCATGGTGAGTAGGAAGGAGGTTGTTTCTTTGGAGTCCATACGGTGTCTGGAAAGGTAGAGTTTGATAGCATTAAGGCCATGGACATTAGGAAAGTTAGTGTACAGGGAGGTGGCATCAATAGTGACAAGCAGGACACTGTGTTGTAAAGGGACAGGAGCTGTGGAGAGTTGGTGGGGGAAATTTCTTAACCTCGAACCTTGCCTCACCAACTTTCCCCAAATCCCTCAACATGCAAACTAACCTTACATCTGCAGTAACAATCACTGTCCACCATCTAAAAACTGATCTTGAACTTATTATCCTACCTATGGACAAAGATTCCACCACTGTTCTGAACCGCAAGGATCATGTGGCAGAAGGACTCCATCAGCTGTCAGATACTTACACCTACAAACCTTAACACAGTGACCCCATTCCAGTAATCCAGCAGGATCTCCAGTCACTAGTCAAATCCTTAGGCCCATCCCAGAACCTCTGCCCAGAGTCAATTTCTCTTCTTAACACTACCACCTTCTACATGCTTTCTAAAGTTCATAAACCCAACCACCCAGGACGCCCCATGGTGGCCAGTTACTGGGCTCCAACGGAGAGAATTGCTGCTCTCTTAGACCAACACCTTCAACCTATTACCCAGAACTGATCTTCCTATATAAAAGATACCAAACATTTCTTACACTGACTCTCCACACATCCTGTCCCTTTACCACATGGTGTCCTGCTTGTCACTATTTATGCCACATCCCTGTACACTAACTTTCCTAATGCCCATGGCCTTACTGCTATTGAACACTACTTTTCCACATGCCCTATGGATTCCAAACCAAAAATCTCCTTCCAAATCATCATGACCAACTATATCCTCACCCACACTTCTCCTTTGAAGGCATTACCTACAAATAATCAAGGGTATGGCTATGGGCACCCACATGGCACCATCATATGCCAATGTATTCATGGGCCATCTAGAGGATCCTTCCTAAAAACCCAGAATCCTAAGCCCCTCACCTCGTTCACATTCATTGATGACATTTTTGCTATGTGGATTGAAGGTGAGGACACCTTATTCACATTCCTCCAGAACCTCAACAAATTCTCCCCCATTCCCTTCATCTGATCCTACTCAACCCAACAAGCCAACTTCCTCGATGTTGACCACCTCAGAGATGGCTACATCAGTACCTCCGACCATATCAAACCTTCTAACCACCAGCAATACTCCACTGACAGCTGCCACCAATTTCATACCAAGAAGTCCCTTGCGTACAGCCTAGCCACCCACGGCCATCGCATCTGCAGTGATGAGCAGTCCCTCTCAAAATATACGAGGGTCTCACTGAAGCCTTCACTGACCATGATTATCCTCCCAATCTTGTAGAAAAACAAATCTCCTGTGCCTTATCTTTCCAGTCACCCACCACCTCCACGAGCCCACAGTCCAGCCACAGGGGAGCATTCCCCTCATAACTCAGTACCATCTGGGACTGGAGCAACGGAATTATGTTCTCCACCAGGGTTTTGATTACCTCTTGTGATGCCCTGAAATGAGAAATCTCCTGCCCACTATCCTTCCCACCCCTCCTACAGTGGTATTCCATCGTCCACCGAACCTACACAATACACTCATCCATTCTTACACACCCCTGCTCCCAATCCCGTGCTTCATGGCTCATACCCCTGCAATAGACCTAGATGCAAGACTTGTCCCATACGTCCTACCACTATCTATCCCAGTCAGGTCACTAACATCACCTCCCCATCAAAGGCAGGGCTACCTGTGAAACCAGTCATGTGACATACAAGTTAAGCTGCAACCACTGTGCTGCATTCTATGTAGGCATGACAGCCAACAAGCTGTCTTTCTGCATGAATGGCCACCGACAGACTGTGGCCAAAAAACAAGTGGACCACCATGTTGCTGAACACGCTGCCAAACAAGATAGCTCTGAACTCAATGACTGCTTCACAGCCGGTGTCATATGGATCCTTCCAACCAACACCAGCTTTTCTGAATTGCGCAGGTGGGAACTTTCACCACAATACATCCTATGTTCCCGTAAACCTTCTGGCCTCAACCTTCATTAGTCACTGTCTTCACCCATCCAGCCCCCTCTCTGTTCCCATTCCAGCACTACACAGGTGTCATTTCACTACCACACTCAATCTTTTAATTTCTTTTTATTTCTTTCCTTTCTGCTATTTACCCCCCCCCCCCCCCCCCCAACCCCCCCCCCCACCTACACCCACACCTACACCTTCTCTCCTGCCCTCCATCTAAACTGCAGCACTTCACTGTCTGCCACCCCCACCATACTACCACTCCCCACCCCAGCCTCCTCCTTACCCCCACCCAGTCAACACTTCGATCATGCACTAGTGCTGCTGGTCGCAGTGTGGTTTCAGTTGTCTGAGACTGCAGACATGTGTGCAAGTTGTGTTTGCATGAGAGTGTGTGTGTGTGTGTGTGTGTGTGTGTGTGTGTGTGTGTGTGTGTGTGTGTGTGTGTGTGTGAATTGCTGAGAAAGGCCTTAATGGCTGAAAGCTATAATTGTGTGAATCTTTAAGTTGTGTCTATTGCGACTCAGCATCTCCATTATATGGTGAGTAGCAACTTTCCTTCTCTAATATTGTTACATTCCATCCTGAATTTTCCATTGTTTGATTTAATAAATTATAATGGGTTTTCTGAAAACAAAATTATAAAGTAACATGTGATATGGAATAAAGGTCAGCAAACATAAAAACAGATCCACCATTTTATACACTGGAAAATGTGTTTTGAAAATGTTATGAAATATAACCAAACCAATACATGTAATCTTGTTCATTAGTCATGGCAGTTTCATTATCTACACCTACAAAGACATCACATGAGTAGAGGTCTGTTTCAGTCTGGGCCCTACATCAGCTGCTGCTGGCCTCTTGCCCTGGGGGGGGTTATAGCTCAAGCCTGAGTCTATGCTGCTGTTCAGCTGCCATCATCCATCATTTGCACTGTGTCCATGGTGTGATTCTTCGTGATTCTGTATGCTTCTACATGCCCCCTCCAATGCCACCTGGTGGCCTCTAGCATGCAATATGAGCTGCTGACTGCTACTGTGGTCAGCATCCTTGCAGATCTGTTGTCATACTCACCCTCCTGCCACCTGACGCACCGAGATATCAGGCCACCTGCCGATGACAGGCCTCTTCCCATGGTATGCACAACTTACATCCAGGAGCATTTACTTCTGACTATCATGAGGGGTACTCACGACTCGTGTGAGTTCAAGCATGGGTGCACATGGGGACCCGAGCTACTGCAGCCCATTTCTCTTTACCAGGCTGCAATCCCTTCCCCATACCCCTCCTTCCCTCTCATTCCTTCCCTTCTGCCCCATTCTTACCCTCTCCCAGTGTCCTTGCTTACATCAGCCTTGCTATCCTTCTGGTTCTGCTGCCCATTATGAGTTTGTTCCTCTTGTGCTCCTTTTTTTCTTTGTCCCCCTTTGGGATTTGATCTGCCCTTCTCAATTTTGTTGCTGAAGTGTGAGCCAGTTTGGGAACACCACTTTATTTAGCATCTTTGGCGTTTGGCTTTAGTGCCTGTTCTGTGTTTCACTCAACACAGTTGCCCTTTTCATACTATATAGCCAGTACAGTAGCCAGACCATATGGTAGAGCCATTATGTACCCTTCTGATTGAGCTCCCTGACAACACAGGACCACACTTCTGATATCTGAGGTACTACCTCCCCTTGTATGTCCAGGAATGGTTGCTGGTCATTCTGGAGCACTAGAACTCTGAGCAACATCCTTGCTGTGGCTTGATTGCACACACAGAAATACCAACTGGTCGGAGTGAGTGTTGTGAGGGTGGTTGCTTTGCATGTGAAACACATTAAGCTCTATAAAACTGGCTATTCTTTTACAGTTGTTTCTTTAGTTGGGAATGGGTCCTTTAATGCTGCTTCCCTTCCCTGGCTATGCCCTGGGAGGAGAGCCAGGCTCGCCAGCATGGGGTGAAATCCCCTCCTACCTGGTCTACAGCAAGACTCATGAGCACACTCATCACCACAGCCATTATTTCTCATGGAAACTATTGAAGAAAAGTTTGGTAAAATGGACTCTGAATAAGATGTGGTCAGGTTCACTGTTGTTCAAACCTACTTCTGCTACCCAATCCATAGCCCTACATGCCTGTGACCATCTTGGCAACATCTTCCAGTTTTTGAGTATGGTTCAGGATGATATTTTTCACAGGGATCTCATTGTTCAAACTGATGAATTCCAAGACAATCTGGAATGGCAGGGCATTAGTTTTTTTCCTTTGTGTTGAGAAAGGCTGCAAGGACAATCACATCACTACTGGTGCCTTTATTCTGGCATTTGAGGGGGATATCATCATGGAGAAGGTCAAGTTATGGTTTATTAGAGTGAAGACAAGCTATAAGCCCTGTCGTCCATGAGTAGTTTTCAGTGTTTGATACAGTCTTCTTGCTGTACAGTGAACCTCTATCCAGTGAATGTAGATGGCCAATCCATTAAAGCAGCTCCTGTGTTCTGCCAACCATGTGCATTAATTGTAATGATTATCATTCTCAACGCTAGCCAGATTGCTTGGTTTACGAAAAGAAAAAGAAGATTCAGGAGTTCAAGTCCCTTGATGGTTTATCCTACACTGAGGCTCATCACAAATATAATCATCTTCACACTGTGTTTATGTGTTTATGATGTCTAATTTTTCCTCTTTTACATCATGCCCCTCCTCACTCCTCCGTATCTCAGTCCTGCCCTCATTTTCCCTCCCCTCCCCTGAAGTTCCCACTCCTTCCCCTCTGGGTGCTGCTCCCCCTACCTGGCTGGAAGAATGTCTGCCAGTTATGATGAGGCTCCCTGCATGGATGCCTCCAGCCAACACCCCAGACCAGAGGCCTGCTGCCACATGTTGCATGAGGGATCCTCATTCTCTGAGTTCCTGATCTCATTGAACCCTAATCTCTCTCCAGGCCCTGCCCTCCTTGACCTATGATATATGAATGAGGAGAATGATATATGAATGAGAAGAAGGAGAAGAAGGAGAAGAAGGAGGAGGAGGAGAAGAAGAAGAAGGAGAAGGAGAAAAAGAAGGAGAAGGAGAAAAAGAAGGGAGAAGAAAAAGAAGGAGGAGGAAAAAAAGGAGGAGGAGAAAAAGGAGGAGGAGGAGAAGAAGGAGGAGGAGGAGAAAAAGAAGGAGGAGGAGAAAAAGAAGGAGGAGGAGAAAAAGGAGAGGGAGAAGAAGGAAACCCAGGACAAGGCCCCTCCAGTGCCACCGAAGTGCCAACTCCCTCTCACAATCTGAGTCTGACCTCATGTTCATGTATGTTACTCTATCTTTCCTGGTGACAGATGATGACCTGGCAGCATTCTGGCTTCTGCAGGTAGGCTTCCCATTTTTATCTCCACTTTGTGCTTATTCTGTGGAATTGTAACAGATACTACAGACATCTTCCAGAGGTGCAATCCTTTATTTCATTTTACTGTGCAGCTTCTGTTGTTCTACAGCAATCTCATTTTACTGATGCATACGCACTGACTCTTCAGGGGTTCCGCGCTTTCTGTTGGAACCAGGTGGTCCCTTTGAGGGCTTCCAGTGGTGTTTGCACATTAGTCCATATAGACATTGTTAGTACACAGATCCCCTTTGTACCACATTGGAAGTGGTTGCCATCCGAGTCCCCTCTGTGGACCTCATTTACAATCTTTATGTCCTTCGTGGTAGGCCACCTAGACCCGCTGCCCTAACTGTCCTTAAACCACTCCACCCTCCCTTCCTCCTCCTTGGGGACTTTAATGTGCTGTCTCATAAGGGGTGATGCACTTTTTCATCTAGTTGAGGTCTCCTTAAAGACCTGTTTCTTACAGACCACAACCGGTGCCTTTTTCATTATGGTACCCATACCCATTTAATAACACATATCGCAGATTGTCTGCCATTGATCTTCTGTTCACTTCCCCTCCCCTTCTTCCTTCATTATGCTCATTACCACATGACAACTTCTTGTTCCCTTTGCACCTCTGAATGCGCAGGTTACCCCACTGGGCTCTACATCTTGCTGATTGCCCTATATATACAGCACAGGTCGTGTGAACCCCATCTTTTTAGGTGATATCAATGAAGTCAGCCATGATCTGTTTGGTATGATTATTAATGCTGCCAGCATTGCTGTCCCCCGCTCGACGAATCCCTTTTGCCATCGGCCAGTCCCATGGTAGAGCACAGCCATTGCCATCACCAACCATTACCATTAAGCATTACAATGCCTTATGTGGCTCACATCGTCTGACAGTCTTATTACACTTAAACACCTTTGCACCAAAGCCCATTATTTAATCAGAATAAGTGGATGTGTTGGAAATGCCTTGTCTCCTCCCTTTGTTATGGTTGTGGGCTACACCCCACACACTCATATGTTCCCAGCAACTGTCTTCCATCCCAGGCCTTTCCCTCTGGGTGGCCTTCACACAGATCCATCAGTTCTCATGGAACTCCTTGTGACTCCTTCTGTAACATCATAGTCATCAGCCTCCTACCCAACAACCTTCCTACTGCAGAAACAGCAGGCTGAAGCTTCCCTCTTATGTTTTAACCCTTGTCAGATGAAATCCTACAATGAACCTTTTACTGAATGGGAACGTCTTCTGGTGCTCTTGTCTCCCCATGGTTCAGTCCTTGTCCCCTTCCCACACAATGACAATATCTCCTCCAGGTGTTTAATCATATTTGGCTCCACAGCACTTTCCCCTCTCACTAGAGGGACAGTTTTGTGGCTCCTGTCCTCAAGCCCATCAAGGATCTGTCATTTCTCAATAGCTACCAGCTGGTCAGTCTGACCAACATCCCCTGTGAGTTATTTGAATAGATGGTGGCTCATCAAGTCTGTTGGTTCCTTGAATCTCAGTGCCTTTTGTCTCCTTACCAGTGTGGCTTTCAGGAAGGATAGTCTCTCATCAATCATATGTTTAGTTGGAAACCAAAGTTGGGCAGGCCTTTTCTCAGTGCCACCATACCTTATCACAGTTTTCTTCAATCTTCATAAGGCCCGCAACATAGCTTGGCACCATCAAATCTTATTTACTCTCCATGAGTGGGGTCTTCATTGCCCCCTCCCAGATTTTATTCACGAGTTCCTGACCTGCCAGTCATTCCGAGTTAGAGTTGATGCTGTTCTCAGCTCACTGTGGACTCAGGAGAATGGTATTCCACAGGGTTCCTTATCAAGTATCCTTTTTCTCATCATTCGTAATGGCTTTGTGGCCTCCTTCATACTATTGGTCACACCTGTAGGTGGGTGATTTAAGTACATGGGCTAGTTCTCACTCAGTAGCCTCCATAGAGCAACAGCTCCAGGATGACATTTGCATGGATTCACACTGTTTTCAATTCTCGCCTCTTAAATTGTGGTTTGTGCATTTCTGTTGCTGTACTACAGTCCCTCCTGATCCAAAGTACTACCTCAATGCCCAGTGCTTAACTGTGACCCTAGAGTTCCATTTGTTGGGTCTCTTTTTGCTAATAAGCTTATTTGGTTGCCACATATCCACCTTCTGAATATTGGCTGTTTCCTTGCCCATTTCTCTTGGGGCACAGATTATTCAATACTTCTCCACCTTTATCAGGCTTTAGTTCTGTCCCATCTGGACTACTGCTCTCTCCTTGCTCAGCCGTCCTAGTTTATTCTTTTCTCGTCTTGGGGACATCACACACTCACTGCCCACCCTAAGGTGGGCTCCACCTTGCTTCCCTCCACTGAGGTTCCCATTTTCCCACTTTGTCCTGTTCCCCATATTCTCTCACAAACACTCCTCATGGTTAGTTGCTTGGTTCCAAATTCGAGTGGATCCCTCCTGGGGTCCAAAAGCCTCCATTGTTCTGATGGTGTTGCATTGTTTGATCCTCCCGGTGTTACAGGTGTCTCAGGATGCTATTGTTTTTTACACCAATGGTTAGAAACCTGCTGATTACATGGGATATGCCTTCACATCTCTGTTGGCATGGGACACCATCTTTTGCCTACAGTGTATGGGGTGCTTCCTGCAGAACAAAAGGCCATTTACTGGGCCCTCTGCTTTATTAAATATAAGTGGTCTTACATCACTCATATTTTGTCATGCACAGACTCAATGAGTGGCCTGCAGGCTATGACCTTTTTTTTCTACTACCCTTTGGCCTCTGCCATCCACAACCTTCCGACCAATCTTGACCATGCTGCTTATTCAGTTGATTTCCTTTGTGTCCCTGGTGTTGTGAGTATCCTAAATAATGAGCTTAGTGATTGTCTTTCTTGGGCATAGGGAAGGGGGGGTGGGGGAGTAGGAAGGCACAGTGACCTATCCCTCATCCTCCATAACCACTCCAAGGGCAGATTTATTTGTGGCTTCACATCAAGTTCCTTTTTGCTCAATTATGGGCTGACTCCTGGAGGTTACCCCTCTTGTCTGATAAACTTCGTGTGATTGTGTGGACTTCCACCATGTGGTGCTCTTCATTCTACCTCTCCCAGTGATAATCTATGATTCTTTGCTTACAACTTCATAAAGGCCATGGCAGGTTGACCCACAGTTTTTTACTCTGTGATCAGTTGCCCCTTCCCCCTTGGTTTGTAGTTAGAGGGCCCCATCAAAGTCATCCATATTTGCTGGATTGCCCCTCTGTTTCAGCCCTTCACACTAAATATGCCCTTCCAGTTTCCTTGTCACAGGTGTTAGCAGGCAAACTTCACATGATTACATCTGTCCTTGGTTTTCTTCTTGAAAATGGTCTGTCCACTCAGATTTAAGGACCTGAATTTCTGTGCAGGACTGGAGTCCCTCAGTTAGCCATGGCATTAATCTGGGAGGCATCCAGTCTTGCCTCCACAGCAGCCAGGTTCCCATCTCCCATTTTCCCTACATTTTTTCTAGTCTTTTTTGCAGTTTTCTTTCCCCTTTTCTTGTGTTTTCTTTTCCCTGCTGTTGTCCCCTTTATGTCACAGTCATGGTGTGGTGTGGGGATTAGGACAAGTTGGTAAGTTGGTAGCAGTACCAGTGCCCCATCATACATAGCACCCCTCACCTCCCTTCCCGTTCTTTACTCTTCCTGCCACCCCTATGGTCTTTCAGACTCTGTTTGCCCATTTTCCTTTCCCATTGACTGGACTGTGCTGTTGTTTTCTGCCTTCTTGAATCATAGGACCATTGAACCTCACTGGTGGTCCTTTCTTTCCCCTCCCAATCAACCAACACACCAATGACTGTGGCAGTTGATAAACCACAAATTAATGTCTTAACAATGATGTTCCTACCAGGAATTTACTTACCACACCACTGCTACGCCACGCGGGATTATGGACGACTGGCCACCTGACCATGGCCAACCTTCTGCCATCACTTCTCACCTGCCATAGAGATCTGCAATGGTAGCCTCCATAAATGTATACATTTTTTCTCTCCATGTCATAACCACAGAATAAGACAACTGTGAAACACTATACATATGTATATCTGTTCTTAAAAAATTATTAATAACATTCCTCCAAATATCTTATCATAAATGTAGGTGGAACCAGATATTGCTGAATCATTACAATGAAATTAGTATTAAATTTTAATTACCATCTACAATAACTCCACCTTGCTATAAATGTTAGGTTGGAGTGTACGTTCATAGTATTTTTCCATAGGTTTACTAAACACAGATTTTAGTCATAAATTATACATTCTCCTTCGGTATTTACAGTAGTCTGCTAATGCTGGGACAACTTTAGATTCCGCAGCTGAAGAAATCATTTTGTTTTGAGCTAAATAATTGGTTGAGCACACTTCCATTCAGAAGGGAGGTTCCTTGAAGGTTTTCAATGTAGAGTGGGAAAAGTGAAAATCTGAGGGTACAAGATGAGATGAATAAGGTAGGTGTGGAATCTTGTGAATAAGGTGGTGTGGAATGACTTCCCAAAGAAACTTCTATATAGTGTTTTTTGTCAGTCTGGCATAATGCGGGGGTCGGAAGGGGGGGGGGGGCGGCATGATCTTGGAGTAGCATCGCTTCATGCAATCTTCCTGGCCATTGTTTTTGGATTGCATCTGCAAGACATCTCAATTGTTGACAATAAATGTCAGCAGTGATGGTTACACCTCAGGGAAGGTACACCACACCATTGCTGTTCCACCAGATGCATAACATTATCTTCTGTGCATGTGCACAGATTTTTGTGTGGGGAGTTGCTGCTTTGTTTGGGCTCAGCTATTCGTTTCTTTTCCATATGTTAGCATAAAGACACTGTTCCTCCTCACCAATAATGATACAGCACAGAAATGGTTGGTGTTGTTCATGAGCCAGTAATTGATGATGAGCAAACAGTACCCACACACCTGATTTTTCAACCTTCCCTATTGTACACAAATGTCACACAATGGTGGAATGATCATAGTTCATCACATTTGCCAGTTCTCAAGTATACTGATGTAGATCATTGTCAGTTAATGCATTCAAACAATTTTCATCAAACCCCAAAGGTCATCCTGAAGATGGAGTCATTAATGTTGAAATGATCATTCTTAAAATGAGAAAACCATCTTCTTGTCATGCTCTGACCAATGGCACTCTCCCCATACATGTCAAATGTTTCTGGGTGCCTCTGCTGTAGTAACACCTCTATTGAACTCAGAAGAATATGTTGGAAATGTTCTAATTTCTCCAATTGGCACTCAATTTTCTAGCATCCACAGATCCACTAACTATCTCCTAATAACAAAGTGACAATATGTAGACTCAGAGCAACAGTGAACTACAACTAAAAGGTGACAATCGATAAATAAACATACAGCAGCCAATACACCAACATGCAAAACAAAAACACTATGAAGTTAGGCACCAACATCATACTTTTATCACTACTGCACCTTCTCTTTTATTCTACTCATTTTGATATTTATAATATATAATAGCCCCAAATAATCTTACATCTTACACAAAAAACAATGTAAATACACATACTTCATTGTAGTTTTTGGTACTACTGATGTTACTAGCTCACTCCACAGCTATTTCGTACTCAGTCTTAATCCCTATACAGAATACCATTTAATTCACGCAAATATAAATCATTTTTTTCATCAAAATAACTGATCCATCAATTCTGTTATCACTACACAGTGCCCAAGCTTATGATCCATCTTGTAAATAACTATTTTAAAATTATTATGTTAAATGCCAGTAGGTGGAATAAAACAATGAGAACAAGAATCCTTCCTCACCTACAGTACAAGTTCATTACTTTTACTACCCATACACTTTGTAAAGCCGAACACCTTAACACGGAAGTGTGTCACCTTTACTGTCTTCCTTTAGTAATGAATTTTTAAATGTATATGGTACTTTTGAATTTTCATATTATTTGAATATATGTTTCTTTCCCTTAATAATATAAACTTATTTAGAAATATTGTGCAGTTCTGAATTTTTCAGCAGATATCCTTCTATATGCACTTCTGTTTCTTAGCATTACATATGTATTGCTGCGAAATGGTTTGAGCCTTACCTAACTAACAAGAAACAAAAGGTGTCATTACAAAATACCTGTCCAGTAAGCAGATAGTCTATTTGATTGGTAATTAAGTACATGTGGTGTTCCTCAAGGTTCCATCTTGGATCTATTGCTTTTTTCTTGTGTACATTAACGACCTCTCGTCTGTTACATTTCCAGGTGCTAAGTTTGTTTTGTTTGCAGATGATGCAAACATTGCAATATGCAGCAATTCAAGTACAGATTTAGAAATGTCTGCTAATCACATTTTCACTGACAAACGAAAAGACCCACTACATGCAGCTAAGAACCTGTAAGAGATTTCCGTCCAGCATGTGTATAACACATGAAGACATGCAGATTGAGGAGGTTGACAGTATTAAATTTCTGGGATTACAACTTGATAATAAATTCAGTTGGGAAGGGCATACCACAGAACTGCTGAACCACTTCAACAAGTCTCTATTTGCATGAGAATGATGTCAGATGCAGGAGATATAAATATGAAACAACTTGCATGCTTCACTTTCTTTCATTCTGTTATGTCATACAGGATCATATTCTGGGGTAACTCGAGCAAAAGTCTTTAGTGTGCAAAAGCATATAATAAGACTCATTCATTATGTAAATTCAAGAGGATCAAGTAGAAATCTGTTCAAAGAACTGTTTTCTAACTACTGCTTCTCAGAATATTTACTCCTTAATGAAATTTGTTGCAAATAATTTATCTCTATTTCCAACTACTAGCTCAATACATACAATCAATAACAGAAATAAGAACAATCTACATAAAGACCTAAAATCACTTACTTTGGTCCAAAAAGGGGTCCAATATTCAGGAACATACACCTTCAATAAATTACCAGCAACCATTAAAAACTTGGTTTCAGATGAAGCAAAGTTTAAACAGAGTTTGAAAGACTTTTTAATAGGCAACTCCTACTCTATAGATGAATATCTTAACAGGGATTGTTAGATCATCTTAAGTAAAAATATGTGTTACATTTCAGTTTTGACAGCACTTGGTCACAATAGTCAAGATTAAGTATTCTGTATATCATAAATTTATTAAAACTGCATAATTATGTTTCATTCTGACAGTGTATTATTTCTGTAAATATTAGCAGTTCCAGTTTACTGTAATGTATTCACCTATTTTGACAGTCTCCTGACAAATGATCAGGGTAGTGAGTGTTATATTCAAACAACTTATGTTTATGTTATTCTTTCTGACTTGTTCCACACCACAAAAATCACATCATTTTTGGGTCTGTGGAATGAAAACTGAATCTAATCTAATGTAATATGAACATCTGTTTCATTATAATGTCATTGTCATAATCATTTTAACCGAGTATCATCTCATGTTAATCTTTGACTTGTCCGATATCATCATGTGTTTCTCTGAAGGATAAATAAAACCTATAAATTACCATTACTAGGGATTAATCCATGTATATGTATCTGCATTAGTTGTTTTTCCATCCTATAAAGAGTTACATATGTCAGTAGGGGGTGTAAATCACCCACTCCACATATTTCAAAGTGCTAATGGCACTTCATTCAGATTTCATGCATATATCACATGTGCTTTACACTTATGATAACTAGATAATAAGTACAAAGATTATATAGCATGCTGCGGTGGCCTGGTGTAATGTTAAGCATTTTTGTGGACTTACTTGTTGAAGAATGCTGGTTCTGCTTTCTTGCAGCACTGATAGATTCCGCTAGCACCAGATGCTTCTCTGAAGATTTCACTGCTAGGAAGAGGAAATTTTCACTATCTCGCTCTCTCTCCTTATTTAAAAAAATACGTTACTCTTGGAATATCCTTCAATGCACCAGAACATATTTATATCCACTTTGCACAAAAAACAACTAAACTTTATGACTTAAGCCCACACATTACCCGTCACTATCTCGAGTCACTCCATTTCTTTTTCAACAATACAAAGTTACATTACTCTTTGCAGCCGGCCATGGAGCTTCCAGGCCATATTTAATTATTCTTGGCAGGTCGCACTGAAGACTTGCCAGCACTGACGAATTATCTCCCTTCCAGTTTTGCCTGCACAAACGATAAATGGGTACAGTATCCCATGCTCGTCCTTACACCCTGCTTTGAAATAACGCGTGTTCAAAACGGCTGGAACACTGGTGTCTCCAGACCTTTGTAAAATTCTGGGGGCACTACAATGTCATTGTGCCATTTCTCCTATTTGATATCCATCTAACATTTGTTTTTCTCTAAAGTGACTAAAATATGAACTATGCATCTATGCATTTGTACCTGTGAAAAATTTGTGACTTCTACCTTATGCCTTATGACTTCTACATTATAAAGCCAACAAATCTATTTAACAATTAAAACTTTACCGGTAGAAGCTGTAAACCACTGAATACTTAATGACACTTATTGTGTCTACATTAAAATTCTTGAATAAAGTAAATAAAATTGTATAACTTGTTAAATAGTTTCAAAATAAATAAGTCCTTTTTTCAGTTCTATTACTGGTTAATGTGAGGCACCACATTTGCAGTAATCTCAGGTGCACTCAACATGAAATCTTAAAGTTTCCCCCGAGATCTGGTCAATAAATGCAGCTTATGTCTTTGCCTTCTACCTTTTTGTTAAATAAGACACTCCTTATCTCTAAATATAGAGCATCTACATAATGTAGCATACCTGACTCCCCATGAAGTACATCAGTAATAAACGTGGCCTTCTCCACAGATATGTGGTGGTGTGACATCTCTGACTTGGAAAAAGGAGAATTGCTGCCCTGCGAAGCTACGGAGGTCAGTATGCTATGTACACTCATAATGATTACACGAGTTATGAATATTGTGCTTATCACTAAATAGTGTGGAAACTGTATCTATGCTGTGTCACTGCTATGCTATTATGCCACCATGATTCTATTTCCCACAGCAGTGACCCTGAATTTCCACATTGCACCACAGTTTTGCTTAAATCAAAAATCTGCACACATCAGTTACACCATTGAGAATGCTTGGACTACTCACTGTTTCTTTGACAATGTCAGCAACATCTCTCAACAAGTCCTTGCAAATTCCAAGAACATTCTGTGTGCAAAATCACTAAATATCCACCAAGGCTTGGAAAGTACTGAAGTACTGAAAGATATAGTGACAATACCTTCATTGTTTGCCACACCTTTGGACCACCTCAAATGCTGCCGATCCAAGCAATGATCTGGGCCATGATGAGCACCGAATTGACTGAGTGACTTCACAATAAACATTCCAGATTTGACACTGAGTATGGTCTGCTTCAGACAAAAGTGCAGTAGAGAATCACAATAATAAATGACTACCCACCTCCATAACAAATGTTAATCTAAGTGCCTTCAATTTTGGCACAGGATAAAACATTATGAATGTTATGAAACTCGCATTAACAACCTGAACCATATGGATGCCTGCCACAATGTCGTTATACTTTAACAACAATGGATCACATCATATTACTCTGCCATTCTGTTTCCCAAATGGCAGCTATCTCTGCCAGTTGGACTTCAATAGAATTGCAAATAAACAAGCGACAGATGCCATTCTCCACAACCTTGCTCAGCCAGGCACGTGTCCTACCATACACCTCATCAGGGAATCGTTTGTCTGGCCTAACATTAAAAATGATTATGCCACGTAGGCCAGGACTTGCATTCCTTGCCAGCAGGCAATAACGGGCTGCCACCCGCAGCCTCTCTTTGATAAATTCCCAATTCCAAAGGGCTGGTTCCAGCATGTCCACACTGACATTGTAGAACCAATCCCTAAAACACATGGTTACCCTTACATTTGCGATCATAAAGCAGTTACTGCATCAATGATTTCAGCCGTAAATAGAAATATTAAAAAAGGTAGGAAGATTTTTCTGTTTAGCAAAAGTGACGAAAAGCTGATTTCAGAGTACCTGACAGCTCAACACAAAAGTTTTGTCACAAGTACAGATAGTGTTGAAGATCAGTGGACAAAGTTCAAAACCATCGTACAATATGCGTTAGATGAGTATATGTCAAGCAAGACCATAAGAGATGGTACAACAACCGAGTTAGAAAACTGCTGCGGAAGCAAAGGGAACTTCACAGTAAACATAAACATAGCCAAAGCCTTCCAGACAAAAATTATGCGAAGCGAAATGTAATGTAATGTGAGGAGGGCCATGCGAGAGACGTTCAATGAATTCGAAAGTAAAGTTCTATGTACTGACTTGGCAGAAAATCCTAACAAATTTTGGTCTTATGTCAAAGCGGTAGGTGGATCAAAACAAAATGTCCAGACACTCTGTGACCAAAATGGTACTGAAACAGAGGATGACAGACTAAAGGCCGAAATACTAAATGTCTTTTTCCAAAGCTGTTTCACAGAGGAAGACTGCACTGTAGTTCCTTCTCTAGATTGTCGCACAGATGACAAAATGGTAGATATCGAAATAGATGACAGAGGGATAGAGAAACAATTAAAATCGCTCAAAAGAGAAAGGGCCGCTTGACCTGATGGGATACCAGTTCGATTTACACAGAGTACGTGAAGGAACTTGCCCCCCTTCTAGCAGCGGTGTACTGTAGGTCTCTAGAAGAGTGTAGCATTCCAAAGGATTGGAAAAGGGCACAGGTCATCCCCATTTTCAAGAAGGAACGTCGAACAGATGTGCAGAACTATAGACCTATATCTCTAACATCGATCAGTTGTAGAATTTTGGAACATGTATTATGTTCGAGTATAATGACTTTTCTGGAAACTATAAATCTACTCTGTAGGAATCAGCATGGGTTTCGAAAAACACGATCGTGTGAAACCCAGCTTGCACTATTCGTCCACGAGACTCAGAGGGCCATAGACATGGGTTCCCAAGTAGATGCCATGTTTCTTGACTTCCACAAGGCGTTCAATACAGTTCCCCACACTCGTTTAATGAACAAAACTATAGCATATGAACTATCAGACCAATTGTGTGATTGGATTGAAGAGTTCCTAGATAGAACGCAGCATGTCATTCTCAATGGAGAGAAGTCTTCCGAAGTAACAGTGATTTCAGGTGTGCCGTAGGGGAGTGTCATAGGACAGTTGCTATTCACAATATACATAAGTGACCTTGTGGATGACATTGGAAGTTCACTGAGGCTTTTTGCAGATGATGCTGTGGTACATCGAGAGGTTGTAACAATGGAAAATTGTACTGAAATGCAGGAGGATCTGCAGCGAATTGACACATGGTGCAGAGAATGGCAATTGAATCTCAATGTAGACAAGTGTAATGTGCTGTGAATACACAGAAAGAAAGATCCCATAGCATTTAGCTACAATATAGCATGTCAGCAACTGGAAGCAGTTAATTCCATAAATTATCTGGGAATAGGCATTAGGAGTCATTTAAAATGGAATGATCAAATAAAGTTGATCGTAGGTAAAGCAGGTGCCAGACAGATTCATTGGAAGAATCCTAAGGAAATGCAATCTGAAAACAAAGGAAGTAGGTTACAGTACACTTGTTCGCCCACTGCTTGAATACTGCTCAGCAGTGTGGGATCCGTACCAGATAGGGTTGATAGAAGAGATAGAGGAGATCCAACGGAGAGCAGCGTGCTTCGTTACAGGATCATTTAGTAATCACGAAAGTATTACGGAGATGATAGATAAACTCCAGTGGAAGACTCTGCAGGAGAGATGCTCAGTAGCTTGGTATGGGCTTTTGTTGAAGTTTCGAGAACATACCTTCACCGAGAAGTCAAGCAGTATATTGCTCCCTCCTACGTATAACTCACGAAAAGACCATGAGAATAAAATCAGACAGATTAGAGCCCACACAGAGGCATACCGACAATCCTTCTTTCCACGAACAATACGAGACTGGAATAGAAGGGAGAACCGATAGAGGTACTCAAGGTACCTTCCGCCACACGCCGTCAGGTGGCTTGCAGAGCATGGATGTACATGTAGATGTCAGTTATAGATAACGTGACATGACGGGTGAAGGCCATTCCAATTTCTGACATATCAGCAGATACAACAGAAAAAACTTTCAACAGATGGATTGCCAAGACTTGGCTGCCTGGCCTACTTAACACTGGACGAGGGTCAGCAGTTCTAATCCCAGCTATTCATTGACTTATGCCACCTATGCAGATGCCAATAGTTCCACACAACCATCTTCCACCCCCAATCCGGTGGCGTCATGGGAAGGTGGCATTGGATTATGAAAGCTGCTCTCATGTGCCACTCAGAATCATGGGGAGAGGCCCTTCCATTGGTTCTCCTGGGGATTTGTATGGCACATAAAGATGACCTTGATGCATTGCTCACCATGATACTATGTTCATATTACTCACTGAATTCGTAGTGCACAAACCAGGACTTACCAGATTTGGCCACACACCAGTGCACACATATACAAAACATCTATCTGCCCACCCACCCACCCCCCTCCCCCACATCACATGACAAGAAATTTTTATTCATGAAGATCTGCTCACATGTTTTCATGTGATGCTGTGCATAGACACAGTGAAACCCATCCTACAACCGCCATTTACAGAGCCATACCAAGTGTTAAAACGAGATAAAACCATTTTGATATTTAAACTGCTGGGAAACAAAAAACAGTGTCATTGAACTGACTTAAGCCAGTGTGGATTTTAGTGGACCTGTCATAACATACACTCCCTGCCTCCTATGCACCCATTAGTGAATTTCCAAGTGTGTGTGAATCTCCATGATTTTCTGCCTGACAACATCTGTCATGTTACGAGATACCGACCTCATGATTACTGCTACCTACATGAACAGGCTGTTGGGTGCCAGGACTGTCACACAGTTTCATGCATACCACTCCTGCCCCATCCGAAGTTCACACGGAAGGACTCACTCCCCACATTTCAACAGATGGTACACTCACTGTCACCGCACCAGCTTACACTGCCGCAGGCCCCACAACACCTTCTGTGGTTGCAAAAATACAAGGCAACACTGCCAACATGCCTGCCTTTTCAAACACAACCACTGAATCAGCAACAATTGAAGACTTTGCTGAGATGACATGCTTATTTGGTAATGCTGCCA
The DNA here is from genome assembly GCF_023864345.2 of Schistocerca serialis cubense. Lineage (NCBI taxonomy): Eukaryota > Metazoa > Arthropoda > Insecta > Orthoptera > Acrididae > Schistocerca > Schistocerca serialis. The sequence continues at coordinate 516,420,240 of NC_064642.1, read as the reverse complement.
GCAGCAAATTGTTAGTTGCACCGCCAATGTCGCACTTTAGGCCTGCCCTGCACTTCCTGGTCCATCTTGTTGACTATGACTTTTCCATTGCATCCACTATCAAACAGCCTCCTACATCACTTCAGACAGATAATACACTCTGTGTGCTCATCATGTGCTTAGCCTCTGTGGCTGTGTAACATCCCTGACTTGGAAAACGGAGGATTGATGCCCAAGTGAGGCAGTATGCTCTGTATGCTTGTAATGATTAGACGAGTTCTGTACATACCTACCAATAAATAGTGTGGAAATTTTATCTCTATGCTGTGTCACTATCCTGCTATCACACTGCCAGTACACCATTTCCCACAGATATTTACTAACAGAATGATTTATGTAATGTGTTTAAATATTTAGTACAATAAAACATAAAACCAATACATACTTTAGTATCTTCATTAAGAGCCAAACTCCCTTAAAATATGCTGTGTTCAAAGCTTAAATCTTCATTTCTGTATTCACTATAGATTAAATATTTTTCAAAGTTAGGCTTACAATTACTACAAGCTTATGTATACTCGCTAGGACACAGAACGTCTTTTTTAAATGCTACTTGAAACTTACCCAGACTTGTAAAGGTAGTTTGGTATTTGAAAACCAATTCAGTAGCTTGACCCTTTAATAACAAGCAATAACTATAATTCTCATAACTTCAGTCCAGACTTTAGAAAAAATTCTCCCAAATGATTCTGTAAACAGTGCTGGGTTTACATTGCCCACTGGACCACATGTAACCAACTTAGACAATACTAATTCTTCATTTTTCA